>NC_069660.1:40049833-40667333 GCF_027244095.1 Hemicordylus capensis | reverse complement strand
CAGGTCCTCTGTTTCACCGATGCCACTGACTACACCAGTTAGGTCTGTAGTTGGGTGCCTGATTGTCTCTGCATTGGTTTCCAGCTGTACCTGTGAATGTTCTAGAGCAGGACTGCTCAACTTTGGCCTGCCTGCAGCTGTTGGCCTACAGTTCCCATAACCCCTGACTATTGGCCACTGTTCCTGGGGATTATGGGAGCTATAGTCCAAAAACAGCGGGGGGGGCCTAAGTTGAGCAGGCTGTTCTAGAGGAATGAAAGGAGGGAGGATTAGTTTGAAGCAGTTTGTGAAAATCCTTACTTCCAGAATGCATGGCCTCCTTCTTATCCCTGGTTTTAATTAGGATAGGCTCCAGGGAATTCCCAAAAAGCTTAGTCCCAGGGAAGTGGGTAGAGGAGAGATTCAATTGGATCACAAGTCCACGTTCCAGTGTTTCAGCCATGCCTGATATCATAGCTCTGGAAGCATGCTGAATGCAATCCAGACTGGAATCTGTTATAAGGGCTGTGGCTTTGGCCAATTTATTGATGCCTTGGCACAGCCTAGCATTCTCTGGAGGAATGAGTTGGACTAATTTTTTCACCCAAAGAATAGAGACCCTGATGAAGATGGAATTTGTGGCCACTGCTGTTATTACTGTGGCCGAAGTGTCACAAGACATTTGAAGGAGGAAATCAAATCTTTTGTTGTCTGGGATTTTAAATTGCTCTTGCCCTTCCTTATTCAGGATTGCACCCAAAACCAGCTGGGCCACCAATGTGTCCACCAGGGGACAGCTATGAGGGACATAAAATCCTGTGGAACAGTACAACTCCTTTGGATATACACCCACTGACTTAGCGGAAACCAGCGTACTGCATTCAGCCATCATTACATTACAGAAAAGTAGAGGGAAAGGTATCGTAGCCAAAGGAACAGATGAAGATGGAAAGATATTCTGATCCAGGGCAGAGCTGGTGTGTGAGTTCTCTGCAGGAAATACCTCATTATTAGCATGCTTAACTGTAGCAAGGAGAATTCTGAAATCCAAGGATGTGAAAAGGCAAAAAGAAATGGGGGCTCGGGTGTCATTTCCTCATCAGGTAACTCACCCTCCTCTTTGTCTGAATTGTGAAAGTGACCAAGGGCCACAGTGCCCAAATAAGTGGAATCTGAGTCAGATAGAGGGACTGTGGGATTGGCAGGCAAGGGTGGATGCGCAGGCCAAGAAGGCAGTGGCAGTAATGCCGGGGTGGTAGAAGCTGGCACAGGCAGAGCTGCTCTGTCTAGAGGACAGGGCAGCTTGGATGCAGGGCCATTCTCTTGGGAGTAGGTGCCGTATCTTCAGAGGAAGATGACCAAGAGGTCTACCTTTGTACCTGATACTCGCCAGCAACCCCTCTATCCCTGAGGAAAAGCCTATGAGGGCTATTCCACATTCAGACTTCCACATACTGAGGCAGTATATCTCTGTAGTCTTGATATTAGGGATTTGTCCCTAATATCAAGAACACAGAGATATACTGCCTCAGTATGTGGGCCAACACTATTGCTTTCATGCTCTGTTTGTGGGCTAACCAGTGATGATGGGTATAGCTATGAGCTGGTACAGGCAAAAGTGGTTATTCTAGAAGATGGGGCAGCTTTGGATGTGGGGCCATTCTCTTAAAGTAGGTGCCATATCTTCAGAGGAAGATTACCAAGAGGCCTCTCTTTTGTGTCTGGTACTCGTTTGTCTGGGTATGAAGCACCCCCTCTCAGGAAGATGAAAAAAGAGGACGGGACAGGCTCCTAGGGTACCTAGGCTGAGGCTGTGTGGCAGAAGGTACAGTAGGAAGTAACTGTGGAGGGGTGCAGTGTGAAAAGCACTTCCTGGTTATGAGGTCCATCAGCCACATCTTCAGGAAGGGGTTTCGTGGCCTTGGAGGGAGCAGAGGTGCAGTACTCGCAGTATCTGACACAGGAGTGGCTGCAGGAACGTCTGCCGGAAATGTTGGTGGTGCAGGCGGCTGTGGTTGTGGATCCACTGAAGAGTCTGGAACTAGGGCATGATCTGGGGATCTGCCTGCTGGAAGACCCACCAGAGCGGTTGGCGGCTGGGCTTTGGGGGGAGAAAGCACAGCAATGCTGGTCCCCCCCCCCCCTCAGTAGAACGAGGCAGTGGTGTGAGAGCCTCAGCAATGGCATCACAAGGAGTGAGTGGCTTGGCTTTGGGAGGAAAGTGTGACAATGCTGGTTCTTCCTGCCCCAGACCAAGGTGGAAATGCAAAATCAGCAGCAATGGCGCTGCAAAAGGAAGCACTGTGTGCAAGACCTGCCTCGTGTTCTTCAGTGGCCACAGGTAAGAAGCAGGGCTGGCACTGAGCACAGACAGCCTGAACAATGAACCACTGGCTTTGTGTTCTTTTTGGCTTCAGTGGTTGGTCAGAGCTATGCTTGGCCTTTGTGGAGGTCTTTCTGTGGCTAGTGTTTGGCTGCTCCGCTGTGCCAGAAGACGCAGACCCATGCCACAAGGGAGAGACCTTTGGGTTTGCCACAGGGCCTTTGGGTCTGGAGGGAAGCTCCTTGAACACTGCCCTGCCTCTCCCTTCTGACTGGGCCACACAGAGAGGGAGAATGGAGTAGAAGAAAGAAGTAAAGCTAGCCTGGGGGGGGGGGGACAAAATATCTATGGAGCTCTTTTGCAGTCCTTCAGCTCAAAGCAAGACTAGACCAATACTAGGATTTGGCACCTCATGAACAATGGAAGCTAGCTTAGTTTTACTTTAGTTCTAGTACTGTCTGCAAGGAGCATGTTGGGTTCACAACTCATTCTGCAGGATGACCCCCTACAGTGTTGGAAAAACAACCATTAGAAACCCTGGAGGGCTGCTGGTGGTCAGCATAGATAATGTGAGCTAGATGGATGGTGGTCTGACTAGGTATAAGGTAACTACCTATATGACCAGTTATTGGGGTGCAACAGTGGGTCAGGGAAGTTGTCTTCATGCCCTGCTTCTGGGCTTCCCAGAGACATCTTTTTAGCTACTGTGAGAAGCAGGACATGGGACAAAACATAAGCCTTTTGATTGATTCAGCAGGAATCTAGTTAAGTTCTTATAGTTTAGTGCTAGAGGACTGAGTTGGAAGTAGGCATCTAGGCCAGGGATTCTCAACATTGGGTCCCCAGATGTTAATGGACTTCAACTCCCATAATTCCCAACCAAAGGACATTGGAGCTGGGGATTGTGGGAGTTGAAGTCCAATAACACCTGGGGACCCAACATTGAGAATCCATGGTCTAGGCGATACCACTGTGCACCCTTGCCATAAAAAAGCAGCAGGAACTGAGCACCTTTAAAAATCAAGTCATGTGATCACAACCTGCAGATGTCTAACTCAGTTACCATTATTAATTACACACTGTGCTTAAGACCGATACATTATAATCACCAGGCAAGTACTCTGTATGGTAAACACTACCTGGCAGTAATGAATTCTATGATTGAATACAGCACATGATCCACAGGGAACTAAAATGTCTCACAATATCCTAGACAGCCAGAGGCACATTCACTATGGTGGTAAGCTGCTTGTCTCCTTCGGAAGCTGCAGTATTAGATAGGGTTGTAATTCCTCTTTCCTAGCTGCTTAGAACAACGGCACAGCAATAGCAGGAGATGGCATTTAGCCACTGCTTTTGCATGGGCCAACTAAATACTAAGTTGTTCTAAGAACAGCTCCTAGAACTGTTGCAACTAGCTGCTGAATTTGAAATGCCTTTGTAGCCAGATTTCTCCTAGACACAGAGGTTTTGACATAAGCACAAATCTGCCAATAAGCTGATAGTGTATCAGAAAGGCACCAAGCAGAATAACAAGTCTCAGCCTCAGCCAACATTTCATTCGTAACTGGGCTCAGTCTAGCCCAGGGCTTGATAAATCCCAGGCACTAAGGAGCCATGGCATCCAGAAATCTAGCCATGGTGCCTAGACTAAGATATTCAGAGGCAACGTTATTTAATACAATTTTTATTGTTCCCAGGTAGCCCTGTTTATGTTCTAAGCGTGTTACTTTTCAAGGGGGTAAGGAGAAGACAATTTACCCTCTCCCTCCATAACGTTAATCAATAAATTTGGTAGTGTCACCAAGGTTCCATTCCCTGACTCCTAAATTTTGGGCTAATTCCTAGATCCAAATAAATTTGGTCAAGGCCTGGTCTAGCCAAACTGCTTTCTGAAAAGACATTGAATAGCTTAGTTATTCCTGAGCCCAATTACTAGCCAATTTTGGGCCTCAGAATGCTACTAACATCACCACTGGCAGCACACTGAAGAACTGTTCCCTTCTCCTTAAGCACCACCATCACCATCAGCTTCTGTGGCTTGTCTTTCCCTTGTTCTTGCCTAACTGTTCTGGGCAGCAGGAAAGGAGGTCTCCCCACCCTTCCTTGGGTCTTCAAGATCTGCTTCAACCGTGTCTTAAGCGCTAGGTACTCTGGCAAATGTAATTATACTCATAGTGTTCCTGACACCAGGAAAGGAGAGAGAGAGAGAGAGAGAGAGAGAGAGAGAGAGAGAGAGAGAGAGACAGAGACAGAGACAGAGACAGAGACAGAGACAGAGACAGAGACAGAGACTTCCCTGCTGCTGTCAAAGCAGCCACAGCCAGGTAAGTGGGATGTCTGCACCAAGATAGTTTTTCCTCCAATTTGTATTATAGCCCAAGTCCTATGAGATTCTAATCAAATCTATGAGATTCTCATCTTGGATTGGGAAGAAGGATTATTAGGTTTGTATTCCAAGCTAAGGAAACACAAGTCTTGGTGACATCACTACCAACACATGGCTGAGATGAAAAAACTGTGCTGTGCATTTGTCCCATCCCAGTGTATGCATCACAGACAAGTGCAGTCACAATATTGGTGTCTGCAGTGTCAAAGGAAGAATCCTGATGTAAGAGCTTCCCACCGTGTATCATTATTACTTTTAAAGAAGGTAAGCATCTGTTATTTGACTTCCTGTTATGGTGATCCTATAAGAATAGCACAGGTGTTTTCTAACTCAAGTGGAATTATCTCAGAGTCATCAATGTCACAGAATCTCCAAACTGATGTTTGTCGTTTTTTAAAGTTGTTCTAGTAAGAACTAATTGGCCTACTTTCCTTTCACTGTCTCTACATCTGGACTAAATTTGGTGCAAATAGAGGTCCACAAGTTAGATCTCTTGCACCTCAAATGTTCGTGTGTCCACCATCTTGGATGGGGGTGGATGTCATCATTCCAAACTGCACCATTGAGGTGTCCCTGTGTGTCACTCACTACAGCTGTGCCAAATTTGGTTCAAATCGGTTGGATAGTCCTCAGGTTAGTGCACTTGCACCTCAAAAGTTTATGTATCCACTATCTTTGATTGGGGTGGGTGACATCATCACAAACTACACCATTGGGGCATCCCTATGTGTCCCTACAGCTGTAGCAAATGTGGTTCAAATAGATTAAGCAGTTCATAAGTTAGCTCACTTAGACTTCAAAAGTTTATGCATCCGTCATCTTGAATCGGTGTGGATGACATCATTACAAACTATGCCATTGAGTTGTCCTTGTGTGTCATTCACTGCAGCTGTACCTAATTTGGTTTAAATTGGTTAGGCAGTTCACAAATTAGCTCACTTGCTCCTCAGATATTCATGCAGCCGCCATCTTGAATGGGAGTGAATGACATTATCACATACCATGCCATTTTGGCATCCCTACATGTCCCTACAGCTGTAGAAAATTTGTTGCAAATTGGTTAGGCAGTTCACAAGTTAGCTCACTTGCACCACAAAAGTTTACGAGTCTATCTTCTTGGATCGGGATGGATAACATCATCACAAACTACGCCATTGAGGTGTCCCTATGTTTCCCTACAATTGTACCCAATGTGGTTCATATTGGTATAGGTGTAGCAAAGTTGATGGCGGGGGACACACAGACAGACACACACACAGAGAATGCTGGGTGATCTCATAAGCCTACTGGTAGAGGGAAAGTGTGCCATTGAGTAATTTTCTACTTCTG
This sequence comes from Hemicordylus capensis, assembly GCF_027244095.1. Taxonomy (NCBI): domain Eukaryota; kingdom Metazoa; phylum Chordata; class Lepidosauria; order Squamata; family Cordylidae; genus Hemicordylus; species Hemicordylus capensis. The sequence goes on along the minus strand of NC_069660.1, from coordinate 40,661,313 downwards.
ATGACCAGAGCCCTGTGGTTGTTTGGTATAATACAGAAGGGGTTTACCATTGCCTCCTCCCATGCAGTATGAGATGATCCCTTTCAGCATCTTGCTATATCGCTGCTGCCCAATATAGGTGTTTCCCAAAGCCTGGAAAACATACCAGCAGAGATTTGAACCAGCAACCTCTGGCTTGATAATCAAGTCATTTGATTATCCACTGCACCATTAGGTGGCTTCATGCCTACCAGAAAGTAGGTTTTTTTAAAAAAAGCTTCAAATGGAGGACCTCCATGATTGTCAACGGTTACAAGTGAACTTGAAAGAAAACCTTCACATGTTTAAAATTTTAAGAACTGTGAAACACATATACTGTATATATCTCTGTGAAGCAGGAATGTTTTTTATTATTAAATGATGTTTTACCCCATTTCCCCCAGCCACAAACTTATACAGCACAACAACTTAATCTGGTCATTCTCATGACCATAAAGGGGGTGGGGGGAAAGCAGGATTGAACCTCCCTTCCTCCCAGATGAACAAAGTGTGCTCCTCAGAGCACTCACTGAGTGCTTTTCGGTGCACCGTCACACACCCACATGATCCGCACTTTCCCTGGCAGCTGGCCTCCAGGAATCCCATAATGCACCGCATGATGAGTGCAGTGCATTGGTGGATTCCTCCATGAGTCAGGCAGTCTAGGCATCTGATTCTGTCTTCTGGCATGCAGCCAGAGCACATAGACGATCCTGAACCTGCGGTGAGGTCACGCTTGCACCCTCTAACCCTGGTTAAGGGCCAGGGTTAAAAGTCATGCTAGAGGGGGCAGAAGTGCAGGGATCAGGAGCGATCCTGGCGCTCCACATGAGCAGCCCAGGCCAGACTGCCCTAGCCTGGGTTGGGCTGCTTGTGTGAATAGTGTCAGTGTCTAACCAAGCATATTGATGGAATGATGGTTCTTGAAGGAAGATTAACATGGAGACCTAATGGGAAACAGCATGTGGAAAGGACTGAACTCCTTTGTATGAAAGCTCCATTATTTTATTTACTTTCCAGTACTGGGAAATATACCAACCACCAATGAGCTAACCCTGTGAAATGCTGTGGAATATTCTTAGAACTCAATTGGAGATTGCAGTCCTCCATGTTTTGCTTGAAACACTAATCCCAATGCATTATTACATTTCAAGTGTTCCAACACAGTCAGCGGCAAGGGAGTTTATTCAAATTTGGCATAACACTTCTAGACATCAAGGGGAAAAACTGGTATTTTTAAAAGGGAATGCTACCTTTTTCTTTTGCAAGTTTTGTCCCTGCTCTTGGAATTTATCCTTGGTATCTAATTTTTTTCCCCCCATCACCATGGCTTATAATTAATTCATCTGTAACTTTGGCCAGTGGAGGTGAATCAGCAATGAGGGCCTTTCAAGCATTCCAATGGTTCACTCATTTCCTGGAGTTAGAGTGCAAACTGAAGACTAAGCAATAATGAATGAGTTGTGAACTTGAACTAATGCACAGCAGGGTGATATCCGAGGGCCAAGACAGGCTTAGTGACCAAAACCAATTCTTCTTTCTGTTCTCAGAATAGAAAATGTATCTTTTTACAATGGAGTTTCTGAAGCAGCTCTGGAAGAACTTAATGGCGGCTTGCAACAAAAGTCAAGTCCCCTTCCCCCTCTGTTCCTTGGCAGAGGGGAGCTTTGGTCCTTGGCAATGCCAAGTTAACTGGCTTTATTAGGCAGTTGAAAAAACAAGCAGGATTTCCCACACACCAAAATGAAGCAGATGGGAGGACAAAGACTTGCCCCATTGGCAGCATCCAGGTAGAATCACCAACGGAGCCCATCTCTTTAAGGCCTACAGCTCTCGTGCTCCTTCCCCATCACAGATTGTTAGGGGGTCCTGTTGCATTTACAAGCAGCTTTGTGTTGTGGTGAGCTGAGCTGGGAGGTAGAGCACAGGTAACAACAGCTGTTGCAAGTGGCTGAAGTTATTGTGCTATTGTTAAGCGGGACATTGTGCACAGTTCTGGCTTTTCTGGGAACAGCAGGTATGACACAGTAGAGTAGCAAGCACCCGAGTGGTTTGGCCCCTGCTTGGATACCTGAGAGCACAGCATACCAGAGCTGGCCTGACTGAAGTGCCGAGAAAGTAAGACAGCTCTCAAAAGAGACTCAAGCAGCCACACACTGGTCTCAGAAGAGAAAAACCTTGAGCAGCGATGGGGGGGGCACTTTTTTCATTCTGAAAAAGTCTTTATTTAAGACTTAAAATGAGAATGACTGAAAAAAGTGAGAAGACAGAAAGATAGAATAAACCAAAACTAAATTAAAGAGAAAAGGAAAGAGGTTCATTTATTTATTTATTGACAGCTCATCTCACACGAAGTTGGGCAGAAGGTCTCCCAAAGTCACTATCATGGTGGTTGGACTGAGGGACGTAATCTGTGAGGGGCTATAAGTGTATGTCACCAAGGGGGTGGGGCTATCGCCAAAAAGCACATAGCTTACAGCTCTAGAAGGTTCCAAGGTCCTGTCTATGCAGGGGCAGACATCCAAAGGGTGGAGGAAAATAGGACCACCAACAAGAACAGAAACATAACTGGAATGTTTGGGCTATACTACATACAATGTTTTAGTAATACTTAGTAATCAAGTTCAAAGCACAATACTACCTTTCTAATGTTGCATGCATGTGGTTTGTTTTCTAATCTCAATAAATTGATCAAACAAAAACACAGTCTCTGCTGAGAAGGGGAGGGAAGAAGACACCACAGACAAACTCAGAGAGGAAGGGTGTGTGTGTGTGTGTGTGTGTGTGTGTGTGTGTGTGTGTGTGTGTGTAGCAGCACGGAAACAGAGAGAAGACAAGGGAACAAACACGACAGACAGTGGCTGTTATCAGTGCCTGGGGGAAGAGGGGAGGATTTCAAGTGGAGAATCTCCAGGAAAGACAAAGGAGCTACATAATTACCCATCTAGGCTTGGTAGTCAGGCACAAAATTCCAGTTCGAGTCACTCAGGTTGGCACCGAGTAGGAAACCAGCATCTCGGAGCTGGACCAGATGATGTTGTCATGGGAGACTTAACTCACATGCCTTGTCATGCCAAACAAGCTCTCTCTATGGCAGGCCTGTTCAACATAGGCCCCCCCCAGCTGTTTTTGGACTACAACTCCCATAATCCCCACCCACAGTGGTCAATAGCCAGGGAATATGGGAGTTATAGGCCAACATCTGCAGGAGGGGTGAAGTTGAGGAGCCCTGCCAATGGGAACTGACCTCTATCAATAATCAAGAGTTAGACAATCAGTCAGGATGGGTTGTTTTCCTTACTGCTCTGCCATATTTCCTAAAGACGACCTTTCTCATAGGATTCAGATTCTTAAATCTGCCCCTATAGCTTTCAGATGGATTTTTCCATGCCTGCCAACCAGGTACTGTAAACAATACTGAAACATGGTAGGGGGAAAATACTGACCACTTAACCATGATCTAGTGTCCTGATGTGGTACCTCCCCCCTTTTATCTTAGACTCGGCATATGCACTCCTGGTTGTTCCCCTCACCACCTACCTGGGGCTCTTTTCAATACAATTCCATCTCTGAAGAAACATGTAAATAACTTGCACAGGCAACTCAGTGCCTCTGTCTGAGTAAAGACAGAGAGGAGTGTCAGAGAAATAACAAAAGGGGGAGGTACCAGGTACCACAGCAGGGCACTGGATCATGGTTAAGTGGTCAGTATTTTCCCCCTACCATGCATTTCAATATTGTTTAGCAAGCAATTTTCACTATAGCACAACAATATTCAGACAGTTCCAGACAGAAAGATAAAAAAGTACTTTCAGCATTACAGTAGAATAACAAATTTTGTCAAGCAATGTAAGATATTGTTCAAGGCACTTTTCGCAATTATCTAAAGAAGAGTATGTCTAGTAATTTCCCCCTTTTCTCTAGGTGACTGGTTCACCCAATTTCCAGTCATGCCCCTAACCAAAGAGTCTCTGGTAGGAATATCTGGCATAGACACAGGCCTTAAGTCTATCTATTTGGGGGACACTTGAAGCTAGGCTCCAGTTGGACCCCCTAGGCCCAACAATATTATTAATATGCATAAATTCTTGGCTTGTTACTACATCATGAAGATCACAGTTGGTATCCTGTTAAAAACAAACTTAAAACCAAATTCTAAGAAGCACTCCATGCCAATGTTGCTATCTACTTTTGCAACAGCAGCAATGGAATCAGGATGATGCCTAGGCTGTGTACCTTCTCTGACAGAACAACACACACTGCATCAATAGCAACCAGCTCACATGTTCTCAACGTCTCAGCCTTTCCAACTGCTAACTCAGCTGGAACCTAACTGCTAACTTTCCAACTGCCAAGTGATACACCCCTGCTAACTTAGCAGACACACCTCTTAAAGTAGTGATTTTTTTTTTCATCAGTGAGCAGAATGAGGTTGGTTCTGGGCAGCAGTATCAAGGCAGTGTGTGTACATTTGCATTATTATGTGCCAAGAGAGAGAGAGAGAGAATATGGAAGGAAATATGTGCATTTCACAATTATATTCTATTTATAAAATTATAATATAAAATAATATGTATTCTTTTCGTGAAATTGGATTTATACCTTTATAGTGCCAAATTAAGTATGCTAGCTTTGGGGTTGAAGCTGAGCTCTTAAAATTCCATAAAACCAAAATTTATTCCGTGTGAGCTTTTCTGAAAGTAGCATCTTGATATGGTGATTGGTTTTGAAATGTTTAGAGTCGAAACGCGGCTGTTTCAGATTGAGCTCAGAACAGGCCCTTTAAGAGACTTGCATTTGGGGCAGTATACAAATATGTTAAATAAATAAAATAAATAAATAGATTTTAAGGGTGTTTTATTTCAAGCTCAAATCAGTTTGCAAATCTCTACTATCTACAATGGGAACAAAGAAAGAAAGAAAAGGTTGCCAGAATAGTAACACACTTCCAGAACAAATTCTATGCAAGTTAGTTTACAGTTAAGTTCAATAGGACTTACTACATAGTAAGTATAGTTATGATACAGCATCACTGACCAGTCATAACAGTAGTTAAGAAACATACATACATACATGACAGCATTTCTTTAACAAGGAAGTTTAAAGAATAATGCATGATCCACATATGTTCCCCAGAGCATCTTGGAGGAAGAGCAAGATAAAAATGCAATTTATAAATAAGTATAATGCAATGTCCTGTTCAAAACAGGCCTGAACTAGGAGGTCCCATGCTCAAATGTTAGCTCAGCCATTAACTCACCAGGTAGCCTCAGGCAAACGCTCTCTTAACCGGGTCCCCAACTGCAATAGAGGAATAATAATACTGACCTACTTTACAGGATTGTCATAAGTATTGCTGAGGTAATGTACTTAAAAACACTTTGAATTCTTCGTGTATAGATGTTAAAGGCTATTGTTATCTTGGACCTTTGAACACTCTATATATAGATGTGAAGGATCCTAGGGACAGGCTTCAGTTTAGTGGTAGAGCACATTCCTGCAGAAGGTCCCAGGTTCAACCACTAGCATTTCCAGGGCTGAGAAAGACTCATGTCTGAAAATAATAAAGAGCTACATGACAAAGCTGTTGCAACCATTGCATTGCTGAGGTAGTCTATCTTGACCACATTAAATTCCCCACATATAGATGTCAAAGACTGTTCTTGCTATTTTGGACCTCCAACACCTGAAATAAGGGAGGCTTGAACACTCTCTATGCTAAGAACCTCAGGGGAAAGTCCTAGCTATGGTATTATTATTATTATTTCAATTTCTATACCGCCCTTCCAAAAATGGCTCAGGGTGGTTTGCACAGAGAATAAATAAATAAGATAGCTCCCTGTCCCCAAAGCGCTCACATTCTAAAACAAAACATAAGACAGACACCAGCAACAGTCACTGGAGGTACTGTGCTGGGGGTGGATAGGGCCAGTTACTCTCCCACTGCTAAATAAAGAGAATCACCACGGTAAAAGGTGCCTCTTTGCCCAGTTAGCAGGGGTAGAGGGCATACTTTGCACGCAGACGGTGCCAGGCAAGAAAGATTCCAGTCTGAAACCCTGGAGGGCTGATGCCAGTCAGTATGGGCAGTTCTGAGCTAGGAGGTCCGATGGTTTGGCTTGGTATAGGCAGCTTCCTACGCTGAGGAGGACTTATTTCAGAGAGGTCACTGTGCCCTTAGATGGAGTACTTATTTTGGAGAAGTCACTGTTCCCTTAGATGCTGCGCTCAACTAAAGGGCTTCCCTCCAGCTCCAGAGAGGAAGCGTGAGTGTGTCAGGAGCTCATATGACAACCTGGGGGCAGGAGAAGGGGAGACGCTCATCCTTGGTCGTCTGGTTGGGCAGCGCTTCTGGGCCTCGTGGAGGCCTCCAGGGTGGTTCCGATGCATTTCTCCGCCTCGATACGCTTCCTTTCCATGAGCTTCTCCTTCCACTACCCACCACAGCACAAAGAAAAGGGGCTTGACAGGACTAGAGTAGCAGTGCCAGCCGGATGTGCACCACTGGAGTACAGAAGGAACCGGGCAGGGATGAGTGGGCTACCGTTGCCTCGCTCAGCTCAGGGACTTCTCAGGTCTCTCGGGCTGCTCACTCTGCGCCTGCCTGGCCAGCAGCGGAGAAAAGGGGGCGGCGGGAGTTCGGGAAAGTAGCAACGCTGGTGGCAAGGAAACTAGCAGCAGTGATGGGGGGGAATGGCAGTGGGCAGAAGGAGTCACAACTTTGCAGTCGGCAGTGGCAGCTGAGTGGCTGCTTGAAAAAGCTGTGCAGGTGGGTTAAATTTAGTATGCAGGTACATACCTTAGAAGGAACAGCACACCTGGCCCTTAGCAACAATGATGAACAAAGGTACCAGCTACACAGAGGTGACAGTCACAAGCCCTAGCAGCCTATAAAACTCTTTAATGTTCATCTTCTGACGTGAGCTATGCAAATGCAACAAGCAGCTATTTCTCACTGCTTATAACCAGAAATTAAGTGCCTAAGTCCATGCCATGTAGCTGGTAAGTCTACAGGAATTTTGAACTACAATGCTATTGTGTACCTTTGACGTAGCATGGAATAGCTTTGTGAAATCAGTAAGTGGCAGGTGTCCTGTGCTACTGTGACAACACAATGGTCTAGGTCTGCCCGTGATACCAATGCAACACCACAAACCATGATTCCTGCAGCCCATCTTGACTATTGATACTCAACAGTGGAATTCGATGTGAGGCCTGCTCTCGAATTCTTTACCATAAAACAGTGCTTCTTCCTAAATCATGGTTTCACACTCTTGCCTTTCAAAATAACTAAAAGAATGGGATCCTCTCTCAAAACTCCAGTTTTTACTATGCAACAATTGGAGGCTTTTGAGCAGATTCAATTTTACATCTAAACAAAGAGGAGAAAATAAATGCAACTTTTTCAGCTACTTGTGGCCTAATTGGAAATGTGGAATAAATTAGGACACAAAAGTGCCCAGGGATAGTTAAAGCAAAAATAGTCTTTTAGCAGCTTTGCATATTTAAGCATGAAGCAGGAAGAAATTAACTGATAATCTTCAATGCAAAGTTAATGCCGTTCTCATATGCTCGCTAATGCAGAAAGGGTGTTATGAGTCAGATTTTCAGTTTTTATAAACATTGGCACCTTTCTTTACCAAAACTGGCCATAGCACTCTCCATGATTACTTGCTATATGGGTAGAGAACAACTAATGTAATGTGGTTCATTTCTTACAGGAAAATAGCGGTAGAAAAGTACAGCATAATTGCCAGTTAATAAATATTCCTGTACAACACAGGTGAAGCATTTGCAGTCCCCATGGTTATATCTGTGCAGCTACAAGATCTTAATGTAATCCCATGAGCCCCAGGGCATGTGTTTCCTTTCCTTCAGTAGAAAAACATGTGCACATTTGCATATGTGGTATTGAAACTTTTAGGAAAGCAAACTAATCAACTCAAGAACCACAAGTGGCATTACTAGAGACAAAATATTAGGCTGAGTGCAGCTGCTTCTAACAATTTTCTGTACGGATGGTTCATTGGAAGGGTTTCTTTAGATGCAGAGATTGACTGCATTTCGGGTCATAGGAAGCTATCTTATACCGAGTCAGGCTACTGGTCCATCTAGCTCAGTATTGTCTACACAGACTGGCAGCAGCCTCTCCAAGGTTGCAGGCAGGAGTCTCTCTCAGCCCTCTTGGAGATGCCAGTGAGGGAACTTGGAACCTTCTGCATGCAAATGCTCTTCCCAGAGTAACCCCATCCCCTAAGGGGAATATCTTACAGTGTTCACATGTAATCTCCCATTCAAATGTAAACCAGGATAGACCCTGCGTAGCAAGGGGGACAATGCAGCAGTAAGCAGAAGCTTATTGGACAACCAAGAGGAAAAGCAACAGCCATTTCCTATATAATATTTGATTCTCTTGCTTTAATAAACTGGAGCCACTAGCCTTATGCAGACATTTAGTCTGGAGAAGAGAAAACTAATGGCAGATATGATAAGCCTTCTTCAAATATCTGAAAGGTTGTCACAGAGAAGCAAGAGTGGACTTCTCTGATGCTCCTGAGGCCAAGACTAGAGCCAGCGGGCTGGAATTATAAGGAAGCAGGTTTACACTAGACATGTCCTTAAATGGAAGAGCTCCTCAACAGTGCCCTGTGCAGTGGTGGGCTCTCCTTTGATGGAGGTTTTCAAAGAGAGGCTAGGCTGTTTGAATCAACATCCATGATCTGTCAAGGATGCTGCAGCAGATTTCCTACACTGATTGGAATAGAAGATCTCCAAGGTCCCTTCCAGCTCTAACATCCTATATTATACTCCGCATGGAGAATCAACACATTAAAGGGAAGATGGGAGGGCACCGGTTAACTAAGCCCCCCTCCCAAGGAATATCTTACAGTGTTCACATACAGTCTCCCATTGCAATGCAAACCAGGGTGGACCCTGCTTAGCAAAGGGGACAATTCATGCTTGCTACCACAAAACCAGCTCTCCTGCCATGCTCTAAATCATGTGGAGAACATTTACCCATGTTTAATGCTTGCCTTTGCAGACCTGCACTGAAGATGAGGACATGTGGGGGCATAGCTAGCTTGTGCATCAGTGTGGGGGCATGGCTAGAAGGCACAGTCCCACTGCCTGCCATATGTTATTGCTCTACACACTTACACATTTGCCTGAAGATGGCTACAATATTGTGCTTTTCCATATGGTCTTGACAGCATGAGGTTGATGGAGGAGTGTGGGTTGTTCATGCTGTTGGGCAAGGGACTGACGAGCTAGCTTTCAGTTCCTTTCACCTTTGATTTTATGCTAGAGAAGAATGCAGAGAGTGAAGTCTTCTAGACCTAGCAGACCTTCAAAGTTAAATTGTAGAGCAAGCAAACAAATATACCTGGCTTGCCATCGCCTCTTTCATCATCCTAGGGTCTGAAGAATTCTCAGATAAAAAGCTGTTTCCAAACCTGCCGTGCAAAGAAGGTCCAGTTGGTGGGCTTGCCTCCTTCCAGTTAGAACTAAGAATGCATTGCTTTCAGTGTGTCAGGGCACAGTCAGAACATTATTTTTTAAAGTTATATTCCTGCCGTCTAACTCTCTTCCTCACTTAAGCAGTGCTTCCACTTGCCATTTTTTACTTTCATATTGTTTTTATACTTCCCTCAAGTTGCTTTCATAACACCTTGTGTTACTTCTTGATGTCAAGGTGGGAATTTGTTTGATACACACTTGCTGTCTCGTTTCATTTAAAATCACTACCTAACTGTCATGTCCTCTCTGGCATAAAAAATTAAGTGCTCTTTTGTAGAAATGTTAAATCAGGCCCCAGCCTATAATCAAAGACAGAAAACAAGATATTGCTTTGGTAAACTGTTTTGCTTGATGCATTCTTCTTATATTAAAATTTGTAATATGCTGTTCTAAAAACATTATGATACAAAATAGTTCACAGACAATATTTCAAACATAACAAAACTATGTGCATAATACATAGCACTAACAAAAATATTAATGTGAAAAGTAGAATTAGGATATAGTTTTCAAATTCATTTTAATGTCAAATGCCAGTTAAAAAGAACAATTAACTTTCTTAGCTCTCACTGTGTGCACATGCAAATTTTCACACATACTATATACTAGACAGGGGCGTAGCAAGGTTGGAGTGGGCCCAGAGACAAGATTTTAAAATGGGGCCCCCCCACTCAAAGTCCAGGGCCTCCGCACACCCCAGGCCCCCAAGGATTTAAGTCTGATATTCCAAAATAAGTATGCTGCCTGGAAATACATTTCACTGAATACACACACGCACACGTCACAATATATAGTGATCTACATTGAGTACTATACATTTGTTTTACTTTTAATGCCTAGAACACACTAGAAAGATGAATGATTAAAATGGGCCCCTCGCTGCAGATTAGCAAAGGAGACTTTCAGCCATGCAGGGTGAGCCTATGTTTGTCTTCTTAGAATTCTGAACAAATTCAGTCAAGTTCGATTCCAGGAGATTTTTCACAGGAGGCTTTTAAAGCCCTTTAAGACACATCTCCTCTGGAATGGAGGTGCTGCATTCACATGTTGGCCAGATTGACCCTGAAGTCCCTGCAAGTTATTGGGGAGCAGTTCACACACAAGAAAAATAAAATAAAATAAAAGCAGAAGACATGCTTCACAGTTCTCACTCAGACCTTCTGGGTTGCAAAACAACTTGAACATAAGTGCATTTATAAATGAATGAATAAAATAAATATAATACTGTTTTTTCCAGAAGTTTTTGTAATTTTCTGCCATGAAACAAGCCACTTATAGGACTTTTTAGATAGTTTTTTTTAAGCCAGCAAATTTTCCAAGCCGTTTAAAAATAAATATTCAGAGACTTCTCAGTCCCTCCCCCCCATATCAAAGCCCTATGGCAAGCAGATCCCTATATATCCGGGTGTGGGGGTGTGTGGGAAAGGTAACCACAAAAAGGAGTTCACACTCTACCTGGCAAATGCTGGTCTGGGTTAAGCAGGGCAGCAAGGGGTCTTCTGCTGCAGAGAACACTCTGGCTGCCTCCTCCTTCCTGGCTGGCTTGGGCCCTACTGGAGTTCAGGCTTCACAGAGGCCTACACCAGACCTCCGTGGAAGCCCCGCCCACCCGCCGATCAGCTGAGAGGTGGGAGAAAAGGAGCTCTTTGCAGCGTGTCTGCTGCTCGATTGCTGGCCAGGAGAAGAAGCTGGAGAGACGGCGAACAGGGCAAGTGGCTGAGGAGCCTTGGGACTGGGCAGGGGGCAATGGGGAGTCACGTGAGGTGCCTCTGGGGGGCCCCTCCAGGCAGTGGGGCCCCCAGACAACTGTCTCCCCTTGCCCTATCATTGTTACGCGCCTGATACTAGAACTTGTAAAAATCCAAGGGGTTTGGATAACTTCATGGAGGAGAGGTCTGTCATTGGCTACTAGTAGTTGGAGGGCTGTGGGCCGCCTCTGAGTACCAGTTGCACGGGAGTAACAGCAGGAGAGAGGGCATGCCCTCAACTGCCTGTGGCTTCCAGTGGCATCTGGTGGGCCACTGTGCGAAACATGATGCTGGACTAGATGGGCCTTGGGCCTGATCCAGAAGGGCTGTTCTTATGTACCTCTGTGCTAAATATGGGATATCAACATATATAAATATTAAAAGGTTCCTTATATCAAGTCAGATCACTGGTCCATCTAGTTCAGTACCATCTCTACTAACTGGCAGTAGCTTTCCAGAGTCTCATACAAGAGTTTCCCCCACTCCTCCATGGAGATACCTGCAAAGATGAATGCAAGGCATGAGTCCATCAAGTGGACCAGTCACTAGTCAAGTGACTAATGGCCTTGGTGGCCAGAACATACAGCACTGTATTCACAGGAACTGCTAATAAGCACTTTGCTTTAAAAACTAACTCTTTGACTGAAGATGACCAAGCCCTCTCAGGTTTTTAATTAAAAAATACTGTTGGTTAATTTTATGGTTTTTAAATTATTGTATTGTTTTAACTTTTATATGTGTTTGAATTGTTGTTAGCCGCCCAGAGATGTAAGTTTGGGCAGGGTATTAATTAATTAATTAATAATTTAATCTAATTTAATTTAATGTCTAGAAAGTTGCAAAAAGCATGTGCAATATTTTGTAACTTTGTGTCACGCCCTCGATCTCCAACAGCGAGGAGGAAGGGGAAGCTGTCAACTTTCCAGCCGATTCAGGAGTGTCTGAGGGGCAGAGCCCAGCTGTCAGTGTTCATGAAACGGCTGTGGTAGATCCAACTAATGATTCAGAGCAGGCACAACAACCTGAGACAGCAGAAATCATGAAGAACCAATCCGAAGAGGAGCTATGTAATCAACCCCCCACTGACTCCAAAACAGCGGCGTATTACGAGACGCAGGACGCAATTAGAGACTATTAGGAGGAGCAAACGCCTCTTGCAGAGGGCTGATAAGCCTTGAATTCCTGCCAGCTGGGAGCTCTCGGCTTGCACTATAAATCATGTCACCAGCTTTCTACTCACTGCTGAAAAGCAATATTCGTCAACCTCCGTGTCAACAGCATGCAGCCAAGTCTGGTCAAGATGAAATTTCTGAGCCGTATCCTGTTGCAGCAGCTCCCTCCCCCCCCCCAAAAAAAAACATGTCACAGCCGCGGGATGGCAGCAGCTGTACTGAGCTGGCGACAAAAGGAAAGTCTCCCCCTTTACATTAAAACACCGCTGCCTGTGCAGCAGAATGGGGTGGCGGCAGCTGCAGTGGGAAGGGTTGTGGTGTCTGTTGTCGGGGGTAAGTTCCCTCATTTACCTTAGAGCAGCATCTGCTGCCACTGCTCAAAGGAGAAGCAAGGGATAGCTGCTTCCAGCTCCCCTCCCCCCCCCATGGGTGCACGCCCCATCGCACTCATGGGGTTTGGATGTCCAAAATGGGCTGCAATGGGGGCTTCACTCATTTGGGAGGGAGGGAGCTGGAAGGAGCTCTCCCTCTCCGTTCCTCCGCACAGCAGATGCTGCTTCGAGGTCAACGGGGGAACTCCCTCCCCGTACCAGACACCACAGCCCTTCCCGGTGCAGCCGCTGCTTCCCCATCCCACCATTCAGGCAGCGGCATTGCAATGTAAAAGGGGGGGCATTCCTCTCATCTCCACAGCTGCCGCTGTGTGGCCTTCGCTGCCCCCTATCCTGCTGCAGCAGCAGTATTTTTAAAAAGGAAAAGGGGGCTTCCCTCTCGCCACCCCTACCCTCTCTGTGGCAGTGGGGACGGCAAATCCTTGGCTGCCTATGGACGGCAAAAGGCTTAGTCCGCCACTGTGTGGAATTCATAGACTTCCAGCTTCCTTTTCATGCCATCCCCCTTGTGCTTCAGACTGCAGAGAAGGAGCTTCAGCCATCCTTCTTTTAATCCTAGTGGCTCCATCCTTCAACCTTTCTCCTCCCGAGGAACCAAGATTATCCCTCAGGGCACATCTGCCTTCTCCTTGGCACAAACCTGCTCTGACCTAAAAACCCGGTATACCTCCCACAACCACAAGAAGAGTTTGCTGGCTCCCCTGTAGCCTTACCCTTCACTCTCTGCACATTACACCTGTTAACTAGCCAGCTGTGTTCCCCTTCCTCTGCACCTCCACCAACTGATTGGCTGATGGATTCCAACCACCAATTTATTCAACTCCAAATGTGTCAGGCAACCTTGCTTTACAGTGCCGTTTCACCCCTGAATATCTGAAAGTTGTACTTAGCATGCATTCAAATACACATAATGATAGTGATCCTCCACTTTGATCCCAAACTTTTAATTGGAAGCCCGTATCATTTACTTCAATACAACTTACTCCAAAGTAAATGTGCATAGGATTGAAACCAATTTTGCATTTGGAATATTTTATTTTGTCCATAAATTATTCACAGCTCTGACTCTGCCGTTCTGCTCTATTAGATCGAGTGTGCTTGTTGCCAGTTCAAAATCCTTCCCTGCAGGCAATAAATGTGCATGTTATTAGATGTAAGAGATGGCCCTTGTCCATTTTGTGTAATTCATTACTGCTGCAGTGTATCATCAACTGGCCTCTTCCTACTTTCTTTTGAGAACAACTGTAAATCTCTCACTGACTTTAAATAAGAGCAGCATCAAGCCCAGTATCTAATTTACTTTCCTGTTAAAAGGATTTTTGAGATTATAAAACTTTTCCACAACTTGGTTGCTTCCATCAACGTATCTTTAAATGCTTTAATAATTTCCAGGCAATTGGCTCGTCAATACACAACCAGTGACAAGATTCAATGCTTGCTATGTGTGCACTGCATTTTATTTACTTCACCTGTTTGCGTGAGTGATCAAGTGTGCATTAGCACAAGCAAAAACAACACACTTTAGAAAACTGAGAACAGAGAATGTGCCCATTACAATTGTTTGGACAGCTTCATTTTACTATTGCGTTTAATGCTTTATAGTGCTCTACGTATGGTTATTGGTACAACAAATTCTGCATATATGCCCCCTGTCCACACACACACACACACACACACACACAGCCTGTTCTACTTCTGCTACCACCCTATTTTTCACACCGTCCCCATCTTATTTGCCTCTCCAAACGGGGGGAAATGGGCAATAAAATGGTGAATGTGGTTCAAGCAAGCAAGTGTGGAGTTGCCTGAGGGTGTCCCCATGGCCTTTCCCTCTCATGCCTGGCCAGTGAGCCCCCCAGGTCAGGTGGCTGATCCCTGAAAAAGGATTTCATTTGATCCAAGTGATGCATTGTGGGGCAAAAAACCCCAAACCCTAACTTCACATATGTGCAGATGGAGTTAAGGTGGCAATGATTAACCAGAAGAAATCTGAGGCTTGTGGTAAACAGCTCAATGAAAATATTGGCCCAGTATGTGGCAGCTGTGAAGGAGGCAAATTCTATGCTAGGGAAAACTCAAACTGCTAATCTTATAGTGCTATTATACTAATCTAGATTGCAGCTACATTTGAAATATTGTGTACAGTTCTGGTCATCACATCCCAAGAAGGATACTATAGAACTAGGAAAGGTGCAAAAGAGGACAAACTAAGTAATCAAGGGACTGGGGCACCTTATGAAGAAAGGCTACAACATTTGGGGCTTTTTAGTTTAGGGAATAGGTGACAAAGGGGGAATGCGCTTGAGACATATAAAATTGTGCATTATATAGAGAGTAGTAGTGTGCACGGATCGGTTCGGAGGCCATTCTACTGGCCTCCGAACCGGTCCGGACAAGGGGTGGTTTTAGTTCGGGAGGGTTAGGGTGGGGGGGTCCATTAAGGGCGGGGGGGGCTTTACTCACCCCTCCCGCGCTTTGCTGCTTCGGCGCCATAATTACTTTAAAAAATGCGCCGCAGTATCATTTGCCGCTCCGGGGCTCCTTCTTGACTGCAAAATCGGGCGGCAGGATACTTCCCTGCCGCCCCCAAAGCCCCCTCAAGCCATTTGAGCGCTTTAAATCTCGCCCGGACCGAGTGCTAAAGCGCTCGGGCAGGTGGCGGGGAGATGTCCGTCCGTCTGCCCGCCCCCTTCCCTGCCTTCTGCGAAGTGCAGGGAGCCTTCTGCGCGCGCGCGCGCAGAAGCACGCGCGCGCAGAAGGCTCCCTGCACTTCGCAGAAGGCAGGGAAGGGGGCGGGCGGATGGACGGACATCTCCCCGCCGCCCGCCCGAGCGCTTTAGCACTCGGTCCGGGCGAGATTTAAAGCGCTCAAATGGCTTGAGGGGGCTTTGGGGGCGGCAGGGAAGTATCCTGCCGCCCGATTTTGCAGTCAAGAAGGAGCCCCGGAGCGGCAAATGATACTGCGGCGCATTTTTTAAAGTAATTATGGCGCCGAAGCAGCAAAGCGCGGGAGGGGTGAGTAAAGCCCCCCCCCCGCCCTTAATGGACCCCCCCACCCCAGTGCCGAGCCGCAGGTCCGCGGTCCGGTGCACACCCCTAATAGAGAGTGAAGTTTTTCTGCAATTCACACAACACTAGAACCAGAGTTTATCCAGTGTACTTGACTAACAAGAAACACAGTATGGACAGAAGAAAGTATGTCTTCATACAACACATAACCATCCTATGGAATTTGCTACCACAAGATTTATTTATTTAATCAAATTTGTACACTGCCCCAAACTTTCATCTCTGTTAACAATAGCATAATACCAGTTTAAAACATATACAAAAACTTTAAAACAATTTAACAATTTAAAAAGAAACCAGAGATTAAAACCCAATTATTATTTTTTTTTTAGGAAGCTGAGAAAGCTTGGGCAAAAAGATGGGTTTTCAGGTGTTTTTTGAAAATTGCCAGAGATGGGGAGGATCGTATCTCAGCAGGGAGCGCATTCCACAATCTCGGGGCAGCAACCAAGAAGGCCCATCTCTGTGTAGCCACCAAACGAGTTGGCGGTAACTGGAGACGCACCTCTTAGATGACCTTAATGGGCAGTGGGGCTCGTAGTGAAGAAGACGCTCTCTTAGATACCCAGGGCCTAAGCCATTTAGGGCTTTATAAGTTATGACCAGAACTTTCTATTTTGTCCGGAAACCTATCGGCAGCCAGTGTAACTCCATCAGTAAAGGAGTAACATGGTCTCTCCGAGATGACCCAGAGACCAACCTGGCTGCAGCATTCTGAACCAACTGATGTTTCCAGACTACATACAAAGGCAGCCCCATGTAGAGCGCATTACAGAAGTCAAGTCTGGAGGTTACCAACAGATGTAGCACTGTTTTGAGGTCATTGATCTCGAGAAACGGGTGCAGCTGGCGTATCAGCTGAAGCTGATAGAAAGCACCCCTAGCCACTGCATCAACCTGAGAAACCAGGGAGAGGTGTGAAGTACTCCCAGACTGCGAACCTGTTCCTTTTGGGGAAGTGTGACCCCCATCTAGAATAGGTAGATCAAAATTGTCTATAGAGTTCTGACCCCACACAATAAGTACCTCCGTCTTATCTGGATTTAGGGGTGGTTGCTAGCTTAGATGGCTTTAAAGAGCGAATTAGACAAATTTAAGGAGGACAAGTAAATTGCTACTAGCCCTGATTCAGACGTAGTAAACCACTGAACACCAGTTGTAGTGGGGAAATGCCAGAAAGGGCTGTATGTTCTTTGTGAGTCTCTCGGAAGCATCTGGTGGGCCACTGTGTGGAACAGGATGCTGGACTATAGGCCTTGGACACATTTCAGCAGGACTCTTACGTATGTTTGATGGACAGCCATCAAGACAAGCAGCCATCAATAGTTTTGTTCACTGTGAAAAGCCATCTAGGCTAGTGGCCATAATCTTTTATCTGTCCTAAATCTCCTGATAAGCAGTAGAAATCGGTAATGAAAGGGGGAGGTTTTGGACCTTTTGGCAAGTTTGGGGTGGGGAGAAAACTGGGTGGAGTGGGGTGGATGCAATAGTTACCATGTATCAGTGTTCTTCATTGTTTGGCCTGTGGGCTGCTGAGAGCCCGCACAGACCCTGTTGGCAGGTCCATAGCCAGCTGGTGGCATGGTGTGTACGTGCCACACCAAAACATCTATTTCCTCCCCAGCCTCACTGACTGTTTTCATTCACCATTTTATAACCTGCCTCTCCTGACTTCTGCAATCTGCTGCTCCAAAATTTTGAGGCTGGTTACAGGCCTGCCTGTTGGTGGCCCCTGACTTGCTTCTCCACCCCTTACCCCAGCTCCCATCTTTTGCCATGCCTTATGCGAGTGGCAGCAGCCTGCAAGAGCAGCGGCAGCAGCAGCAGGAAAGACAGGAAGGTGAGGATTCCCTTTTACAAGCAAAGGGGTGAGGAATCCTTTAAAAGTCTTCTAAAAGGTGGCTGGGTGGCAGTGGCGAGAGGGCACCTTTAAAAGTAGATCAAGGTTCTTACTGGCCCGGTGGCCGCTGACACTTAAAGCCCCCCTGGCACAGCTCAAGCACACAACGCTCCCTCCAGCAAGCCACCTGTGTGGAAGCAGTGGGGTTCCAGCTTCTGGCAAGCATGTGCTAGTCTTTCCTCCCTCCCTTTTAAAAAAAAGAATTAAAATAATGATATAAGAGAAGCAAGCTAAAAACCATTTTAATATCTGGAGGAACTAAAAAAAAATTTATTAGTCACTTAAAGCAATTGGCTGTGCTGCAGATCCCCCAATTGGCCAGATGTGTCTGTCCCTTTGAGTCGCTTTGGCACTGTGTCACTAGTGCTGCTTGTGTCTCTCTGCTGCTGACAGGAAAAATACTCCTGCTGCTACTGCTTTGGAAATTGGTAAGGCAACCTTCCCTTGGTTGGGGTGGTATCCAGAGGGGTTTGAATGACTCCTGCTCCCCACCCCCCGCCACTCCACTCGCACAATTTTGTAATTTTTTTTAAAACAATATTTTACTATTTTATTTCCTGGCTGGCTGTAATGTAGTGTGCTTAATTAATTGCTTCCTATTTGAAATCACTATTGCCTACTCTGTGTGGGGCCCCTTTTTTAATTTAAACAATATTTAAGTGTTTTCTTTTCTGGCTGCTTGTAATATAGTGTGCTTAATTAATTGCTTATTTATTTTTATTTCATTTTTACATTTATATCCCACTCTTCCGCCAAGGAGTCCAGAGTGGTGTACATGGTTATGCTTATCCTCATAACAACCCTGTGAGGTAGGTTGGGCTGAGAGATATGTGACTGGCCTCGAGTCACCCAGTTAGTTTTATGGCTGAATGGGGATCTGAACCTGGATCTTTCCAGTCCTAAACATCTTAAAATGTCTAAAATGTTATTTTAAAGAATTGCTTTCTTGTTTTTAAATGATGCTTTTTAAATGCTTGGCTTGCTTTTTCTGTAGTTTGTGTTACTTGGTGGTATTAGAAGAATTGTGGTTTGCAGGTATTTGTGGTGTCTGCTTCTTTGATTTGTGGCTTGCTCCAGTGGGCTTTCAGTTTTCTATGGTTACTTCTTGTTTGTTTGGAATGTGCCTTCTTGTCTTGGACAGATGAGATTTGAGTTTTGTAGTTAGGTTTGTACGTGGTTTGTGGTGTCTCTGAAACTAGGTTTGTGGTGTTTTTGAAGTTTTCGTTTTGTTACTTTGGTGGTTTTTGTGACTTTGCATTGGGTGTTTTGAGCTGGTGGCACACCTAGAGGGGTGTGATAGGCCCCCATGGGTGCCGAGTGTTGAATTCTCTGATGGCCCAAAAATTCCATATAGCAATCCATTATGTAGAATCTATGTGACATCAAAGAATCCAATCCCCTTTACTCCCTATGGGAGAAATAATAAAATTTTAAAAACATACTTGAAATAATTAAAAACCACCCTTTTGACTGATTGCTAAGGGGCTTGGGTGGTAGTTGGTACCCATGGGGGTCTACCACACACCTCACTTTTGTGCCCCTGTGTGCTATCCATAGGGAATAATGGGCCAGTTTGAGCCCCATTGATCCCTATGAAGAACTTTTGGAACCGGTTCTAGGGGGGTTCTAATTAGAACCAAACCATGGGCCAGTTCTAACAGTTTAGAACCAGAACTGGTAGAGCTGGTTCAAGTTCAGTTCTAATTAGAACCGAACCACAAACTCAGTTTGGTGCACATCCCTACTCTCTGCACCTCTGCTCAGGCATCCAAAAGGTTTCCTACCTCCTCAAAGAACTCTGGTTGCTCTCCCTTGCTACCCATTATGCCCAGAACAGCCTCTGAAAATATCTGCAAGCTGTCATCTTTCTCAAAACCTTCAATCCCTCCTCAACACTCACCATATCCACACTTTTAATGTTTAAGTACCATGTCCATTGATGGTGATATACAAACAGCAACATACTATCAATTACACCTCCTTTCATCATTAGAACAGGAAAAAAAACCCAGAATGGGGCATTAGGAGGGTGGAGAAAGAGCTGTGCCCTCACAGAGACACAGCTTCAGAGCTCAGAAAAAGGCTTTGTCCTGAAACTGAGCACATGCAGCAAAGGAAACTATTTTTACTACTCTCCCTCCAAAAATACTTTTTGGCTTCCAGAAATATGTTCCTGAGGGCCTGCAGTTCTCAGAGACATTTCTAAAGGCCAAAAGCTATTCTGGAAAGAAGAGAGCACAGCCAGAGGCGTAACTATAGGGGGGGCAGGGGGGCACGTGCCCCGGGCGCCATCTTTTTTGGTCACATGGGGGGCGCCGCCATAACAAAAAATTTTTTTTTTAATTTTTTTAATTTTTTTTGTTAATACAAATGTTTCCTGCTCAGTGCAGCAGCGCTGCAGCAGTCAAGGGAGCGCGTCGGCGCCCCCTCCCCCATGAGCGGTCCCTTCCGCGCCGCCCATGCCCCCCCCCCCATTGCTTTGCTGGCGCCTGGTGGCCAGTCAGTGGCCTGGCTTGGCGGCGGCAGCGGGCACTTGTGAGGAAAAACCTAAGTATAATGTAGTATGTTGGGGGCGCGGGGGGCGCCATTTCAATGCTTGCCCCGGGCGCCGTTTTCCCTAGTTACACCTCTGAGCACAGCAAATATTGCTTCTCCCACCATGCATGTTCAGCTGAGCTCTAGCTCTGTCCTCCTAATGCTGTGGAACATGTGGGCCATTGTTCCTAGAGCACTAACAACTTTGATCTTCTATATTTATAACATGAAGGTGATATTAAAACCAACTTATTAATACGTTGCTGTGCAATGTCATAACACCATCATTAGAATCATATGAATAACAGAATCATCATTAGAATCATAGAATAATCATAACATTTTAAGAAAGAACTCCTAGGCACAGTTTTCACCCCCTCACTACCCCAAGGAAACAACATTTGACCACCAGGCTTTGGGTACAATTTCATTCCCAAACAGTTCAACTTTCTAACAAAGGCTACACAAACTTTTCACTTAGTCAAATGAAACTTAAAATAATCAATGTGTCTTTTGAAATCAGTTCTGTGTTAACATTCAGAATTGCTTCCATGTCAGAAATATTTCTAGGCTATGTTCCTGCATTTTTACTTGGCTCTTTCCTCTTTTTATATCTCTGTTGTACAGAAAACAATTTATGTCTACCTACCGACATGACCTTAGGGAAACGTGGGCAGCTGAAATATCTGAGCCTGTGGTGCTGGCATCCAAAAATCATCCAAATCATCTTGCCATATATTAGGTTCTGTCAGGAGCCACGTGAACCAATGTATGAACTGATTCACTAAAGGGTATACACTTTTCACAAATGTGGTATCTGGAGTCTGTATTCCCAGTATTATGACAGTACCTGGAGTATCATAGTTTTGTACAAGACAGTGGAGTGTTGGTGCAACTCTCTTAAAGCCATCTGCATATAAATATAGATATAAAATATGATGATATAAGATATAAAATATGATGTGGGTACAATCAGAGCTTCGTCAACAAACCAAGTCTTTAGAAATGCTCTACCTTGCTAATATTGATTTTCAATTTGTAAGGATAGGCTTAGTTAAAAGTCTCTTTAAGCTTTACTAGCTCAAAAGATACGGAAAAGGAACAGCCTGTGATGAGGTTTGTATAACTATTTCAGAGGAACATCTCTCAATACTTACTAGCAACATTGCTTCGGTTTAGAAAAATAATTTTATCTGACCCACTATGCGCGCGCACACACACACGCACACACACACACACACACACACACTGCTTTGGTCTAGATGTGACTCCAATATCCTAGTTATAACGTGACCATAAAGGTTTACTGGTGTAGGAGAGACCATCTGCATTACTACAGGAAGGTCATATTAGACTCCATAAGATATTAGGCATCACTGAGATGTGTTTTTATGGTTAAGTTATTGTAACAGACTGGTGTGGCCTCTTCCCCACTCCAGCACAAGGCCTGCAGTGATGGTGCAGTCTAATTGTAAGAGCCCCCATTGTTCTTAATTTGATCTGACTTGGGTCCAGCTAGGCCCCAATTAGGCTTTACCCAATGCACTCCTTTAGCAAACTGTGCATGTGTGCGTGCACACAATATCACTGCCCCCCTCTTTGTGCAATAACAATCTCAGAGCACGGAATGCAAGGCACAGCTTGAGACTTTACACTTAACCTTCCATCTCTGCGCTACGGTTCTGGCTCCAAATCAATGCCCTCATCTCCTATGTGCACCAGGCACAGTCATTATGCAAGTGTGTACCAGGCACAGTCTGGAGACATACTCAGGCCTTGTGTGTTCAGGAGGTCTCTAGTGCGGGGGGGGGGGGGGCTGGGAGGAAGGAACATTTCTGTTCCCCTCATTGTGCCAGCACAGCTAGGTCTCTCTGTGCATGCCTGGATTGCTGAATCACTCCAGCTTTTACAGTATACTCCAGAGTTCTGGCACTGCAGTATGAAACCATTCTACTCTCCATCAAGGAAGATACCCTTGATGGAGAACAGAAAACGTGAGCTCGTGCTCCTGAGCACTATCCCCCGGAACATGTTTCTGGAAGGTACAGAGCACAGCTGGAGTCAGAGAAGATCAGCAAAAAATGTTGTTATGCCGCCACCACCCTGCACTGTGCTGCAGAAGTGTCGAAGCCTCCAGCTGTAAGGATGCAGACTCCGACTGTGTCCTTGCTTTCTTAAAAGAAAATGCAAAAACCTTAAGTGGATTCAGTAATATCACAATTTCAACAAAGAATCCAAATACTGTGTGTTAATTTTTTAATAAAACTATTAATTGATGATAAAACTATATAATTGAAAATTATCTTAAGTACATAAAGTACAACTGGTAAAAATTAATAAAAACACATCCATGTAGGATCTTGCTGTCTATAGATGAGGAGGTATAGGAGTATAGTGTCCAACTGAAAAAAATTAGATCATATAACAATATGTCCTGAACAGAAGTGATCATTCTGTTCAATTTTGTTCAGTTTTGTTCAGGACATATTGTTTAATTTAGCTTTAATTTAGAGTATGCCACATGATAATTGGAAATCTACACCCATATTGTATTATTCAGGTTATTGGTTTTTATTAAGGTATATTTGTTTATGGTATATCATTTTTATATTTTGTCTAGTTAAAGGGAGATCACACACACACACACACACACACACACACACACACACACACATACACACACACACACACAGTTAATTTTTCCAGATTGCCACTGAAGAAAACTGATTTCATTCCAAACGTGTTTGGCATAACCAGGGATATGCACAGAACCAGCTGGCCTGGTTGAGTCCGGCACCACGTCCAACCCCACCCGTTCGGTTGGGGTGTTCGTGAACGTTTTGCAGTATTTTTTAAAAAAATACATTTTTTAACCTTACTCCCTTCCGGGGAGTTGCTGGAAGCAAGGGGGGGTCCACAGAGATTTCTCCTCCCCCTATCAGCTTTACTTCAGCCAGTTTTCGGCCTTTCCCCGGCAGCCATTTTGGAGGCCACACACCTGAGCAAGGTATCATCATACTGTCTCATTCACAACATGATCCCCAGTTGGCTGGACTGCCCATGTGGCTAGCTACACAGTTAAGCGGGGGCGGGGTGAGATGGTGCTGAAGAAGCAAAAAGGGAACAATGGTAGAGAACAAGGTATTTAACACACTCACTATTTAGGAGTTTTTCAGGAGACATTATGCCTCCTCTCCAAAAGCACTACTTTTGAACTGAAAAGTGAAATTAGCACCCAATTCAGTGTACTGAAACTCAGCCAGTGTAGAATTCAATATATATTCATGTGGTTATTACTACAATTATCTATTTAAGACATTCACTGGAAAGGCAGGATTTTTATGCACATATACAAATAAATCAATTAATTCATTTGTAAATTAAGCATAGCTTTTAAAATGGATGTTAAGAAACCCACTATTTTTATCAAAAGTTTTCTTTCACACCTATTAGGAATAATGGAACACTTGTTCATATACAGTACTTGAAGAAACATTGCTGTAATAAAGCTATTTGTAGCAGCTGAATCTAATTATTTTGGTATGATAAATAAGAATTCCCCATATGCAGTACTGAAGAAACCATGCACATCAGTTGTCAAGCTGTCTGGAATAAGTTTTCACAATGGAGCTTGGGAGGTTTAAACATTTGGATAGAAACAGACAAGCACATCTCCTTGGGGTGGGGGGGAGAGTACCTCTAAGTAAAATTGTTCAGAAGGAGATAGGTATAAGTCAAAACTAATTGTCCCACATCTTCTACACCACTATGAAGGCTTTGCATTCACAGAGCAGCAGGAGTTGGCTACACTGAAGTCTGGTTACACAACCCAACCAGCATGCACAGAAAAGGAGGGAGGAGAATTTTTACTTTACTCCCCTCTCTTCAAAATTCCTTTTTGCTGCCAGAAATGTGTCCCCAAGGACTGCACAGGCTGTGGAACAAAGTTTAACCACAGCTACTCTCCAGTCTTTCTGTGAGGGCAGAACCCTCCTTTTGCCCTCATATCACTGCACAATATGAGAAGTAAATCGTACTAAGTTCAATGAGACTTACAACCTAGTACAGCAGGACTTCGATATCTGCGGACTCTACATCCACGGATTTGCATACGCACGGTCAGGTAATAGAAATCCGACTTCAGCATATGCAGGGAAAACCAGGAGGGGGGAGGACACATCAACCTTGTGTATCTATGGGTCAGAAGTGGCCAGAAATGACTGTGGAGGTAATTTCCGGCCACCATTTTGTGTTTTGGAGCCTCAAAATGGCTCCATAAAATAAAATAAAAACCTCAATTTTCAGCCGATTTGGAGTCACAGCATGACTCAGGGGGAACAGTACGATGGTAGGCAGCCCCCCCCCCATTTTTTTTGATGTTTTTGTGAGGTTTTCTGGTGACCGGGAACCTAACCCCAAATTCCCCACTGCCATGACTCAACATTCACAATTTCCATATCTTCAGTTGTAGCATGGAATGAAACTCACACAAATACTGAGGTCCTCCTGTATATGTCCATAGATTGCAGGTGAAATTAACTCCCTTTACCTAGAATAAACTATAGTGCAAGTAGTAACAATCAAATTGCAATGCTATGAATATGTGGGGCTTTGTATGGAAACTACAAAAGGTGCAAAATGTGGCAGCCAGGTCATCTTGAAGAGAACTTATTACTCTATTTTAAAAGAACTACACTGGCTACCAATATGTTTCCAGGCAAAATATAAGATGTTGGTTATAATCTATAAAGCCCTAAGCAGCTTAGGCCCAGCGTATTTTAGATAATGTCTTCTTCACTATGTAGCCGATCACCCATTGAGATCATCCAGGGAAGTCCATCTGTAGTTGCCACCAGTTCATCTGGTGGCTACTGAGGGACAGGCCTTCTCTGTTGCCACCCCAAGACTTTGGAATGTGATTCTACATTCTAGAGGAGCCTCGCCATCTACAGGTAATAGATTCTACAGGAGCCTTGCCATCTCCGACAGCTTTTAAAGTGTCTTTAAAGACACATTTATTCACCCAAGCTTTTTAACTAGAACTGTGATTTTAAATTGCTTAAAATGTTTTAATTTGTTTTATGTTGTTATAGATCTACCATAGATGTATGTTTGGGGCAGTATACAAATTAATATATATATACAAAAATAAAAATATATAAATAAATTCATCGATTTAATTAGGAGGTACCTTGCGTCAACTCATATTGACCTTGGATCTTGTGTATATGCTAAGATTGAGCAACAATGCAAGCCTTTCCCATGCTCCCCCTGGGGGGGGGGCGGGTTGTGCATGCACAAACACAGATGCCACATAATACCTCTTATATTCAGGTGTTACATTTTACATTTTGGATTTACCGATCTAACTCTTGGACTTTGACAGTTGCTTCCAGTACACATTACTTTGTGGTCAAAACTAAATACGTTTTTAAATGGGATTTTTTTGCTTTGAATTTAAGTTAAGAAAATGCATTGAGTTATTATTTTGACTAAAATTAATCTTCCTCTGCACCTTACAACTAACTACACATTTTCATTCTGCATTAAGAAACCCAAACTGAGTAGAAGAATGTGGTAGACAAGAGACCCCAGAGATTTCTGGAGATGATAATAATAACAACTCTAAATTTAATGTTCCTTTCCCCCGATATACCATAACGCCAACAAAAGCATCTGGATTAAAGGCAATTGTAAATTGAGGCATATATTTCTAGTGGCAGGTGAATTCTGTTGCTGCTGAAAACAAATGTTTAAGGTCTGACTTACATATTCATATAAATTGTGCAATACAGACTTCCTGGGACTATACCGATTCAAAACAGCAGGTGGTGGGGAGGGAGATAATTCATCCATCTCCAATCGCAGCTTTGAGTATCCACGACTGGGAAATTGTGACCGGTCTCGCCAACCATGATCTGAGTATCTGCGGTTTGGCAAAGTTTTTAGTGATGGAGTTTTTTTGGGGGTGGGGGCATTCAGAGGTTCAATCTACTCATTCCTCTTGCTGACCCTGCCAACTCCTCATGATTTGTGACTTTGAGTGGTTTGGTGGGTACAAAAATTTTCAGAGGTTCAATTTTCTCATGCCTCTTGCTTATTCTTGGTGATTTTTAAGGGATCCCGGGTGATTTTGGGTAAACTTTTTGTATTTTTTCTTTGTTTTTTCAGTCTTCTCATGACCACAGTTCCCCTAACCCCATTTTCCATTGATTTCAATGCTCGCCAACCATGACTTTGCCAATGGCAAGATTTTGCCGTAACGGAACCCTCACAGTTGGCAAGGGATGAATTTACTTGCACACATCAAATACTTCTGACTTGTAGAAAACTGGTATGTTCGAGAGAGGGTTTTAGTTCAGTTTTTTTTATGGACAGGGTGTTTCTTACATGAAGCACTATTTAAATAGGCAATTTCCCCTCTTACAGTTGAAGTGGTATAGTCCAAGGAGAACTACCAACTTTTTGCTGTTATACCTAGTGATGTCTAGACAGTGCATCAAAGCAATAAACTTGTGCCAAGTTATCTACCTACACAAGAAAGTAGTTGTACCCCAAATTAAAAAGAATTTAAAACTTATGCAAAACACTCAGCTATATAGTCACTCGAAAGTATGAACACATATAAAGATAGCTGAATCTAGGATCCTCAACTTCTTGGGTCTACTTCAGGCAAGATAGAAACCTTTAATATTCATAACTGCTACATCAGTGATTTATAGTACAAGCATTTCTACCACTAATGAATACACACTCCTGTACCATCTCCACAATGTTTATCACTATAGTGACCTGTCCTGACATTTAGGAGAGTGAAGCATAACATATTTCAATATGTTGCATCTCCTGTAATACTCAGATCCTTCAGTAAGAGAAAGAGGACATCTATAAGTAAAATCTCCAATTCACAAGGCTAAATAAAGCACATGAATGCCTAGGGATAACTTATGCCAGTCTTCCGTAACAGCAAAAGTACGGCACTGTTTGGATTTACTTCGCAATAATTTCATGGGGTACGAGGCAATTTCATCCTAATTTTGCACATGCTGCAAGGCATACAAGGATCTCTGCTTCTAGCTGGCTGCTATTAGAAACAGAATACTTAATTACTACTACTATGAATATTTATATATCGCTCTTCAACAAAATTCTCAAAGCGGTTTACACAGAAAAATAAATAATACATAAATAAGATGGTCCCCTGTCCCCAAAGGGCTCACAATCTAAAAAGAAACACAAGGCAGACACCAGCAACAGCCACTGGAGGAATGCTGTGCTCAGGTAGGATAGGGCCAGTTGCTCTCCCCCTGCTAAATATAAGAGAATCACCAGTTAAAAGGTGTCTTTCTGCTCAGTTAGTAGGCATTTTGATGGGAATTAGTTAGCAGAGAATTAGATGGATGGGGTCCAAACAAGACATGATGCAGGAGATCAGCAAAGAGAGTTTTCCATTGTGTTTAGTATTTTTTAAAAGCAGCCACAAGGAAAGTAGAACCACAGCACTGGGATGGAAGATGAGTTTAACCTTTTGCCCCAAGCCATTTTCTGAGTTTGTTGTCCCTCTAAGCTGCTATATATGCCACGGGACAAATCATATGGATTAAACCTATCCCACTTTCTCAGCACTACAAGTGCAATTTAAAAAAGAAAAAGGAGACGACAACCCCCCCCCCCACCGCCAACATTGATTTAAAAAAAATACAGGCAAGGATGTGCACGGAACCAGCAACTGCCAGTTCAAAGAGGGGGGATAACTTTAAGGATTGGGGAGGGTGCTCTTACCCTGCCCCACACGGAACACGTTTTCCCGCCAGTGCTGTGAGGGGTAACAGCACCTTCCCCAGTCCTTAAAGCTATCCCCCCCCAACTTTGAACCGGCGGACTTTTGAACTGGTTCTGAGGTCTGTAAAAGGGCCCCCAAACCGATTCCGTGCACGTCCCTAGATAAAGGAGAGCCTATTCATAGTTATCCCCCATCACATCCAGTTTGTCCCCCCCCCCCCAATCCAGGAGGATAAATCTTACATTTCTTATGTTTTCTTGTTTATAAAAAAAGCACAGGCAGGCTTTTGAGAGCAACATTGGGCAACGTTTAGAGCAGGGGAACAGCTGGAGGGCCAAGGTTCCCCACCCCTGGTTCAGAGCAATCCTCTGCCAGCACAAAGGTCCTTCCTAATTCCACCCTCCCCCTGCAGCCACCCATGCACATCACACATTGTTGTCCTTCGGCCCTCAGTACTGGCTTTTACAGTGATGCTGGAGACTGCAGCAAGGAAGAGAGGGAGGGGGGAATGGCATCTGGTTGTGCCACCGAGCAAACATCACTCTGGATGATAGTCATTATGTTAAAACTCAAGTGTCCTCAAATGCTCAGGCAAATATCACACACTGGGGTTTCATGCCTCTTTTGTGCACCCAAGAGCTCTTCTGTTACCACCCCATTGTGTTCATTTGTAAATGAGGAATAGATCCTTTCAATAACCACTACAGAAAATGCTCAGTACTTCAAACATATTTGATCATTTTAACTAGGGGTGGGGAACCTTGGCCCTCCAGCTGTTTTTGAACTACAACTCCCACTCCCAATAATTGTGGCTGGGGATGGTGGGAGTTGTAGTTCAAAAACAGCTGGAGGGCCAAGGTTCCCCACCCCTGATTTAAACCAATGGGCCACTGGATGGTAAGCCTACTGGCCTCTGAATTCTCTAGGGGAAGGGACCTGTGATGCACGTCTCAGTCCACCTGGCACACTACTGTACCACTGAACAATTGTGTGATTTTAATAATGTAGTATTCAGACTGCACAATAAGGGGCAGTCAAGTAAGGAATCTTTCAGAATTGCTAAATTTCAGCTTTTAGAAACCACCACAACAAAACACAGACTTCAAATGACATATTTGCCTACTAAACCAGGCATCGGTTTCTTTCATATAATGCATGCAGGAAATAGTCCAAACTTTTTACAAATTTAAAAACAAACAAACACATTTGTTTCTAATTTGAAAACAAAACTCTCTCACACACACTTTCCCCCACTCCTTCACAGCTTTTATCTTTAGGAAATATGGAGGCTTTGGGGGCTCTATAATTTGCACTTCATTTGAACACTAATGAAAAGAAATGTTCTTCCACTTCAAACTATTTCCTCAGTCAATTAGACAAATCCTCTAAGTGGAGCTTCTGAAGTGATTCGTGTCCAGGAACTTAATTAGTCCCTAATTCTGGAACTTGCAGCCTCCTAACCCATGCTTATCTGTTAAGTAGAGGCCATACACCCTGGACTGCAGAGCTTGACAGCCTGTGAAAATGCAGATACAGTTAGTATGGAATGCAGTTGTATACAAAAACATACAATGATGAATGTATGAAACTGTTGTAGAAGTTAGTGATCAGCATGATTCTGTTATGAGAGTCTTTGCTTTTGTTTTGTTCTTTTTATTTTTTGTTTTATTTTGTTTGCCTAAAAGTGGGGGAGGGATGGGTATTTACAGTATATATTACATAAAGTTGAAAGAGAAATATTGTATTGTACTGAATGGCATAATTTTTAATCAGCTATGTTTCTATCTCTTAATGTATGTTTGCTAAAATTGTCCATCCTGTCTGAAAAATTAAAAAAAATATACATATAATGAGAACGAGCAGCAGTTGGGTACACTGTATGGTGGCTCTAAAGTGCTGATCATGGGAGTTGACTTTAATTTAATTTATTTAAAGATTTGATTTATATACTGCCCTTCCTAAAGTGGCTCAGTGTGATTTACACGAAAATAAAAAATACATAACAATTAAAGTAAAAAACCAATTAAAAACAGATTAAAACTACAATTAAAACTAGATATCATTAAAAGCTAGGCTAAAAAGATGGGTCTTTAAGGCTCTCCTGGAGGCCTCCAAGGAAGACAATCCTCTTATATCCGCAGAGAGCACATTCCACAACCCACGGGTGACAAGAGAGAAGGCCTGACCCCAGGTCACTGCCAGGTAAACTGGTGGCACCCGAAGATGGATCCCTCCTGATGATTTTAATAAGCAGTGGGATCTTGCCGAGAAAGATGCTCCCTCAGGTAACTCAGACCTAAGCCATTCAGGATTTTAAAAGGTAATAACCAGCACTTTGTACTTTGCCCAAAAACATATCAGCAGCCAGTACAACTATCCAAGAACAGGTTTGAGAACCTATGATGGCCATATACTATTACTTTTGTATCCTGCCCTAATTCCAAAGAGTTCAGACTGACATAGCACTTCCTGCTGGGAAATGGTAAATAAATATTCGTAGCAGTAATAGCAGTAGAACATGGATCTCCCCCAGCTCAGTCTCTCAACAACCCTGTGAAGCAGGTTATGCAGAAAGTTATTGTCTAGCCCAAGGTAATCCAGTAAGATTTGTGGCCGAGTAGTGGTTTGAACTGCATGTGCTTGTGTGTACATGAGAGTAGAAAGTCAGTGGACCAATCTGGATTGGGGGTGGGGGAGAGGGGTGCAAGATCACACTTCTGAAACCCCCCTTACAATTGTTTCACACAATTATTTCCAACCCTAGGCCAGTTAAGATGATACAATCCTGGAGAGCCAACAGCGACACAAAAAGCAATTGTGCGTTACTCCGTGTGCTTCCAGTGGAGAGGGACATTGGCAAAATTTCCCCCTTTCCTGCACGTGAGCACCTGCTACAGTGTTCTCTCTCTCTCTCTTTTTCCATCTGTGTCCAGAATGAATTTTGTTCTGGGTGGCAGTATGCAGGCAGTGTGCATGCACCTTCATGATTCAACCTGAGTGGGATCTAAAATTAACTGAGTGGACATCAAAAAACATGTGAGGGGATGCACACGTGCACACCTTAGAGGGAACACTGACCTGCTGTGTGCTTTTTGGGGCTCCACACATACAGAGAGCTTTAATCAGGATGTCAGACAGTAATTAGAGGCCAGCCCAAACATTCCCATCTCCATGGGATCATATATAGGGATGTGGTGTGGACAGTGTGGAGTAAGCGGGATGTACTTGTGAGCCCTTACTTTTCTTTGTGTGATAGACAGCCGCCCAGAGTTGTATCATCTGAACTATCCAAGTGTCAGAGAGGGCTGTGTGCAACATTCCTAAGGATAGCTTCAGGAGTGTGATTTCAGAGTCCATATTCCCCTCACCATGTGGTTCTCTATATGCATTCATCCAAAGAGGATATTTCCAGTAATTTAGAAGAGGCCATTATACACAGAGAAGTCTCAGTAATGTACAGCTTGCTTACTAAGTATCTCCTGAATAGTAAAACTGTTTCTCATCAGCAGGCAATATTGCTTATTTCTAAGCTATGAAAGGCTTTACCCACCAAATGAAGCCACGTTAAAAGACACAGGAGCAGACAGTGCCAGTTTTTTTCTGGTCAGTTGCCAACCCTAATATAAATATATGTGCGGGATGCAGGCAGGAGATTGAGGCAGGAAAATAATGTTGAGTTTCCATTTGTGCATACATGATTTGTAGTCTGTGGAAAGTGAGGATGCTCAATCTTTGAAGAGTCATTTCTTGAATGTTTTAAAGTTGGCAACAGTGGCAGAAGAGCAGGCAAAAGGGAAAAAGAAGACTTGCTTCTTCTTTTTTGTTCCCTTAACCCACACATTTCCTTGTAAAGATTGCTATAGTTACACCCTTGCCCAGCTGTAGCAGCAGCTCTGACAGAATAAAGAGAACAGCACAGGTGCCTCCAATTTACTCAGCTCTGCAGCTGAGGAAAAACAAAGGAATTGGCATTGCTTGGATGTTTCTTGAGGTCAATGTCAGGAATGTGGCAGGGAAGAATTAACAGCTGACTTTTGCCCAAAGCCACACAATTGAATGACAAAATCCAAGAATGGTCAAGAAATGATCACTTCTTGCTGCTGCTTATAAATGAAGTAGTGAATCTGATTTCCCATCATATACATATAATTTCCTAGCAGTAAGGTTATCATGGGATGCAAGTATTAGTTTTGTTCTGAGGAAAACAAATTTTCAAGCAGCTGCAGATAGCAGAAGTTTCTCTCTCTCTCTCTCTCTCACTCACACACACACACATACACGAGTTTCTCCTGCCAAGAAAAATATTATTGATGTTTGTAAACTGCTGGCCAATAAACCTCACACTATTCGTTTACTTCAAGATGGCAGTAGATGGGGAAAGATAAGTAGCATCATTAATTCTAAACAACTTTAATGTATTTATTCTCTCGGCAACAAAAAAAATCCAGCTGAAGTGAAATCTGTTTGCAATAAACATTATCAAAAGGAAAATCGCATGCATTTTCAATCATAAATGAATCTTTATGCTTAAAAAAAAAATCAGCAACTACAGTCACAGTATATATGCAGATGATTATGCTATGATCATGTGCAAATTTCCCTAGTGACAAGTGCTACTTGCATAAGATGAATAGCTGCCATGGCATAAAGATACAAAAGAGCAAGCCATTTCAGGAGTCACATTCACCACTTGACAATAGGATTACATGTACATAGTCTGATTGGTTGTTCTGTGGTGTGAATTCTTCCAAAGAGGTCTTGGAGAGAAACAACATATGTCTCATCCCACATGAAACTCTGACCTCCAAAAGGGGATGGGGCCATAACTCAGTGGTAGATTATCTTTTTTGCATGCCGAAGATCCCAAGTTTAGCCCCTGGCAGCTCCAGGGCCCTTTCCCAGATGGCAATTTTACTTCACTTCGCCACAGGAAGGGTGGATGTGCATTCATATATCTGGGATGGGGGTGGATTTCCACTGAAATCCTTTCAAGACATCAAGGTGTCCTCCATACAAGATTTGGATTTCCCCCTGCACATTGGAGCTTAGCCCACATTATCTCCATGCAAAAGAGTTCCAGTTTTTATGGCGCCTTTTAGGGATACCTCGCTATATCCCAACATTTCTTCCAATATGTATGGAGGCATCATACTGATAGAATGCCTTTCCTTAATGCTTCACTTTTCTTAATTTTAAAAAATAGATTTACTCAGAAATCTGGCAGAACACTGACTGCCCGAAGGGGGAGCAAAAAAGAAAAAAGAAACCCAGATAAATCTATCCAACACCCCCCCCCCCAAAAAAAAAAACCCAGCAGAAGGGTGCACTGGTGTAGTGAGGACATCGGCAGTCCGTATTCAAGCTGCCGCCCCCCCCAACCTGGCAGCAGCCCCACAGAGTACCCCTTCCCCACCCTCCTGCAGGGCCTCTTTTCTCCCTGCCGTATGTGGTGGCGACAGCAGCATAAGCCTACCTAAGGAAGCAGTGCAGGGAAGGCTGCCCTGATCTGCTCTGCCCTGCCCCAACAACAACAACATTTATATACTACTTTTCAACAAAGGCTTCCAAAGCGGTTTACATAGAGAATAATGAATGAATGAATAAGATGGATCCGTCTCCCCAAAGGGCTCACAATCTAAAAAGAAACATAAACACCTGACACCTGCAGCAACAGTCACTGGAGGTACTGTGCTGGGGGTGGAGAGGGCCAGTTACTCTCCCCCTGCTAAATAAAGAGAATCACCACATTTAAAAGGTGCCTGTTTGCCCTGTTGGCAGGGCCCATCACTCAGCCCCCACCACCACTCAACCTCACATGCACAGCAGGAAGAGAAGGTACATATGTACGAGGAGGAAACAGTTTATGCAAGCAAAAACCAAGGGTAAGTGCAATTGGGTGCAAAGGTGTCAGAGTGGATCTCATATATTTGAAGAGGTGGAAGAGCCGTGGTGGTGGCTGAGCAGCAGCAACAAGCCAGCCTACCAGGGGCTGCTCCCTCAGGGAGGCTGCTGCTCCTGCCACCCCTGCTGCTGCAGCCTCCTCCGCCATGAGCGGCAGGGAGAAAAAAGGTATGCCTTCAGCCACTGCTGAACGGCAGATGACAGCTCTGCACCTGGAAGAGTGCCACCTGCTGGCAATAGACAGAATTTTTACTGCAGCCTTTACAATGGGAAAAAAGTGTCAATGTGGTTGATCTGGCAAGTTGTCGGGCTTACAGAAAAGGATTAAAAAAGGAAATTGAAAAATTTTCAGAGACACACCGCATACATACACAGGTAGGGAAGAAGAAGAGTGGCTTACCACATCCTCTAGAAATCCTTTGGCCAGAAGGGGCTAGAGAAAGAACTGGGAGCAAGTGGTATGGTTGGTGCAGAGAAAAACCCCCGCAAGGAATGGAGAAGAACCCTGTTAAAATGAAACCGATGTGAACGGCCCCCCAGATATCTCTGAATTATCTTTACTGAACTAATATGCAGCTAATCAGAGGTGGAGCAACTATTGAGCAGACAGGTTCAAATAAGCTGGATGCAAGCCATGGAATGGTCCGTGAGCTGTCCAGAGTTCATTCCCAGGTAGCATTTGATGGCTGGGTACATTTATTTTCTCTCCACGGAGAAAGAGAAAGATAAATAAAATGCAGCCAGCCAGCCAACACTCTGGAGGACTTGTTCAGGCCCTCCAGCAATTGGGCCACACCCACATCTGCGTGATGTCACACACAAGGCATGTCACTGGCATGCCCAGTGTTCACATGGGGGGGCACTGCAGCTAATATATGTCCTTATAACTTGCTCTACTTCACTCCACAATCCAAAAGCTTTTTGGAAGTCCATGTATACTATGTCAACTGGATCACCTTTATCCACATGTCTGCTGACACTCTCAAAGAACTCCAAAAGGTTAGTGAAGCAATACTTGTACTTGCAGAAGCCATGATGATTCTCCTTCTGCAAGGCGTGGTCTTCTATAGTTTTAAGAATTTTGGCCTTAAGTATGCTGTCCATCAATTTACCAAGCACCTAAGTTAAAAATCAGAGTTCTAACAGCTCCTTTCTAGTCCTCCGGTACAGAGCCTGATTTTAGGGACAAGATACATATTTTTGCTAGGAGGTCAGCAATTTCACATTTGAGTTCCTCCAGAACTCTCAGGTTGATGCCATCTGGACCTGTCACTATGTTAATTTTTAGTTTTTCAAGACAATTTAGAATACCCTCCCTCGTCATCTCAAATTGGCCCAATTCTTCAGCATCCATGCCAGTTCCAGAGCGTGTATATGGTCAGTATCCTCCACCATAAAGACAGATGCAAATATGATAAAGACAAATATTTATATACCATTTATTAGCAAAAGTTCCCAAAGCAGTTAAAGAAATACAAAAATAAAATGGTTCCCTGTCCCCAAAGGGCTCACAATCTAAAGAAGAAACTTAAGACAGACATCAGCATCAGCACAGGATGCTGTGCTGGGGCTGGATAAGAATGTAAGAACAGCCCTGCTGGATCAGGAACAAGGCCCATCTAGTCCAGCATCTTGTTTCACACAGTGGTCCACCAGATGCCTCTGGGGAGTCTGCAGGCAAGAGGTACAGTGGGTATTGGAAAGAATCACCCCCTTTGATAGACCTTAAATTCTGGTTCCCTTACATCCTGAAATGAAAACACAAAGAAAATTCCCTTGACCAGCTGTACTTATCCAATGCAACCTATAACATCCAACTGAAAAACATCACAGTTACAGTCCAGAAAAAGTGTCAGAAATAAAAAACAAGAATTACTGAGATTGAAAAAGGATCACCCCCCCCATGTCAATATTTTGTTGAACCACCTTTTGCTTTAATAACAGCCTTGAGTCTGTTGGGATACTTCTCTATCAACCTTGCACATCTAGACGGAGCAATATTTGCCCACTCCTCCATACAGAACTGTTCAAGTTCGGTCACATTGGATGGTAGGTGTTGGTGGACTGCTATCTTCAAATCTCCCCACAGATTTTCTATGGGATTTAGGTCTGGGCTCTGACTGGGCCACATGAGGACGTTCACTTTTTTCTCCTTCAGCCACTGTGTGGTCAATTTTGCTGTGTGCTTCGGATCGTTGTCATGTTGAAAGGTGAATCTTCTGCCCATCCTCAACTGTCTGGCAGAGGGTAGCAGGTTTTCTTCCAGAATCTGACGGTATTTTGCCCCATCCATTTTTCCTTCTACCCTAACGAGAGCCCCAGTCCCTGAGGCAGAGAAACACCCCCACAACAGGATGCTGCCACCTCCATGCTTCACTGTAGGTATGGTGTGTTGTGGAAAAAATGTGGCTTGTTCGGGAGGGTCGCAAGGAGAAAGCCACTTCTCAAGAAAGGCCACATTAAAGCTCGTTTGAGCTTTGCCAGAAGGCACCTTGAAGATTCTGATGCCAAATGGGAAAAGGTCTTATGGTCAGATGAGACCAAGATTGAACTATTTGGCCTCAACACCAAACAGTACACCTGGCGTAAATCCAACGCAGCTCACCATCCACAACACACCATACCTACAGTGAAGCATGGAGGTGGCAGCATCCTGTTGTGGGGGTGTTTCTCTGCCTCAGGGACTGGGGCTCTCGTTAGGGTAGAAGGAAAAATGGATGGGGCAAAATACCGTCAGATTCTGGAAGAAAACCTGCTACCCTCTGCCAGACAGTTGAGGATGAGCAGAAGATTCACCTTTCAACATGACAACGATCCGAAGCACACAGCAAAATTGACCACACAGTGGCTGAAGGAGAAAAAAGTGAACGTCCTCATGTGGCCCAGTCAGAGCCCAGACCTAAATTCCATAGAAAATCTGAGGAGAGATTTGAAGATAGCAGTCCACCAACACCTACCATCCAATGTGACCGAACTTGAACAGTTCTGTATGGAGGAGTGGGCAAATATTGCTCCGTCTAGATGTGCAAGGTTGATAGAGAAGTATCCCAACAGACTCAAGGCTGTTATTAAAGCAAAAGGTGGTTCAACAAAATATTGACATGGGGGTGTGTGTGTGTGATCCTTTTTCAATCTCAGTAATTCTTGTTTTTTATTTCTGACACTTTTTCTGGACTGTAATTGTGATGTTTTTCAGTTGGATGTTATAGGTTGCATTGGATAAGTACAGCTGGTCAAGGGAATTTTCTTTGTGTTTTCATTTCAGGATGTAAGGGAACCAGAATTTAAGGTCTATCAAAGGGGGTGATTCTTTCCAATACCCACTGTATGTGCATGCCCTTTCTCCTGCTGTTGCTCCCCTGCAACTGGTATAGAGAGGCACCATGCCTCTGAGGCTGGAGATGGCCCACAGCCACCAGACTAGTAGCCATTGATAGACCTGTCCACCATGAATCTGTCTAAGCCCCTTTTAAAGCCATCCAAGCTCGTGGCCATCACCACATCCCATGGCAAAGAATTTCATTGATTAATTATGCACTGTGTGAAACTTTACTCCACAATCGATAGCGACAGATTCTCATTCACTTTCTCTGCAATCTCCTTATACTCAATGCCTTTCACGCCCTCATCATCTAAGGGTCCAACCGCCTCCCTGGAAGGTTTTCTGCTTCTGATATTTTTAAAGAAGTTTTTAAAGAAGATTTTAAACCCCTTGACATTTCTAGCTATCTCCTCTTCAAATTTCCTTTATTCTCTCCTTGCATTTCTTTTGCCCGAATGTGTGTTACTTTCTGTTCTTTTCATTTGGGCAGGACTTCCATTTTCTGAAGAAAGTCTTCTTCCCTTTTATAGCTTCCTTGACTGTACTTGATAGCCATGCTGGCATCATCCTGAACTTTCCTCATTCTTGGAATATATTCCAACTGAGCTTCTATTATTGGGATTTAAAATAAGTTTCATGCATTCTGGAGTGGTTTGATTCTCCTGACTTTCCCTTTCAGCTTCCTTTTACCAGTCTCCCCATTTTTTACAAGTTTCCTCTTCTGAAATCCAAGGCATCTGTGTTGGACTTCTTTGGTAATGAGCCACCAGCATATAAACTGAACTGAATCACACTATGGTCACTGTTCCCCGGTGGTTCTACAACTCTTGACATCTCGCACCAGGTCCTCGACACCACTCAGGATTAAGTTCAAGGTCGTCTTTTCTCTGGGTTCTGTGACCAACTGTTTTAAGTCACAGTCATTTAGTATGTCTAGAAATTTGGCCTCTCTGTCAATACCCGCTCATGAATCTGCCCAGTCTATGTGAAGATAATCGAAGTCACCCATTATTGCAGCTCTGTCTCTCAGATTTGCTTCTCCAACTCCAGGTCCCTTCTCAGCAATTTGATCCTGAGGGGGATGGTACATCCCAGTAACACATTTCCTTTCTGTCCTCATATTGTCACCCATAATGATTCTGTGGAGGACTCTGGTCCTTCTACGTTTTCTAGCTTGTTCGGTTCTATCCCTTCTTTAATATACAGTGCTACTCCACTCACAATCCTTCCCTCCCTGTCCTTTCTGTCATGTTTGTATCCAGGAATAACTGTGTCCCACTGGTTCTCGCTGTTGCACCAGCTTTCTATTATGCCCACTATATCTATGTTTCCATTAGCAACCAAGCACTCCAGCTCACCCATCTTGGCTCAGAGGTTTCTGGCATTGGTATATAGACCCCTATATGCAGAGTCTCTTATCTGGCATTTGCGTGTTCGTTGTCCCTTACTGTCATTTGACCTTTCTGACCAGCTGTCATGTGTTTCTATCTGCTCTACTCCTGGTTCTACTCTGTTCCCTCCTAGTTCATTCAATAAGTTTGCACCTTAGGGTATTTTCCTTGCCAAACCAGATACCAACTAATTACTGTTGGCAACCCACCAAATGTCGTTTTAAAAGCAGCTTTGTGGCCTTTTTCAATTTAAGTGCCAGTGGTCTGGCTCCATCTTGGTTCAAGCGGAACTAAAGCCCTTTTGTACAAGCTTCAAGTGCCCCAAGAGGTATACCAGTGCCTAACAAATCTTAACCCTGCCTCCTGGCACCACCATCTCATCCCCCTCAGCTCTGCATGTGGAACAGGTAAGACTTCGGAGAATGCTACCCTGGGAGTCCTGGACTTCAATATGCTACCTAGCAGCTTAAATTTTACTCCCAGGACCTCCTGCCTGCATTTCCCAACATCATTGGTACAGACACACCATGTCAGCTGCCTCCTCCACAGCACTGCCTACCAACCCATCTAGGTACTGTGTAACATCCACAACCTTCGCGCCAGGCAGGCAAGTCACCGTGAAGTCTATATGTGGGTCACAAACCCATCTTAACCCATTTGGTTAATTTTATTACTTTTATTGTGTCTTGTATCCAGTGGTCCCTCTAATTTTCCTCATCTCTGTGCGGAATGAGTTTTATTCTGGGCAGCAGTATCAAGGCAGTGTTTGCACACCTGCATTCAGAATGGGGCCTTCCTGATTCAACCTGAGCAGGATCTAAAATGAACTGAGCAGACATCCAAGAACTTGTGAGCGTGCGCACGTGTGTACGCCTTAGAGGGAACAGTGCTTGTATGCTTGTATCTATTTTATTGTTGTGAGCTGCCCAGAGCAGTAGTGTACTGGAGGGGTGGGGTATAAATATTTTAAATAAATAAATAATAAATCTCTGTACCTCTAACAACTGAATCACCCACTACTAGAGACCCCCAACCCCTAGACAAATATCCTCTGTGAGAGATGATATGGGTGCATCATCCAAGGAAGGGGGCCCTTCTAAGAGAGCATTCCCCTCTTCCTCAGACTAATGTCCTCCTTCCCCAAGACCTTCATTCTCCATGACAGCAGAGGAGCCAACAGCCTGGGAGTGGGATGCCTCTATCACATCAACATACCTCTTTGCCTCCCTAAGTTTGTTCAGGTCAGCATCTTGGCTTCAAGGGAACAAACTTGCTCTCTGAAAACCAGGAGCTTTTTGCCCCAAGAGCACACCCACGACTTCTGCGCCTCAGGGAGATAGTCCTACATGCAACATACTGTGCAATATACTGGGAAGCATCCAGGGGCGTAACTATAATAGGGCAAGGGGAGACAGTTTTCGGGGGGGGGCAGAGGCAAGTCACATGACTGACTCTCCCAGCCGCACACCCACCCAGGCTTCCTTCAGTTGTATTCATCCTCCAAAATTGATGTGAGTGTTAAGACCTGGAGCTACCAGAACAGCATGTCATTCTCTAGTACCATTAAATAACTTGCATCGTCCACAATTTACAAAATGTTATATTGTGGCACATAGGAGAGATAGATAATACGTCTTACTATGCTTTGTTACCACTATTCAGCCTCATTTAAGATTTCTTTACTTCATGAGCTGAGCTTCGGGGGGGGGCATTTTAAAATCTTGTCTCTGGGCCCACTCCAACCTTGTTACGCCCCTGGAAGCATCCCCCATCCTGATGGCATTTGACCTTCATAACTGGTTTCATTGGCTATTTAGAATATAAAGAACTTGGTTGCTTGAAAGCTAGGTCTTAGCTGCAGTTGTCAGCTAATTAATGCTTTAAAGCTCTAAATTTCCTCCATGGAAATTACAAGAGTGGGGTAGTACTCACCACTCATGCTGGGTATCTCCTTTGTGATAAGTGGGGACCGTTTGCTTCCCCACACAATTCCCTGCTAAACTCCATGAAAAACTCCTTTGAAATCTGTTAGAAAACAAAGCTCCAGGTAGCAAAGCTCCCCTGGTCTGAACCTTGTCTTCTCAAGAGCTGCTTCCAAACTGAGCCACCTCAGGAACATGGCCCCTCCCACAAGTTGTGCAACGTTCCTGCAGCTATTCCCCACACACTGTCTCTCTCTAGAGACAACTGAAACTATCCTGTCAAAAATAAACCCCTAGCCAGCCGGAAATCAAACCCTAATTAAGACTAGCCCTAACAAACTTACCTTGTCTTTTCCCCCTTGTTTTCTTGATAGTGTGTTTCTTTCAGAAAGAAAACAAAAGTGTGATGCCTCCCCTGGTCTGAGCCTTGTCCTCTCAAGAGCTGCTTCCAAACTCCTGGACTTTAAACATTAAAACCAGCACTTTGAATTTGGCCCAGAAATGGACTGGGAGCCACTGCAGCTGATGAAGTGCGGTCATGGTATCATCAAAATGCCCAGCCCACACAAGGAGGGACAAACCCCAAAAGCACACTTCCAATCCTGAGTTAGAACAAGTTTGCTCTCATGCCAGATCCCTCCCAGGCACCCTTCCAAACCACATTTTGTTGCTTTGCTGTCTGGGAAGAAATGTATGGGGGCTCTTGGGAATGACAGCAGCCCCTTCAAAAATGACAGTTTCCCATCAACCCCAGTGCATTTCTTCCCAGTCAGCACAGTAACAGAACAGATCTATTCAACTCTTTACCAAGCTGAACTAGTTCTATAAAACAACTCTTGCTTCCAGCATATATAGGGAAAAAACCGTAAGGCTACACAGCATATTGGTACAGAATGTGCTTATATTGCTAATGTTTGAAGATATATGCTGAGGTTTAACAGTTTTTTGAAGCACTTTGCTCTGAATATTGCCAGAAGATGTAATTTTCGATTTTGGAGTTTTTAACCTTTAAAACTGGCTGCTCAAGATGACTCCAGTCAAAATGCATTCTGCAGTTTTACTCACGATTCCATACAAGTTGTTACAGAACGTATTCATTCCCCTTGGCTTGTTTACTTCAGATATTGCACAGTTATTACCAA
Source organism: Hemicordylus capensis (assembly GCF_027244095.1). Classification (NCBI taxonomy): domain Eukaryota; kingdom Metazoa; phylum Chordata; class Lepidosauria; order Squamata; family Cordylidae; genus Hemicordylus; species Hemicordylus capensis. The sequence goes on along the minus strand of NC_069660.1, from coordinate 40,619,499 downwards.
CAGTGATCATCTGCTGAACTGGTTCTATTACAATAATGTGAGAAACATTGGTCAATAAAGAAATTATTTACTCTTGTGGGTCTAGCCTTCTTCAGTCATTGGTACACCAAAACAATTCTGTTACATTTCACATTTTCCTTTTTTTCGTTTAGATTTTGTGACAGAACAGAAAATCACCACAGACAGAAAATAAGTCCAACAAGTACTTGTAAACAGAATCTTTCCAGTGTCAGTGGCCCAATTCAGTTGCCACATTCCCAGTCCAACAGTGGTTTGTTAGACCAGTCACTTGTTTCTGAACAAGTGAGCCATCCCTTTCCTCTTCCCATCGTGCCTGGCTTCATAGAATACTTCCCAATTGCTAAACTACATTTTGTCATGACATCTGAACCAGGAAACTATGATTTAAGCCAAGTCTTCACAAATCCCTTCACAGCTGGGTGCCATGTTGCCTAGATATTTAACCATGGTGTGTATAGACTAGGATTCAGAGGCAGTTATTTAATATGTTCTTTATTTGTCCCATGTAGCCCGGTTTGGGTTCTAAGTATGTTACTTGTAAAGGGGATAAGAAGTCAAGTTACCCTCCCACTCCACAACTTCATTTAATAAGTCTGGTAATTTGGTCAAGTATCCTTTGTCTGGCTCCCAAATGTTTGCGCTGGCACCTAGATCCAAAGAACATTTGGCAAGACTGGTTTAAGCACTCCCTGAAAAACAGGACTGTTAACCAGTTTGATCTGTCTTTGCAGGAATTGCTTAAACCAGGGGTTCCCAACCTGTGATGCTCCAGTTGTTGCTGAACTACAACTCCCATCATCCCTAGCCACAATAAATTCTAGCCAAAGGAGATGTGAGGTATAGTTCAGCAACATATGCGGTTACACAGGTTGGGAACCCCTGGCATAAACCACTGTTTCCTGATTTGAATACACAGCATACTGTGGTCAAATAAATCAAGGAATCAATGAAGCTGGGCATGCAAGGGAGGAAAAGGGGGAGGAGGGAGTATCCCTGATCCCATCACGTGATGCCTGAACTGGGCTAGTATCAAAACCATGAAGGAGAGGAGAGGGAGTTTCTCTCAGTCCTCAACATGACAGAACACCACAGTACCAGCAAGAGGAAGTTAATATCCCTGCCCCAATAAAATAAAAATAAAAATAAAATAAACACACCCCCTAATTTGACATCCTTCTCTTCTTACAAGAAGAACACCACACCTCTTTCCACTCTCTACTCAGGAGCTGTTCACCAAGGGAACGCCAACATGAATCTGCATGCAGGTCTCCAAATATTGATGCTCTCTCTTTTGTTGGAAAAGAAAAGAGATTTCATGCTCCCTACTGAGGAGACTATATTGCTGTTGACTGACACCTGCAAGAGAGAGTGATGAAATTTCAAGAGCATGGTCTTTAACACCACAAGAAATTTTCCCTTGGAGACTGGCCCTAAAGACTGAGCAGCCCTTAAGAGGTAGTGCTGAGAATATTCAAAGAAAACTTTGCCCTTTAATGAGATGATGGGATCCAAGCACATTAGAATTGAATGCAGTCCAGTTCTGTAGCAAGTTGTCATTTGAAAAAGAAAACCCTGCATTGCCACCCTGCCTGCCTTGGCCTTATATCAGCTGGTCTGCTTGTGCCACTCTATTCTTTAGATGCTATTTGTAAGAATACAGGGAACCTTGGTCGTGCCTGAGCTGAATGGCAATGGAATCTCTCCAGCTGCAAAGGCAGGGTAGCTGCCATTGAGGTAACTCCCTCAATGGTCAAAAGCAACATTTGAGAAGCAACTGAATGCCACTAAGAGGCAACGCCAGAGATCCATCAAGTTCAGCCATCTTGGCAGTTGCACTAAAGAGGAATAAATGCACAAGCTTGCTCAAGCAGACACAGCCCCATGGGGAAAGAGAGACGAAGAGGTAGAAGGAAAACAACTCCTTTTCCAGATGGGATTAAATCAGTGTGAATATTTTTCTCCCCCCTAAGCTTGGGAAACCCAAATGCATTTTTTTTTTAAATTAAGACAAGTAAGGTCAACATCTGTGAAATGATAAGCATAATTGTCTTAGAGGAACATAATGAAAGGCATGCAGTGAATGATAGACAAAGATGTAGATAAAGGTGGCAAATTCAGAAGGAAGAGTCTCTGTGTTTGCAATTCTTATTTATTGGATTTATATACCGCCCTTCCAAAATGGCTCAGGGCAGTTTACAAATTAAAACAAACCACTAAAACAATAAAGAGCTAAAACAAATTAAAAACAATATAACAACAATTAACAATTTAAAAACATTTTAAAACAATTAAACAATTACAATGATTAAAAGCCCCAAAATTGGGTTAAAATATTAAAACAGATTTTAAAACCCTGGAAAGCCAGGCCAAACGAATACGTTTTAAGGGCTCTCCTGAAGGCTAATAGAGATTTCAAATTGCAGATTTCCACAGGGAGCGCATTCCACAGCACCGGAGCAGCTATAGAGAAGGCCCGCTTCTGAGTCGCCACCAAACGAGCTGGTGGTAACTGGAGACGAACCTCCTCAGATGACCTTAATGTGTGGTAGGGATCACGCAGAAGAAGGCGCTCTCTAAGGTAACTCTAAGGCAACTATAAGCATCTGCAGGGCTTGGACAAATATAGCTACTTCCATACCAGTCTTCCAACATAGTATCTTCACAGGAACTCTAACTCAGTTATGCAGATCCATTGTATCATTGGTTTTATGTGGTTTGGCTAGGTTTTTGTCTCACTGAAGCTTCCTTAGTGGGGAGGCTTGCTTTAGCTTTTCAAAAAGAAAAGAAAAGAAAAGACTTTCCTTTAAATAAGGAAACAAAATAGAATGTCTCTGAGGCTGGAGAGAGAAAGAATTCACTTGTCTTATGTCACACCTTTGCTGTGCCACCCCTTTCCCATTAGGAGAATTAAGGAAAGGTGTTATCCTATACAAAGCAGCTACACATGGCCATTTACTCCACTGCCACTGACATATTTTAAATGGGCACATTAATTTAATGGATTATGTGCTAGTATATGCAATATGCAGCTGGCATGCACAAAGGAAAGGGGCTACACCAAGACGTGCAATGTCAGTGGATGTCTCTCGGTGATGTCAATGGAAAGCATCTCAGTGTACTCAATGGAAAGCATCTCAGTGTACTCTTGGGGCACTCCTTTATTACATATGGGGGCACATTTTAACTGCCCCTCTACAGATTCTCTAATCTATGTTTAAACAAAGGGGGGGTGTATATGCATGTGTGTGTGTATGTGTATACACACACACTCACTCACAGGAACAGCCCCCACACGATAAAAAGGACACCCCAAAGGCACATGGGGACATTCTTTGCCAATGTCACGGTGGATGTCTTCTGTTTGTGGCCCCTTATCATGCATGCCAGCTGTACAAGCCATACATGGGTCATGTCACTCTCAATTCAGGGAGCACCTGAATCCAGGGGCATACTCCTGCGACACATTACCATGTAAAAGGTATTCTTATTATCTTGATGCATTATGGCCATCATTATAAGCACTCTGTCGTTTTGATTAAAAGTGCCAAGCCATTTGTTGAACCTTGATTATTGACGATTCAGGCTCAAGGTGGACACTGGTAATGCAACAGTTTTATTAAACAGGGTTACACACACTTTCCTGACAGGGCTCTAAATATAGCCCTGCAGCAGGGTTCCTCCTCTAGTCCGAGGAGAGTGGGGCGGGGGGGGGGGGGGAGAGAGAGAGAGATATTCTGGAGGCTGAGTTGTGAAGAGGACAGTGCACAGTTTCATCATGCTTGAACACCACAACATGGCATAGAAACATCATATCTCTATAGCTGAAATTAGCATAGTGGTTAGAGTGTTGGACTAGGACTGGGAAGACCCAAGTATGAATCCCCATTCAACCATAAAACCCACCGGGTGATTCTGGGCCAGTCATGTATCTCTCAGCCTAACCTACCTCACAGGGTTGTTGTGAGGATAAAAATAAGCATGTACACCGCTCTGAGCTCCTCAGAGGTAGAGCAGGATATAAAGGCAAAAAATATTCTCATCTATTGCAAGTGATCCAAGCATTCTTCAGACTGATCTGGCTCATACATGACCAGAGTGGTGACATTTTCTGCACTGTTCTTTGAAGAGTTTTTAATAAAGTTTTATTCCCTATCCATCTGCAATTGGGAAGCAAAGCTGGAAAAGGATTCCCAAAACCCAGAGAGCTTCCTGCAGTCAGAATAGACAGCATTGGACTAGGCTGGACTCATGGCCAGATATATGCAGCAGCTTCATATATTCAGAATGCACATTTATAAACCACACCTCCTTTTGCCATACCATGTAACTACTGGATTCAAAGGCCAAACTGGCATCTTAGACCACAGTTTCTCCAATGTGGGTGCCCAGATGATGATGGATTACAATCCATCATCCCCAGCCACAATGGCCCTTTGCACCCAGACCCAAGGAGACACAGACACAGAAAGAGTTATGGAGGAATTGGCCACTTTATTAGGGGTACAAGTTCTAAACAGTGCCTGCAAGGCACGACAGCTGGGGTTGGCATTCACAACAGCAACAGTGCGGACCAAAATGGGGTGGCCCACAACGTGGCCGCCCCGCCCTAAAAGCTCATGGCGCAGACAGCTTGGCTCCAGGCGGCCCACCTTCCAGAAGGGGGCGCCCTTCGTCGCCGACCTAAGGTCAGGTCTCTGCTATTAACGCCACCCGTCCGACGCTGTCAAGCCATACGGAAAGGTGACGTTTGCAGAGAGGTAGGAGCAAGGCAGCATCCCTGATCTGTCAAGTCTCAAGGGATCCACCCCTCCTCCTTACAGCTAAACAGCTTACCTAAGGTGCCGCACTGCATTGGCCGTTCACCTCCGCACTGTGCCCGCCATCCCCAGGTAAAGTGACCACAATCTATTTACCCGGCTAACTATTCTAATCTCCCTGAGTGACAGTTAATACCTGGCATAGATTGAGGCAGGCGAAAAAAGGTGCACACTAAGGCCAATCAAGCGTACGCCCAAAAAATTCCTGCCCGGCCCCAAATGGCAACCCACATTTGAGAACCCCTGTCTTAGACCATTCTAGCCCAATACCCTTGGAGTTGAAAACAAGGGCATTACAAGCACACGTTCAAATTCATACACTTTCAGCTTGTGCGTGTCACAATGGCAGCTGTTTTACTTCTGTGATGCAGAATATACAAATCTTCCCTTACAGGTTTATTAGCAATTCCTAAAAACTGAGAAGAACCCAGGATCTGCTGCAAAGAGACTTTCTGCAATATTTTGAGCTTGTCCTTTGGTATTCAAACAGGATTTCTTTGAAGCAACACTAATGAAGTTGCCAGATAAAAAGATAGGGGCATCTTGAAGCAATGCTTGCAGAGGGGAAATATTTTTAGATTTATATGCAGCTAGAGATGCGTAGGTGGTAACAGAGTTTGCAGAGGTTGCAAATATCATCAACCCAGATATTTATCACTTTAAACGGATGTTTGCTCTGTGAAGAAAAGGAGACTATGCATTCTTTATCAGCCTTTTCTTGGAAAAAGGGAAGAGTAATCTCAAAAGGACTTGATTTTTTAAAATACTAAAAACAACTATTATCTTAGCACAAACAATTTCTGATATTGCTTATAGTTAAGTGCATTCATTACAGAGTAAAAACTGAATAGCTGTACCTTTTTTAAAAAAAGAGGGAGAAACTTGGATCTTTATGTTCTCAACCTAGATATGCCATTTCCTGAAGTTTTAAAAACTTTATTAGATTCTTCCCTGTCCAGTGGCATAATCAATATTTTCAATTTCACAACAGTTCCTGTTTAAAGAGATTTACACAAAGAAAATTAACACAGAGAAAACCACAATTTTATAGTTGGCCCAAAAGAGTTTGGCCTGAAGTACAGAATGCCTTTATTTATGAGCAATTCTTGCTGGGGGTGGGGGGAAATCCAATAGAGCTTACTCGTGATTTATTTATTTTTTTAAAGTCTCAGGACTTTGAAGTAAGAAAATACTAAATAACGGTAGCATGTAGATTTCTACACATAGCTACAAAATACTTCTTAGCAGTTTGCCTAATTTAACCAGAATTCAAAGCTATACCCTCTCCCCGCCCCTAGATCATGAACTTGAGTTCTTCCACTATGACAGCCAAAAAGACCCAAGTGCCCATCCTATACTGGCCATAAAGAATAAACATTTTGTGACCAGGGACCATTTTGGACAATACTGTCCCTACCCATGTGAATAGGTAGGGGACACACCTCCTGAAATGTCCCTTTATTGTGGAGTGGGGGACTCTTCTACACACATTTCAAATAGTACATCTGTGGAGGATGTTCCAACGAGCACACTCCAATCATGTTCGTGGAGATTATCACAGTTGGCACATGCTTGGTGCATCCTCTTACTAATATTGTGTAGAGGGACAGTATTGTCTGTGTTGGTCTTATGTGAACCAACACGACGCTAGTGTTGGAGACCCAATTTAAAAAATATATTGTTTTTGGTAAGGTTTCAGTATGCATATCCACTAGCAACTATTAAGGTAAGTTACATACCACCAGGGTTCACTAAAAGCAATATATCTGCATTCACTAAACACATGGTAGGGGAAGTAGGATCACAGTGCTAACCCCACAACCACCTCCACATATCCATCTACAAATCTGAACCAAGCCTACAACTATATGTGCATTAAAGAGGTAGACTAGAACCTTTTTCAGGTTCTCGGGTGAGCTTACCGCGCATGTGCGCACACATGTGTAATTAGCACATAGACATGCTCTATTCAGACTTTCAGTAGAAAATATGAAGACTATGAAAGGGTACAATCCTGCACCCCGCTCCATGCATTAACTGAATATGTGATAAGCACAGTGCTTTTCCAGTGGCTGCTATTAGGGATGTGCACAAACCGTTTGTGAACTCCCTGGAGTGGAGCAGGAGGAGTCTTTAAGCAAGCAGGTAAGGTGCTCCTTACCTGGTAACTCCCTCCCCACTGCTTCTTCCCCCCATCAATGCTCAATTTTGAAAGAGACGCACAGGGCTGCAGCGTTCCTTCCTGCAGCACCAATCAGCATCAGTGTGCACCAACACCAGCCATGTGTATACCAAAGCCAATCAAGAACACTGCAGGACTGTGTGTCTCTCTTTCAAAATCAAGCACCAGCAGGGGGGGAAGCAGCTGGGAGGGAGTGGACAGGTAAGGAGCACCTTACCTGAGTGTGTGTGGTTTTTTGTTTTGTTTTTTAAAGGCAAACCCCCTCCCTGCCAAGCTGGCTCAAACGCTGGGGTTCGAACAGGTTCCGCACCTCCCGTTTTGCATTTCAAATTAACAGCCTCCATCTCAACATTCTCAGGGAAGGAATTAAATCTCAGGGTGAGGTGTACGCAGCAAGAGGAGTACAAGTTATTTTCCATATTATTATCTACCTACTCTGAAATGTCAATTGTCCTCTTAGCCAGTATTTATTGTATCAGGGACTGATTAACTTACTCAATGTTAGTCCCATTGGAAACAGGACAAGTTAGTCATGACTTAATTCTCATCTGCAAATCCTCATTCTTGGTTCTTGTACTACTTGACCATATCAAATTTGAAACTGTATTTTCAAATCCTAAAGTAGTTTCCTCTCCCAAGCAGTAGAAAAAGACAGCATACTAACTGGCAAACATGAGACCATGCTAATATCACTATTAGAAAAATATTAAAGTTACATTATTACCTTAAGTGGTGCAGTGGGGAAATGCTTGAACAACAAACAGAAGGTTGTCAGTTAAAATCCCTGCTGGTATGTTTCCCAGACTATGGGAAACACCTATATTGGGCAGCAGCGATATAGGAAGAGGCTGAAAGGCATCATCTCATACTGCACAGGAGGCGGCAATGACAAAAGAGCCCCTGGTGGCGCAGTGGTAAAACTGCTGCCCTGTAACCAGAAGGTTACAAGTTCGATCCTGACCAGGGGCTCAAGGTTGACTCAGCCTTCCATCCTTCCAACGTCGGTAAAATGAGTACCCAGAATGTTGGGGGCAATATGCTAAATCATTGTAAACCGCTTAGAGAGCTCCGGCTATAAAGCGGTATATAAATGTAAGTGCTATTGCTATTGCTAAAACCCTCCTGTATTCTACCAAAGAAAATCACAGGGCTCTGTGGGCACCAGGTGTCGGAATGGACTTGACAGCACACTTTACCTTTACTATTACTATAACATATTATAGTACTACACTACTAAATACAGGGAAATAACTTGATCAGCAAGCCAGAGGTTGCCGGTTCAAATGCCTGCAGGTATGTTTCCAAGACAATGGGAAACACCTATATTGGGCAGCAGCAATATAGGAAGATGCTCAAAGGCATCATCTCATATGGCGTGGGAGGAGACAATGGTAAACCCCTCCTGTATTCTTCCAAAGACAACTACAGGGCTCTGTGGTCTCCAGGAATCGACACAGACTCAACAGCACTGTTGGAAATGAAGGACTTCGCGCTGTCTCATGTCTCAATGACAGAGCGAGACAGACTAGTGAGTCAGAGAGCTAGAGAGGTCAAGACATTGGTCATCCCTTCTCTACTGCTCTGACACTATCCTTTTGGTATGTAGATTGCTACTCTTAGGGACTTCCTTCCTGCCTGGACACTTTCTCTTCCTTCTCTTTCCTTCCTTCTCCCTTGCAACATGCAAGCTCCTCCTTCCCTGCACCATGTGTGCAGAGGTGCAGAATCCATCTGCATCCAGCTAGGTAGATAGATTAGAGATCCTATCTCCTCGCTTTCCTATCTAGAATGGAGTTCTCTAATAAATATTCCTTATATTGATTTGAAACTATGAACTGGCTACAAGTTATTTTACTCTCAGCATATATGCATGCCTAACCAAATTCCGCTGTGTTGTGCCTCTGTGCACTCTGCTATAATGAAAAGGGGGTTTCTCTTACCAGAGAGAACTCCCAACAAGCACAACTCTACTTTAATGCTGTTTCACAAGCAACAAGTTACCTCCATGCACATGGAGGGAATGTTTGTTCACATACACCCCCTTTCATGCTGTAGCCCCATATAATCCTGTTCCAGATTGCGTCCTTCACCTCTGGAGATTTGGCGGGGAAGAAGAGTTGCAGGGAATTGCAGAGAGAAAGAGGAATGGCAAACACCATGCCTCTCCCTTGCACAAAATGGAAACAACTTGAACACTTGCAACTCACAATACAAATCCTGTCCTCATTTAAAATGCAATTTCCAAATTCCATAATACTGATCACCTGTGTTTCTAATATGAAACAATCCAAACCACAAAGGAATGTCCCCATGAGGTATTATTAGCACAAGCCTGAAGAGATTGTTCAAGTTTTTATTCCTGAAGTATGTATGTACATTTGTCTCTCTGAATGGTTCAGACTCAGGCTGTTGCTCACTTGGGATCTACACACATGTAGTCTCTAACATCCAGGCCCCTGGGACCATTTCCAATGCAATGTTTTACAGCTTATTCCTTGTGTAAAGTCTTATAGGAAACATGGAAGTGGATTGTTAGAGCTCCACACATTCTAACTTCCACAGTAGGGAATAAATCCCTAACGTCTTCATTATCTGAAGCTGGAATATGATGGACATGGGAGAGACGGCACCATCTATAGCAGTGAACCAGTCACACACCTTCAGCTTGCTACCCTGGATTAAAGCACCTGTTCTGTGCAACCAACAGTGTTCTAAAAATTTTTCATCTGTGTGCAAAATTAGTTTTGTTCTGGGCAGCAGTATCAAGGCAGTGTGTGCACACATGCATGACCTTCTTGATTCAACCTGAGTGGGGTCTAAAATGGACTGAGAAGACATAAAAAACCATGTGAGCGTACAAACATGCACATGCCTTGGAGGGAACACTGCTTTGCAATTGCTACTTCCTTATCACTAGGGATGTGCAGAACATTCAGAACTTGGAACGGGCTGTTTTGAGTGTTCTGAGCTCAGAACAGTACTCCCTTCAAATGAATGGCCCCCTTCTGAGTCAGAACTTTTCAAGTGCTCTGATCACCATATTGAACTCCAAAATGGCACTCTTCTGGCATCTGTGCACACATAGCAGCAATTTGCATAGTCAGCACTACCATGCATATGACCCTGAAGAGCACCATTTTGGAGTCCAAAATGGTGCTCAGAAAGTTTCAAGTGGTTGATCTAACAGAACATTCTGTTGAGGTTTGTGATTATTTAGCAAAGCACCAAGGAAGCTGCCACTCCAGTTAGAGTGTTGAGTTTAGTTGTTGCAGCTATTTAAGTAACATGCATCGAGATCACTGTAGAATCTAAACTAAATTGATTTATTGATGAAGTACATTTGAGATAGATAGGATAGGTCTTTTCTATCAGATACACAATGAATAGGTAGGGAGAGACAGAGATGTTTCCATCTTCTCTCTAGGAGGAAAGGGAGAGGACTGATTCACTACAGGAAGTACCTGAGGAGTCCAATCAGAGGTCATAATTTAGAGACAGGTAGAACAGCTAGGGAGGCCCTTACTATCTCTACTCCCAATGCCTCTAGTGGTCATTGGGATAGTTGGTGCAAAAGGTCGATGCACTAGAACTCCATCTCCAACACATTCCAGGCATTTGCATTTCGTTCTGAGCTCAGAACAGATGTCATTCTGTACACATCCCTACTCATTACTCCTGCCTCCCCACCACCAGTGTCAATGCTTAGGTTATGGCCCATCCATATATGTGATTGTAAACCATCTATGTAAGCCATGGAATAATCTATGAATGATTCTCATCATTCATGAGAATGATGGCTGTACTGGGGTGTCAGCAGCCACCAGGAGCAGCAGAAAACAGTGCAAGGGCAGCCAGGATGTAGTAGTTGGGTGGTCTGGTCAGAAAGGCCAAGGAAGTCAAAGGTGGTTCATGTATTAAGAGAATGCTCCCTGTTATTTGAGGATTGTGAAACACACCATGGCTGACACCCAGACTAAAGTAGTACCAGTACAACAGGAGAAGCAATGGTGCTCCTGCAAAGTGCAACTCACCCTACACTGCACTGGTGGGAACAGATTTTGATTAACTCATTTCCCCCTGTTATCGCTCTAGGCCACTCAAAAATAAGTCCCTGAGGGACATGCAGCCCTCAGGGACATATCTTCAGGTGATACAAAGGGCTTCTGGGGAAGTTGAGGCCATCGAACTTCTTTCTCTCACCCACCAGTTCAGCATTAGTCTGAAAGTTTTCAAAAGCACTAAAGCTACACCTGTGCCTCTTCCATTGCACCAATATGCCATTAGTAAGGATGTCAGCCATGCCCAGAAACCCAACTTTAATAAGTAGCAGCTTCAGAACATGGATTTCATGCAGTTTTCAGAAAACTCAAAATAGTTCACCCAAAGTCATTTGGTACCCACCATAGAATTGTGAATGGTATCTTTACAGAAAAATGACTTATTGACCTTGTGAACAAAGCCTCCTTTAAGCAGAAATGCTAAAGCCATCAACAACAGGAAATTCCCCTTGTGTCATCCTCTCTCTCAAGGATGACAGGAACTAATAGAACTTTCTTTATGGCCTTCATAATGAAGGTTTTACTTGGCTGCTTTTTACCATTTACTGCATTTTATCAAACTGGGCATCGGGGGTGGGGGAGGCAGAGGAGGAGGAGGAAAGCAGAGGGCAGTTGAATGAAGAACCGTGTTTGTGGAAAAGTAAGGAAGAAGAGTGAATGTTAAAGTCATCCAGCTTAATGAATTATTCCAAGAACTTATTTTTAAATATGACTAAATGCTTCTTTTTTTCAAAAAGAAGCTTGTGAAAGTCAGCTGTAAAGAGAAAAGTTATGAGAACATCAGCAGAGACATAACCCTGTCAATCAATTAAAATCATAACAGTCCGCCAGCCACACGCATAACAGAACACCTAATTATTTGTCTCTTGTCAATGATGTCATTATTAACAATGCTTAAAAATTTAGCAGCTTTCTTGGTAATTTCAATATTAATTCCATACAGATAGATGACTGGAACATAAGGATGCAGGAAGTGATCAAAACAGGGGCAGCAACAAACTCTTTGATCTTTGTCTAGATGCTTGATCACATCTGTTAAGCCATCTCTAACTGTAATAAAGGATGAATGATTGTTAAGTCTAGTCTACTCAGGAGAGTAGCTTGAATTCCCAAACTACAGAATATTCACTGGGGAAAAAAAATCAGTTTTCTGAGCCACAGAGCGATCTAAAACACAAGCCAAAAGCAGTTTATAGCATGATGCATGCATTTTCATTGGTGATACAGGTATAGATGCTTCCTAAATTATTCTCATTTCAATTCCCCCCCCCCAGGTTTTGAGAATTTGGTCACTTTTCCAAACTAGAACCAATGCATTAGAAATCCTCAATTGCTCCATTTTATGTATTTCAGATCAGCCCTAGAATGAGCACATCACAATTGCTTTCTTTGCAGCATTTTATCACTGTATGTGGGTAAGGGCGGGGGGAGAACAAAAAATTAATGAAAGCTTGAGTAGGTCCATGGTTAGCCACAATTCTGGAATTAGTTTTTGAAATTCTCCTCCTTTTGAAACAGAATTTACAGGAAGTAGAACGTAGGGTAGTTAAAACCTATAATGAAAAAAGGGAGAAATCCACACATTCCTAGCCACAATTTATTTATTTCATTTATTTAACATATTTTTATACCGCCCAAAATCTACGTTTCTGGGCAGTTTACAAGAAGATAAAAACAAAGGTAAAACATTAGTTAAAAACAAAAACAAAACAATTTAATTTTTTAAAAAACAATATTCTAAAAACAACATTAAAACAATAAAAAAAAACAGTTAAAAGCCTGGGTGAACAGATGTGTCTTTAAAGACTTTTTAAAAATTGTCAGAGATGGGGAGGCTCTTATTTCACTAGGGAGTGCATTCCAAAGCCTCGGGGCAGCAATGGAGAAAGGGTCCATCCCTGAGTAGCCACCAGATGAGCCGGTGGCAAATACAGACGGACCTCTACTGATGATCTCAATGGGCGGTGGGGTTCATAACGAAGAAGACATTCTCTTAAATACCCAGGGCCCAAGCTGTTTAGGGCTTTATAGGTTATGACCAACACCTTGTATTTTACCCAAAAACATATTGGCAGCCTGTGTAACTCCTTCAATACAGGAGTAATATGGTCTCTCCTAAATGGCAATTGTAAAACTTTATTTTGGTCGTAGACCAGCAATACAACAATATTAAAATAATAATGATAATAACAATAATAAGATGATAATATAAAATCAGACTACATTTATACGCATTTGGCATATTATATAACAATATTTGGCCACGATATGAATAACATCCGGATTAGGATTAGTGAGCAAATAGTTTAAATAGAAATCCTCTCCACGACCCGGAAAATTTATCAAAAGTGGGGCAATTTGCTGGCGTCTTATGTCTCTGTAATATTCACAATGCAGTAAAACATGAGCAGTTGTTTCAACGTTACCAGTTAAATGGCAATTACTATCCAATCAGTGTCTACATTCCACCTGGCCAGGGGCAGATCCAGCAGGAAGTTACAGGGGGTGCCACAAATTAGAACTGTTCCCCCCCCCATATATAAAACGTGTTTTTTTTCTCATAAAAAGACTGCAGAAAAAAAGATTTTCATTAAAAAAGGTTCTTATTTATTTTGAAACACAAAAACTGTAAAAGCATAATTACAATGACTTTAAATTCAACTCTCTTGTGCTTGATGAATAAGACCTTATAGTGTCCAAAGCACTTCACACACTGTACATTATCTCAGTAATCCATACAACAGTCTTATAAGGTAGATGAGAATTAAAATCCCCACTGCAGGACTGAAACTGAGAGAACCGGCACTGTTCTTCTTAAGGTGTGAACAGACTCCACTTCTTGCCCTCGGCAAGTGACTGCTAAGCAACAGGTGCAGCTTGGTAATTTCAGATTTTGGACCTACAGGCCTTACAAGGGACCCTGTAACTCTCTAAATTTTGTTGTACACCCCATTTCCTGCACAGTATCAATATGTTAATAAGATCCTACTCAGTTGTTAAAGTGTTTTAACATTTGTTTTAACACAAAGTTAGCAGAGCAGGTTCACATAGTAAAAAGTGGGGGATGGTTCCCATACCAAGAGGACCCACAGTTAATCAGATACAAGGGAAGCACCAGCAATAACCGCTGGGAAGGATGCTGTGCTGGCACAAAAAGGGTCAGTTCTTTAGTATAAAAAGAAAAAAGAAAGAATCCACAACAGACTAAGGCTTTTTAGTGAGGAAAAGTCAGGAATTCTAATCCAATGGCCAAACACACATGCAACATTACAGAAACTTAAAATGAAGTCCTAATCAGCAGAGCAGGAGGAAGGGAAAGTAAAAACAAAACAGGAATCTTTAACAAGCCAGACACATACTGTGTCTGGCTTGTCAAGCCAGAGAAGAGAAGCTGGTCTTGTGGCAGAAAGCATGACTTATCCCCTTTGCTAAGCAGGGTCTGCCCTGGTTGCATTTGAATGGGAGACCTGATGTGTGAGCACTGTAAGATATTCCCCTCAGGGGATGGAGCTGCTCTGGGAAGAGCAGAAGGTTCCAAGTTCCTCCCTGGCTTCTCCAAGAGAGGGCTGAGAGAGATTCTTGCCTGCAACCTTGGAGAAGCCGCTGACAGTCTGTGTAGTCAATACTGAGCTAGATGGACCAATGCTCTGACTCAGTATATGGCAGCTTCCTATGTAAATTCCGTTAATCACACAACTGTGAATTTATTAAGCTATGAACTTTGTAAGTTTGGCAGCATACACAGCCTCCTATATTGATCATACATCTTTGATTATCTTTAAGAAAGCAGCTGGTCTTTAAAGGACTACCTGTTCATTCCCTCGCTTCCCTTTTTCTCCTCATATGGATTAGATGTACAAACAAAAGAGCACTTGCTCTCTCTTTGGTAGAGTCAACTAATAAAATCAGGAATCCTTTCATCTGAATGTTTGGGGGGTTGAGATGAGCTAATTTAAGTCTTTCTAAATACAGTCTAGTCCTTCTGAGGTTTACGATTAACTCCCTCCATGGATAAAGAGATGTTAAAATCCCAGTCTACCATCCAATCTGTGATAAACTCCATTGCATCTTCCTTACTTACAAGTGAATTTGCCTTATTAAAAAAGTAATGAGCTATTAATTAACTGCACTCATACAAAGCTGTTTAATTCCCAATCCAATTAACAGCAATCTGTTGAAGGAGTCAAATGATTATTTTAAATTTGTTAAGAGAAACATCTTTGTGACTTTCTTAATAAGTAATTTATATAATGTTTCCCGGTACAACCTGACTGAATTTTAACTCAGCTATATATATATATATATTAACTATACCCTTTTCTGTACATCATCATCACAATCAGTTAATCATTTTGATCCAGAGCCATTCTGATACTGCACAACTGCAAACATTCTAATCTAAGAAATTCCTTCTTTTTTGATCTGTGCGAAATAAATGTACAATGCAAAAAGTAATTTACAGACACACATATGCTTTCCCTGCCTCCTCTGTCATCTTCCTCTTAATTATAGATTGTAAGCCCTGCACTGGATCCATAATCTTTGGCATAATGCTGCCAAAAGTGTCATGAACAGTGCTGGTGGTGGTGGTTACAAATTCACCACCACTGGTCATCCGTACAAAAACATTTTGCAAGCAAGTTGTCGGAAATGTTTTCTTTTAAGCTGCTAGGAGGTCCAGGAATGGGACTGCATGTACACTCCCCTTGTGCCCTTTAAGAGGTGTACAATCTGGACCTGCCTGCCCATAGGAGGGTCCAGAAGTTAAACAGTGTTCACCACTGCGACTGGAGCAGTATAGGGAGACTAGCCAAGGAAGGAGTGTGGCTGCAGCTCCTCACTTTATTGAAGGCACTGACATCTGAAAAAGGGCTTTCTCCCATGGAGACTCTAGCACTCCCAAGATGCTAGGGCAAGGCAGCCATGATCCCTTCGCGTTGTTGCACTCCTGACCTTGGCACTAATGTCACCAAGCCATGCCTCTTGGATCATCCAAACCCCCAGGATCAACAAGCCAATCTCTCTAGAGTCAACACTTTGCTTCCATCCTAAGAAAATCCCATCTTTATGCCAGCTACCCCAAAATTCATTGTTCTCCACCAGGAGTAACCCTCAGTAATCAACCCAGAGGGGTATTAGTTTAGCACAAGCCTTAAGCACACTAAATATCTTCCATCATATAAAAAGAGCCAGCCATCCCCTGAACTGCACCATCTCTTGGATCCATCCTGGGGATTGTGACCCTCTGGGTGAAGTCCATCACCTCTTCACCCATGTCGCTGAGGATCCAGAATTTCTCTCTTTCCCATCGCAGACAGGTAGTACAGGAGGCTTCCCCTCTTCCTCTGCCCTCAGGATTCCCCCTCTCTCCCCCTTTTCTTGAAGGGAGAGAGAATGCTTGTCCTGTTCCCAGACAGGGCAAGGGACTCCTCCGTAGATGGTTCTTTTTAGACCTATCTTTTTGCACCAAAAGTGGGGAGGTTTGGTCAGCTTCTCCCCTAGTTAAGAAGGTAGCCCCACATGGCACCTGTGGGACTAGACCCCGGACCAAGGTACGTACTCATGAGAGGCAGCCCACAAGGCAAAATACTTGAGCCTGGCCTGTAGTAACATTCAGCAGGCTTAATGCAGCTGCCTGCATGTGGAGTGTTCTCTTACAAGAGTACTCTCCATAGTCAGACCATAAGAAGGCTATGTCCAAGGGCTGCCTCCAGCCAATTTCATTGGGAAGGGGAAGCCACCTTCTGTACCTCACACTATGGGAGCCCCACTCCCACGGTCTCCTTCCTCGTGCTCCTCCCCTTTGCAGAATCTCAGCAACTTAGTCCCAACTTCCCTCTTCTCTCTCCCTCTCCGTGGTAGAAGCCAGTTCTCTCCCTGTTCTGCTTCCCAGTTCCCAGCAACCCTCCACAATCGAAATAGTCCAGCCTCTCTGCCCTCCCTCTCTGCTCCAATTGAACAAGTGGGACTTGATCCTCACTTTTTATTTATTTATTTGATTTATATACCACCCTTCCCAAAGTGGCTCAGGGTGGCTTACACTAAAATCAGAAATATCCAAAAATAAAAATAAAAAACCCAATTAAAAGCAGATTAAAATTACAACTAAATATCATTAAAAGCAAGGCTAAAAAGATAGGTCATTACAGTCTCCTGAAGGCCTCCAAGGAGGACAGTCTTACTACATCCACAAGGAATGTGTCCCACAACCTAAGAGCAACAGAGAAGACCCTATCTCAGGTCACCAACAGATGAACAAGTGGCACCCAAAAAAGGACCCCCTCCTGATGATCTCAATGAGCGGTGGGGATCTTGTACAGAAAGGCGTGCTAGGGATGTGCACGGAACCGGTTCTGTGCACTCCCGTAAGGGTGGGAGGTTCCTTTAAGGTGCCGGCCACTTCCAGTATTACTCTGACTAGTGCAGCAAGAGGGTATACAGTCACCCTGCACCAGCAATTTTGACAGCAGCGCCAACAGGGGAAGATAAGGACACCCTCCCCATGCCTTAAAGCAGCAACCCCCTCCCCACCTCCAAACCAGCTCAAATGCCGGGCTTTTGAATAGACCGCTGAACCAGTTCGTGCACACCCCTAAGGTGTGATCTTAAGCAGTGTTCCCTGTAACAGATTCCTAGATGTTGTTGACTACAACTCCCAGCATCCCCAGCTGCAATGGCCTCTGGCTTGGGATTGTGGGAGTTGTAGTCAACAACATCTGGGAATCCCTGTTAACAGGGAACACTGCTCTCAAGTACCCCAGACCTAAGCCATTCAGGACTTTAAAAAGGTAAGAAGAGAACAGCATCCTCACTATGAACCACATCGGCCACTGAGATAATCAGGAGAGGTTCTTCTGCAGTTGCCACTGGCTCATCTGGCGGCTACTCAGGGATGTACCTTCTCCATTGCTACCCCGAAGCTTTCAAACACACATCCGCTTGAAATAAGAACCTATCCATCCCTTACAACTTGTAAAAAGGCAGTCAAGACACATTTATTCACACAGGCTTTTAATTAGATACTGTTTTAATTGTGTTTTTAATAATTTTAACATTTTAAATTTTAAATTGTTGTCATGAAATATCACATGGTGACTGTTTTAATCTTTTTATTTGTTGTTTTCATTGTTTTGTTGTAAACCGCCCAAAGACTTACATTTTGGGCGGTATACAAATGTGTTAAATAAACAAACAACAACAACAAAAATAATAATAAGTATTTTGTACTTTGCCCAGAAACATATCAGCAGCCAGTACAACTGTTTAACAGGCATTATATGGTCTCTCCAGGATACCCTGGAGACCAAGCCCTACATAGAGCACACTGAAGTAGCTCAACCTGGAAGTTACCAGCTGGTGCACCACTGTTTTCAGGTCATTCTTTTCAAGCAATGGGCAGAGCTGTCAGATCAATCACAGCTAGTAAAAAGTACTCCTGGCCACAGCCTCAACCTGAGGCACCAGGGTGACACCAATAGAACTCTCAAGCTATGAATCTGTTCTTTCTGGGGGAGTGTAACCTCATCCAGAACAGGAAGTTCTATCCCATCTTGCAGAATACTACCCCAAACAATGAGCACCTCCATCTTGTTTGGATTCAGCTTCAATTTATTATCCCTCATTCAGCCCATTACTGCCTGTAGCCAGGCATTTAAGGGGCTAACACCATTTCCTGATCCATTTTAGAGATTGGCTGCTGTCTCTCCAAGCCATAGGAAAGCTATTCTTCTCCAACTCAAGCCACATCATTAGCTACTGATGGTAAAAGTGGGAAGAGAGTCGTGGCATGATAATGCAACATTACATGGTGAATTTCACCATAGATATTACAGAGGAAGGAGGAAAACTGAACCAAGCTCTTGCTTCAAAATTAATCCTTCTATGCAGCATAGAAGGATTATGAAAGAAAGTTTAATAGCCAAATGTTTGGGAAGTTTTACTGAATTAAGCAAGTGCTAAAGCCTAGAAAAATGATACACCTAAGATGTATTCAAATCTACTTCATTTTGAAACTGACACAGAAGAATTTATACACGTTAAAATACATACAATTTGATCCTGTATGTGCCATTCATGAATATTAAACTATTTTGTTTTCTTGCAAAACACAGAAGTCGGGAAAACTGAAATTCACATTTCCAAGAGCTACATTCTTCTCCCAGCTGGATACAATCCTGTGGTCCAGACAGAGGAGGGCCATGCTTGCCATCCATAGGATGAAAGAGTTTCCCCCACAAAGAAAGGGCTGAACCAAGGGCTAGTTAGCCAAGGTCTGAACTAGAATCCATTTGCTACTTCTTCTTGAGTGCTAGTCTTATTCCTGCTTTGCAGTGAATGGACACAGTTTTGTTGTCTGCTTTGAGGATCCAGTTCTAACCAGTTGAAGTCTCTGCTTGCAACCAGACAAGTTCTTTTCACTCAATCAATCAATCAATGAAAGAAAGAGCAGCAGCAAGCTGCTGGTACTCATGTACTGGTATGTATATATATAGTCTGTGTACTCACACTCACACACACATACACATACACATACACCACCTTAAGTGGAGCAGCGAGGAAATGCTTGACTAACAAGCAAAAGGTTGCTGGTTCAAATCCCCACTGGTATGTTCCCCAGACTATGGGAAACACCTATATTGGGCAGCAGCGATATAGGAAGATGCTGAAAGGCATCATCTCCTACTGCACGGAAGGTGGCATTGGTAAACCCCTCCTGTATTCTACAAAGGACGACCACAGGGCTCTGTGGTAGCCAGGAGTCAAAATTGACTTGACAGCACACTTTAACTTTTTACACACACACAAATGTGGGCTGGTATATATTCGCTTGCTCTCCCTCTCCCTCTCACCCACACACACAGACACACACAGCTTTGTTAATGCTTGACCATAAACACAACCAGATTACACACTGAACATCTGCAAGACTTAAAACCAATGTTTCCAGGAGCTCTGGGTGCCATTGGCTAGATGTGAATTCTTCACACTTCAGACATATCCTACCATACCTCCAGTCTGAATATTTAAAGTACCCCTTTTTGTTCTTTCCCTAGCAATACTGTTGTTTGGTCATCATGTTCCCTATAAGAAAAGAACCAAATTGTTTTTCCATGATACAGTTGCCCAGCCATTACAATTTGAAACCTTGTTTACTGAATGGTGCAGCACACGCAGCAGAGTTCTACTTCTTTTCAGCAAGGGGGTGGGGGTGGAATAATCTATCCCCAAAATTCAAACGCTGAAATGCTTGCAATTTATTTTGATGTCAAAATATGCAATTTCTACCAGATCCTTGGGGGAAATGCATTCTCTACTGGACAGCAGATGCTTCTAACCTCTAGGGGATCGTTTACTAAACCCAATGCCATATTTCAGGAGAAGTTATTTTCCAATTGCAGCAGAAAAACACAGATCCTGATGTTTGCTTATTGAAAAGCAACAATCTTATGTGGCAAATTAAGAAAAAGCTATAATTAAATAACTGACCACTGATTACTCTTTTTCTTTCTTTTCCTTGTTTGGGGACCAAAATCCTCACTTCCTTAAATGAGACTGAAAATATATTCAGTTACAATGAGATGGGACAAATCACTAGGTACATCTTCATATAAGGGCTCTTGTGTAAGCCCCACTCATTTCAAAGAAGATTGCACTTGAGAAACTCCCACTGGAGTCCACACAAAACACAGCACAAAACAAAACCATCCCACACACATAACCTTAGATCCATTGAAAAGAAAAATCTCTTTTGATAGGTTTTTCCAATTTGTCATTGTAGACCCTTTCAACTTTTCCCTCCAAGGTTCAGAGTGTGCTGCAAAACACATTTGGAATAAGTCATCCAGAGCTTTATTGTTATGTCCCTGTACTAGCAGAAATAGTATTCCATTTTCCTATCATCCCCAGCTCTTACAAGCCATTACCAAGAACTGCTCATCTTTTGGCGGATGAGGATCACCTCTGGCTTCAAGTCTCTCCCTTGCAGGCAGCTTATTTTGCATGGCTCCAGTAGACATTTGCATGCTTCATAGCTTCCCTTCTTCAGAGGGGCTGTCTGTTGCCATTTGTCGATTTACTGTTTGCCTTTGATTGAGGCATATGGCACTTCTCATTACTATATTATCTAAAATGCATACACAGAGCATATTTTTGCTGCTATGCATATATTCTTCTTTTAACAATCAATGGTTCACAGTGCCTTGGATCACAGGAGCCATCTACAGAATACTGATCTGTTCATATTTTGTGTTCTATTGACCATGCCATCTCTGACTCTGCAGACTTCTCTTCGTAACCAAATGATACACTGATTATATTAGGTTTCTGTGATTAACAGAAAGGACCTTTGTAAACAGGATCCGATCAATAGAGCCAGCAAACTTGAACAGTGATATTGAAGAAAAGTGTTCTGTAATTGCCAACTCTTTAAACAAAGGTTAGCATACATTATCTCAGTAATTTCAACAGCAGCAGCTAAGGATGTTCAAACACCTCCCTGAGAAAACTCACTTGTTTTCAAGGGAAGTTTCTAGAAAACTCTTTAAAAATTTCTCCTTAGGAAAAACCCTGAAACATTCTTTGAATTTCACTTTGTGTAAAGTTTTAGTGCCAGTCCTACCAACCAACTGGTAAGGGATGTCAATATTTTCAATCCTATTATAGATGGGAGACTGAGGTCAAGACAGTAAACTTACCAAAGGCTATCCACCAACTCCATAGCCAAGTTGAGACTTCCACCTTACAGTTCATGCACAGTGCTACATTCGCTCTCAGTTTGAATTGGAAGTGTGCTATAGTTCTCTAAAACCATAACCCTTTCTGTTAGTTTGCTCCTTTCAGGAGTTAAGTGCAGCACAAATTAGAATGAAACAGTCAATATTATAGTAGACATTTAGGCTTGGATCCAAACGAGTCCTGTGTACATGTTTGTATTTCTGTATGCATGCTGAGGCTTCTCCACTTCCTTTAACAGTTTGCAGCTTGTTGCATTGTTTGATAGATGATCTCAAACAGCCCTCAAGTTCTGGAATCCATTTATCAGTTAGTATAGAGGAATGAAATTGGGGTCCCCGACATACAGTGAGCTGAGCTTTGAACACTCAGAAGCAGTGTTCCCTCTAACAGGGATTCCCAGATGTTGTTGACCTCAACTCCAAGCATTCCCAAGTAAAAGCCATTGCAGCTGGGGATTCTGGGAGCTGTAGTCAACAACATCTGGGAATCTCTGTTAGAGGGAACACTGCTCAGAAGCATCCTGGTTCTTAATTCTATATATGGCACTGTGGATCCCAATCACAGTTGGAACATGTCCAACAACATCTGGAGGACTCAAGGTCGAGAACCCACTCACTAAATCATTGCACAATTGGGCTCACAGTCAGGCATGACCCAGGTTAGCCCACTATTTGTGGAATTGTATATTTGGGGTATGGGGGAGAAAGAGAGAGAATGCTCTACTTGGCAAATTTTAGAGCATCTGAAAAGGTTAGAGGGAGGAAATCTTAAATTCTCTGCTCAGAACTTCACTTAGAGCAGAAGGTATCAGGAACCACTGGCAGATCTCTGGGTGATTTACAGGAAAGCAACAAGGGCTTCTTATTCCAAAATGTTTAACAGCAACAAAAATAATGCATCCCCACCCAAAAAAAGATAACTTCTCAAAACAAAGAATGCTAGGGGAAGGATCCCAGGAGTGAGTGAGTGAGTGAGTGAGTGAGTGAGTGAGTGAGAGAGAGAAAGAAGCTCAGTTTTAATTACGAAAATTAATTCCTAGGCTGACCATGTGCTCAGAAGCATCCTAGATCTTAATTTTATGTCTGCCCAAGCTACTGTTTGGTGATTGGTGGACTTTGAGCTCCTGGTTACAAAGAAAAAGAAAAAAGCAGATCTCACATGCCTGTAGTTTGCCCACCCATGATCAGAAGGAGAGATCGATATGCTCTTGCTGTTGTAATGTGTTTATAGATATGGATAGAGTTTGAATTTGTGCTCGCAATGATCATCTGAGTCTACTACATGCCCAAGTGAGAACAATCCACATTTCAGCATACCTTTAAGGTCAAGTGAGGAAATCCTAGGTCTGAGTGTTATAGGAACAATTCTGAGTTAATCGCACCTATCACACTCAAAATATACCATCTGAACACACAGCCTTCATCTTGGTTGTCTTCCAAAAGAGAATATGAGAGGATCAAAATATTTGCCCTGGAAAGAGACATGTCTCCCACACAATGCTTTGATATGCAGAAAAAGACAAATTATCCCATCAGGTACTATTTTTCTAAGGATCTCTCCGTAATATAATCATAGTGAGAAACAGTACCTCTGTCCTTTACTGTATCAGCTAGCCTCTGTTCATAATTTGACAACTCTTCCAACAATTAAAGACACTACTATTCACCTATGAACTGAAATGCAAGAAAATTCATTATGAAAGGGAATGTAATGTAATACTGAGGTCAATCAGTCAGGATAGCAAATGAAACTTCCATGTAATATATACCTCTGAATACCCAACAGGGAATATACAAAGACACCTCCCCATTATCTCTGTTCATCCTGTGTAAGCATTTTATCACACCATCTTCGGAAATGGACCCTTTGTCTGATCTATTGGATTCACCTTATGTTCTTAGGCTCCTTCCTACCAATATAAGCATTAGCAGGCAATGGTTCAGAGAGCTATGAATTAAGAGCTTCTTTCCTTAATAGCTCGAACAAGCATCTCTCACATTTTAGCTTTGCTCCTATTTATGTCAGCTATTCATCCATAAGAGCCCCTGTGCTTTCCTGCATTCTCAGCCTGCATCATCCCCAATCACTAGATTTATAGGATTCCCTGCACTAGCTTTATAGATGAATTCAGCAAGTCCATTTATCAGCATGGAGAACGTCCACCTTCCACCCAAATAAGGCCCTCAGACAGGAAACAGAACCTTTCAGAATTCATTTAGGCTAAAGTGAGAAGCTTGGAATTGACTCTCACCCACCCCCAACTCCAGATCAAAAGCATGTCTATAAAACTGTTACTTAGAGCACTAAATCTCCAGAGCAGGAGCATTTAAATCTGCTATATAGTACAGCAAGGATGGATCTCAGATGCTTGCAATAACTTTATAGAAGGAAAAAAGCTTGGTATACATTACATACAGTGGTTGGATGCCTGAATTACAATCCTTTACAGAAACGGGTGTGCTGTCCAATATGCAGGAGGCTCCCAAACTGAAGGATGGGTGCTCAGCCCACCCATGGTTACATTGTCCCATAGATCATTTGCCCTTTTAAAATGTCTGTATTTTAATTACGAAATGTTCTCATCCTTCGCTTCCTGACTACATCTAAAGTGGTGAGGTTCTATATTTGTATTAAATCGGAGGGGGACAGGGACAGATGAAATTATTTTGAGACTTGACGGTTTAACAAACCAGAAGAGGAAACATTTCTTGTTAGAACTGAAACATTTTAAAAGCCTAAACTAGAACAAGATCTTTTCAGTGAAACACATATTACAGCCCAATTGATTTAGATTCTGATCTTAAATAGTCTGTGACTTATTTCTACACTGTGCATTGCTAAAAGCCAAAATGGAGAAGAAGCAGGATTACAAAAATGTAAGCAGAGACCAGAGTTGCAAGCAGCAGCCAAATGGGGGGGGAGAGAGAGAACACACATGGTTGAATTCCCTCTTTCCATCCCCAACATTTATAGTTTCCATCAGGAAAGCAGCATGGGAGGGAAATGGTAAACCCCTCTTCCCCCATGCTATAGGAGCTATTGGCGCAGCAGGGAAGTGACTTGACTAGCAAGCCTGAGGTTGCCGGTTCAAATCCCCGCTGGTATTTTTCCAGAACTATGGGAAACACCTATATGGGGCAGCAGTGAGAAAGGAAGATCCTGAAAGGCATCATCTCATACTGCGTGTAAACCCCTTCCTATATTCTACCAAAGGCAACCACAGGGCTCTGTGGTCACCACCAACATGATGGCACACTTTATTTTTACCCCCATGCTACAGTCTCAAAATGAATAACTACTCAACCCTCACAAATCATAGCTACTTGCAAACATTTTAAAAGGAGAGCAGAGATACAACCAAAGACCTCCGTTGTATGATCTAGTTCAGCCCTAAAACAAGAAGAATTCCCAAAACCAGAAGCATGACTATCAGTTTTGCAAAAGAAAGGCAATTCCAACACACACACACGGAACCATCTTTATCTGGCTAATTTCTAGGTCTTGTTTTGCAACTGCACACGGTCTTCCTTTTAAAAGACAGATCTCATAAAGCATGGGCGGGGGGGGGGCATGTAAAAGACAACACAGCTGATCCAAGTACCATACAAGCAAACAAAGGCAATTTAAGCCTTGTGCTCAGCTGCTTGGTCTAGGAGTACTGAGCACATGAGCTGTTCCTGCTGCCAGATTCATTGTAAGCAGCTATGCCTTTGGGGACACAAATGGATGGTTTCTAGAGAACCGTCTCAGCTGCTGCTTAACCCACGATAGTAGCAACATATAATGCTGGGGGAGGCGGGGGGCAGCGTGACACTTCCAGACCAACTTCAATGGAAATCAAGACACTGGACAACAATGAAGGAGACAGGAATTGTTTCCTTCTATTTTGGAGTAAACCAATGTCATTCAGTTGACCTGCAAATGCTACAGATGAAGTGATTAGGATGTTGGGTTCAATTAAATATGCCACTGATCACAAAACAGCTTCTCCAACAGCAACAAGATCACTTCATGCAGAAACAAACTACATATCTAAACTGTCAGCAAAAGCCTTGTAAGTTTGATGAAATAATCGTAAAAGGGATTCAGCATCATTTGCTCTTCCAAAGGAGGTTTTTAAAAGGTGAAGTATTCATCTTAATCCTCCCTAGAAACTGTACAAACTCCTCAGGTTTATTAAGATGGGCACTCAGAGCACCCATCTGAGGGAGGGAATCTCCAGTACAACACACATGTTGTGCGTTGCATTGAGGGTTGCCTGGAGGCTGGAACAAATAGTTCCAGGCCTGGATCCCTCCACCCTGCTCCATGCTGCATGGTGCACGGCTGCTTGTTGTGTGGGTGTGCAGGAGGCAATGAAGAGGACCTGCTTTGTTGTCAGTGGGGGGGCGCGAACAGTGTTCCCTCCATGCACTTCCCACTTGCCCGGGGCAGTCGTATGAATTGCCTCAGTGAGTCATCCGTGTAGGAAAAACTGAGCAAAGCACCTTTATGGCTAGACAGCCTATAAGACCAAAGAGCTTGGCTGATGTTGTGATCTAGAAATAACACAAGCATTAATATACACCTATCCTATGTGTACGTATGCCTACAATGTATAGCAGGTGATAACAGAATTAATGAAAACTGACAACATATGTAATCACAGATTCCATACAATAATTGATATAGCCAAATATCCATCCCTGCTTCTTGGCAACAAGGAACCATCCAGCACTGGTTTGCCCAGTGCAATATCAGCCCAATGCAAGTATAGGTTGAGGCCCAGAAGTTGACTTCTTTACCACTACTTATCTACACATCTTGACCAACAACAGCACATAAGTACCAAATATGCATTTAGCATCGAAACAAAGGTAAAAGATGTACATTTGTTTTGGAATGAATGACACTTGGGGTCCAAATTTCATCCTCTCTCCTATTACAAAACAAATGGGGAAAGTTCTCAAGCTGAATGACATATGACACATAGGGTTTAGTCAATAACTCATTTATTTTGATAACAGGAGGCTTACCTGCAGCACAGCAAGCTTTTCAAGCTTTTTTTTTTTTTTTTAAGAGTGGCAAAACTCCTTTTGGCACAAAAACAATTTGCTATACCATGTTTTTAAATTTTTATTATTTATTTATTAAAACATTTTTATACCACCCAAAACTTACGTCTCTTGAATAAAATATTAAGTAATAAAAACAAAGAATAAAAACAAAGTAAAACATTCATTAAGACAAAAATGGGACACACACACACACACACACACACACACACACGCTCTACAACAATTTAAAAAATTTTAAATAATATTTTAAAACAGCAGTAAAACCATTAAAACATTAATTAAAAGCCTGGGTAAAGAGTTTTTAAAGACTTTTTAAAAGCTGTCAGAGATGGGGAGGCTCTTATTTCACTAGAGAGAGCATTCCAAAGCCTCGGGGCAGCTGTGGAGAAGGCCCGTCCCCAAGTGGCCACCAGACGAGCCGGCGGCAGCTGCAGACGAACCTCTCCAGCAGATCTCAGTGGGCAGTGGGGTTCCATTGGATATAATCTATCCATTATATGCATGGATAGATTGGCATTTGGTTGTTTTACTAAAATATCCATTGGATTGTTTTTATGTTCTGTATATTATGCTACAAATTTGAGGAGAGAGGAAGAGTGGGACGGTTTGAATGAAACTGAGTTAACAATTCAGAGGTGTTCTATGTGTAGACCCTATAGGGATTGTGGTGATGGTGTTTACACATGGTCATCTATTTAAATGATTTATGTGCATCTTATAGAGGAAAACTGAAATCTGATTAACTGAGGATTAAACATTGGGCTCCATCTGAGAAGCACAGTCATTATTTGGACACTACAGGAATTTGCATTACAGTGCCACTGAAGAAGGCCTGATATAGGCTGAAACGTATCTGGTGAAAGTAAATACATTTAGAGAAAGTAAATACATTTGTGGGCTGTTATGAACACCAGTGTTCTATAAGACTCAGAACCTATTGGATCACCGAATTCAAGAACCATTGGATTGAACCTTGTATTTAACTGAACTATTATTTATTGATAAACTTGCCGTATGAAAGACTGATTTCTTGTATATTGATATTGGCGGTTCCGATAGTCAGATTAATAGTAAAATTTATGTATTTTCATGGATGTGTGTTGTCATTAGGTGACATGTATTCTTACTATTTATGGGTCATAAGAATATATTTATTAAATATCCAATTGTTCCATCCCATGTTTTATGAATATTACATGTTCCTACTATTTGCAGCTCTGACAGTTTTTGCCATCTTCCGTGTGTGTGTGTGTGTGTGTGTGTGTGTGTGTGTATGTGTGTGTACACACACATATAATTTTCAAATTGCAGTTTGGCTTGACAGTGGTGGGTTCTTTTGGTTGGTTTTGTGCTTTTGGTGGGACCCACCTTGGTCCTTTTTATTCCTTTAGAACTCCTATTGGCAACAGCCATTTTCCTCCCTCAATGCCCCAGGCACTGCATCATTCTGAGGGGAAAGACAGTCATTACCACTGAAGGCTGCTATGTTTTGGTGGCAGCAGCCTTTTTCATCTCACAATGCAAAATCAGAAATGTTGTAGGTGGGAAGTGATACCTACAGGACTTCCATCACTCCTTTTCAACTTGAAATGTTTACAAAAGGTGGAAGCCCACCTCCATTATGGAAAAGAAGCAGAAGCAAGAAAACCAAATGCCATTCAAAATGAATGACAGCTTTACTGAACCAATACCTAAATAAATGTTTCAATAATGAAAACAAATGGAGTACTGCAATGGAGAAAAAATTGTGCACACCCTAATTAATATCCACTGCGGAAAGTATTCTTTATTTATCTGTGCTAGTTCAGCTGATACCTTCCTGGCCCGCTTGATTAGAAAGGGGATAGGCTGGATTGCCCATTGGGACAACTTCCACAGATGTCCTCTCAGCATGCCCCTTTACCACATACAGAGGGCTGTTCATCCAAATGGCCATTCTATATGTATTCCAAGTTCTTTAGTGAGCACATCCTTCCCCCTGACCTGGGGTGCCAGGATACCATTCCTTAATTGTGTGTGTGGTGGGGGTTCATCTTAACTGCCCCTCCATGCTCACTACAAATATTATGCACTATGAATACTAGTATTTGTAGCCCATATAAAAATTTATTTATTTATCCTTTAGAACTCCTATTGGAGTTCTCAATCGAATAAATAAATAATATAATAAAATAAAATAAATAAATAAATATAATAGGAGCAGTGCAGACAGAGTGTGCGCCCACATGACTAGGGAAAGGTACCCTGGCACACTAGGAAGACGACATGCATGCTCATGCCACACGTGTCCTTATTGCACAAGGTCAGGCTGCTATATGAAGCATTGTCCGAACTGGCCCATATCTCTCTATCTACCCGCCCCCTCTCGGAGAGAAAAGCAGTGGCAGACAGGCTTGAAGGTGAGAGGGAAAGAAAAATTGGAGGCAGCGGGCAGGGAAGAAAATGACAGCGCTGCCAAAATGGCGAGGACAACAGGCGGGCGGGCTGAGAACAAAGGGAAAACTGAGAGGGAGTGGGGAGAACTAGAGGTGCAGATGCTCTGCGCCTGGCCCAGCTAGTAACTTTTTAAAGATTTGTCAGTCTGTGGCTGAATGGGGGAATCAACTCAATGATTCCGTGCCAAAGCCACTATTAATCACTCTGCAGTCAAGCATCCCTATAACACACAATGCCTAAAAATACAAAACAAAAACCACCAAGACTAATGGTAGGAAGTACAATAAAGAGAGCAGGACATACCAACATGATAGTAGAAAGCAACTTCATACCATATCAGACAACTGGGTCACCTAGCCAAATACTGTCTATTCTGGTGAGTAGTAGGGTATCAGGCAAGGTTTCCTCCATCCTGGCTACCAGAGAAACCTTTAAGTGGAGATGCCAGGGCTTAAACCTGGGAACTTCAGCATTCAAAGCACGTACCCAATCAATAAGCTACGGCCCAACCAAATGCTGTTCTTGGACCTTGATGACTGTCGTTCAAATACTATCCTGCTATGAATTCCACAGCATCAGTTCTGTCGGTACAAGAAGAAAATAATGATGGTACAATTTTCAGGTTTGTTAGAGAGTGTGAATGAAATTAGGTCTAGGAAGCAAATGCCACATTATTAATGTGGAGAATAAAGTAATGGGTGGGAGAGAAGAGTCAAAAATCAGTGTGGTCCCAAGGTGATTAATGGCTGAAACTGGAGGCATAGGCATTTCAAATACGATATTACTTGACATGACACACTGGCCACTATTTCATACTACATCTTAAAAACTTAAAAATGTACTTTTTCCTCTTAAGAAATCCTTGCACTGTTTCTAGGTCACTAATAAATTAAAGACTAAGTTTTAAAAGTGCAAACCCTAGCAATCCTGTAGCAAGACTCTTTTCCCGTTTATGTGTACCAAATAACTTCTACCGCTTGCAGAGCCCTAACAATAAAAGGGAGTTTGAGGGAAAAATCAAATTGGAACCATCACTCAATGATTCACATCTTTTAAACTAGCAGAGTCTACTGATTTTAAAAAATCCATTTACAGCCCTTCCATTTACAGTTATGAAATATTACCTTGAACTACCCTCCTCCTTCTAGTGGGAGATAAGAACTATACACTCAAAAAATTTCTCTCCTAAAAGCTACTGAGGTAGTCAAGGGCTCCATGTTTAAAAAGTTAAGCACCCAAAAGTCATGATTTTTTAAAAACATAGTCTGATGAGAACCATCAGAAGGTAAAGTTTCAGTTGCCAATAATTGCTCTTCAACTATGCAAGTGGCATTCACTTTCCAACAAGCAGCATATAGGTCAGCAGTAGCAAGGTTTTTTCCTCCCCTTGCACTTGCCCTGGTGCACTGCAGACATGCTGAGTGGAGCAACCCACTTCCTGCCCTCCATCATTCTCACATGCAGCTCCAAAGCACCATAGGAAAAAACCAGTACTAGCCTCTGGAAAGACTCCAAATCCCAGTGGTCATCAAACCTTG
This sequence comes from Hemicordylus capensis, assembly GCF_027244095.1. Classification (NCBI taxonomy): domain Eukaryota; kingdom Metazoa; phylum Chordata; class Lepidosauria; order Squamata; family Cordylidae; genus Hemicordylus; species Hemicordylus capensis. The sequence continues at coordinate 40,588,656 of NC_069660.1, read as the reverse complement.
CCTCCTGGAGCACTGTGATGGGAGGGGAGAGAAAATACACCCCCACACACACACTGTCACTGCTCCTGCCCAGACTGCTAAGCAAAGAGCTGTGGTGTCAAGTTTGTTTGGGGGATGCAAGGGCTGATGGGGGAGGGCATTTTCTAAGACTCATTTAATTGTGATTGAATTTGATTCCACCACCAATCAAGAACAAATGAGATAATTTCTTGTCCAATCTGAGGGTTCACCCATAATGACATTTCAGGACATTAGTAGACATAAGAACATAAGAACAGCCCTGCTGGATCAGGCCCAAGGCCCATCTGGTCCAGCATCCTGTTTCTCTCTGGCCCACCAGATGCCTCTGGAAGCCACAGACAGGAGTTGAAGGCATGCCCTGCATCCTGCCTTTGAGGCTGGAAGTGGTCTATAGCCCTCCAACTAGTAGCCGTTGATAGACCTCTCCTCCATGAAGTCTTTTTCTAACTGATGGCATAGTCAACAATATGCACTGCCCTTGTCTACTGACAAGCTCACACATCTCTTTAGAAGATCAGCTTACAGACTGAAGAAAAAATGCCAGTGTTTTAATGAGACATTTCTCTCTTTTCTAGTCTGTCATTTTTTTTATTCCTTGAAACTTCAGTGTAATCCCCACTGACACAGAATTACCTTTCGTCACAGGGACAGTGGTAAGACAGTATATCAGCTTGAAAGTGCACAGTATGTCATAGTGAAAAACCAAGACAAGAAGCACACAAGCTAGAGTTTGGTCAGACATGCAACCATTCAGGAATTGGGGTTCTCACTAGCTGTCTTCAACTATGATAAAAACCAAAGTTTATTTAGCTATACAAAAATAGACACACCCAACAGCTAGCATGATGCATTACCTTCATTTGTATGATTTTAAGCTATTTATGTCTTGATGAACAGTGTATACAGGTACTGGCAGTGGGTACCCTAGCAAATGATAAAGAGGAATAAAAGCCAGCTTTTGCCAGTTTTAAAAAATTGGACTCAGAAGCAAGACTTGCGCTTGATTTCTTCTATAGGTGGAATGGAAAGAATTTCTGAATAAGAGGCAAATGCTCAGTCAGTCAGTCCTTTATTACGGTCATGGACCAGTGCATAGCTAAAACATACATACTTACATGCTTACATATAAGAAAAGAGGCAAATGGTCAAGTTCATAATAGACAACGAATAGAGAATAACCCCAATCCATTATAAGTCCTCTCATCACTCAGAAGCAATCCATTAACTTTTTCTCTCTCCACTGTGATATAAGAATAGGTTAAGCACAAATGAAAAAGATGAACTTCTCCAAACACTGTCATTTATCAGCATTCTAATATTTACTATCATAGTATTCTTGAAAGGATATTTTGTTTGTCTCAACAAATCATCAGTAGATTATCCTCACAAGGCGGCAACTGGTCTCTAAATTTGCAAGCAGTGCTTGACTAGCTACAAGAACCTAATACCCCATAATATTACTCCAACATAGTGGGAAAGCATGTAGTCACACCTTCATCCAAACTAGTAAGATTTTTTATTTAGTACATTCTCAATCCCACCCCTCCTCCAAATTGTTCAGGACTATGTAAATGGTCTTCCCTCACCAAATCCTCATTAAAAAAAAATTACATTAGAAGGCTGGTTACAGTGTGTGACTGCCATAAGGTCATCAGAGAGCTTCATGGCTGAGTAAGGTTCTGGACCAGATCTTCCCACTTCTAGTCCAGCACTCCAGCCACTACAACACATGGATGTGGATCTAGTATCTCTTGACCCAAGTAGGGTGACCTGCAATGAGTAATGGCCTGCAATGAAGACTCCTCTTGCACCCACCCAAGAACATAGAGACAGAGGACAGCCTATAAAAAGCAAAACAGCAGGCCTGTTCTAGGGTACATGTCCTCCATACAACACAGACAGAGCTACCGATAGCCAGCTGGGCAATCCCCCTTGCTCCTCTAGTCTACTACTACTACTATGACTATTTATATACCACTTTTCAACAAAAGTTCTCAAAGCAGGGGAGGGGGATCAATAAAGAGGGCTCCCGGTCCCAAAACGGTTCACAAGTGAAGATATGAAAATATGAAGTAGGCATCAGCAACAACCACTGGAGGGATGCTGTGCTGGGGTTGGATAAAGGCAGTTGCTCTCTACCCCTGCTAAACATGAGAATCACCACTTTAAAAGGCACCTCTTCACTTAGTTAACAGGAACCTAATTGCCTGTGTCATGCAGTCATGTGCACAGCTGACCTAGAGGAGCAATAGGTGATTCAGAAGGTAGTCAGATGGCCCACAATTTATTTTATGTAATGCCTTTCTTTTTCTAAGAAAAAAATCCAAGATCGGTTACATTAACATAATTAAAGTTACAACTGATTACCACAACCAACAAACAATACCATAACAAACTTCCTGCACTAGTATACCATTCTAGGAACATGGGAAGCTGCCTTATGATCAATTGAAGTCAGACCATTGATTCATCTAGTTCACTGCTGTGCACACTGACTGGTAGCAGTTCTCCAAGGTTTCAGGTAGGAGTCTCTCCCAGTTTGATCTGGAGATGCCAGGAGCGAACCTGGGACCTTCTAGATGCAAGATATTCTTCCACTGAGCTATGGCCCCATCCCCTAAGGCAATATCTTACAGTGTTCGCATGCAATCACCCATACAAATGTAAACCAAGGTGGACCCTGCTTAGCTACCACAAGACCAGCACTCTCTTCTGCTCAAAAGTGTGTGTGGGGGGGGGGGCAGTTTATCCATTTTATCTGCAGCATTCCTCACACTTGGGCCTATGGCTAGACATGTTATGGCAAGCCCCCACCCCACAAGGATCAATCCCAGGCTTGGATTGGGTTATCGGGCAGCAGCATGAATTCCCAGTGTGCACCCGTCACCTGTGCGCCCTGTCACCGGAGTGTGACGGCAGGTGCCTACGACCATGGAGGAGGGAGGGGCGCTCACACTCCAACAGCGACAGGATGCACAGGCGACGGGGTGCACCGGGAATTCGCACCGCTGCCCGGTAACCCGATCCGAGCCTGGTCAATCCTATATCAATGTGAAACAGCAAGTTCAAAAACCACATCTGACATGTCTGAAATGATTCATTGTTTATATATCACTTTTCAATGAAAAAGTTCTCAAAAAAATAAAAAAGATGGTCCCCTGTCCCCAAAGGGCTCGCAATCAATTAAATATTGTTTTAACATAGTTTTAAAAGGTTTTAAAATTTAAATTGTTGTAATGTTTTAACTTTTGCTATATCATTTATTTTGTTTTTACTACTGTTTTAAGTTGTCTGTTGTCATTTATTTTAACTAATGTTTTAACTTTTTCTGTTTGTTTGCTTGTTGTAAACCACCCAGAGACACGGGTCTTGGGCGGTATAAAAATATGTTAAATAAATAATAATAATAATAATATAAATTAGCTGAATGCACTACATTCACACTGGAATTCACTCAGGGAACATTTAAATAGTTTTTGGGTGGCTTTTGGTAGAAATTCTGAATATACTTCCCAATCACCAGAATATGTGCAGGGAGTTTTTAGAAAAAATTAAGAAGTCATTCTGAACATGGACCACCATATTTAAACTGCTATTGTTTTCAAAAGATTTTTTAACTTTCAATAATTATATCCAAAGCAATAGAATTTGGGGAAGGAAGCTTGCCGGTGCCTTGGCAGTTCAGCGAGCATGGCACGGCAGGGAAAAGGGAGATCGGAGGAAGGAGCTGCATGGGACGGATCTCATATACCAACTGATTCACAGGGAGGGGTGGGTGCTTTCCTTCCCTCTCCAAGCAGCAGAGACCTGGGAAGTAGGCACGATGCTTTAAAATATTCACTGCCAATATTCACTGCCCTGTATAGGTCACTGCATGGACAGGCCAGCCCTGCACATATACACTTCTGATCTATCTTCAAAGACAGAGATCTGAGAGCCCAGTGTGACTAAAGCAGCTACCTGATGTCAAATGCATCTTTTCTCCTTCTCCTGAAGCAGGCACCCACCTTTAGAGCTCTGGAAGGGGGCAGTTGGACTGTGGCAGGTAGATGCCAAACAGTACCATCCAAGTCAGCTGATCGACAGAACTCCCACTACAGAAGAACCATATGATTTAGTTTGGGGCATGATCAAGGGAAGACGGGGGTGATCAAGACTGTATCCAAGCAAATATCCCAAACAAGCTCCACAGCATCTATTTGTGGACTGCACTGGCTCCCAGGTGATTTCCAGGCCCATTCAAAGTGCTGGTTTTAACCTTTAAACTCCTAATTGGCTTTGGACTGGGTTTCCTAAGTGAGTGCCTTGCCCCATAAGTCCCTATTCAGACCTTAAGATCTTCTTTGAAGGTTCTGCTCTAAGTGCCCCTGTCAAACGAGGTGAGGCAAGTGGCTACTAGAGACAGAGGGTCTTTTCTGTGGTGGCACCCCATTTATAGAAGAACTTCCCCAGTGAGGTTCACCTGGCTCCATCACTTTGTTCTTTTAGATGCCAGGTGATGAACTCTCTGTTCACTCAGTCTTTTAAAAATTGATTTTAAAAAAATCAGTTTTTATTGGTGTCCGTGTGTGCATGCGTGTTGGTGTGCTGTGATTTGATGTGTTTTATGTATTTTTATTGGATGCTTTAATGTGTTGTAAGCTGCCCAGAGAAAAATTTGTTATGGGGTGGCTAACAAAGTTTATTAAATTATTATTACTGTTGATTTTTTTTTTAAAAAAAAAAATCAGGATTCCACAAATTCACTCACCACTCCTGGTAATGGATCTTCCCAACATTGGCAATTAGAATGAATAATACAATAATGAGCCAATAATGAGGCGGCTCCACAGGCAGGCTTTCAAGTTTACTATTTGCTTGGATCTTTAGCACAAGAGATGCAGAAAGCCTGCCAAGTCAGTCCTGAGGAACTTTGGGGGATAGGACCAATTATCTTAGCTAATCAGAGCAAGCAAGAATTGCAGCTAAACACAAAAGGCATGTCCAGTAATTGCAAAAGCTTACAGATCAGAGAGAAAGAGACAGAGGTAGGCAGAGAAGAAAGGACTAAACACTGGCTCTTGCAGGGCAGAGCTGGATACTTTTCTCAATTTCTTTTATGGAACCAGCTAGCTCAGAATGAGTCTTTCAAAAAAATAAAATAAGCATTTAGAAATTGTAGCAATTCTTTGCATGATCATTTAGCTGGTTAGAAATGAAAAGACTACATTACATCTGGCAGAAGAGAGGCTTTGTTAAGCAAATCCCAGTGTGCGCGCAGAATGAGCCTAGGCATACTCACTCAGAAGTAAGTCCCACCAACTCAGTGAAGCTTACTCACCTGTACATGTGCATAGGATTCAATCTTCAGAGAACATCAAAAGAGGCTGAGATAAGAGGAACATCAAGGTTTGTTTTGAAGGCAGTGTTTTAGCTGGAAGATGGCGGAATTCTCTCCTCTCGTTTTTACAGAGACCTTTACTCAAAACACTAGTAGAGCTTTGTGTGCCATTTTGAGAGCCCTAAATGAAGGATCTTGTCTGCCAAAAATCTGATTTCATCCTGAATAAAACATAAAACCCAGAATATAGCTCGTCAACAGAGTTTCTAGCTTGGAACAACTGTCATGGACAAGCAGATTCTAGCCTATAAGACCTTGTGCCTCAAAAGAGTTGTTACTCTTGAAGATGTCACAGGACATTTGAAAACTTGCCCTCATTTATCACTTTTGCTATAACATTTCTTGAACAGGGAATTAAAATAAGCAACTTATTGGCCTAAATCCATCCTTCCCACACATCTTGTTCCTGTACCAGAAAAAGTAAACATTGTACAACATATATAAGTATTGCATGTTTGAGTGTATATTGCAGGGTGGAAAGAAGGATCACTCTTACAAATCAGAAAGATAAATAGTCAAACACCAAACACATCACAAAAGTGTGTCAATAAAATGAGCTAAAGCCCAAGTTAAATATATAATTTCTTTCAGTTTAATGAAACTCCTATCCATTCTGAAAATGCATATAATATTGCTGCAGCAACATCATGGATTGGATTTCACAGCTGCGGACCCGTGGGGGATCTTGTGAGTATGCTTGAGAGGCAGATGTGGGGTGTGTGTGTGTGTGTGTGTGTGTGTGTGTGTGTGTGTGTGTGAGTGAGAGAGAGAGAGAGAGAGAGAGAGAGAGAATTGAGGGCAAGTTGGGGACAAATCAAAGCTTGGCCAATAACCCAGTTTGTAGGCCTTCGTTTGAATTTGATCTTCCACATTTCATCCATGCAGAATTCAAGGCAGTTTACAACAGATAAAACCAAGTAAATCCACAGAAGGTCATGCTTCATAATCAGAAGCAAGACATGTAGATGACAATATCCTGAAGTGTTATACTCCCAACAACTTCAAGCATGGGATTCTTTCCTGGGGAAAAGAGTAACTAACTCCAGCAGAGCGCCCCAACTTCCATCAAATATCCTCCCCTTTCTTAAACCACAAAAAAAATACATTTCTTTTACCCCTGTGAGGCTATTACCCCTGCCTCCAATCTCTTCTTTGCCTGTAATCCCTCTTTCCATTTGTGGGACTAAAATGGGAAGCAAAAAATTTCCCTAACACACAGCATTTTCAAGGTCTATTCCATTTCAGCACCAATGCAACTGAAGAACAACCTCCCTTTCTATCTCATATCTATCCCATATTTATGTCCTGCTTTGATTTAAGAAACAAGGCAGTATGCCATTATTAAAACCACAACAGCAACTAGCAGCAGCATAACTCCCCGACAAAACCATCAAGAATAATAAGCAGCCACAGCTCACCACAATTAAGAAACCCTGAACATCTTCCAAATAGCACAATCTGAGCAAAGTGCCCAAAGGTTGAGAATAAGAATGGGGTTCAGAGCATCAGTGCTATTACAGAGAATGTCCTGTTCTGAAGAGCCAAACTATCACATTTCTGATGGTGAAGGCACCCACAGCAGAACCTCCAACAGCCCATAACAGAACCCAGATCTTTTATGCTGAACCTGCTCAGTATAGGAAAGTCCCTTTGCACTCCGGCAAGGCAAAACAGCACACAGATCCTCTTGTATGGGCTTTCCATGAATTGTCCAGAACTCAGAAAAGTCTGTTACATTGTACTCCACTTCAGAGCAGGCACAAGCTCAATGTGATATTAAAGACCTCCCTGCTCTGCTTTCCCACACAGAAGAGATAGGAGGATGGCACAGGCAAAGCATTTTTGCTTATTCCAAAGCCCAGTGCAAAAGGTATGACTCCCCTCCCTCAAGCCTTCTGGAACACACAGATGACTTAAGGGGTGTGTGTTAGAGTTGTGAAACCATGAGCCATAGTTATTCTTAAGAGGCTCTTACACTGAACCACTGCATGCATGTTAGCATTCTACGGGCCTCTCAGACACCATGCTAACATGTTCTGTCCCTGCTGGCATGCAGATGCATATAGGCCAGTACACAGAGAAATAACCTTTTTGAGCAGGACCCTAACTGCATGAAATTCTTACATAGAGATGTGCGTTTTGGCGGCTTGCACCTGGCAATCACCACATGACATCACTCGAGCCAATCTTATACCAACTAATAGCCTGCTTACAAACCCAGGAGTGAGATGGTGCAACCCTTGTCCACACAAAGAACCAGAGAATGTTTCAGCCATATCCTTCTTGGATTTTTCAGAGGTTGCTGCATTTCTCTATGAAATTGTAAATTTCATAGAGAAATGTATGGTAAGAAACCCACTATTGTTTACATCAGGGATGGAAAACAGCTTCATTTGGCTCCCAGAACCAAACTTTAATTCGGGGACAGTAGAACATTTTGCTCATGCAAGGTTTCTTTCCTTGTAAGGTCTAGAAACATTGGTCTTACTGTGAAGGGTTTGTTTCACAGTATATGGAGGTCATCCATTAACATGGGTTATGAAACGAACATGCTCCCTGTCGACATTATTAAAATAGCAGGGGGGGGAGGCTAGTTCCTGCAGGCAGGTGGTGCCAAAACCCCAGTTCCGGGACTGGTACATAGAGTAGCTCAGGAGAAAAAAAGGTGGTAAAGAATAGGAAGGAAAGAAAACAGGAACAAAGTCCCAAGGACAAAGCGGGGCATGCCCTGAAAACTATACTCCCTGGAAGTCATCACCCTCCCCAAAGAGAGCCATGCCTGAGGAAGACACCTGCCAAAAACACATGCACGGATCAGTAGGATGACCTCTGTACATTGTGAAAAAGAACCCTTTGTGGTAAGGCCAGTGTTTATTTTTCCACAATGTAGGGAGCTCCTCCGTTAACATGGGACATGCCCAGGCAGTGAAGAAGAGGGAGGGAAGGAAAGAAGGATGGGTTTATACTACTTGCCGGAGGATTGTACGCCCAAACGCCACTTCAGCAGAGAGAAAAGAAGCTATCTTATAGGGCAAGGCTGACAACCAGGTAGTTGCTTTACAAATTTCACCCAGTGGTGTGTGGGCAGAAAAAGCCACTGACGTTGAGGCACTATGAGCAGAATGTGCAGTAATGCCAGAAGGAATCGGAAGTCACAGTGATTCGTAGGCTAATGTGATGCATGCTCAAAGCCACAAGGAAAGGGTAACCTTGGATACCTTTGCACCCAAGGACAAAGAGTGAAAGGAGACACAGAGGGAACCTGAATGGCGAGAGTCTTTTGTTCACTAAATATAGGTATGAGGAGCCCTTCAGATATCTACAGTAAGCCAGCAGAGGGACAAAAAGAGGGCAAGACGAGGTCTTGGGATCTATGTATGGTGGAGTTGACTTTATACCCTGTGATATAAAAGCGGGATCAAGCTTGAGCACCACCGAGTCAGGCTGAAATATGCATAGCTCCTTGCGTTCCAGTACAACTCCAAGTTTGGACACCCTATGAATGAGAGGGGCAATATTGCCCTCTCCCCTGAGAAAACAATGGATGTGAGGGTGAAGCAAGGGGGAGCTATGGGCTGAAAGCTGGAGGACCGAAGTGAGAGCAGATGCCTGATATCCAAGGTTGCTTGGGTAAAGACCCATGTCCAGCCCAGCCTGGAGAAATTCTAGAGTTTCCAAAACACCTGACTGGAGTGGGCCACTGTGCTTCCAACATGCCCAGCACACGAAGACTGCCCAAGTAGATTGGTAAATGTGGTTTGTGGGTGGATGGTGGGAAGCCAGGATTGTGTCCAAGACCGTGGAGGAATAGCTTTCTTATCTAGAGACGAGTGTTCAACTTGGTGGAGGAAAGGCCCCTATGAGAGAATGTCTGGATGGATGGGGAGATGCCAAGGAGAGAGTGATAAGATCAGAGAACCAGGACTTCTGGGACCAGTGAGGAGCAATAAGGATGATTTCTGCTCATTCCTTTTGTAATTTGCATAGGAGTTTCCCTATTACTGCTGTTTGTGGAAAGGCATAGAGAAGTCTGGGCAGCCAAGCAACTGAGAGCACGTCCGTGGCTTCCACCAGTGGAGAGTGGAACCTGTTGAAAATATGGGGAAGCTGCTGGTTCTGTGTGGATGCAAACTGGTCCACTCGGGGTAGCCCTAGTACCTAGATCATGTACAGAAAAACACTGGGATGCAGAGGCCACTTCACTGGGACAACTACATGGCAACTGAGCCAGTTGGTCTGATGGCTGGCTACTCCACTGAGAGGCTTGGCTGAGATGGGTCTCCGCCCAGGGGAACAGATGGGAGGATTCTGCCATCAGAAAGGGAGACTTGGTACCTCCTTGTTGATTGATGTCAGATTACAATATCACATTGTCCATACAAATGATGCCTGCTGTTCCGACGCCATTCGGAAAGGCTGCACTCGCCTTGTGAACTTCCCTGAGCCATTGTTGGAAAGGCAGTATAGAAACTGAAATTATTATTATTATTATTATTAATAGTAGTAGTAGTAGTAGTAGTAATATAGTACATTTTAATAATCATTTTAAAAAACAGGAACAAATAAAGAAAAACCAGACTCCAGAGAAGTCTATACCCCTGATAAACTATTTTATTGTTATCCAATATAGAGCACACTCTTTCAATGCCAATTGTTGGAAGCACCTAGGAAATGCTTCCACAAGCATGTACAAGGATCTCCATTTAGATTAGAGATGACCACATTGGCAGTAGTGTTCGATGGTGTTCTGTCACACAAACCACAATTAAATAAATGGAGGCTGGCAGTAGCTAGCCATGCTCCAAGAATTTCATCACTTGGGCTTTTAAATCAGAACTTCTGTATTTAACAAATTGCAGTTGTCCCTCACCAACCGCAAGAGTGCCATTCCTGGAATTCCCACATGGTTGGTGAATTCAGTTGACAAGGCATTGGAATGAATGGGAAACAGGGGGTTTGGGGAATCACAATTGGAAAACTACCTAAAAAGAAAGAAAAAATAGAAAAGAGTCCCCCTGACCCCCAGAAATTCCCCCCCAAAAACACCCAATTTTTATTTTTTTTTAAGAAGGCACCAAACCGCGGATACTCAGGTTGCGGTTGGTGACAATTTCCCAGTTGCGGATACTCAAATCCACGATTGGGAAACCTGCAGTTGATGAGGGACGGCTGTATACTACACAAAGCAATAAATAATACGTATTTTAATAGAACTCCAGCAGACAATGCTATGTTTTTAATACATTGCAAGGTATCATGTAAATCTTTAGAATGAGGTACATCTATAGCACATGTCTGTAAGGGGGGGGGGGAGAACCACTGCCACAGCATCCCACCACTGTGGAAATGTGATATATTTTTATTGGTTGAACTCAGAGTATAAACATTTATGCAGTTTGCTTCTCCAGTGAGAGTTTAATCCCCTAATGCAAACAATTTACAAAACATTGCTTGGGATTTAGAAGCATGCTTGCATATCATCAGTTTTAGGCTCAAACTATTAAGCCAACAGAAGCTTTGGCAAGAAGGTTTGTGTGGTATATTTGCTGGAAGCCAAGAGAAAATTCCCTCAATACTCATGGAAACAAATAACTATTGGTGCAATGTGAACATCTATGAGCTGAGAGTCTAGGGTTGCAAGCTAGATCTGGCTTTGTGTAACCCTGCTGGTAATTTGGAATCATGGCATCAGGGCTACTGAATGAGTGCTGGTCTTGTGGCAGTGAACATGAATTGTGCCCTTTGCTAAGCAAAGTCTGCCTTGATTTGTATTTGGATGGGAGACTACACATGAATTCTGAGAGATATTCCCCTTGGAACAGGAGTCCCCAACTTGTGGTATTCCAGATGATCAACTAAAACTCCCATCATTCCTGCCACAATAAATTGTACCTGGGGATGATGGGAGTTGTAGTTCAGCAACATCTGGGGTACCACAAGTTAGGAGCCTCTGCCTTCGAGGATGTAGCCATAGCTCAGCGGAAGAGCATCTGCATGCTTGCATACAGAAGATCCAAGGTTCACTCCCTGGAATCTCCAGGTAAGACTGGGAGGGACTCCTGTCTGAAACCTTGGAAAGCCACTGACATTCAATGCAGACTCTACACTGTAGAGAGTACAGAGCTAGACAGACCAATGGTCTGACTCAAAATAAAGAGCAAATACTGTAGGTTGAAGTTGGTCCGCTTGGGGTTAACAGGATATACAGCAGGTGAGGCAGAAAGAGCACATAGAGTCAACTTTGTCCAACCTGACTGAGCATGCTCAGGCTAACCTGAGCCTACACCTATATACGCTAGACTGCCTACAAATATTTATACACAGCTTTTCAATGGAAGTTCCCAATTTATACACATAGATATAAATAAAATGGGTCCCTTTCCCCAAAGGGCTCACAATCTTAAAAAGGAACATAAGATAGACACCAGCAACAGCCACTGGAGGGATGCTGTGCTGGAGATGGATAGGACCAGTTGCTCTCCCCCTGCTAAATAAAGAGTATCACCACATCTAGAAGGTGCCTCTTTGCTCAGTTAGCAGGGTGTCTTCTCTGTGCCTCATTTTAAAATTGGAATCATGAAATTGTGTCTTATTCTGGCTTATTGCACTCCAGAAAGGCCTCACAGCTTCAAAGGATTTCACACATACACACACACACACACACACTGAGTCTGCCATATAAGAACACAACACATCAACTTGTTCATTTATTTATTTATTATGTATTTATTTATCATATTTTTATACTGCCTGATATGTAGATCTCTAGGCGGTGTACAGAATTTAAAATATTTAAAAGTCTAAAATTAAAATACATGGCAATATAAACAATAGAATAAAATAATTAAAACAAGTTTTTAAAATTATTAAGAGTAATTCTAATTAGAAGCCAGAGAGAACAGGAGGGTCTTGAGGTTCTTCCTGAAAACAAACAGAGAAGGAGATGCTCTTATTTTGGTAGGGAGCATATTCCACAGCCCTGGGGCAGCCACAGAAAAAGCCTGGTCCTGGGTCACCACCAAATGAGCTGGTGGCAACCGGACCTCTCCAGAAGATCATAACAGGTGGCATGGATTATGACAAAAGAGATGCTCTCTCAAATAGCCTGGACCCAAGCCATTAAGGGCTTTATATATAATAAGCAGCACTTTGTATTTCACACGGAAATATATTAGCAGCCAGTGCAGTTCTTTTGGAACCAGTGTTATGTATTCCCTTTGTGATGTCACATGAAGAGAGCCAGCGTGGTTTAGTAATCTGGCAGAGAGGTAGGAGTGGAACTACTGTAAGACAGTGCCACCCCAATCCCACCTCCCCCAGGCAGTCCAGAAGGATACAATGGTCGATGATATCGAAAGCCGCAGAGAGATCCGAAAGGACCAGCAGAGTCACACTCTCTCTGTTGATAGCCAGTTGGAGATCATCCATCACGCCGACCAAGACAGTCTCAACCCCATAGCCCACACGAAAGCCAGTTTGAAATGGGTGTAGGTAATCTGCATCATCCAAAACTGCCTGAGGCCACCACCCACTCAACCACCTTGACGAACCATGGAAGATTAGAAACATGTCTGTAATTAGCTGACTGAGGGATCCAGCATATCTTTCTTCAAGAGTAGTCTAATAATAGCCTCCAAACAAGGAGGCATCCTGCCCTCCCTCAGAGAAGCATTTACAATATTTACCAGACCCTCTCTGATAATATGGTTATCCGATGTGATGATTGGGTTGGGCAAGAGTCAAGAGAACAGGCTGTGGGGTGCACAGTCTGAAGCAGTTTATCCACTTCCTCAGGAGTCACAATAATTCCATAAGAGGAGTTGCTGGACACCTCCACAGTAGACTCTGAAGTAACTGTGGGATCCAGATCGGCTCAAATCTGAGAGATTTTATCCGCAAAAAAGTCATTAAAGATTGTACAGTAAGTGACTGATGGTTCCAAGTTTAAATTTAATGGGGAGGGGGTGCATACTAGCCTCCTCACAAACCTAGACAACTCAGCCAGTTACCATTTCCATTACACACCATGTTCTTTTATGCCAGTTCCTTAGAGGTGTGCTTGGTTTCCCCAGTAGTTGTGCCAATGCAATTTTAGCAACTATCAATGAAGTCCTGGCCATCATTCTGACCTTTATATTAACATAATCTTTTCTAAGTAATAAAATTCTGCTAGAGCCAGATATTGTATTTCCAGCAGTAATTCTATGTCACATTTCAGTCATTTCACAATATCCTCCTAGCTACAGCTCCATCAAATATGCTATGAGTCAGCATTTTTCACAATACACTTCTAACCAGCATTGCAACTTCTGTGGCTTTTATGGAGCTTTATTATTAATACAATACCACAGATGTAATTCTTTTCAATTGACACAGACTAATCCACTTCAACAAATAAGTGACCATTTCTCATCCCTAGTTGTATTCTTCCCACATCTCCCATTTCTGGTGCAACTATAATTTTAGACCAGTTTACACAAACTCAGATCTTTGGAGGGGGGGAGATAGGATGAAGAGAGAAAACAGCAGGATCGGGGTAGCAGGCCCCATTCCAACATTTAGTGGATAATGTTTTTAAAAAGCCTAGATGCCACCTGTATGCATGTAGGGCTCTCTTCGTGCATTCAGGAATCAAGGAAAAGCAAAAGAATCCCAGCCATGGAAAGAAATTGTCCTACACGGACAGTCATATATACACAGAGTCTATTCACACCATTCACAGGAGCAGGATAGCAGGCTATGATCTTGCTCTCCCCATCATGTGTACAATGAATGCATGAAGAGGACATAGGATGCAAGCAGGGTCTCTGCTCCTCTCTCAGGTTAAGAAGCAGAGGCTATTAACCCTTATACAGTTCAGTTACATTAAAAAGAAAAGTATGCTTCCTCCACCTCCATCATCATACCAAGGATCCCAGTCCATGATCCTGTAAAACTGGAATCTCTCTACAGTCCTATATAGACATTATTCAGTGGGTACGGTGCTCTCAGGTGCAGGGGAAATGGGAGCATGCTTGACAGCCATGCCCTTCGATGCCAACATGGGATCAATAGGCCATGCCTCCTGTTGGCCTTGGGTTCAGAATGTGTCTGTAGAGGCAAGCACCAGACATAGTGAGCATTTCAAAATGTGGGCCACCAAGTCTTCCAGATCACAGGGAGAATTTCCCCAAGGTTCAATGCTTGCCGCTGTAGACAAGCACTGATTGTGAGGAGAGCAGCTGGGTATGGCCATGGAACATGCTTATACCTGGATAGGGCTTGGCTCTCTTGTCTTATTTTTTAAAAGTCAGGGGCCATTGTTGCTGGGGTTAATGCAGTCCAACCACATCTGGGGAACCAAGATTGAGAACCCCTGATTTAAATGGATGCAGTATGAGATATCCTATTGTGGGGGAGAAGAGAGAGAGAAGAGAGTTTCCCCACCTTGTTTTTACAGGACCACCCCGCCCCCTCCATTATCTACTGACTGGAAAGCTACAGTTGCTCTTTACACACATATACACAACTCACTTGAGTTCCCCTATCAAAGTGAGTTAACTGGAAAGTGTTGTGTTGGAGGTAACACCCATCTATCTATGACGGCTCATTCACATATGCAAATATACAACTGCCAAGTGATTAACATCCATATGCGAGCTAGTCTTCTGTATCTAGAAATATACTGATTTTTTTGGCTGTTCTCACTACTTTACTCCCTGCCAACAGTATCTCTAAAAATCCTTACCCCTCCACAGTCAAACTTCATTCACTGGAAGACATGCTTGATAATTAAACAGCTCTGTTATTTTACTGAGGTCATCCTCCACCATTCCAAACAATGAAGAAGCAGCAGTCAACCTACTGTTCCAATAAGATTCAGTAAACAAACAAACAAAAAGCAGGGAGATAGATAATGGAATTCATTTATTGAATTTACTGCCATGTCATGTGGTGATAGACACTAGCTTAGGTGGCTTTAACAGGGGATTAGACAAATTCAGGGAGAACAAGTCTATCAATGGCTACTAGTCATGATGGCTCTATGCCAGCTTCAGGTTCAGAGGCAGTAGGCCTCCAAATACTGGTTGCAGGGTAATAGTAGCAGGAGAGGGGGCATGCTTTCATCTCCTACTTACAAGCTTCCAAGTGGGCCACTGTGAGAAACAGGATGCTAGAAAGACCTTGGGCTTGATCCAGCAGGGCTCTTCTTATCTGTTCAGCATTAACTCACTGAGCCTATTCTAAAAAACAAAACAAAACCAATAAAATCTGCCTGCCTAAAAAGCACTGTCCAAAGGAAGTCAAGGTCCTGCCCATGTTGTGTTTTCTGTGTGCTATGACAGATAATAAATACACATTAGCTTACTTTATAGCAAACAAAGGTCTGCACTATATATCCATTAAGTCATCACAATCTCTCTTCCAATATCATTTAATACACCAGGATCTGGTTCACAGCATTTCTGTTATTTTAGTATTTCTGTGTAATAAGATTATATGTACTTATCTGCTATTAGAAGGAAAAACATAAGGCCTGATTAAAAAGATACATATGATGTGCTTAGCTTAGACATAGCAATCTTCTCTCTCCCACAAAGGAAACATGATCCTTGCTTATTGAAATAATAGCAACGAGAGCTTAGTTACAGTACAGGGCCAGAAGACTGAGCTCTAGCTCACAGGAAAGTGATCTGCATGGAGAGTAATGCCAACTGATTTGGCATGATGCAGCCAAAGCTTTGGCACAGTCACCCTCACAACACTTACCAGGTAGGATCAGGACAAGCTTTACTTTTGCTCCTGGTGGGAGCAATGACTGCTGAGATGGGTTCACTTTTTTTAAAAACCCACCTTTTTCTGTCTTTCTCCCTGCAGTCCTGGGAAAGGCACAAGGTATCTTGGGAATTTCAGTTGTTGCAGGGTGGTGCTGCCTTCTTTTGTAAGGAATGAAATGAAAGCAGAGCTGACCTTGCCTGCACAGGGGCCGAGGAAGTGGCCCAGGAGGCAGAGGGGAGGCAAACCAAAGCTTCAATCCAGTTTGAAGTGACCACTTTGAACGGGGACCAAAGTGAATTGGACTGCTCCCCTGAAACATTGGATCAGGGGCCACTCCAAAACAGCCCCCAAATCGAATCGATGATTTGCATAGCCCTGGTGAACAAGATGGCACCTATGATGTGAAGCAGGACCTATACGAAAGGGATAGCAATAGGCATCATCTTTAGTGATGGGAGGGGCAGGAACTACAGTATGCCAAGTGATACTACATGGGGAGGAGTGGATCAAATAACTTTGAGGGAAGATGAACATAGTAAGATCATATAATAAAAGCAGCAATTCTGTATTTAAGAATTTGATCACACAAATCAGTCAGTACCCTGATATAAGTTACTAAAGTAGTCCAAAACAGCACGCATGCTTAATGTAAATTATTCATATCACACCTCGAGGATCCCTAAGGGCTGGAGATAGGACTAAACACATTTCCCCTCCCTGTTTGTCAGATAGGTAGGGTTGCCATGCTGAAGCCATCAATTCCCCCATTCCTCTAAATCCATCACTGTATATGCAACAGGAATTCTCTTCATGCCACCTCTTCATACTTCGTCAGACCAGTGGGGAAGCTGGGGCAGAGAAGAGGAGTGTGGAAGAACTACTTTCTCTTGATTTAATTGATTCTTGCAGGTTGTGATCTGGCAGCCCTACAGGCACATCTTCAAAGCAGCTTGCTTGGAATTATCGCCCTCTCCTCCAAGGCACAGGATAGACACTCCAATTCACAGAGGGGTGAACTGTTGCAATCTGCACTATTTATGAGAAGAAATCACTCCCTGGCACTTGGAATGCCAACAACATTTGAGACAGCCAGTTTGACAACCAGTTTGAAAAGGAGCAGATTCACTTACCCTCAGCAGTATCAACACCATAAACCAGGAGTTCCCAACCTTGGATGTCCAGATGTTGGAGAACAACTCCCATAATCCCCCAGCCTTAGTGACCTACAGCCCCTGCTGTATGGCATGGGGAGAAGACATGTAAGCACTCATGATGTAACACCCTTCACAAGGCAGAAACTAGCACCACCTGCTATCCTGTTCTTGCAATACCATTGGCAGAGGGACTGCGATATCAGATGATTGTGTAAAATAAAGGCAAACCTCCCTATTCGCAAACCTGACATCCGCGGCTCCATGTATCCATGGTTTGGTAAATGGCATCCAACCTTGGCATATGTGGTTAAAAAAAAGATTTTTAAAGGTTTAATTCTGAGTATCCGAGTGTCCTCTGAAATGGTGAGTCATTTCCTCACCATTTTAAGAAGAGGGGCCATTTTGTGGCTTGTCTTTTTTTAAAGAAACAAACATTTTTCTTAAAGGAAAAATGGAGGAATTGGGACCGGGAGGGGCATTCCTGGAGACCCACGGAACATAGTAGGGCATGCCCCCCCCTTTTGCATTTTTCATCAATTTTGCCCAGGAACCTAAACCCTCCCCCATCCCATTGTCTTAGCGTCACGTTATCCACAGTCTGTTATCTGCGGTGTAGCAGAGAACAGAATCCCCACAGATAACAGCGTTCACCTGTATTGCTCCATATCCCACGCCTGTAAACTGCAACTCTTCCCAGAGCATAGGCAGTTGACCCATCATTAGAGCATGCTTATATGTACGGTTATTACTTCCATAGCTTGGGGAGTATCAAAATGTAATCTTTACCAGATAGGAATTTTGATAATCCTTTAAGTACTTACTCCTCTTCAGAATTTCTTTAATAGAAAAAAGTTATTGCCTATGCATGCCACCCACCCTGCAATTCAGGTACCATATCATGTTTTTGTCTGAGAAATCAGAAGATACACTGATTTTTCATTCCATTGAAAAAATTGCTCCTCTTAATCTGGAACAAGGCTTTCACTCTGTCAATTAATACAGCACAAAGATAGCACAAAGCATTTAGGCAAGTACTGTAGTGCCATCCCTATGCTTCATATCAGTCATAGAGATGTTCTAACATAGATATTCTCTGGTGCCACAAGCAGGAGTCATACCTGAACCCAAAAAACAGTTTTGAGATATTTTTCTAAGAACCAGAACTGAACAAAAACCTAAAATCTCTTGATTACCTTCAATCTGAACCAGAACCAAACCTTTAAACTCAGTAAGTGGTAACCAATTTAGAACAAGTGCTTCAGTAATCAGGCACTCCACTTGCAAATGTTGTAGGTATCGTGTTTGTAAAAATACTTTTATTTTTTATTATTATTATTATTATTATTAATTACATTTATAAACCACACTATCTAGAGGCTCTGGGCAGTGAACAACAAGTTTTAAAAGACATAAACACACACAATTGAAAATATAGTGCTAAAAACAAACAAAACACAATTAAAACCATTTAACACACTTTTAGAAAACACCACCACTTTACAAGCCTTGGAAGGCCAGACCAAACAAATATGTTTTTAGGGCGCTCTTAAAGGCCGACAGCGAGCCTAAACTGCGGATATCCGCCGGGAGTGCATTCCATAGACCAGGAGCAGCTACAGAAAAGGCCTGGTTCCAAGTCGCCACCAGACGTACCAATGATAACTGGAGACGGGCCTCTCCAGATGACCTCAATGAGCGATGGGGATCATACCAAAGAAGGCGCTCTCTAAGGTAACCCAGACCCAAGCCCTTCAGAGCTTTAAAGGTAATAACCAGCACTTTGTATTTCGCCCGGAAACATATCGGCAGCCAGTGCAGCTGTTTTAAGACAGGCATAATATGGTCTCTCTGGGCTACCCCAGAGACCAGTCTGGGGTAGACAGTTTAACAGAGACAGAGATAGTTTAAAATAAGTATTTAACTTGAGAAAATGTTTATCCCTGTAGATAGATAATTAGAGATACACTGCAAACAAGAGTTTGATATTATTGTGCATGAAATATAAACAGTTTTAAAGCCTCTTAACCATTGTAATATCTGAATGGAAACCCAAAATGCACTGATGAATCAGAGACCACATTTTTAAAGCTTTGACTTTCCACAATCCCAAGTTGTATAGATTTGCAAGGATTTGGTTTTTGGTACAGTACTACCAAAAATTAAGTTGGCTATAATTCTGAGATCTAGGAAGCAGTTATGCTTTACCATGTCTCCAAGCAAAATTCTTTGTCTATTCTACTCAAACAGAAAGCAGCATCAGTCAGCTGGTCACTCTCTTTATTAAATGATTTGAGTCCATCAAAGAGCAAGAGAGGCAGATATCACAACTTTTTGCCAACATGGACTAGGTAATAACCATCCATGCCTAATTATCTGGCGTTATACCCTTGACCACTGCAGCTAAGTTGTTTAAGGCTGGCAACTAAGCTACTTTGAAAGAAAAAAACACAAACACCCTCATCCGTCCATGTACTAAAAGAGTTTTCCAAGCTGTAAATACTCAAAATCAGTTTCTCTTCTTTGATCCATTTACAGGGGTAGGTTTTAATATACAACATAAATTGCAGCTGCCAAAAGAAACAACCTCTGCCCTAGTCCCTACTCTATAAGTTCTACAAAAAACTCTTATCTCCCTTTTTGGCAGTCTAGTAGTTTCCATAGTAACCGGCTGTGATCCCTTACCGTAAAGATAGATAGTTCAGTATTATATAGTAATTGTCTAAAACATGCTATTCTGTAAATAGAAGTTGAAACCATTCATAACAGTGATATGTTCTAGGGAGTCCCACAAAGGGACACTGAACAGAAAAGACTACTGGTGCTCAGTGCAGATAAGGCTTTGCATTTGCAGAAGAAAAGATGTAATAATACATAGAGGTATCTTAATTGTTTGCCTTTGACACCCAAAGACTCATTTCCTGCCATTGTCAGGAAAGGATAATTTTTCCAAGTACCTCAACATTAATTGTTCTTTTATGAGAAAACAAATCAAGCTAGCTGGAAACGAAGACAGCATTGAACTGTACAGCTAACTGTTCCCCAGGGAAGAAGAAAGTGATTATAGAACTAAATTGCTACATTGTTACAGTTGCCATGTACAGCAGCTCATATAGGATCTGCGGAAGTTTATGTTGCACCCTATCAAGTGTACTGAAGACAGTGTGCTAGGAACACAAGTTAATTCTGCCCTATATTGTCTCCCCCTCCCCCCGCTTGACTTTCAATTATTTTTGCCTGCAAGAACACCCGATTTTTTCATATAATGATCTAGTTTCAGTCTTCACAACGATCCATCTAACAAGCCATCCAAGCATTCAAGTTCTACACACTGGGGTGAAGAGGGGGAAGAAGACACTCCTGATACAACCAAAATGAGCAATGTAAAGAAAAGGTCAAAGTAAAGGGCAGTGGTGTTGGGAAAATGATCCTTGAGGCATACAAATTCTTTCCCAGGCAACCTTCCAAGATGATAACAAGGCACCAGGTCACCCACTGCTATCAAGACACTTCTAGGCTGTTCCGGAATATGGTTGCATATGCAAGACCCAAACATAAGCCAATTTTATTTCGTGCTGATTGAATTAACACCCACAATAAGTCACAGAATTCTTGCAGTTGTAAAGTTAACTTGTGAACTGCAACACCACTGCACTGGAGTAGAACGGATGTTTATGATTTAAAAGAAGCAGCAGCAATTTACCAGAGATCATAAGTCGAGTTTTTAAACTTTTACTCAGATATAAGAAGCACAAGAAAAGCTCTTGCATCGTTTTACCCTGTAATGCAAGGCAGACCCCACAGAATAGATCTGAAAGCCCTAATAGCAGAACTAGAAGTAAGGCAACTGTTTAGATAATAGGTGAGTAATAAGAGAACAAATACTTATCCCTATGCATACACATGCAATAGAGTAAGAGCAGAAGAACAGTAATAATGACTCACAGAACTTGGCAGTAAGCCAGTAATCATCGCTGTTTTTTTTTTTTTCCACTTTAGCAAAAACAGAACACCTTCAGTGTGAGAGGCATTTCCCACTGTGCTGAGCTCTGGGAGTTCAACTTTGGGAGTGTTCTTTAACAGCGATGGAGCCCTCTCTTAAGAGCTCTATAGGGAAGCCCTGGGAAGGGCTGCACTTCCTAGCACTCCGTGCAGGGGCTCAAGAGGACTCTGTTTCCCTTAAAGGAGCCCCACCGGTGCTGGGCAAAGTGCAACACTACACAGTGAGCATGGCAACCTCTGCATGCTGCCAGGGGGACTGTGCAACAGTATCCAGCTTTGGCCAAAGCTTCACACATAGTTCCAAATCATTAGTCAGGGAGCCATACTTGGGCTTGATGGGGGTCACGACTGGGCTCTGGGCCTTACAATGAAGAATACTGCAGTAAGCAATCACTTGTAGCGTCCTACCAAATGGCAAGAATTTCATCTCACACCTTTACTTCCCCAAATGTCTTATTGTGTGTAGGTGTGTAAGGAAAAACTCTGCTAACCACTTGCCTATGATTCTACAGGATAGTGGCTTACCACACAGTTACTTGATCACCATGCCATTAATGAAACATATTCGCCCAATACAAAAGCTCCGAGTCAAAGGCTATAATGCTAGACCTCCAGTGAAACTGAGCAACAGTAGATTCAGGACAGACAAAATTACTACTTCTTTACATAGCTCACAATGTGGAATCCATTGCCACAGATGAATATAGGAAGCTGCCTTATACCAAGTCTGACCACTGGGCCACAGATCCTGCTCAGTATTGTCTACTGAGCTAGATGGCCCAATGGTCTGATACGGTATAAGGTAGTTTCCTGTGTTCACCTTGTGGCAATGAATTCCACATTATGGGCTAGGAAAGAAATACTTCATTTTGTATAAGTAATGCAAGTAGTTTAATACGCGACAATAGCCACTGGCTTAAAGGGAATATTGGACAAATTCATGAAGAATAATAGCTGTTAGCTACCAGAGCACGCCGAGGGAAATGCTTCTGTATATGGAGAAGCCAATATGCCTTGACCAGTTGCTGCGGGTGCAGAGAGTGGGGCTGACTGTTGCCTTCATGCCCCCTGCTTGTGGGCTTTGAGAAACATGTGGCTGGCCACTGTAAGAGAGAAGATGCTGGACTAGGTGGATCTTTAGCCTGATCTCAAGTTGCTCTTATGGACACTTATCAGAGGTTTGTCAATGAGGTGGTCAGTAATGGTGGATAAATTGCTTACAAAGCCAGCCTGCCCCCCGCTACCAGTGGTGCAGTTGTTTCATTTAGGTGCATTCTCAGTTCACACGTGTGCCCTGTGCTGCTACCAAAAACTTGCTGCAGAACTCTGCACAACACACAAGTTCATCGGCAACAAAGCGGAGAGGAGCCTGAGAAGGGAAGGAGGTTGAAAACTACTGTTCAACTCGTCGTAAAGCTAGCTCTATCAAATGTCCACAGAAGCTTTTGCACCACCAGATTCAGTAGAAGCAACAATAAGCACTTCTGACTTTTATGGGACATGGAGATAGAAGCAAGTAATACTGAGTCAACCTTTAATGCTTGACTTTTACTCCTTTGTCCAATATTCCATGTCACTATTTTTCAAACTGCCAAAAAGATAAAGAAGGTTCAACATCCAGCATCACAGAAGTGGAAATGCTGGAAGTTTTGACAGACGACTGCTGAATAAACATATTAGACAGACACTGAAAACATCATTCAATGGCAAAGCCCTGGACAAGTCTATAATTGCATTCTGATAGTTGTGAAGGCAGCACCATCTGATGGACAACAGCAAAAGTGCATTCGTTGTGACAGACGGAAGCTTGCATAGAGTTGCACATTAAAATCCATCAGAGATGAACATTTTTCATCTTTGCTTTCATTATCCAAGTATTCACTGTGCAAATTGGATACAGGGCATTAAGTCTTCGGTGGTTAAGTGTAATCTTAAAAATGAAAGAGGCAACACTCGCCATAACCTCATTTAGGGAAGTGGCCCACCAAGACATGTTTACTTCTGTAAATAAGATTCTTTTATCTTTTTCAGCAGCAAGGCAGGCACCGATGGAGAGGGTAAAAGGTGACATTCACAATCACACCGAGCAAACACAGGCTTTCTTCCTTAACAAACATTGATAATGGAAGCCTCTGACCCACTTACTAATCCTTACTGCCCAATTCACTTTAATTTTATAATTGTATTTACTCAGCCTTTCCCATGTCTCTCTCTCCCTCTCCCCTTCATATAAAGTTTGGACATTATTTGGAGATGCATCTTGAACATTGTTCGATAATGAACAATCATCAATCTATCCTCTGAGGTTTTTTTCTCCCTCTGCTACTGCCCACCTGTACTGTGGCTTCAACACTATACAGCACCAAGAATGCTACTGGGAATACATAAATGTAATCCAAGTCCTTATGACAAGTAGAACTTAATGCAAAGTAAATGAGCCTTGCATTATAGTTCTAGGATACTCCCAATACTACCTAAAAAGCAGCAAAAAAATTAACTTGGAAAGCAACAGTCTACAGAATCCCAACAATGCCAGGATTCAGGCACAAGTTTGAGATTTATGCAGCAATCCTAAACACACTTGTTAGGAAAGCGATTTGGAAAATCAGCAAGACTTACTTAGGTCAATATGTTTATGATCAGAACCACAACCTACAACTGGCAGTTGTCTTGAAATGACAAGACATCTTAAGAGTCTTAAGTTCAGGAAGACTAGCTACAAATTGAATGAGCTCCCTCATCACTGGAGGTCAATAGAAGTGGTTACTCTGTGGATGTTGGATTGTTGTTGGTTTTTTTTTACATTCAATTGCCTATCACTTTAAATGAATATATTGTGGGTATCACTCTCTGCTTTACAGAGCTAAATAGGAAGGAGGCAACAGGATGAAGTGATCCAACCTAAAACTTTCCTTGAAAGCCTCTACTGAAATGTCAAGATTTGTTTCCAGACTATGGGTTACAAACTCCTTCCCAACATAGGTGCATTTAGCAAAGCAGGTATGTTTGATGTCTCAACATCTTCTTAACCAAAATGATCCCTCTACTGAAGTACACTCAGACTTGAAGATTCTAGGATCCCATTCCTAAAAACATATAGCACTTCAATAACCATGCTTCCTTTATCAACACCATAAGAAGACTGCAGCTGTAGAGACAAATTTTAAATATGCATCTTCAATATCTAACTAGATAGAACAGATATTTTCTTCCCTTTTTTAATTAAGGGATGATCTACTCTTCAACACACACCCCAAAGAAAACCCCTGAACACCCCACATTCCACAATAGTAGGGCAAAAAAATTGTTTGTTTCTCCATACATTTGCTCTACTGGAGTGGCAGGTGGAGGGAGAAAAGCACTGTGATGGAATGAGAAATCGTTTTATCAGAAGAAAATTCCAGCTAGAGGAACGAGATTCCAAAAGGCTACTTATTTTAGCTTCATGTGCTCCAAGACATAGCCTCCCTCAAGATAAAAGTGACAGATTCTGACAAGTGTAAAAGAACAAAGTCCAAGTTGTCAGCCATCTAGAGAAAGTTATTCCAACTCTTTAGATTCCCAGGGGCTAGTGGAAAAGTGTCTATGAGGAAAGGGCAGAGAAATCACCCACTGAACTTCTAAATATGTTGCCCAAGTTGTGATTCAAGGTACAGCAGGTCTACTCATTCTGATGAGGCACATTTTTCACATACTTGGTGCTCCTCCTCTTCCTTTGATGGAGACCAACTGTTTACTATAAAAAGGACTGAAGTGTCTCGACTCCAAGAATGAAGGGATGCCTTCAATATCACACAAGGCAGAACTTTTAAAGAAACAGCCTCCCTAAGACTAAGAAGATAAAGGCACATTTATAATGGTGCCAACCAAAAAAAAAGATCAAGTGAAGCCACACACAGAGAGAGTTTATCTGGAAGTTCCATTTCTGATGCTAAATACCAGACTTAATATCATGCGTTCCCTTATTGTCTGTTGTGCTTTGAAGCCACAAGGTTCCTTATGCATCATAACCATATTTGAGAAGGAAGACTAACCTGGTTGCTTCTTTAAAGATAGGCAAGGAACAGACAGAATAATTCAATATACAGCTGCCTATATAAAAGGTTCTACACCTTGCCTTTGGATTGAAACCTAAACATACCCTTCATATAAAGTCAGTGTGCTACAACTAAAGGCGCTGCAACCAGCCAACCCAACGCAACTACCTGTCAAAACAAAAAACAAAACAAAAACCCTTAACCCAAGAATAAATGGCCATCCGATTCATGCGTTCCACCTCCCTGGAAGAAAAGTGGAGGGGAACATGCAGTGCAATCTAATCCTATTGCAAGCCCTGCGTGAGTTCAATAACATCGATAGTAAAGCTCCATAAAGGCACGCGGAGAGAACCGATGCCCCTTACCTGCGAAGACCTGTCCGTGGGTTGTTTGCAACAGCTGCAAAAGAAAGGCAATCGTAGCAATCCTATTCATTCTTTATGGGAATTCACATCCCCTTCCCGCGGTAGCAGCACAGCTGGTTCTCCGGGCGCTTTGCAAACATCCCTTGCATTGGGTAAGACCGGAGAGTTGGGAGCAGATCTCTCTCGCGCTCACACGCAGACACAGCTGAAGCCTCAGCTATCCCTGATCTGATGAGTAGCACAAGCTGATTGAAGAAGCGGGGAGGGGGGGAGAGAGGAGAAAGAGATTTCCCCCGAGTCCTAACGCTTGCCTCTTCTTCTCGTCTTCGCTCTCGCTTATACAGGGGGAAGGAACCAAACACACACACCCCACGCACTTACTACCGTCACTTAGACTGGCCGCAGCCACTAAGAAGCCTGCTACACTCCTTTCTGATGGGGTGGGGGGGATCGATGTAATTAACCAGACGCTTCTACCCAGGCTCCTGCACCCAAAGCGAGGCAGAGTTAAAGCAGCTGCAAGACCTAAAACAGGATGCAGAAATCAACTGAAGGGTGGTTTAAAAATATATATTTAAAAAATCCTTCTCTGTGCGTGGAGTGAGCGCTTCCAAGCCACCTCTATGGGCTTGCGGGGACACACCGGAAAAGCAAAGTGTTGCAACTTGCTGCAAGCCCAGCTAGGTCGGTTCCCTTTGATGATGAGCCGCCACGGCTTTCTGGTGGGGAAGGAGAAAGGGCATTTGAACTAAAGGAGAGCAACGTGCGCCCCACGCAGCCCTGCTCCCTCAACCAGCGACTAAGGATTGCGGTTAAGCTGCGCGACGGAGGGAAGAGAAGATGAGCACCCCTGCTAAGCGCATGAAAGTAACAAAAACGCAAGGTTTCCAGGGGGGCCATTATTAGATCAAATCTTCTAAAGAGCTTACAGACATTTCCAGCAGAAAATAGTAATTTTCGTCATTATTCACTTAACTTCGGATAGAGTTGGCTGCTAAATACCTACGCTCAGCATGCGCACTCAGGGATCGAGAGAGAACACGCTTTCCAGGTTTCAAACACAACACACCGGCGGCTGTCTGCACACAGACGGTGATGCTGCCGCCGCCAAGGGCCTGCCCCGCTTTTCTTTTAGCGGCGCCAGGTACGGCTATGGCGGGCGCCCTCCGCCTCTTCCTCTACCCCCACCCCGGGGCTGCTTTGGGTCAGCAATGAATCAGGCGCCATTGCTCTAGATCAGCCGCCCGACGACGCGGGGGATTGAAGAGCAAAAGGGGCGCAAGGCCTGGTGCCATTCCCTCTCTCGCTCGCTCTTTTCCCGTTTTATCACCGGCGCGGCGGGAGATTCGTTTCTGATTGCATCTTAACTTTCAAAGGACGCTTCCCTGCGCTCCTCTGTGGGGGTCTCTGCATACGCTTGAGTAAAAGCCTTTCCAGTTCAAGGAGCGCAGCTTCCTCGCCCATTTTTAATGGTGCTGCTAATTACCCTGCCGCCGCTTCACTATCTGTCTCTTTCCTCACCCGCCCCCATTCCGTTCTCTTAATTTTTTTTTTCTCCTCCACGACTTGCCAGCACGAACGCACACAGACTTGATTCGAATATATATATATTGGAAAGGAGTTACCCCCTGCTTGGCCAGTAGGGGGTAGAATTGCATCAATAGTAGCTGATTTCCATATACACCAGGAGGACCACCCCTTCAGGTTCCACTTCCTACAGCTCATGGGTCATTGGGTTTTAATCCTTGACAATTAAGAAAAGAGGGGAATTGGAGAGTGTTTGGGTAATATTAGCAGAGGGCAAGGGAACAGCCACGGAGGTGATGTGGGAGCTTGCACTATACTGATGTCTCAACTCCTGTATGGATGATCCATGAACTGGAGAATCTGAAGGTAGCAAAGAAAAGCAAGGATGAAGCCACCCAATGCAAGTGTAATAAAAGATTGGGATTATAGCTGTCTGAATACCAGTTATGATGTTGTGCCATAAAAGCCAATGCCATTTTGGGTATATCAATAATATCTGTGGTCTTATTACTAGTATATTTCAAATTATTACATGAAAAACACCTGTATAAGTTATCAAGATTACAAAAGGCAGCTGTGATTTTTCTCTTGGGTTACGTCCTAGGTATGGGAAAGCAGAATGGAATAGGAGGGAAATCTGCTGGTTATTTAGTTAGTTATTACATTTATAAACCACCCCATCCAGAGGCTCTGGGTGGTGTACAACTAGTTTAAAAAACCAAAACAAATATCATTTAAAACACACTACTTAAAAGAATATAAAAACAATTTTAACACAATTTAAAACCAATTAAAATACTTTAAAGCAATTTAAAAACCTTGGGAAGTCAGGCCAAACAATTAAGTCTTGATGGCTCTCTTAAAGGCCAACAGCGAGCCTAAACTGCAGATATCTGCTGGGAGTGCATTCCATAGGCCAGGAGCAGCTACAGAGAAGGCTACTAGTTTGAGGTCTATAGGCCACCTCTCAATATCCATTGCAGGGGAGCAACAGCAGAAGAGAGTGCATGCCCTCGCCTCTTCCCTGTGGTCTTCCCAGAGGCATCTGGTGGGCCACTGTGTGAAACCAGATGTTAAACTAGAAGGGCCTTGGGCCAGATCCAGCAAGACTGTTCTCCATATATTCTTATGGAGGCTTGTGCAAAGATTTGGCTTTGAAGCCGAATCATTTGCACCTTGCCCCTGTCCCACGCGGTGGCAGAGGGGCAGAGGCAACCACTCCTCCCATTTACCTCCATGCAGAGCAGTCCTGCACAGAACCAGAGAGCAGGGCTGTCCTTAGAGAGCTCTGGCAGGGTGCAGGGCCCCTTCCAGGTAATTTTAATGGGGGTTAAAAGATTGGGGCCTGGGGCAGTCACCCGGCTTGCCCTGCCCTAAAGACAACCCTGCCAGGGAAGGTCCTTAAAGGGGAGTGAAGCTGCAGCAAGCTCCAATGATGCTGCTGAAGCTGCATGAGGAAGACAAGGAAATATTGTCACTATCCTTGTAGGACTGGAGAAAGTACTGGGAAGCACATAGCACAACATCTCCTAGCATACCTCATATGCCTCCCCATGTGACTTCCGCAACATCACTGGGCCTTCCCACACTTTGGTGCTCTTTAAAGTCCCCCTCCCCACTGCCCCATTACTGAGTAGTGCATGCAGGTAAGTGGAATGAGTAGCTGCCTCCATGTAGGGCCAGGGTGAGAGGTGCAGGAAATTTGGCTTTGAAGCTAAATCTTTGCAAGGGCTACTGTTCAGCATCATTCCTCTCCCCTCAAACTACTCATTGGGCACACCTTTTGCCTGACCCACCACATTCTCATATTCCTCCTCCCTGGATTGGTTGCATGGTGATCCAGCCCAATCAAGGATTACACCGTGTAGATGATAATGGCATGATGATCCTATGTAGCCAATCAGATATGATTAATTAAACTAAAGCATTTTATGATGAGATCACTGATGGCAAGTAAACTCGATTTAAAACAAATGAACAAACATTTTCACAGTTAAGGCCCTAAGAAATAATCTAAAAACGGAAGCACTTTTGTGCACTGCTGAAAATGCTCACGAAAAGCCATGTTTCTGCCTCCATTTCTAATTTCAATATATGCTCATTTTGTTCCCCTCTGTCACTTTGGCCTGAATATAGCTCCATTCATGCAGTCACCTAAGCACTCCACTACACATCCAGATTTCATTGCAGTGTACCACTGCAAACATTTCCAAATGAACATTTGCTGTGGCACAGTAAATCCAAGTCTCATGGTTTCCAAGCTGGAAACTGGGATGACCACTTCAGCATGCCTGCATTCCAATTGTTGGAACTATTGTGTGTGGATTGGCTCAGGAAACAAGTCTCAGAGAATGAGTGGTTTTTTTAAGCTCCTCGAAACAATTGTCAGAGAAGGCAGGCAGAACAGGAGGAGAGAGAAAGCAGTGGGCACAAACCCAGTTTGAGCAGAAAACATCAGCAGAGTAATTGTGCTGCCTGCTAAATTCTCTTGCCACAGAAGCAAAGCACTGGAGAGTGGCATTTTTAACAGGCATTCCCTAGAGGTGCCCTGAGATTTCTCAGTATTGAGCTTTCAGCTCCAAGAATCAGGTAAGGTAAATAAATGGAATTGCCAAGGGGTTGCCGGTTTGAATCCCTGCTGGTATGTTTCCCAGGCTATGGGAAACAGCTCTATCGGGCAGCAATGATATAGGAAGATGTTGAAAGGCATCATCTCATACTGCACGGGAGATGGCAATGGTAAACCCCTCCTGTATTCCTACCAAAGAAAACCACATGACTCTGTGGTCTCCAGGGGTTAGCACCAACTTGACAGCACAACTTAAGTAAGTAACTAAGATAAACGGAATGGAAAGCACACCCTTTTATACCAGATAGCAGCCCTACAGGGGTTCTCAAACTCGAGTCCTCAGATGTTGTTGGATGATAACTTCATAAAGGGGGGGAAGAGCCAGTCTTGTGATAGCAAGCATGAATTGTCCCATTTGATAAGCAGGGTTGTCCTTGGTTTGCATTTGAGAGCTGCCGGCTGTGAGGTAGTCCTTTTAGGGGATGGGGATGCAGCTCAGTGGTAGAGCAGCTGGTTTGCATGCAGAAGGTCCCAGATTCAGTCTCTGGCATCTCCAGGTAGGGCTGGGGAAGTCTTCTGCCTGAAACCTTGGAGAGCCACTGCCAGTCAGGGTAGACCAGGAGTTCCCAACCTTAGACATTTCTTTAGAAGTTTCACCAACATCTGAAGTACCACAGGTTGGGAACCCCCTGGTGTATACAATACCAAGCCAGAAGGACCAGTGCGGTCTGACTCCTTATAAGGCAGCTTCCTATATTCCTAATCTCCAGCCACAATGGCTTGACATTATGGATGCTGTGGTCCAACAACATCTGGGGACTTCAGTTTGAGAACCCCTGATATAATGCTTTTGTTTTAAAAGGGGGAGAATAGGGAGCACCACTTGAACCAAGAATATATTAGGAGGCTGTTCTCACACGCAGCCAAGACCTGGTCTTGGCTGCGCATGAGAACTGCTGGGATTGCAACTGATCCAGATTTTATTTATTTATTTATTTATTATTAATATTTTTATACCGCCCTTCCAAAAGGCTCAGGGCAGTTTACATTAAAACACCATTAAAATCAATTAACAATTAAAACAGATATTGTAAAACTGCATAAAATAATTAACAATTAAAACATCATAAAACACCAATTAAATAGCCAAATAATTTTTTAAAAAGTTTTAAAAAGCTGAGAAAGCTTGGTTGAAGAGAGATGTTTTCAGAAGTTTCTTAAAAATTGCCAGAGATGGGGAGGCTCGTATCTTAGTAGGGAGTGCATTCCACAATCTTGGGGCAGCAGCTGAGAAGGTCCGTCTCTGTGTAGCCACCAAACGAGTTGTCGGCAGCTGGAGACGGACCTCCTCAAGCGACCTTAATGGGCGGTGGGGCACATAGTGAAGAAGACATTGTCTTAAATACCCAGGGCCTAAGCCATTTAGGGCTTTGTAAGTTATAACTAGCACTTTGTTTTTTGCCCGGAAACCTATTGGCAGCCAGTGTAGCTCCATCAATAGAGGAGTAACGTGGTCTCTCCGAGATGACCCAGAGACCAAACTGGCTGCCACATTCTGAACCAACTGAAGTTTCCGGACTACGTACAAAGGCAGCCCCACATAGACCGCATTACAGAAGTCCAGTCTGGAGGTTACCAACAGATGTACCACTGTTTTGAGGTCATTGATCTCGAGAAAAGGGCTCAGCTGGCATATCAGCCAAAGCGGATAGAAAGCACCCCTGGCTTTCAACCTGAGAAACCAGGGAGAGGTGTGAATCCAGAAGTACTCCCAGACTGCGAACCTGTTCCTTTTGGGGAAGTGTGACCCCATCTAGAACAGGTAGATCAAGATCGTCTCTATAGTTCTGACCCCGCACAATAAGTACCTCCGTCTTATCTGGATTCAGCTTCAGTTTATTCTCCCTCATCCAGCCCATTACTGCTTCCAGGCAGGCATTTAGGGAGGATATGCCAGCTCCTGAAGAGGCTGAC
Source organism: Hemicordylus capensis (assembly GCF_027244095.1). Taxonomy (NCBI): domain Eukaryota; kingdom Metazoa; phylum Chordata; class Lepidosauria; order Squamata; family Cordylidae; genus Hemicordylus; species Hemicordylus capensis. The sequence goes on along the minus strand of NC_069660.1, from coordinate 40,556,872 downwards.
ATGGAGAAGTAGATCTGGGTGTCATCAGCGTACTGGTAACATCCAGCTCCAGATCCCCTGATAATCTCTCCCAGCGGTTTCGTGTAGATGTTAAAAAGCATTGGAGAAAGTATGGAGCCTTGAGGGACACCATACTTAAGCTCAGATTTCGAGGAGCAACAATCTCCAATCGACACCATCTGGGATCTGTCTGAGAGGTAGGAGTGGAACCACTGTAAAACAGTGCCTCCCACCCCCAACACTCTCAGACGTTCCAGAAGGATACTAGGGTCGATAGTATCGAAAGCCATGATAGTATAGAAAGATGGGGCTAGCCTCCTAAATGAGGTTAAGGAAGCAAATGCTCCCCCTTAGCCCCATTCTCCTGATCATGTGCAGCACTGGCTGCATTCAGCTGACACTGCAACACTGACAGGCACCCACCTGGTGCTGGAGGTAGCCCCACAATGCACCATGCACTTGTGCAGAGTTATTGTGGGGGTTATTTTGCAGAGTTATTGTGGGAGTTCTGGGGGCTGGGATGATGCATCCTGGCCTCTGCGGAGCTCCTCAGACCTCTGCACTCTGTGGGAGAAGCAGCGGAGTGTCTAGGTGTGCAGGATCGCGCAACCTGACCCTCTTAGACCTGGCAGCCAGATTGTCTGCAGGGAAGGCGAACTTCTGCTGCCTTCCCCGCCACCCGCCCAGAAGCCCTCTCACAGGATTGTGAGAAAGGGCTCAATATGTCATGTGGTTCTCTTTTTAAAAAAAAATAAATTATTGGTTTTCAATAAAATAACAGAAATAAATAAGAAACAGTAAACAATAAAAAAAGGAAAAGACAGAAAATAAAAGTAATTTTACAATTAGCAGTTCTTAGACATCTCATAATTGCATACATCAATCGGGAGGTCCAGCAGCCCTCTGTTCTCCACCTTCCAAAAAAAAGACTCCCACCCACACACATCCACCCTTGCCAAGAATTATTAGGAAAAAGAGAGAGACAAACAAAAAACAACACCAAAATAGCCATATATTCTAGAAAGAAAAGCCAAATATTGGATGGGGGTGTTTACCCTGTGCTAAATTGTAAATTTTGAAAGGCTCCCAAGTAGAAATAAATGTTTCAGCTGAAGCGTTCCATAAGTAAGCAGTAACCTTAGCCATAGAGGCATATTCCCATAATTTTAATAACTGCTCATCTACCACAAGAATTATTTGTTGTCTCCATTTAGCCACATATAAGATCCTGGCTGCAGCAATCATATACAAAGACAGCTCTGAATACTTAATAGGAATATAGGATTTAGTCATGTTTAACAAAAAGGCCTCTGGAGAGTAAGGAAAATTTATGTTTAAAATGTGTCATGTGGTTCTCAATGCCTCTATCCCCTCTAAAGGGGTGGTTTTTAAAGGCGCACCTTTAAACTTTTCCCTATAGGGAATAATGGGGATTTCAGCAGGCTTAGAGCTCCATGCAGTAGAGTGAGTCAGGTGGTAGTGATCGAATGGGTGCCTGTTACCACCCAGATTTCAAAGAAATTGGTGAAAGGGGTGATTTTTAAAGAATTTCTGAAGTTTGTGCATCTTTAAGCTTTCCCTCCATAGGGAATAGTGGGGAATTTCAGCAGCCCCATAACTCCACTTGGTGGGCACCAGGGTGGCCCAGATAGGATGTGGTGTAGTGCATAGAGGGTGCCAACCACACGCAAAACGACAAGCCCATGGGGCACTGGGTTTTGTTGTTTCTGAGGTGTTCTTCTGAGAGTAGATTCTCTGGTAGGAAATGAGAGTGGATTAAATGACAATCATTGAATCTGCTCTCATTCCAACCAGAGAACCTTCTCTCAGAAGAACACCTCAGAAACAACAAAACCCAGTGCCCCATGGCCTATGTGCACGACACCACCACTCGCTCTGGGCCACCCTGGTACCCCCCAAGCAGTTATGGGGCTGCTGAAATTCCCCATTATTTCTTATGGGGGGAGGGAAGCTTAAAGACGCACAAACTTCAGAAATTATTTTAAAATCACTCTCCACCAATTTATTTGAAATCTAGATGGTAGCAGGCAACCTTTGGGGCACTACCACCTGACCCACTCTACTGCCCCTGAAACTCCTTTTCTGCTCCAAATCTGCCCCCAAAAGATGCCAACTTCAAAAATATTTTTAAAACTACCCCCTTGCCCAATTGCTTTGAAATCTGGATGGTAGCTTCCTTGCACCCATTGGGCACTACCACCCACCACAATCCACTCTGGACCACCCTGATGCCCCCCACATGGAGCTATAAGTTTGGTGAAATCCCCATTATTCCCTATGGGGAAAAGGTTAAAGAACTTCAAAGGTTCTTTAAAAACCTTTTTAAAAAATTGGGTGGTAGCTTCCACACCTTGGGCACTACCACACACCCCAATATTTTTTCCTAGGACCCCTTTTTTGTCCCAAATCAATTCAGATTCAGAACATTTGGGTACAAATAGGATCTGGGGTGATTCAGGGGGTGGAGGCGGGCAGATTTGGACCCAAAACAAAATGGGTGTGATTCAATTTGGGTACAAATTGAAACACAAAAAAATCAAATCGTGCACATCCCTACGTTGAACAGAAATCCAGTAGCAGCTTGTAAACAGCTGGGGTGCTTGATGGACCTAACTGAACCCCAGAACCACAGCACAAGCAACTCCTTAATTTTTGTTTGCTTGCTTGTTTATCATTACACTTCTATACCATCTCTAGGCAGTGCACAGATGATTAAAAGCAGGATTACAATTAAATAATTAAAAACAAGACATTAAATCAATAAAAACAAAGCAGTTACATATAACAAAATGCCTGGGTAAAGAGATGGTTTTCAGATCCTCTTAAATGCCAGCAGAGAGGTCAAAACCACAGTTCAGCAGGGAGTATGTTCCAGAGCTCAGGAGCAACCATTGGAAAGGCCTGATTTTGAATAGTCATCAGACGAGCCAGTCACAACTGTAAGTGAAGCTCTCCCTAGGATCTTAAAGAGCAGTTGGGTCTGTACAGAATAATGCACTCTCTTAAGTATCCTGGGCCTAAGCCATTTAGGGCTTTATAGGTTATAACTAGCACCTTATATTTCACCTGGAAATTTACAAGCAGTAAGTATTGTATTTTTAAAACAAAGCAATATGGTATTTTTGCATCGTTCCAGAGACCAATCTGGCTGCTGCATTTTGTATTAGCTGAAGCTTCCAGTCTATGTACAAAGGCAGCCCAGTGTAGAGCACATTGCAAAAGCTTAGAAGTTATCAGTATGTTCACTACTGTTCTGAGGTCATTCTCTTTCAGAAATGGACATGAAATATCAGCTGAAGCTGATAGAAAGCACTCCTGGTTTTTGCCTCGGTCTGAGAAACCAGAGAGAAGATTGGATCTAGGAGTACTCCCAAACTGCATACTTGGTCTTTCCGAGCTGAGGAAGTGCAGGAAAGATCCAAGAAAGGAAGATCAGTCACATACTTTGAGGCTATTCTGACAATCAGGCGAAATCGGAATAGGAGAGCCTAGCCCGATTTCTCGTGACCGTGTGAGCCACCGGGCTTACAGGCGAGCCAAGTAGCTTCCAGGTGGTAAACTTGCCTAACTACCCCTCCCCTTAACCCAGGTTTGCGGAGCAAGCACTCCGCAAACCCGGTTTTTAAAATCGTGAGTAGCTGCGGCTACTCACAAGTAGACCCTCCAGCTGGGAGGCTTAAAAGCAGCCTTGGGGGTCTCTCCAATATGCCTTGCATGCTCGTGCAGGGCATACTGGAGCTTCTGGGGGCCGTGCGGCCTCCGATCCTCCAGCCCCTGCCGGCTCCATAACGGAGCCAGCAGTTGTGTGGGTGGCCACTGTGGCTGGCCAGAGCAGACTGTCTGCTCATCTGCAAGGAGAGCGGACTTAGCCCACTCTCCTCGCAAACCCCCTAGAGGCTCTTCTCACCGATCGTGAGAAGAGCCTCTTTGAGTTATGGGCTCTTATAATGAGCACCTCCATCTTGTTTGGATCAGTTTCAGTTCATTATCCCTCATCCAGCCCATTACTGCCTATAGGCAGATATTTTGGGGAAGTTATGCCATTCCCTAATGAAGTTGTCATAGAGAAATGGGTTTGGGTGTCATCAGTCCTATATATTTTTAAAAAGATATATCCCGGGTCACTACTGGAAGTGACATTAAAACAAATGTGATTAACATGTTACACTCAATTAAGGAAATAGTTTTCTTCTTATCCTGGAATGTAGATATTCATATGTATCTGTCCACAAACTGTGCTTCATGCTTCAGTGACAGGTAAAATCCCATGCACTAGCAGGAATTTATCCAATTTAAAACTGCATGAAGAGGAAAAGTAGCCTTCATCCTCTATATGCTGTTATGATATTTGGACTCAGCTGATATTGTAACAGGATTCATTTTTGTTTATAGAGTATCCATATCTTGCAAACCACCCGTTGTGAATTAAAGCTGGTTAACACATTTTGCCCAAGAGATTTTTAGTCCCTTTGGGGCAATAAAAAGCAAGGATAATTTATTTCTAAAGCAAATGGAAGTAGACTTTCTGCTTCATTTTCTGAAACATGATTAAATAGTTTTTGTTTTAATGCATAGGAAGAATAAGAGTCAGAATACATGGGTAAGTGACAACACAATTCTCTAATTTTTAAATAAATAAGTCTGAGCAGCTTATGATCTGGCATTAACTCTTAACTGTCAGTGGAACCTGAGATACACTTCTACCATCTCCGCTAGGCTGGTGCTACTTACTGTTACCCCAACATATATGCACTGCTGGTGTAACTTTGGCCAGTGAAGGCCCTAGAACAGGGTGGAGAAGTGGGTGTATTATGGGTGGGAGGAGAAGGAGCTGACCTATGCCAAATCCTATACTCCCTCCAGACTCCAGGCATAGTACCCAGGATGGCATACTATTACACTGAGTCCAGGGGAGGCCTAAGACAGCAAACACAGACATCATCCAAATACATTGAAACAAACCCAAACCACTGGCTTCTCCTCTGTGTTTGTCTTCATTCACTCTGCCCACTCCCCCATGATGGAGTATAGGAATCAGACTCCCTCTGCAGCCAATCACAGCACACCTAATCTGGTACATAAACCCCTCACAGAGACTGTAACTCAGATGATAGAGCTCATCACATGAGGCTACACCTCTTTGGCTGTATGGCATGCACACATGAGCATGCGAAAGTGAATTCTGGTGATGGCAACCGTGGAGAAAAAGCAGTGCACACAGAAGTGTGAAGGCACCGGGGGAGCATCTTCAGCACTCCATCATCATGACAATTTGCTGCCACACATTACTACTACGGCTATGAATATTTATATGCCACTTTGCACACTGGAGCAGCCCACTGACCCTGGGAGGTCTGCTGGATAAGAGTCAGGAGACAGGGCTGCAGTCAGTACTCACAGTCATCTGTGGGTGGAATGGCAGAGTGTCAGTCTCTGCCCTGACTGCTGCCCCACTCCTGCCACTCTCTGATGCAATGCCAGAGCATAGCCCTCCCCGCTATGGGTCCTTCAAAGGAGAGCCTTCTTCCCAACACTATGGTGCCCTTCCCTTCCCTTTTCCCCTTCCCTCCCTTCCCTTGTCTTCCCTTCCTGCGGTCTCTATTCCCCTCATCCCCCTGCTAACTGAGCAAAGAGGCATCTTTTAAAAGTGGTGATTCTCTTTATTGAGCAGGGGGAGAACAACTGGTCCTATCCATCCCTGGCACAGCATCCCTCCAGTGGCTGTTGCTGGTGTCTGTCTTATGTTTCTTTTTTAGCTTGTGAGCCCTTTGGGGACAGGGAGCCATTTTATGTATGTATGTATGTATGTATGTATGTATTTATATCTGTGTAAACCACTTTGGAAATTTTAGTTAAGAAGTGGTATATAAATATTTGCTGTATTGTTTGTTGTATTAATCCCACATAGCATCACTCTGGCAGGGAGTGACAATGCATGCTGTCCTTGTGCCTAGGATGGCCTTGTGGCACATGTGGTGACTACACAAGGGGCCTTGCAAATGGGAGGCTGCAAAGGACCGAGGCCTAGACCTCTTGGGTTTCTGTAAATAAGCCCCTGTATTGTTATTAATATTCCCAAACCTCTTCTTGTAAAAAAAAGCACCTGGTAAATGAATTGTATTATATTATATTCCCAAAACTTCATTATTGTAAATAGGATTTCTGTGCTTGCCAATCCCTGTGCATGGAGAAGGCTGGCAGGGTCAAAAGATCATTCTTGTTTCACTTTTGGTTTAACATTTTGACAGCTGGATTTTGGGGGTAAAGAGATTTTTTAAAATGGAGGGAATTTTTGTTTGTTCTAGTTGGATGGCTTAAAAAACTGTTGGGCCAGAGAAACTATATATATTGGGAGTGTTTTGAGAGGGAGGATAGTGAAGTCAACATAGTCCTGAGAGACAGAGGCCTGAAAGATGGAGAAGTCAGCGGTCTGCTGAAGAGAGTCTTGGAAGCCAGAGAAGTCAAGTCTGCTGGAGAGAGGCAGAGCTGAAGGTTAAAGAAGACAGGGAGTCCTGGAAGTCAGTCTGCAGGAGGGAGAAACCCAACTGAAATCATTAAGAAGAAAAAGAAGAGCCAGGCTGCACTGAGCTCCAGACCTGTGCTGTAATCAGAACCACCCAGCAAGCCAGAAGCTGACAAGAAAGCACAGAGGACTCTGAGCAGGGACCGTACAGAGTCAGGTAGTAGATGTGTTTTTCCCATTTTTATTTTCCCTCTCCTGCTCTGTTAAAAACTGGTTTGAGTTTGGAGAAGTCCTGGAGAATCCCAATTATGTTAGGCTGACTTTAGGGTGGCATGACTGGGACACCGGCCTTTTGCCTGAATCCAACACTAGTTTCCTCCTCAAGTTTTTTGAAGTTAGAAATTGGGGATTCATCTTCAATTCAGAGTCCTGTTCCTTTCAGGTAAATACAAATATAACCTGTATTTAACTTCTATTTTTAAGGGGGTCATCTTCAATGTAGGGCCATCTTCTATTAGGCTAAGTACGGTACTACTACTGTAAATACACACACACACACTTGAACAAAACGTTCTGAAAGCAGTTTATACAGAGAATAATAATAATGAGAAGATAGTTCCCTGTCCCAGAGGGGCTCACAATCTAAAAACAAACCCAAGGTAGAAACCAGCAACAGCCACTGGAGGAATGCTGTGCTGGGGCTAAATAGGCCCGTTGCTCTCCCCTCTGCTTAATATAAAGTGAACCACCACTGTGAAAAGGGCCTCTGCCCACAGCAGGGACGACTGGGACGTCTCTAGACCTAGAATAGAGAACTGCACACGGTAACCAGAATATAGAATTACCTAATTAGGAGAATACAGTCTTCATACAGTTGGGAATTTTTCTCCTTATATTCAGAGGAGAATCTTTTCCCTAGCTTCCTTCCCACACACCCCACCCCAAATAATATCAGAAAATTACAACCCTTGCATGATAGAATTTGCTTCTTAGATTCTTCAGCTGCTCAGCCCTGAAGAAGCTGAATACAAAATTGGTTCCACAGCTGTTCATAGTAGCAGGGCTTTTAAGTAGTACATTCCACATACTGCTGGGCATTTTAGAGAAGAGTTGGTTTCCTCTCCCTCCCACCCACCCTCCCTCCGAATATACTGAATTCCGCACAGAATGGAGCTCTCAGAGATGTCTTTCTTTATTACACACCCAACAGATGAACAGTTCAGAAATATGTGGCATCTTGAATAGCAGCCAATTGACAGGAAGCCAGTAGAATGAACATCTGACCACCTGACTGCACCCGCTACCCTTTTAAGTAACTGCTTATCTGCCCGCAGCTTCTTCTCCCAGAGTTGTCAGCACATTTGTAGCTAACTATGAGCATAAACACAGATACCAGCTGTCTTTTTTAATCTGGCTGCAATATGAAATTGCTAATAGATCTCTGACACATTGGCACTGATCTCCTACATACCATTCTCAATACATTTCATCTTGCACAGGGAGAAATTAAAGAACTATCCATCGGTTGTTCAGGAATATCATCTTCATATTTACTCCAGCACACAGACCCAGAAATGGACACAGGCCACTTTTGCACATAACAGGAAACCGTGGGTCCAACCAAATGGAAATGGACCCACGGTTTGCCCCCATTCCCCCCACCCCAGTCTCCCAGACTCCAGATCTGTTCATCTGGGAGCATGGGCTTCCTCCTTCTTATGAAGGACAGCCATGACAGACAATTGTGGAAGAAGAGAGGGAGGAGCTTCCTACCCTCAACTCCGATGTCATGCAGCGGCAGCCTTTGGACGACACAGCGCCACTTTCTAACCAGAGTTATTGCTGCTGAAACTGAAGAGGAACGAAGAGTGACAATTCAGGTTATGGTTGTTAGCCCCAGGTTGCTTTTCTTGCTGAACTGCAGGTTCCTACATTCGGACGACCACAAACCTGAACCTCTGGCATGGTTGCCTCCAGTTTGGTGTGATGTCCAAAGGTGGCCAATGACACACCCACTCCCCATCCCACCTCTCTCCCCAGAATACTTCAAAATTTAGCAGACCATTTTTAGGTAATAGTGCTCAGGAAAAATAACAGAGTTGTGACTTAAATATAGGTCATTATCAGGCCATACAAAGGTATGGCCTGATAATGACCTATATTTAAGTCACAACTCTGAAAGGAACAATCATGTCAGCAATGTCTTCTGTATACAAGGTTTCCAAAAAGGCTTGCTTTAAGGAGTGTGTGTATTCAATTGTGTGTGTATCCATAATAAGTAATTGAACAAGAAGCCAAGTTTAACTGAGAAACAAGAGTTTTATATTTATTGCTAACTAAACATAGGCTAAGAAAGCAATAAACAGGCAGGCTAAACAGTCTTTTACACAGAGAGAGGGATAACCTCTCTGTTTGAATTCAAGGCAACAAGTGAGGAGTGAACAAACGAACTGTGATTCCACCACCAAGCCACTACATAGATACATTCAAATAGAGAAGCATGCCCTGTATGAAGAACTGAGAAAATGCCTATAGCAAATCCCTACATGTATAAGGAGTGGGGATAGCAGGGGTGCCATGTCCGATTTGAAAAGAGAGGGGGCACAGTGATGTGAGCAAGAAAGGCAAGATTCACAGCAAGGGTCAAATTCTTGGTCTTGGATATATTCAAAATTAAGCAGGAGAGAAATCAGAATATTTTAAGAGTGGTTGTTACTGCAAAGAAGTTGTACTGCATTTCTTGTTCATATCAAGAATCTTAGACTTACTCCAATGATTTGTATGATTGCTACTGGTTTACTACTGTTTCCCCACCATTTCAGTTTTTCAGTGATGTTACAGAGGAAGGTGGATACCCTCCATAATGTTAATATGCCATGCTGTAGGTGGAAAGAGGAAATACATTTCTCCCTGATCCCCTCAGGCGATCAGCTTATACCCTGAAGCATACAATTTGATTATTCTTATTATCTCAGTGAATGTAGGTACAATAGTTACTAGCAGAGATAAAAATTATCCACCAGTTTGGGGACCCCAGAATACTAGAATTATCCACCATTTTCTGGTACTGTGTGAATCTTTTGAAGGATGGGGGAGGGAACAAAGAGAAACCCTTATTTTCCATACATATCAACTTGCTTTCAAATGGCTTTGCTTAGAACAGCCTGTGGCCTGTCTAGTGACAGCTTCTGTCTAGTGACAGCTTAGGCTGCTTAAATTCCCCCTCCTTAGCCATTCTGAAGTGCTTGTGTCACACTTGATGAGACTTACCCTTCTGTTTCTCATCATTCCTTCCTCCCCAGGGCCCGTGAACTCCTTTATGCAGCGTGCCTTCCACACAGGAGTAATTTAGGCTGTCCCCCTTCAGGTCCACCTGCCATCCCACCTGTAAGGTGACAGATAGGCAGCACAATCCAGGTTGCTCAAGGGGCCAATAAGAGAGAATGATGGGAGCTGGCTGTTCCTTGGCCAGTCAATTACAACTCCTCAGGATTCACTGTCATAGCCATACCTCAATCTAACAGACCCATTGTGAGGGCTCTCATTGTGAGGGCTGCTATCCAGAAAAACCACTGGCATACAGTATTCTGGAGGATCACACTTTCGGGTTCATTTTGGGATGTCTGTCTTCAATCTGGATAGGTTTATCAATGCCTATTAGTCATGAGAGAACTAAATGAAACCTCCATGCTCAGAAGCAGTGCCGGATGTTTGCTGGATGTTGTTGATAACCAATTTTCATGCCCTGTTTGTGAACTTCCAGGGATATCTATCTGGATACTGTTGGACACAGAATGCTGAATGACATGCATCTTGGTCTGGCCACCAAGACCAAGTTAATTGGCAGACGAAACTCTAAAAGGCAAACAAGTTTATGATTAAATGCAAGTTTTGCCCAAATGAGGAGAACAAAAAGGAGCACAAATTCTGGTAAATAAAATTAAGTTGACAATAAGGCAAGCAACAATAATTGAGCTCAAAACATTAAGACAGACAAGAAACATCTTTAAATACATCAGAAGTAGGAAACCAGCCAGGGAAGTGGTTGTGTTGTCAGATAACAAATGTGTGGTAGGATTTCAGAGGGAGGACAGGGAGACTGCCGAGAAGCTGGAAAAATGGTTTGCATTGATCTTCACTGTGGAAGATATTGGGCAAACACCCACGCTCAAACTGCTTTTGTGGGGAGAGTCTCTGAAGAACTAAGCCAAATAGAGGGGACAATCAATGTAACACTAGCTTTTAAAAAGGAATCTAGGAACTGTAAGGAGGAATCAAGGATGTTGGGCCTGTGAATTGATGGAAAGCATTATTAGAGCTAGAATATAGAAGAACAAGCCTTGCTAAATAAGAACCAGGATAGTTTCTGCAAGGGGGAGTTCTCCCTCCCTAACTTTTAGAAATATTTGTGCCAACAAACATATAGATAGAACTGATCTAGTAGACATTAAGGTTGTGCACACCCTCTCAGGTAGGAGAGGGGTGGGGAGGGTGGGTGGGTGTGAAGGCAGGGGTGAGCCTACCTTCCCCCAGATGATCAATGGGCTCCTCTTCAGCACACTGTTGCTCAACCACACGATCCACACTGCTCCCAGAAGTCTGGAGGCCTGGAAAATTATCACTGGAGGCTAGGAGTGTGCAAACAGGTTCGAGTTAGAACCGGTTCGGAACTGTTTTGTTTCAATGGTTCTAACTCGAACCAAACAACCCTTCATTTTTTTAGAACCATTTCTAGATCAAACTGAACCAAACCCGGTTCAAACAGGTTCGGAGGTTCTAGCTTCCATTTTAGGTGCTGGTGGCCATTTTGTGACACTTGTGTCACTAGATTTGACTTGCCGAGCTCCTGCTTCCCTGATTGGACAAATGTGGTAGGCTTTGCAGTGTTGCCAGTCATGGAGAACTGGCACCCTATTGTCCAAGGGGGGGGGGACAAGGCGGGGGGACTCCAAAGGAGGGAGATTCAACTTGTACTTAAAGACAAGCCTTTAAGCCTTAATTTTGCTTTGCAAAATCACTATGCATCTGAAGAGAGGGAGAGAGAGCTGCTGCTGCTGCTGCCGCCGCCACCTTGCTGGCTGTGGAGAGTCTGTCTCTGCTGCTTTTTCCAGGTCTGTCCCACCAGCCCTGGTGGGGTGTTGTTTGTTGTTGTTGTTGTTTGTTTGTTTGTTTTGCCCTTTCCCATTTTTCTCTCCTTTTGCATTTCACATTGATTTTTCCCTGTCTGTCCCTTAATTTTTCTTTTCTGCAGTCAGGGCATTCCCCTCTTGTGCTGCTCTAAGCCCAGCTAGCCAGCCAGGGCTGCAGAACTGAGGCATCAGGCCCAGTTTTTAAAGGATTTTTCCCTGACTGACTGCCTTTGTTTCTGGGCTGACACTCTCTGTGTCCCCAGCCGCTGTGTGTGTGCGCAGTCAGGAACAGGTTGTGGTCTGGGCCTGCCTGCCTGTTGCCTTTGGCCTGCTTATTTTATTTATTTTATTTTATTGACATTTTTGCGGTTATTGGAGCAGGTTCTCCTTCTCCTCCTTCTTCCCCTTTTGAAGCACACTACTCTGCAGCCAGCAGCAGCTGACTGGGGGAGGAGGGTCCTCACAGGTCCAGGGCCAGGCCTCAATATCCGTTTGCTGAGTCCACTGCAAGGAACAGATTAGTCGGAAGGATCTCAAGCATCTGGGGATGACCACCATGTGGTGACACATGTGGTGCCATCACCCAGATCTCTTTGCCCCCACTGACAGTGCTAGTGCACGCATTATGCCTGTGGGTAGCACTGCTGACAAGGGTCATGCAAGGCTTCATCAATGAATCAGGGCACGCTGCCAGTCAAGCGGTGAACACAAGCATTGGGTGGGAAGCGACATGGTCAGGTGGACTCATGTCTCCTCACCCATCTCATAGGGGAGATGATGGCCTCTGATGACCAACCATTTCAGGTGGTTGAGAAGGCCGGCTTCTACCGGATATTCCAGGTCCTTGCCTGTGGCTACACAATCCCCTCAAGAACCAACATCCGTAGTAACATGGTCCTTCCCTGTATAGGCGATGCAGGGAACCCGTGTCTGGCATTGTTATGCCCCCACTTGAGGACACTGGAGAGGAGTGGGGGTCAAGGGACTTACCAGGATGTTGACACACCTGAGGAGGATCAGGTCTGTGATTTGAATGAGGAGGTAGTTGAGACAGGCCAGGGCGAGTGTTTGTTGCAGGAGGGACCAGCGGGGCTGGATGATCTTTGGAGAGAAGGATCAGGATCTGAGCCAGACATTGAACAGACACTATCTCCTAGAGGATGCAGGCAGGAAAGACATCAACAGCAGGTGAGGGAATTATGGAGAAGTAATTGACTGACAAGAAGACAGCAGGAGCCAGATTGAATTTATGGCATCTGACAGAGGTGGAGTGTTGATTAAGTGCACATGGCTGCTGGCTATAAATTTGGCAGCCTGAGCCTTGAAAAAACTGCTGGAAACAACACATCTAATCTGCCTTGAGTTTTTGTCAATTAGTTTGTGAGTCTAGAATTTGGACATCTGGAATTTTACTGGAAAGCCTGGGATATCGGATATGTACTGGGACTATGGTGCTTTCACTCTGTATTCTGTATTCATGGTGAGACTGTTAAAACTTACCATTTATCAGTAAAGTGAAACCTGAGCTGCAATTATAACTGGCTATTTTATCATAAATCTCTGGTCAGCTTCTTCAGTAGAGTGAGCTCGTGAGAGGCATGCTTCATGCAGCATTGCCCGGCACCAGTGTGCATTTCACCACTGATCTGTGGAACAGTGTGAGTGGAATGCACACTGCTTTCCTGGCCCTCACTGCTAACTGGTGGGGCCTGGAGAGAGAGGGGACCTCCAATGCTGCCTCTGGGTCCAGTGTGTCCCACACCACATTTTGGCACAGGTGGGCCATCTTGTATATGGAGACCTTGGATGTCAATGACACCAAGGAGGAGGTGGCAGCCATCATCAACCGCTGGACTGAGGAGTGGATAGCCGGGTTGCCACACCTCAGAAGGCGCTTCATTGTGACAGACAATGGCTCCAATGTAACAGCTGCTGTAGAGCAGGTGCTGGGGACATCCAGTGTATGGCACACACACTCCACCTTGCTGTGTTGGACACCATTAGCCTCAAGAAGGCCAGAGAACAGGCCTGCTTGCTACTAGATCCTGCTGCTGCTGCCATGACTGTGCTTGTGGAGAAGTCCCGTAAGTTTGCAGTTCATTTCCACCACAATGAGAGGTCCAGGCACTTGCTCCGAGAGCGGCAGCATGAGCATGGGCTTCCTCTGCATCTCATCCCAACAAATGTAGATACCTGGTGGAACTCCACCTACCTCTTGCTTTAGTGCCTAGTGGAGCAGAAAGTGGCCCTCGATGACCTGGCAAGGAACGAGGGCTTGGGCATGTGCGACCTCTCTAATTTGGATTGGAAACTCATGTCCAAGATTATGTTGGCACTCGAGCCCTTCCTGTTTACCACAAAGAGTTTGTGTGCTGATGCCACTCCTCTGAGTCATGCTCTGGCTGCTGCGCTTCTCCTGGAGAAGCTCACAGGTGAGCTCAAAACCTCACTCACCACGCCTGAGGGTTGCATTCTGGCTGGCCGGCTGAGGTCTGGAGTTGTTGAGCAGCTGGTAGGTAGATTGGGTCACAAAGAAGAGTATGTCCTAGCTTGATAGCCTAAGACAATCAAGGGCAATGTTGTTTGTGCTGATGACTTGCCCAGGTGGAGGGAACTCCTGGTCCAGATAGTTAGAGAGGAAGCGCATCATAGAACAGCGATTATGAGGAGGGTGATGGTGCACCCTGTGAGAGTGTGCAACCCACACCCAGCAGCAGTGAAGGTGGCCCTTCCTCTCCCACCCCTTCCTTTTCCCAGTCTGGCAGCGTAGCATCCCAAGTAGTGATGCCAATACAGCAAGCAATTCCTCTCGCTTGTTCCGCCCAGTGGTTCAAGTGGGTGTGCTTTGGCACCTTGCCTGGGGTGTGGGAGGATCAGTTTGTTGTGGGGTTTTTTAAAGGAATGTTTTAGTTTGGGGCCTGTTTGACAGTTCGCTCAGTGAAACCCTATGAGAAAAAGCTCTTACAAAAAAAACAAAGGATCCAAACACAGTTGATTTTCTCATAGGGATTCATGAGAGAACTGTCAAACAGGCCCAAAACTTTAAAAATCCTTAAAAAACATTTTTTTAAGCACCATATACCCCACCATCCTGGGGGTTGGGGGGGAGCTGTTGCCCTATGTGCCTCACCCCCAAACCCAGTTTGGGTACCTGCACATCCCCAAGGGGGGAACAGCGGCCACCTCAAATCCCCATTATTTCCTATAGTGGAAATGATGAAAATTGAAAAATCTTTTTTTAAAAATCCTTAAAAATTACAGGAGTGTCCAATTGCTTTGGAGTTGGGAATGGGATAATAGTTGGCACCCATGGGTGCCTACCACCCAACCCAGTTTTGTGCCCCTAGGTGCTCTGCATAGGAATAATGGGTCAGTTTGGATCCCCATTATACCCTATGTAGAAACTTTTAGAACCAGTTTGATTTGGGTTCAGATTTGAACCAAACCAGGGGGTGGGGTGTTGAGAAATACCAGAACTGAAACGGCCTGTCTTGGTTTGAGTTTGGTTTGAATTCAAATTGAACCAACTAAACCAGTTTTGTACACATTCCTGCTGGAAGATGGAAAAATGAGTCTCAGCCTCCAGGAATCCCAAAAAGTATCACTCAAGCATTGAAGTGCATTGGGGGATTCCCGTGTGAGTTTGGCAAGCTATGCTCGATAAGCATGATCCCAGACATTTAAACCCGGTTAAAGGCTGGGTTAAAAACCCAGGCTTCCAGGGGAGGTAGCACTGCGATTCTAGAACAAAGTTAAGTAGTGGGTTCCCCATGGTCCACACTGGAAGCAGCTCTATTGAATGTATTCCTAAGTGATCTAGAATCAAGAGCAAGTAGTGAGGTAGCCAAGTTTGTGAATGATGCTGAATAACTCAGGAAACAGACTGCAAAGAGCTCCAAAATGATATCTCCCACTTGAGTGAATGGGCAACTCAATGGCTAAAGAGCTTCAATGACATAAGTCAGTGTAAAGTAGTGCACATTAGGGCAAAACCTCTGCATTTCATATACAGAGTGGAGGCCTGAACTTGCAGCAATTAACAGGAAAACTATACTCGGGTTGTGCTGAACACTAGACAGCTCAAAATACCCCCAAGCTGTGGTGGAGGGTGGGGGTGAGGGTGAAAAAGGCAAATTTCATGTGAGAGACTGTTAGGCAAGGGATTCAAAATGCCAGTATAGTGATGATGTTTTGTAAATCTCTGTAGGGATGGACGTGGGACATTGTGTATTGTTGCCCCTTCTCAGCAGGATGTTTTAGAGATGGAAAAGGTGCAGGAAGGAGTTATCAAGTGGCTAGAGTGCTTTCCCTACAAAGAAAGACAAAGCATTTGAGGCTTTTCAGTTTAGAAAAAAATAGCACTGAGGAAAGGGCTTGATGGTGGTGAGTAGTGTGAATGGAGAAAGAATATTTTGTACACAATGGATACATTGATTCAGTGCTACAAGATGGCCACTGCTTCAGATTATTTGTATGAGAATACAAGAAGTGAAGGGGATTATAGAGATGCATGAAGGTTGCATCTGTACATTGAGGTTGATCAACAGCTTTTAGCTGTCATACCTAAGGAGATTCTCCATGTGCAGAGGCAATGGCTGGCGGCGCAAATAATAGTCTGTGAAGGTTATGAGCTTTTTCGAAGCATCTGCTGTCCACTGTTGGGAACAGGATGCTGGGTGTTGGGCTAGATCCAGCAGGACTCTTCTTATGTACAACTTTTATACTGTACATAATGTAGCCCATTTCCCAACCTAAAGACACAAAGAGGTTATGATCATTTTAAAGTAAAGCCTTGGCTAAAATATGAAGTTTGTAAAAAAAATAATAATTATCCAGATGGAGTATTTTGTGGGTGGATAGCACAGTGCTTTATGAGGGAGTGTAGGAAGTGTCCCAGCAGAACATATGTGGCTTCATTCTGTGGGAAACAGCAATGCAGTTCAGAAGGTGGTCTCTGTGATTGTGGGAGAATTTAAAGCAAGACACCAGAACTAAATGAATTCCTTCACTTCTCGCATTCTCATGCACATGATACTGGAGCACCAACTCTTCTGTGCAGCAAGACCATGTAAGGAAGTGGAAGACTCTGAAAGAGAAACATCTGGTTTTTCTGTGCATATGGATCTACTGATGCCGTTCTTATTGACGGATATTCTATGGCTGAGGATTTTCTGATTCTCATCTTATGCTATGTGGCAAGTCATCTAGAACCCTGACAGTTTTACCACCACATTTTGAGTCATATCTGTAGGGAAAATATGAAGATTTTCTTCGGGTTTATTGTTAGCTTGACCTGGTGATTTAAAAAAAACAAAACACTAGAGGTTTTGTGCTGTGCAGCCTTTGTCTGCTCCTTTGCTTCAGTTTTAGATAAACATGTTGATCATCCAGTCAAATCAGAGAGTTCTTATTGAAGGACACCTGCCCTGAGGTACACTTGGTAGAAACGGGCCCTTTAGTAGTAAGGGGCAGAGACTTGGAACAGCAGAATTACAACCCTGCAACGTGTAGTTCATGATTCTGTCAACAACCATGGTTATGCAGACAATCCATACATCGTAGAATACTCATGAAACACCTGCAGGATTCCTTCCTTATAGTCTCAATTAATGACAGGAGCCAGAAGATAAACCCTGAATTTAAATGATTTTCATATTGATGAATGCAGTGCTAACAGAGAAGGTGGTGGTTGTGTAATGCTCTGGGGAAATGGGGTACAGTACCGTGTATATCCCGGCTAGCTGTTATTCTTCCACTCAGTAGTGTCTTTCCATTTCCCTTTTCATGAAGATTGCTTAGTAATGGTGCTCCAAGATATACCAAACGGTCTTCTGTTCCACCAAGACCATGTTTTTTCCTGCTTCTGTGAGGGAATGGTTGTAAGGCACTCAGTAAAGGCATTGATTTTACATGGTGGTTGAAAGAGCTGTCTGAAAACAGAAATACTCTGAAATATATATGAACAGGGCTCTGTGACTTTCTCAATAGTCAAGCACATTTCTTTGTTCCCTTCCTCCTCCAGTCCCAAGTGTTCATAAAGCAATCGAGTAATGTCACAAGAACACACTCCTAATTGTAATAATGATTGGTGGTTGGGAGTTTTTGTTGCTTCCTTTTTAAAATAAAAAAACCAAAATCCTCTATCTTCTATTTGAAAGTCAACCTCACTCATTATTAGATATTCTCCTTGCTATTGGTAACAGTAAATTATTAAGTAGCTGGCTGGGTTTTGTTTTAAAAAAACATTCTCTTATGAAGCTCAGTGATATATTTACCATGAATACTGAATTGTCTCAAGGTCTCAAAGGCCACGCCAGTGAGTCCTATTTACTACCTTTAGCAAAATGCCTGAATAATTACCAATGGGAGTTTTTGATGATATTCCGGATTCTCTTATAATGGCTGCTCTTAAAAAAAAGAATACTAAGATATTATTAAGGTGCAGGGATTTGAATACACAATTAATTAAGTCACCATGCACATATTCTTCCCTCCTTTGTTTCAATTTCTTCTCAGCAAACTGGGATGCATGAGGAATATATTCCTTTTTCATTCGAAAGCAAGAGCCCTTGGGTCTCAAATTCGTAGCTAAATCACACAAGGGAGAACTTGAGCAAAAGCTGATCTCATTGCTGAAACAACAGGTTCTCATCTGAATCCCTCCAGCCACTAGAGGGCCTGATCCTCACATGCAGTCCTTCTTGAAGAAAAGTATTCCACATGTTATCCTCTCTTGTCTATTAATTTTTATTATTGGTGCTGTGTGTGTTCTGTGTGTTTTATTTTACAAAATAAACATAGTATTAAAAAATACATGTATGGATGTAATAAACATGAATATTACCCATACAGAAGAGGCACTAGTGGAGGGAGGCCAATGGCGGCCCATGTCCAGCTGCTGCCGCAGCCCCCCTCGCCACGCCCCTTACGTCTGATGTCAGAAGTGGGCAGCAAGTCACACTGCCCGCGTCTGACGTGGGCGTGTGGTCTAGCTCCTGAATGGGGCTGCACAGCCCCGTTCAGGAGAGGCCAGAGCTGTGTTCGCAGCGTGGCCAGGAGCGGCTCTCCCTGCCTTAAAGGCAGGGAGAGCTGCTCCGGGCCTGGCCATTAACTACTGAATGGGGCCATGCAGCCCTGTTCAGAGCTAGATTGGGGCCAGTGCTATATTCACAGCATGGCCAGAAGTGGCTCTCCCTGCCTCGAAGGCAGGGAGAGCCACTTCTGGTTACGCTGCGAACACAGCACTGGCCATTTAACTCCCAAATGGGGCCGCGCAGCCACATTCGGGAGCTAAACCATCCCCCCACCCCGCGCACCTGATGTCAGATGCAGGGGGCATGTCAGGGCCACGATGCGTGGCCCCTGAGGGGCAGTGGCCTGGGTTTTTTGAACCCTGTTGCCCAATGGTGGCTCTGCCCCTGAGAAGAGAAAAACTAAATTGTCAGCATAAGAGTAAACAGGGACAACTAATCCAGCAGCCATATTAAGACATTAGATTGGATGTGTGGATAGGTGTCTGGTCACATCTACATTCTGTGTGCGCATGACAGTACATGCATTTATTTTAAAACTGAACCCAAGCACAGGTCCTCCAAGGATAGATGCTGCAGTAAAAAACAGGTTTCACCACTAGCTGTGCAAACTTGTATAATTATGTCCCCAAAAAGGTCATTGCTAGTGAAACAACATTACGGAGCATCACAACTTGGTGCGATTCCACAGACTTTTAAAGTGTGTGCAACTCAAGAACCTGGCCGTCACACTCAGGTGCTGTGTATCATGCCCCAGCCACACCTCCTGCATCTGATTTGTGTGGGTACCGCATACACTGACATGTACGCCATGTATATGCAGACACCGCACATGGCTTCTTGGGATGCATGCCACCCAGCAGGAAGCTGCATGGGGCAGCAGAGAGTGGGTAAGGACTTGCTCTCCTCTTTCTTAAAGCTTTCGGGCCCCACTCTAAAAATGTGCTTGAACCATAGTTTGAACCACGGTTCATGCACATCCCTACTATATAAACCTTAGGTATTTAAGGGCACTTAGCCATTTTGGAAATTTGCAAAGTGTTTTTGTCATTTTGTGTCACATTCTGGACATAGACACACTTGGTAAGAGCAGAAAAAACATGCAGCCATGCCTCTGACTCCCAGCCCACAGAGCATCTTGGGAAAGATACCATTGCTGATGTGTCCTTAAGCTTTCCGCTCCACAGGTATAGCCTATCCCCATTTTGAGTTTTGTTAAGCTAAAGGTTATAAGTTCAATATTGTTTTTCCTAACTATTCCATGTGAGTTTTGAAATTCCTTGTCTGGTTTTAGTTAATTCTAATTGGGTAACTCTATAAGAATTGGTAGGGGCTACAAATATAAATAGAGACGCTTTTGAGCTGAGAATTGTTGTTGAGCTGTTGGAATCATTTGAGATAAGTTCTGCTAAAATCACTGGGAAAAGAGCTGGTGAAATCACTCTGCAAGCTGAATCACTCCTGGAATAGTTGGTGAAACAGACTATTCTAGGACCCGCTGTGGGACAGAGAGAGACTTGCTGCAGAACAACAGAGAGTGAGAGCCGACTGCAAGAGCAGATTGGTGGGAACTTTGTTACGGCCTAGTCTAGAGAATAGGCTAGCTGGATGCGTGGTTCCCCACGCCCCAACTTTTATTTGTTCCTTATGCTCTTATGGTTTATATTGTTGATATATATAAGATTTTGCCAAAAGCCTATAGTTTGAATTGGAATATTATAGTTTTTAGTAAAATTTTCACTGTTTTGACCAAATGCTTCTGTCTCTGTCTGTATTCCTCATCCCACGTTTAGTTGCCTCACCATTCTACCTAGTTTAAGTTGTAGACAGAGGTCTGGAGGGCTGTTTTTACACCAGTAAAATAAAGGAATCTACCTGGTGGCATCAGTAAAGTCTATTAGATTACAGGGCTGTTTGAGACCATGCTGTGATACATACCATGTCTAGTTTGGGCTTTAAGAGTTCTATCCTCTTGCATTCATTCACCTTGAAAGCGAGCCTGAATGAAGTCATCTTAATTTGGATCAGTAACACGCACAAGTAGAGTGGTTAACTGAACAACTGTTGGAGGAAGCCTATTCTTGTCCCTGTGCCCTTAACGGCAGCTTGATCTGATGAAATCAGCAAGTAATGCTTTTCATGGCATGGAGGGAAATATTAACACACAGAGCTGAGCCAAAAGTACTTGTCAGAACTCTTTCAGCTCAGAAGTGGGACAGGGAAAGGGTTTCATGAATTCACCTTCACAGTACACTCTTTTTGTTTTTTAACCTTCACTGTCTGTTTCTGCCTGGTCCTTTCAGTTATCATGCTTCCCAGAGTCCTAGCTGTTTTGTTTTGTTTTTTAACCTGCAAAGCTCTAACGTGAGAGCAGGAAGCATTAACCTTGCTCTTCAACTTCATGATGACACTGAAGCTAGCCACATGTGTGAGCAAAACTGGGCTAAGGAAGCCCAGCCCGGTTTTGCACATGCGTGTGTACTTTTATTTATTGTTAAATTTATACCCTGCCTTTCATTAAGAAAATCCCAAGGTGGCTGCCATGATTGCTTTCCTAACCCTGTTTTACCAATTGTCTGCCAGCCCCTGTTTATGGAAGCTCTGGGGGAGCGGGCGATACATCTGGCACCCCGACCCTCGGAGTTACCAGTAGCAGCTGGTAATCATCTGGGCGGGAGGTCCACCCACTCAAAGGATAGGATAGGATCATCTGTGGGGAGGTAAGCTTTTTAAGGCTTCCTCCCCACTAGCCCTTTTGCCCTTTCTCACTGCTCATGAGAAAGGGCTCACTATGTCATTATGTAACATGGTCATGAAGCAATTAGCATGAAAGCAATACTTCCTCACTGTAGAACAGTGGTTTCTAACCTTAGGGCCTTCAGATGTTGTTGAACTCACATCATAAGAATATAAGAAAAGCTGGAACAGGCCCAAGGTTTATCTAATCCACCATCCTGTTTCTCACAGTGGCCCTCCAGATGCCTCTGAGAAGCCTACAGGCAAGAGGTGAGGGTACATCTTCTCTCCTGCTGTTGTTCCCCTGCAACAGCAAGCCTCATCTTGCCACTGAGGCTGGAGATGGCCTATAACCACCAGACTATTATTTATTTATTTGTTCATTCATTCATTCATTCATTCATTTTCTATACCTGGTGGGCCACTGTGCGAAACAGGATGCTGGACTAGATGGGCCTTAGGCCTGATTCAGCAGGGCTGTTCTTATGTTCTTATGTATACTACCCTTCCAAAAATGGCTCAGGGCAGTTTACACAGAAATAACAAATAAAAAAGATGATTCCCTGCCCTCAAAGGGCTCACAATCTAAAAAAGAAACATAAGATAGACACCAGCAACAGTCACTGGAGGTACTGTGCTGAGGGTGGATAGGGCCAGTTACTCTCCCCCTGCTAAATAAAGAGAATCGCCATGTTAAAAGGTGCCTCTTTGCCAAGTTAGCAGGGGTTAGCCAAGTTAGCAGGGGTTAAGACTAGTAGCCATTGATAGACCTGCCCTCCATGAATTTGTCCAAGCCCCTTTTAAAGCCATCCAAGTTAGTGGTCATCACCACATCCTGTAGCAGAGAATTCCATAGATTAATTATGCTCTGTGTGAAAAAGTGCTTCCTTTTCTTGGTCTTAAATTTCCTGGCCTTCAGTTTAATGGGAAGACCCCTGGTTCTAGTGTTGTGCAAGAGGGGAAATTCCGCCACCCCCGTCCTCTCTCTCTAGTCTACTCCATGCATAATTGTATACAACTCTGATGTGTCTCTCTGTAGTCTCCTTTTTTTCCAAACTAAAAAGCCCCAGATGCTGTAGCCTTGCCTCATAAGAAAGGTGCTCCAGGTCCCTGATCATCTTGGTTGCCCTCTTCTACACCTTTTCCAGTTCTACAGTGTCCTTCTTAAGATATGGTGACCAGAACCGTATACAGTACTCCAATGTGGCCACACCTTAGATTTGTATAATGGCATTATAATATTAGCATTTTTTTCAGTCCCCTATAAATTGTAGCTGGGGGTGATGGGAATTGTAGTTCAGAAACATTTGGAGGCCCTCAGGTCAGGAACCCGTGCTCTAGAGCATTGTGGATAAGGGGGGGAAAGTCATCTGATAGTAACCAGTCACTGCTGATGGTCAGATTGTCCCATGCTTTACCCTTGTTTACATCCCCACAAACTGACAATATGCTGCTCTCCAACTTCACAATCGACTAACAGGGTGTTAGAGCTCAGCTCTGTATCACCTGTGTGATTCTCCCCCTCTCCCCCAACAATAATCCAGTGTTCCCCTTGTATTGCTAGCCTCCAATGTTCAATATCTTCCTTGTTTTGCCAGCCTCCAGTCCCATCAAAGAGAAAGCTCAATTGGAAGAATATATGAGAAATGGAGGCCTCAGATATGGGAGTCATCTCTTGCAGTCATTACTTTCTCTTCAACAAGTAGAGGGCATAGCTCAGCTTGTTAATATTAACCTTGACCTTCCAAATCTGCATTGTCTCAGTCTGCTTCATCTCTAAACTATTCACCTGCTCTTTGCCACTGTTCTCCCCGGCTTCTTAATCCTTGCTTCCAAGGCCAGGATAAATTTCTCCCAGCTCCTAGTGCCTAATAGTTTTGCTGATGTCTACAGACCAAGCTGCTCTTAAAACCACAGAGGTAGCCAAGCACAGACTGGACATCCTACACCAACTGAGAGGGAATCCCCCAAATGCTATTTTCAGCAGTTTGGTCTAATAAATGCTTAAGGAGGGGAGGACAAAGAAATATATGGGAACAGCCGTGTGTACACAGTGACTTGTTTTAGAAACAGCTGCTTCATTCATTCAACTTGACGCTTCAGTGAGTTAAGGCAGAATGCAAATACTGTATGGAACTGTGCAGCATAGAAGGTCCAAGAGAATATTTCTGGGCTCAATAACAAGCACTTGCTAGCATTCCACACGAGACTGGTCAGACATTTGGTATTGCTTCTCATCTTTCTTTGCATCTGCTACACCTCACACAGACATGTAAAAAGTTTAGAAGTTCATGCAGGGTTATGATGAAAACCAAGCGTCAAACTCACATGAAAACAAGAGAGTGGCCAACATTTTGCACAGTGAACCACAGGCAGTTCTGAATCACCTGCACTGCTGCGAGTGCCTTTAAAAAAAATTGTGGTCTTGGGAAAATACTTAAATTAGTGTGATTGTACGTCCCTGATAATAATATAACTTTTATTTATGTACTTATTTGCATTTAGTAGTGTTGCAGAAGTGCAATCGTGCCAGTTTACACATTTGTGCATCTGGCGAAAGACTGCCAGTGGTTTTTTTTTCGGCACTTGCAGTGGCATGAGCAGTTCACTTGCATTTAACTATGCAATATGTCAGCCAGTGATATGAAATCTGTAAAGAAAACTGAAACTGTTTCTGAGCATGCAATTTGGGACATGGAGAAAAATGGAAATACACCAGAATTGAAATCATATACCCCCAGAGATGCAACCATATTTACAAAGATTGTAACTATAATATGTGTTTGGTTTGGATGGACGGAAAATGTTATATATCTAAGAAGGGCAAGTTCATCCTTCTGTTAACTATGCACCATGATATGGTAGTGGAAAGGGAGCAGAGGAAGCCACACAGTATTTCTCATTTCAATTTTACGAAGAGTGGGGTTGACAGTTTCAACCATCTAGTGAGAATGTATGGCTGTGAACGAAAGACCAACAGGTGGCTATTGGCAATGTTTTTCAACATGATGGATGTTGCTGCCATTGCCAGTTTCATTGTCTGGATTTCCAATTGTCCAGCCTGGAAACAACGTGCAAGGACGAGATGGTGCTTGTTCCTTTTCAGTCTTGGGGAACAACTCATAGATGCTCGTATAAGGCATAGATTGTTGGATGCCTGGCATATAAACCAGCAGATAAAGACAGCAAGAAATGTGTTGGGCTATTATTCTCCAAGTGCTGCAGAATGTGGCACAGCAAATGGAGTTCTGGGTTGCATGGGGTGTCATGTCATTCTCGGAGGGAGTCACCACTGCATACCCCTAAAGTTATTGCAGGGGTCCATAGTCTGGAACTGATGGGGAAATCAAATGTAACCATTGGGTACTACTACTATTTATTTAGCATAATGAGGCTATTCTGGAGTAATTCCTCCCACTCTGGAGTAGGATTTCATGATGGGGATGAGGGTTAATAGGCCCACTTTGTCAATCCTACCAAACCCATTACAGCTACTCCCTTCAAATCCTGTCCTGGAACTGCAACATCCATCCCATTAGGAAAATTAGCAGGCTACTGATACACATATCAGGCCGTATGTGTATCAATAAACACAGGAAGCTGCCTGATACTGACTGTTGGTCCATCTTGTTGGAGATGGAGTTCCAGTGCATCGACGTTTTTCACTAACTATCCCAGTGACCACTAGGGGCATTGGGAGTAGAGGTAGCTAGTGCAGATCTCCTTTACCAGTCCCTGCTTTCCTCTACTCTATGACCCCTGCTTTGACTCCTCAGGTACTTCGTGTAGTGAGTCAGTCCTCTTCGTTTTCTCCTAGAGAGGAGATGGAAACATCTCTCTCTCTCTACCTATTCATTGAGGTACTTCACACGATTAGTGTGAAGCACCAGGAGGGTAAGTGCTGGGAGAATGGGCTTAGCCTGTGCTCCCCACACATGAGCAGAGTGCTCACCCTAGGCGGCCGGATCAGCCACTCACACAACTACCGGCTCCGAAACGGCGCTGGTAGGGGCAGTGGGGATTGGGGGCTGCCCGGTCCCTGAAAGTCCCAGCATGCCCCACGTGAGTGCATGGGGCATGCTGGGTAGACTTCTGAGACCGGGAGGCTTAATGGAGCCTCCCAGTCAGGGGTCTCCTCATAAGTTGCCACAGTGCAGAGACGCATCGCAGCGTCTCATGACCTGAAAGCCTGGATTAGCGGAGCACTCATTCTGCTAACTTGGGTCAAGGGGAGAGGGTTTTAGGTGGGCTAGCCACCAGAGAACCACCGGGCTCTTCCATGAGTCTGCATCAGCCCACTTTCACGTAGTCGTGGTAATAGCTTCATTATATAGCTGATAGATAGGATAGGTCTTTCCTATCTCAAATGTACTTCACCAATAAACTAGTTAAGTAACTTAGAATCTACAGTGCTCTCCATGCGTGTCTCTAAATAGCTGCAACAACTAAACTCTGCTCTCTGTAACTGGATTGGTATTTTCCTTGGAGCTTTGCTAAATAATCACAAACCCCGATGCATCTAGCTCAGTATTATCTAGAGTGGTTTACATTCAGCACAGTCAACAACACATCCAAGAGGGATGCAGCTTATTGTTTCCACACCACTTACCAACCCATGCGCACTCCTAACCGTGGCAGAGAAGGCTCTGTGTAAGCAACGCTGTGCGCCATTGAGTGCCATTGCTGCAGTGCCCTACTCCCATCATTCCCAATGGGAGTTGGGCACTGCAGCCATGACTTATTCCATCATTGTTAGGAATGTGCACAAGCTAGTAAGAGGCATGGAAGCAGTAAGCCTACATCCCTCTCAGCTATGTGGCTGATTGCACCAAACATAAGCCACTGGCTGGCAATGGCTCTCCAAGGTTTCAGGCAGGAGTTTTCCCCAGCCTTACCTAGAGATGCCAGGGATTGAACCTGGGACATGCAAAGCAGATGCTCCGCTATTGAACTACATCTCCATTCCCTTCCTCCGCCATCCTAGTGTATTTCTTAATCAAATTGGTGATACAACGTCTCCATATTGGACCTAAAAAAATGGTCAGGCTGAAGGGAAAGAGGAGAAGGAAGAGGGTAGTTGACATTTGGTGGCTTGTGGTGCCTAAGAATTATTGATTGATGGATTTTTAAAATATATATGCACCACTTTTCAACAACAACAATATTTATATACAGTTTTTCAACAAATGTTTCTAAAGCGGTTTACATAGAGAAATAGTAAATAAATAAGCAAGCAAGTTTCAAGATGGATGCCATTTCTATCATATGTTCTGGCCTGTGTACAAGATTAAAAGGGAAGCCTGAGTTCTATATCTCAGACCCTAATGAAAGGTATATCAATCCTGAGAAAATAAATCATGTTTGAATCCCTTGATCACTAGATTGCACACTCTTCAAACTGTGCTGTGCAATGGACTTCACACTAACAATTAGTTCAGGCATGGCAGGAGAGGGGTGCTGTTAATTGGCTGCGTCCACTCCAAGATTTGCTCCTCAATGGAAAATGAGATACTTAAGGCTCCCACAAGTTTTTGATCATCCAGATTCCTTTGTTCTTGCTGGCTTTTGTTACACAGGAGTTTGAAATTGTCTGGTACCCAACTGTAGAGGGGGAAAATCTAAATTTCATTTCAAAGGACTTCAAGATTCTTTTGGGAAAAAATGTGCTGACTATGCTTTTAAAGCTTATGAGGTAATTTTTGCTAAATGTTACTTATGCCCCCAAATAATTAGATGGATTGCAGAGAGAAGCAAATCATTAGCTATGAAGAGAGTTTCAGTTACCGTTACTAACAAAGTGACACTGTATTTTGTTGGGCAGGGAAAATGCAAAGCACAATCATGTAGCTTCTTAATGTCACTTCACAGCCTTGTCACTAGAGAAGGAAATCCAGCCTGTTTTCCCCATAGGGGCTGCCTCATTGGTTTCCATCAGAGGGCAATTGAAGTAATGATGCTTTATAATGAATACCTCATAGAATACATTTTAGCAGAGACCACTTCAGTTTTAGATTCAGACAGTGAAAGAGAGTGGATAAAATCTAGGTATCTCTCTGTGTTTTCTAGATCTCTCCTGCAATCCAGAGGGAATTCTGTTGGCAAACATGTTTAGAGCACAGCATGTTGAACTAGGGGGCAGCATCCAGAAGGAGTCCCATTTATGTTAGCCATGATGAACCTGTCTTGTTGATATCAGTGGTGCTTAGTCATGGGTAACTAGTCTGGATACTGCCCAGTGAATTTCTCCATTTCTTGAAACAGTTTTGGGCATAAACTTGCCCTTTTGTTGTTCTTATTGTGGAACTGTGAGGTAAAAAATATATTTAGTGTTTACAGATCTGTGGCTGACATCCTGACTAACACTGGATGCATGCAGCCAAAAAAACCACACATACACAGTGACAATATCTCCA
This sequence comes from Hemicordylus capensis, assembly GCF_027244095.1. Lineage (NCBI taxonomy): Eukaryota > Metazoa > Chordata > Lepidosauria > Squamata > Cordylidae > Hemicordylus > Hemicordylus capensis. Next base: position 40,529,079 of record NC_069660.1, on the reverse strand, counting down.
CCTCTGAAGCACAGGGGTTCATGCACATGGCAGTGATCTTTGCCAATCTCCCTTTCCCCTGCAAGCACTCTGTGCTGCACTATTATGCACCCTCTGGGACATAATTTCATAAATTATGCACCCTCTGGGACATAATTTCATAAATTATGCACCCTCTGGGACATAATTTCAGCACACTTCCAGGGGAAGGGGAGATCAGCAAAACAACAACAACAAAACAACAGTCTTCCCCTGTGTATGAGACCCTGTGCTTTTGGCTTCATATGTCCAGTGTTAGTCAGGATGTTGGCCTGTGCCCTTATTTTTATGTTCTTGAAGAGCAAAACAGAATGCTATGTGGCTTAGGTCCCCAATTTGACTTTCATCAATTATTATATCTGTGAGGAGTTAGCAAACAGTCCAGAAATTTGTTTGCACAAAAAGGCTAATCCTCAATGGAAATAGGTCCCTACCGCTTGTTGGCTGTCAGTGGAGCTAAACTCCGACACACTAATCGTGGAGTTTGTCTAAAGTGTTATCAAATCCCTATGAATAATGGATACATTCATAATGCTGAAGGTCTTTTCATAGATAACTCATGAACACAAAAAGGGATGATAAAGGTGTTGGATAAATTATTCTTGGTGCATAATTTTGCCAGCTTTAGTGTACACATATTATGTAAAGTGATTTTTAAATCTTAGTTTACACAGCCTTTAAAAGCTAAATAAATGAAGAACAAATTATATGTAAATCAATGTAAATCACTCATCTATATACACAATATTTTCCATGTGGGATATTTCTGATAATAATAATATTTTACTTTCTTGGCACCTTTCATCAGAGAAGCACCAGATGAATTGCAAACACTGACTAATTAATTTCTCGCAGGATTATGCTAGTGATGTCCATTCATGTTGCTTCATTCCCTAATGCCCTGCTCTGTTCTAAATAGGACTGAAGATGATCAGCATCATAATAGGAAGAGATTTCAGCAGGTAAAATTATCTTCTTGTGAGGATTCTGACTTTTGTGCATGACTTCCTTGCTTCAGTTGCATCTGAGATTCAGCTAAGGAACTCAGTACCATATACTTTGACTTTGTCAACCACCTGGATGACAACATTCCAGCCTCTTTCATGTCCATGTGAAGTGCTTTTAATTCATGACTGCCTCCTGAACACATATTCACATGGGGACAATGCACATATGCTCTGAGATTCATTGACAGTGTATAGCACTTGTGACTCAAGGCCAAAAAATAGCAGTGGATAAGTGGATCATGTGGTCAGTTTTCACATCCGGGCAACCAGCTCTCAGAGAGGTGCAGTGATTATGTGGGAGTTTCCCATGTACAGGGGTGTAGACAGAAGGAAAGCTGGAGGGATAACTCTTTGCTTAATTTTTTTGTGGAGGGGAAAGAGACCTTTGGGGGAGAAAAAATATGATGTTGGGGCCAGAAAAGCAGTGAGGGGAGCTCCCCAAATGCTTAAGAAGGATCTGCAACCCCTGCCTGTGTGATCTTTTTTTCTCTACCAGATCTGTGAAAGATAAAGCTTACACTGGCAAGCTTGACGTGGGTCTCCCAAATACTAGTCCATCATTCTTTCCACAATGTACCACACTAGTTGCCTTTATTTTTTTTAAAAGCTATCTAAACCTGTGGCCAACAACAGATATTATGGTATGAATTCCATAGATTAATTGTATGAAGCAGTACTTTCTTTTCCTTTGTCTTAAGCCAATCAATTTCATGGAGAATCTTGATTTCTAGTACTATAAAAGGAAAAAGGATGTTGCCCTATTTCATGTTTTTCTTTCTTTTCTGTTATAGTATTTCCAAACTTGTTCTCTCTGACCTAACAAGCACAACATGGAGAATTTATTGCCTTAGCATGGCACAGAATATCCCAAAGCATATAGAACATTGCATAGTCCGTTCAGCAGCTACAAGGACAATTATTTTTGAGTAAATCTACTCTCCTGCGTTAACCTCAAAAATCCCAGACAACATCCTCAGAAGAGTTTCTTAAATCAAATAACTGGCATTTGGCAAAATGAAATTTTAATATCATATATCTGAAGGAACTATATCTTACCTTATAGAAAAATTATCTGTCCAGAACAGCCTTAAAGTATTTTCTTTTTTCAGGGACATACTGAGATGTGCTTTTAGTTATGCCTATAAAGGTACATTTGTATGAACTGGCGAATGGTCAAAGTCTATCATGAATTAAAACCAGTTAAACAAAGAAGAAAAGAGCATAACTGGCTTCCTCAGGTTATGGACCTAAGTACATCTCTGCCCCTAAGTACAACCCCAGTGCCTCAGAAAGTGAGATCTGAAGAAAAGTTGCCTTTGAGAGATGCAGTCAGGACCATACTTGGCACTGATTCAAGTAGAGAGTAGAGAAGATTACCTACAGAATCCAGATTAAATTCCACGGGAAGCTATTGCAGCTGAAGAAGTGAATTTCTTTTCTCTCTTTAATTAATTTCTCCTCCCTATCAAAAGGGTACAGATTTGCCATCAGTTAAACTGACAGAGCATTCATAAGGTTGAAAATGAATGGAAATATGTATGGCAAAGAGTTTTAATCTCTGGAGTTCCTGCTGTGAAATCAAGCCCTCCCTCACAACATGATGGTAATGCAAGTCAGTCTTAACTCAGATAGACAGAGGGCACAAAACCCTGGGTGAAATTCAGAAAGTGAGAAGCAGATATACTATAATGTCCCTCTAGATTCTAAACTACCAACATTTAAGAGAAAATAATCTGGAATGTTGAGCCCCATCCTGGTATTAATGTTGTATGTGTGTACAGGTGCTTGTACACATGAACACAATTTTTGTGTGAATTATTGTACATGTATTCATTTGAAAAGTAAACCTGGCTACAGAACCTCTCAAATGCAGGTACAGATACGGAGCATACAGCTATACATGTGTTCAATATAACTTGTGGATAAATTACATGTGTACAGATCTTACGCATGTAAGATTGTATGTGCGTTGAATATAATGTGCAAATAGGGATTTGGTGTTAACACAGTTGGCATAGTAGTGGCACCCTGTGTGCCAATGGACCCCCCCCCCCCGCCATATGCAATTCAGTGGGGTACTCAGTTCAGCTTTTTGGGAAATTTTGAATTGTTTAGACTTTTTGGTATGTAATGAATCTTAATAGGAAGTCATTATGATAAAAAGTCATAACACACCAAAGATTCTAAACACTTCAAAAATTCCTTTAAAAAAACCTGAGTACCTCACTGGCTTGCAGGTTGGGGGGTAGTTGGAACCTAATGTGCCCTATCCCCCCAACCCATTTTGGACCACATGGCGCTACTCACAGGCAATAATGGGGCTACTTTGAATCCCCATTATTCCCTATGGCAGAAAAAATTCCTTTTAAAAATCAACACTTCTCCCGTTCCTTTGGTGGCTGGGTGGTAGTTGGCACCCATGGTGTTTGTGCTTGCATTTGTGTTTGTGAATATGCATCACTGTCACTTCATTCTTGAGGAATGAAGCACTTAGTGTCATCCCATCCCCTTTCCCTCTTGCTTGCAAAGAGGGAAGAGGGGTGCCCCATGTGACTTTGCCGCTTGACAGGCTGACAAGCTTGAGGTGGGACATGGTGGTGTCCCTGTTTTTGGGCAACTGCATTGCTGCATCAGAGACAGGAGGGATGGCGCTAGTGCTTGTAGAGGCAGCCGGTGAGAAGCACTGCAGGCATAGAGTGGGCACAATCCTAGGTGGGTTTGCACTGCTTCTCTATTACTGCAGTTTCAAAAACTGTGTGGAACCATCATGTTATGGTGCCATCCCCACTATGGCTGCATCCCCATTGGGAAGTAACATTTTGAGGGGCAGACCTCAGGTCTCGGTGGTGAACCTTACTGCAAACCAAAGGTTCAAACTGGAGTTTGGCAAGGCATAACACAGGTCACTTTCACTGTGAAACTGTGGTTGCACGAATTTGGAAATAACAGAGTTCCAACCTCTGCCCCCTGTAACTCCGGTTTCGCGCTATGTCCAAATACATCTGACTATTTTTTGCTTTTTCTTGCCTTGCCTCACTTCTGAAGATGCAAAGGAGAATAATAATGCCGGTCAGTAAGAATTGGTCATTTAAATCCTTAATACATACTGCTTGCAAAGAGTAGTATTTTTGGGGTGGGGGGAGCAAATTAATGACATTTGTGTGTGGTAGGGAAGATATTTAAGTGTGTTATGTTTGGCGGGACTGAAAACTTCCCACTCTTCAAAGGATAGATTCCTGACTGTCAGGAAAAGGAGTAAAGTAGCATGAGCCATGCTGATACAACACCCATTTAGTACCATCTATTATCTCATAAATGTCAGTGTTATTTCTCCGGCTCATTCTGCCCCAACAGAATTGTGGTCACATCTCCTGAAACTGGCAGTATGATTTCTTTACTGCTTGAAAATGTAAGTAAAGATGGCAGGTAGTCTTCCTACGCAGCCATGACACAGAGTGTGTACTTTATGAGTGTGTACTTTATTTACACACATACACCCTTTGCTTTAAACACCCTTTGCATGTCAGATTTATTCTTCTTATGATAGAAAAGAAAAAAGAAAAAAAGGAAGTGCATTGTATATCTCAAACAGATATTACCACTTACACCTGGCATATGTAAATCACATTGCTCTGGAATGACATTAGGGAGCTGCACAGGTCTGCTTGCTTTAAACAACAGTCAATAGTTACAACTGTGCGAGTCCAGCAATAGATGAATATATTATGTGTTCTGAGCTACAGAGCTTAGAAAATTTACTGAATCTATTCCAGCTATTGAATTGTCATAAAGAACACTGTCAGGCAGATGGCATTCCATCAAATCAGTGTGATCTAGCAAATTCACATGCACCTGTTCCTCGCTAGCAAGGAAACATTGGCTGAAATATGTTAGATATATACGCACTGGAGACAATGACTTCCGTCAGCAAGCGCAAATTCCAATGTAGAATGATCTACCGTGGCATTTCTTGCATATATACAGGAGAGAAGGGAAGAGTAACAATGAAGGAAAACTGTGCAAAGGTTGCCCCCCGCCCCCATATTTTGGCATGCATACACCTCATCAAAGGCTAGCTGGATCTCGGCTTATTTATTTATACATTTTCCTACTCCTATGAAATACTATGAATTTTTTTATATACCACTCTTCAACCGAAGTTCTCAAAGCAGTTTACACAGAAAAATAAACAATACATTTTAACTGTTTATTTTATGTTAAAGATACAGTATATAACTGGGCAACAGCCAGTCTAGTGCTACGCTTGTGCAGACATGTTGCACAAAGATGTGCTAAGACAGGAGCTTGCATTCCAGACTAGTTTGCTTGTGCAATAAGGTGGCACGTCCCCTGCTAGGGAATGTGCAGAACATTTCAACTGCAGGATATTTCAACTTGAAATGGGCATTTCAAGTGTTTTGAGTTCAAAACAGAACACCCTCTTTTTTAAAAAGCCTGTTTCGAGCTCGAAGCAGAACAATCCCATTTCGATCAAAACGTTTCAACATTTCCAGCACCATTTTGGAGGCCTGTTTTCCCCTTGCTGATTGGTTTTCTGGCACAGGCTTCTGATTGGTTTGCAATTTCCTTGCTTCTTGCTTGGCTTGTTATCATACAAATCAAGTGTTATCATGGGCAACTGTGCCCCCATTGGCTGGGGGGAGGGAGAAGCGGGGAACACAAAAGGAGATAATTTCAATATGTATTCAGAGGGAATGGGAGGCAGAGAGACCCTCCCTTGAAGAAGACTGTGCCTCTCTTGAAGAAGAGGATGCATCAGGAGAAGAGGAAGGAAGGTTTGATTTTGTGGTTTTCTTTTCTCAGCACTGAGTATAATATGCTGTACTATTGCTGATATAACTATCTGGTTTTACTGGATCTCAGATTGGCAAAGTCAGAACTTGGGTGCCTTTCTTGAGTAGTGGTTTGTTTTATTTGTGAGATAGTGTTGTGGTGAGAAATGGACAGTGGCAGCTCTCTCTCTCTCTCTCTCTCTCTCTCTCTGTAATATTTCTTGGTGATTGTTGTCATGAGCTCCATGTCTGGCATTGAGATTTAGTTATGCTTCATGCTCTGCTCTGCTCTGCAATCTGAATTGCTAGGTGTACTCATTCAAAATATGTGGCAGAAATTGCTCTAGAGTTTATGGCTATGCTTGCTGCTAAGTAAGGGCAGCCATTGCAATACTAGGAAGTAACATAACGAGTCATAATTGTGAGTGAGAGAGCAACTTGTGCTAATGATGTTACTATAGCACAGGCACTGTGGCTGGCAGTGGGTTCTAGGTCAGTGATTCTTTTTGGGCCATTTTTGGACTGTTTTTGAATGTGTGTTCTTTGTTGAGAGGACAGCTTCCCTTTTACCGAGTGCTTCTGCAGTGTTTTTCAAAGCAGGGTTGCAAAATGCATTGCAATGCAAAACTCGAGTGTATGTATTCTGTGTGCAGCTTGTTCCAGCCACAGGGAACAATGGGGAAACTCGAAACACCCATTGTTTCCCATGGGTAGCTCCTAAGGACACCAAAGTGTGTTTTGTGATAGGGTATGATGGGTGCTACCAACCACCCAACCCACAAAAGAAATAGGATCATATGGTGGTTTGGGGAAATGGTTAAATATTGTCCGCTTGACCATTTCTTTTGTGGGTTGGGTGGTAGGCAGTACCCATCATGCCCTACCACACAACCCACTTTGGTGTCCCTAGGAGCTACCCATGGAGAACAAAAGGATGTTTTGAGTTTCCCCATTGTTCCCTATGGCTGAAACAAAACACTTCAAGTTGTTTTGTCAAAACAGCCAGCTTGGTCACTGTTTTGATAAAACATTTTGGCCATTTTGCATTTCATTTCTAGCTCGAGACAGAATGCAAAATCCAATTTGTGCACATCCTTACCTCCTGCTGTGAAACCCCTTCCTCCTTTGTTTTGCAGGAAACCTGTGCACAAGAGCACAACATCAAGCATCCACATAGCTTTGCACTGCTACGCATCCTTCTTGCACTAGCACAATTTTGTTTGTTTCATCACTGCAGTGTTAATCTGGATGTCAGCTCCTGCCTTTTGAACAAGTAATCTCCATGACAGTCTATTACAAAATATCATCATGCAATACAAAGCAGTTACCATATGATGGCGCAACCACAAGCAAGTGCTAAAGAGATATTAAATAGGGATGTGTGAATCGATTTGGGTACAGATTGATTTGTACACAAATCTAGCTGATTTGGATGATTTGAAGACAGAACAAATCACCACTGTGGTCCATTGGCAAGATTCAAGTCCAAATCAAATTGCACCAGATTCAAATCGAATCGGTTTGAGATTTGGATTCTGCCTATTAATTTACCCAGATTCTCAGCTTTCATGTTAAAAAAAAAAAAAAGCTAAGCTCTAGCCCTTGTAGAAGTGGACCTATGAATCCTATGAGGATGCATTACACTCCAAAGAGCCTAAACACCTCAACAATTCCTAAAAGATAAACTGATTACCCAGTGGCTTGTGGGCTGGGGGGTAGTTGGCACATGGGATGCCACTAATTCCTCAAGCAGTGGGGTCACAATGAACAGAAGAAATGAAGGTGTGTAATGAAGACACCAAAGAAAAAATAAAAATAGCATGTGTGGGGTGGTGGTTTGTAGTTGACACATGACAATTGACAGTTGGCACTGTCCAATGACAGTCAAAATGAACAGAAGAAATGAAGGCGTATAATGAATCCTCGTACAAATTCATTATGAGGAAAGGTTATTAGATACCAAATAATCTAAACACTTCAATATTCCTAAAAAAATAAACTGAGTACCCCACTGCCTTGCAGGTGTGTGTGTGTGTGGCGGGGGGGGGGTATAGTTGGCACATGGCAGTTGGCAATGTCCAATGACAGTTAAAATGAACAGAAGAAATGAAGGTGTGCAATGAATCCTCATAGGGATTCATTATGAGGAAGTGTTATTATACACCAAATAATCCAAACACTTGAAAAATAGTGACCACACATTTTGCTCCATAACTCCCCTTATACAAGGGCTAGAGTTTAGCCTTTCTTAACATTAAAGTTAGGGATCCATGTTAAAGTTAGGATAGGGTGACTTCGAATCCCCATTATTTCCTATGGTGGAATTATACAAAATCAGTTTAAAAAATAAAGAAAATAATTAAAAATCAATCAAGTGCCCCACTGCCTTGAAATTTGGGTGGTCGGTGGCACCCATGGGGACCTACCCATCTTCTAACCTTGGTGCCCATAGGGCCTTTATAAGTGGTCCAAATTGATCTGAATCCAAATTAAATCAAATCTAAATTGAATCTGGGGTGATTTGGGGGGCAGATTTGGACAGAAAACATATCAGGGGTGATTCAATTTGGGCACAAAACAAATGGAAAAAATCTATTTGTGCACATCCCTAATATTAAAGCATCTCCTCAACTCCCTGGTGTTCCTGCTGCAGCTCTCCTTTGGGTTCTGAGGTGAGTTCAGGGGAAATAGGTCCTCCCCTAGGCAGCATAAGATATGGCTGTAATTAGATAACAAAACATTTTCTCAAACAGGCTTGGTGAAATGAGACTCCATCCTATATCATCTCCCAGTGATGGGGTGACTAATTGGGATGCTGATAGACAAAAGGCTTATTCACACAATCATTTGAATCATTGAAACTCACAATGTTAATGTGAGTTACTAACCTTGAAGTGATTATGTGAACTCATGTCAAGGTGGTTTATGGCCCAAGATTCCCATCTTGGCATGGGTTCACACAATCATGATAATGTTGATAACTCACATTAAACCTAGATTCAAATGCTTGTGTGAACAAGCCCACTGTCCTTTCCTCAGATCTCCGGTGCTCCTGCCACTGTTGCTGTTGTTGGTTTCAGGTTACTAGTGAAGCTTTCATTGGCTCGCTGGGCTAGTGGTGCTTGGAGGGGGATAGTTGTAAGAGGTCACTATTTTTATAATGCCCATGCAAGTGCGGCAGCTATTCAACAGCCAACTTGATCTTGTCTTGATTGTGGATCTCTCATTAGCTGGGCCAGTGGTGCTAGAGGTTCATTGGCTATTATCTTTAAACTCATGACTATGTAGCACTTATTTGCCCATATCTAAGACTGTGTCTCCTATGCCATGTATGAAGGGCACAGTTCAAAAGGAACTTCCCATGCACAAGTCTTCTTGAAATGAATAAGAACTGTGGAGCATTCCCACTCAGCACTTCAGCAAACTTTATTCATTTCCAAAGTCAAAGGAGCTCTCACAGGAATTGGTCCTGGTCAGCTGTGCCTTGAAATGCAACATTTAGCTTTTTGAATGGCTTAAAAAGTAGAAGGAGCATCAGGAAAACAGACCCAAGAATCCTGGTGAATATATAACATTGTAAATGCATCCATTTTAGATTGAGACAGAAGACATGAGAAAAGTGGCAGTGACTGCAATCTCTTGGACCATTACTTAAAAGTAAACCTCACTGAACTCAATGGAACTTATAAGTGAGCATGCACAGGACTGAACTGACTGTTCATCTAACAGGGTAATACAACTGTTGCTAGTTGCAGAGGTTCTATTCTAAGGCGTTTTGTCTGATCGGGGCGTAACTATAGGGGGGCAGGGGGGCACGTGCCCCGGGCACCACCCCGGCGGGTCACGTGGGGGGTGCCAAAAAGTGGCTCCCCCCGCCGTCCCCCCGGATCGCCCGCCGTGTGTGGCAGCGGGCATGCGGGCGGCAATTCGGCGGCGGGTTGCCTGCTGCGCCAAGTGCAGCGGTGGCTGGCCTGGCGGCGATGGGATGGCCTCCTCAGTGTAGCTGTAGCGGCCGAGTGGCGGTGCAGAGCGACGCTGAGCCTGCCTTCTGGCCCGGCGTCGCTTCTGCGCAGGCGCACCTGGCACACCTGCGCAGTTGGGACACCGACACCGAGCCGGCGTCACTTCCCAACTGCGCAGGCGCGCCAGGCACACCTGCGCAGAAGTGACGGCGGGCCAGAAGGCAGGCTCGGTGTCGCTGCCTGCACTCCGCACTGCCGCTCGGCTGCTACACTGAGGAGGCCATCCCATCACCGCCAGGCCAGCCACCACACCAGCCACCGCCGCACTCGGCGTGGCAGGCAACCCGCCGCTGCCACAACTTGGAGGGCAACCCACCACCACGGCCCGCCACATCGCTGCCGCCGCGGCCCACCACATCACCACCACGGCCCACCACATCGCCGCCGCAGCCCGCCACATCACCGCCACCGCTGCAGCCCGCCACATCGCTGCCGCACGCCGCCACTGAATTGCCACCACCGCCGGCGATCTGCTACCTGGGGGGCACCGCCGCCACCGCCGGCCCAGGTATGTGGGGGCCGGGGGGCGGCGCCATTTCAGATCGCTTGCCCTGGGCGCCGTTTCCCCCCGATACGCCACTGTGTCTGATTCATTTTTCAGCACATTTGAGTATGTTCCATATTTCCCGTAAATTCTTATCTCTTCAGAGCATTGCTGCAGGGTACAAGAATTCAGCCAGTTCCCATCTTAGACATAATGGAAAATAGGAGGGAATAAATTAGAGCCATAGCGGAGAGTTCTGGTCACAGTCACTTCCAGTCTCCTAAACCTCTTTATACATTTCATCAAGTAGCCACCAGTGGTGGTAGTGTTGCTACTGTGATTTCCTTCAGCTACTGTTTTTCAACTTCCTATGGGCTGAAGGCTACCAATCCCCAGCAGTAGACCAGAGCCTGCTAAGCTTGGGGTAGATGGAGATGTCCAAGAGGATTGGGAAGAACACATATTGTGCAAGCTGGTTCATACACAGGAGCCTCTCATGCATTGACAGGAAAAGGGGATCTTTCTTATAGAGGTTTGTTGCCCTGGAAACGGTCTTTAATGTCTCAAAGACAAAGCTTGATTGGCTAGAAGCTGGCAGATCTTCTTTCCTCTATTCAGGTGCTCAAAAGGACAAGAGACAAGCATGTAGTTCCCTTCTTTGGGGTACTTTTGTTGCTACAATCAAAAACTGTTTTCTACCTGGGTTTGGGAGCTGTGTGAGCTCCCAATTTTCGCTTGTGTAGAAGCAAGGTAAGAGGAAAATCTGGGTAGAATTGATTGTGTAGAAGCAGGGTAGGAGGGATAGCTACCCGGGTTTTCCTCCTACCTTGCTTCCTTCTACACAACCAAAAAGTGGGAGGACACACAGCTTCCAAACCTGGATAGAACACAGTTTTTGATTGTGTGAATGACCTCAGTGATTATCACACATTACTCCAAGGTGGTCTTTTTGTTTTCTTGAAAAGGGGAGGTATCCAATTGTCCCTGAATCTTTTCCCAACAACTCTCCTCGTGCCAGTCTCTGAAACACCTCCGAACTTGGAAGCTGGTTTGGTACTGACATGCTTATCAATCCATATCAGCCTACAGCCTTGCTATTTAGCAGGCCATACCTTCAGGCTATACCCATACTGTTGCATGCACATGGTCCTTTCTAACCCATTCTATTATTTTGCTAAATCGAAGGCAGCAGGAATGCCAAACCCATGATAGTGATTGCATTCCCGTGTCTGGGAGCCTGATCCTGGACACAAATAGGTGTTGCAAGGGAAGAGAAATACAATGTTCAGAGCCCTTTCTCATGACCAGCGATAAAGGACAATAGGGTTAGCAGGGAAGAAACCCTGAAGAGCTTACCTCCCTTCAGACGAGCAGTTTCCTTTTTTTGGATGGGTAGATCGCCCACCCAGAAGAGCACCGTTTTTTAGAAGCTTAGCCAGAGCTTGCTTCCCAGCCTGGCTGGGAACATGTATCCCTGCCTTTTAAAGCAGGGAGAGCCACTCCCAGCCGCCAGAATTTCCTTGCAAATGGGGTCTGCGGCCCTGTTTGAGAGCGAGACCACACCCCCTGCATCTGACACCAGAAGCATGGGGTGTGCCTGGGACACGAGGTATGGCCCCTGAACATGGTGGCCTGGGTTCTTTGAACCCATTCGCACAAAGGTGGCTCCACTCCTCATAATAGGGTACATAAGAACAGCCCTGCAGGATCAGGCCCAAGGCCCATCTGGTCCAGCATCCTGTTTGACACAGTGGCCTACCAGATGCCGCTGGAAGCCACAGGCAGGAGTTGAGGGCATGCCATCTCTCCTGCTGTTACTCCCCTGCAACTGGTACTCAGAGGCATCCTGCCTTTGAGGCTGGAGGTGGCCCACAGCCCTCTGACTAGTAGCCGTTGATAGACTTCTCCTCCATGAAGTTATCCAAACCCTTCTTAAAGCCATCCAGGTTGTTGGCTGTTACCACATCTTGTGGCAGAGAATTCCACAAGTGGATTATGCGTTGTGTGAAAACTATGGGTAACTATGCAGCTTCTCAACAGCCAGAATCCCTAATAAGGCTGCACATATCAAATAAAGTCTTTGCTTTGGCACAGAATATTGTTAATATTGTTCAGTACGATGGTTTGGGTGAGCCAATTTACAATAAAACCTAAGTATGTTTAATTGGACTGAGCAACCTTCTGAAACAATTGTGATTTGCTGGTCAATGACTGAATAAACTTATCTATCTAACAATGGAGAAGGATAAGACTTTTTATTTTTTATTTTATTTTATTTTATTTTATTTTTATACTGCCCTTCTGAGCTGGCTCAGGGTGGTTTACAATTAAAAAACAGAAATCATTAAAAACAATTAATGATTTTCACCTCTGCTTTTCCTATATGTCCTCTAATTCTTTGCTTCCTGGAACATCATGGAAAGGCAAGAGTGATAATTAAATTATGTTTCTTACTACAGTAGCAGCAGAATACAAAGCAGCCATATTTTAGTGGCCACCTTGATGGCACTTCTCAGCCTTTTTAAATTTCTAGCACTATAATTGCGAACCATTTCTTCAGTTGTGAGACCTAAGAGACAATCCTGGCTTGATTTCCACCAGAGCAATTGGCAAGAGACCACAAGAATAGCAAGTATTACTCCAAAAGTTTCCATTTCCAGTGCAAAAAAATATGTGGCGTTCCATTTACTGACTAATGGGTCTCTCTGGGATATATGGGTACAATGGGTCTCTTAGAGATTAATCCAGATCCCTTAGTTGTCCAATGGCCCTGAATCCCTTGATTCTCACAGCTTCTCGTCTGCTACTGACTGCCTATTTCCCCTCCTTCTAAACTTAACAAAGGATACAGCTTTCACTAATAGGAAGCCACTATTTCATTTCTCTTGCACATCTTTGCATTGCCGGTAAGGTTTATATAATAATTTCTAAAGCATCAACCTTTCTACCCTGACCTGCTCTATGCATCATTTTGCTTTATGCCATGACACAAAGTCTATTCCATGATGTATTAGTATTTAGATGCCGCAATAACTTTATGTTAGATTCAGGTGGCAGTGTAATCCCTCGATTGATTTCTTTTCATTCCATTTAAACTTAAATCTAAGTTTACAGATCCTGCTCTCTCTTTTGTTGTTGTTGTTGTTTGAGAGATATTCTGGTGGGTATATTCTGGATTACAGTCCAGAATTGTATAGCAATAGTCCAGCACACACTTGACAGATTCATCAAAGAAGTCGGCAGCATATATAATTTTTATTTATTTATTAATGAATTGAAACTGACTGAGAAATATTTGTTAAATGAAAAATGACCAGAGACCAAAAGATCCCAATCCTGTGATTCTACTGCACACTCAAGGGCTCTGGGGACCACATGAATCCCAATGGGAGAGCATATGAGGAAATGTTTCTCCCCATATGGTTCTGCTTTACATGATTCTGCCAATCAAATCTACCTTTGGAGGTTTGATTGGCAGGGATGTGTGCTAGGGCTTTCTCATTCTGGGTATCCTCCCCATGAGTCTGGCCCCATCATTACTGGTTTTCCAGTATTTTGTTAAAACTGTTTTATTTTCTATGCAGTTACTTTGTTGTGATTTTCTCTCATATGCTTAAAAAAAATTTTTTTAGAGATCCCTGTGTTGCTTGTGGGTTTTCTTAATTGGTTTGTTTATATTGATTTGTTCAATTATTATTTTTAAATCTCATTCATAAGTCACCTAGGGGGCTCTTAGGAGGGGGCAAAAAGGCAGGATAAAAAAACCTTACATATATAATACATACATAATACATACTTAATGAAACACATTTGGTGGTCTGTACTTATGCAAAGCTTGACACTTTTGGAGTCCTGTAGAGCACTGCAACTATGTGCCACTGATCAAGGGGCATGATGTGCCTTCCTTCTTTCTTGTTCTCCATGTGTAGTGGAAGTCAACTTATGGAGATGCAACAAACGTCATTATTCCCTACCCTGCCCAAACTTTGAGGATATTCTCATGACCTGTGGAAAGTGGGCTAAGGGAGCTTAGCCCACTTTCCACGGATCGTGGGAACCACCGGGATCGCAAGCAAGCCCGGTTTCCCCAAAGCGGGTCACCCACTTAACTACCCCTCCCCCTTAGCCCAGGTTAGCGGAGCAAGCACTCTGCTAATCCGGGTTTTTTGATCATGTATTGCTGTAGCGCAGCTCCATGCCGTGGCAATACATGAAGAGACCCCCGGCCAGTCATGAGGCTCGCCTCTTTGTCTTATTTTGTCTTATTTTGGTGAAGAGGTTATTCCAGCAATTTGGAAAGATGTAATTGGCCTGCTGCTCACTGCAGATAAGTTTCAAATTTCTAAAAGATGGAAGTGTCGCAAATCCTCTGAGGATTATTCAACCACTTTTTCATCTCCCTCTCTAGTAATATAAAGGTAATACTGTATTGAAAGCATGATGGAAGCAATGCAAAGTCTAGTTATAAAGGAACAGTGCAGTGTCCTAGTTTGGGGGAGAGACTATTTCCCATTGTCCACTAACCTTCCCACCCTGAAAACTATTTGGCCTCTGCTCCTGCCACCTTCTACTCCACAACGCCCCTCCCCACCCTTATAACAAAATTTGATGTGCCCTTCAGAATGAAACTGGAGAGGCTCAATTCAAAGACCTGGTGCTAACAAAATATATGATATGACTGCCTATGTGAGCTTCAGCATTCACTAACACACTACATTTTCAAATCTAATCTCATTTCTGATTAAACTTTTTTCCCTCCATCCCATTTGTAACCCATGCTAGGCAATAAGATTTGTGCAGCTCGGTATAAATATATGCTTTGGCATTAAACTGGGTCAGCAATTCCGACAATGATTTCTCTTGGAAATTGGACTTGGACAATTTGTTTGGCTGGGGCAGATCATTTGAAACATATATGATGGAAAGAGTATAAAGCACTTTTTGAAGAGAGTATGCTAATAAATATTATGGATGGAGGTCTCATGTGCTGCCTTTTGAGGGTACAGGGAAGATCTCCATGGGAATGCACTGCCCTCTGGCAGCAAGAAAGAACAGTGTTAAGCAAGGAAGCAAAATAGATCATTAAAAAGACCAAGATCTGTGTAGTGATTACGTCTTCTATCTGCACAAAGTATGTGGTTTGAGAAACTCATTTTTGTAAACCATCTATTTCTTACTCTTCAAACCTTTTTAAGAGTTTTACTTTTTACTTTTTCAGAATCTCATTACAAAGCAAGAATGACTTCAATAGATCTCTTAAGTGCTCCAAAATATAGACATTTAACCATCATTTAGCAAATTATGTGTGCCCTACTGAGGTTTCCAGAAGATCCAGTAGAAGTAAATCTCCCCTCCCCTGCTAAAGAACAAAAAAAGAAAAAGAAAGAAAAGTCACACCTTCAACCATCTGCTCTTTCCTAGAACAACCTACTACCCCAGCAGCGCTGATTTTAAATTAGATTCACTGTGCCATATTTTAGGTTGCTATTCTTCCCTAATCCATACACTACACCATCTATTTCATCTGTACTCCCATATGCTTTCAGTAATGAAAACAAAGCTTCCTTCTTCTGTCTCACTGATGCCAGAATGCAACATAAAGCTCTTTGTATCATGTAATAGTTTAAAAATCCCCATAAACAGAATCATCTCCACATGATAAACTGTTGTGTGGCAAAGGAATAATAATCATATTTCGAGCTATGAACTCCGCCTGCCTGCCTGTTCCACTGTGATTAAGATAGCTCAGAATGACTGAGCTATCCTAATCGCTGCCTGTGGCTTCATCACCAGAACTACAAAATCCCTTAGTGCAAAGTTTTCTAACCTTGGGTCTCCAGATGTTGGACTACAACTCCCTTCACCCACTGCCATGGTCTTTGTGGCTGGGGATTATGGGAGTTGTAGTCCAACAACACCTGGGGACCCACGGTTAAGAAACCCTGCCTTAGTGCATTCCATTATAGATCTTTAAGCTACAGCCACGAAGTTTCCCACATATGCTTGACAAAACAGCAGCACCAAAACATTAAGGTTTATTTTAAGACATTGGATTACAGGTCCTGCAGTGTAATGTGGGCATTGCGGAACTGCCCGTGCTGCTGCAGGTCTCTAACATACATGGTGGCAAAGCAAGACAAGAAGGCAATAAATGACAGCTGGGAATAATGGAAGCAGGTGTGACGTGCAATTGCACAAGAAAGCTGTAGTCCCATTACTGCTCAGCAGTATTTCCTGTAACAGGGATTCCCACGTGTTGCTGACTACAACTTCCACCATCACCAGCTGCAATGACCTTTGTCTGGGGATTATGGGAGTTGTAGTCAACAACATTTGGGAATGCCTGCTACAAGGAGCACTGCTGCCCAGTAGTACTGTCTAGTACCGCTCACCAGTAGTTCTAATACTGCCCCTTTGTGTAGCACAATTGCTGTGAGTGTTAAAGCCACAAAGTGGCGCAGGTGGATCTGCAGTGGCCACATTACACTACATTCAACACAGGAAGAAACAAGCAGGCTCTGCCCCATCTTAACTTCCATCCATTCAGCTTAACATGTGCATAGATCTTAATGCACTGTTATAGGAAAATAGGAAGCTGTCATATACAGAGTCAGACCACTGATCCATCTAGCTCAGTATTGCTATCAGTGGCTGACATGCCACACAGCATACAGTGGGTGGTTCTATGCACCTGTGCTGTTGCTAGCATCTAAAACAATGTGATGGTGCTGCACAAGAAAATGCTCTTGTGATAATATGTGAAACTGTGCAATTGTGCAGTATTATGGCCATTGGAAATAATGGCCATAGCATGGTACATGTGATTGCACAATGTTATGTATTTGTGCAAGAGCAGTCTTGCACAACAGTGTTGGTATTGTTTTAGACATCCCCAGCAGCACAGGCAGTGTAGGACCATCCAAAGTAAACTGGCATGTTGGCCATTAATTGACATCAGTTCCCCAGGGTTTCAGACAAGGATCTTTCCCTGCCACTTCTGAATCTGAGCTGAGCCTTTTTGCATGCAAAGCACGTGCTCAATCATTGGGTTACAGCCCTTCCCAATGAATACACTATATTCACACATAGAACCTATGCATATGCTAAGCTGAACATATGGCAGTCAGGAACAGAAACAGCACACACAGTCCCCCAGACACAGACCATATATAGACACTAAATTCATTCTCACAACCAGCCACAGCAGGGTAGGAGTGGAAAACTTGGTTAGAGAGGCTCGAGTGGAGCCTCAGGACCCACTCCTACCCTGCTGCTCCAGAGCAGGGTTACCCTGTTCTCTTACCCTGTCTTTTACCAAGGTAAGAGGGGCAAAGCCCCATCTTACCCCACAGCCCTGAACATGGGTGATCAGGTGTGTGATTGGGGATGTCTGCAGCAGCTCCAAGCAGCCCAGCTTGCTTCCAACAACAGAATGCTGCTTATAGAGCAGCCAGGAAGTTGGGAGCTGCTGCATTGACATGGGCAGCCTCTTTGCTGCCCGCACAATGCAATGTGGGATACTGGAGGACTTCCTCCTCCAGATCCTTGTAAAGAGATCTCCACCATGCCAATCATGTGGGTGCATAGCGTGGCGGCGCTCTAGCAAGTCCTTCATTGTGTGGGGGAAGGTAGGTATATTGCTGTCCCCCCCCCCCCATTTCTCCCTAGCTCCAGAAATTTTGGCCATGTGAACAACCCTAGTGTGTGTGTGTGTGTGTGTGTGTGTGTATTCAATTTTTATACTGCCCTTCCAAAATGGCTCAGGGCGGTTTACAATTAAAACAAAAAACCATTAAAACCAATTAACAGTTAAAACAGAGATTATGAAATGCCATAGAACAACAATTAAACAATCAAGACAGTTTAAAAGCCTGAAAAACCAGGTTACAACATTAAAACTGTTTACAACAATTTAAAAACCCTGGAAGGCCAGGCCAAACTCTCTCCTGAAAGCCAAAAAAAAATTCAAATTATG
The DNA here is from genome assembly GCF_027244095.1 of Hemicordylus capensis. NCBI lineage: Eukaryota > Metazoa > Chordata > Lepidosauria > Squamata > Cordylidae > Hemicordylus > Hemicordylus capensis. The sequence continues at coordinate 40,510,780 of NC_069660.1, read as the reverse complement.
GATTTCTGCAGGAAGTGCATTCCACAGCTCAGGAGTGGCTACAGAGTAGGCCCGCCTCTGAGTTGTCATCAGATGTACCGGTGGTAACTGGAGATGGACCTCTTCAGATGACCTTAACGTATGGTGGGGATCATGCAGAAGAAGGCACTCTCTAAGGTAACCTGGACCTAAGTCGTTCAGGGCTTTAAAGGTAATAACCAGCACTTTGTATTTTGCCCAGAAACATATCGGCAGCCAAGTGCAGCTGTTTCAAAACAGGCACAATATGGCCTCTCTGGGTTGCCCCAGAGACCAATCTGGCTGCTGTATTTTGAACTAACTGAAGTTTCCGAACTATGTACAAAGGCAGCCCCACATAGAGAGCATTGCAAAAGTCAAGCCTGGATGTTTCCAGCTGATGCACCTGTATTGTATCTGCATTAAGATGTTTGTATACATGTACATGGTTTTTGTGTGACTGTGGGGAAAGAAGAGAAGCAAAAACCACACTCCTCTCCTCCCCTATCCACACTGCACTGCAGACCTAGCCTTGCTCTCAGTTAGTTTAGTGGCTCCTTGCGAGGATGGAATGTTCCATTCTTGTAAGGCTGCACAAAATGCCAGCCACTGAATGAATAAATCTACAAGCATACTGATCTGGATATGCACACACTGTACACAGATTGTGCATGCATTGCATGTACCATGTGATTATGGCTAGAGTCAATAGCCCCATTCACACATTATGTTGAACACTTGTACAAGAATACAGTGTATACAGGTACAGTTAGTCACTTGCTGAACTTAAGAAGTGTACAGCAGTTCACGTCCTATATGTATCATGCATTTGAGTGGCCTATATCAAGGCTTACTTTTAACATAAATGCAGGTACAGTCATTCAAAAGCAGATGTATGAGTATACAGATATCTGTAAACTTGTACAGCACAATGTCTGAATCGGACTAATTAACATCTAAAAGTGCTGTTATGTGTCTCTTACAGCCTAGAAACTAGTAAATGAGTTCAGGCAACTAGGGAGGTCCACAGAAGAAAGCCAAACGTGAAAATAAAAGACCATACAAAACAGTTAAAAACAATTAATGATACCAAAAAATCACTGGGAACAAAGACAAGAAAGTCACTTCGGGATCCTATAATGATGTGAAACTCAAGATGTTTTACTTAAAGATTGATATTTTACATAACTCTTTAAGAATTATTATTATTTTTTAAAAAAACCCTCGTCTCAGTAAATCTTTCCACTGAAAATGTATCAAGGTGGTAGATAAACTCAACCAATAACACCCAAAGAGCTCTGACCTTCTTCCATTGCTCTTAAACTTCGCAAGCCTGTGTGTGACAGGGTGCCTACCAACTTCAAGCACAAAGACTAACACCCAGCTTGAGTAATTGAAATGTAATTATAGGGTTCACCTTGAGAGTTGTCTGAGACTTTCACCATCCCAGACATAAGCCTGGGGAAACGAAGGAGACGCATAATCACACTGAAGGGCCACTTCAGAAGACTCTCGAACAAATGCACTTTAGACAGTTTCCAGACTATCTTATATATTATATTTGTATAATACACACTTCTTTGTTGGTTATGATTTCAGAGTATGCATTTTCAGTTGGCTGATATTTTCAAGCAAGCCACTCCTCTCCCTCCCTCCTTCCCTCCCTCTCTCTCCCTTCTCTCTCTGGGAGTATATATGAAATAGTCATCTTATATACTTATATATTTTAAGCATCTTTGCCCCGCCTTTTCTAAATAAAATAAGCACAAGGCAGCTTACAATAAATGCAAACAAAAATATAGAAATACAAACCTCCCACACAAATGAAAGTGGATGTTAAATCAGCAGTCTAAAAGAACAAGTATGACTAAGGGAGGAGAGCTGGTATTCGTGTATCAAGTACGAATTGTCCCCTAAGCATAAGGTGCCTACATGTGAGCACCAGGGATGTGCACAACCTGGTTTGGAGGTCCTTTTCCAACCTCTGAACTGGTCTGGCATTTGGCTGGTTTGGTGGGGGGGAGTTCCCTTTAAGGAGCAGGGAGGGTGTCCTTACCCCACCACCACCATCACGTTTCCCCCACCAGCACTCTCGTCGAAATTGCTGGTGCGGGGTGGCAACATACCTCCTTGCCATCCCGGTCAGCATCAAACCAGAAGTGCCAAACGTGTGTGAGGAGGGGAGGATACCCTCCCTGCTCCTTAAAGGTAACCCCCCCACCACAGCCAAACCAGCCAAAGGCTGGAGCTTGCACATCCCTAGTGAGCACTGTCTCCTGTAAGATATTCCCCTTAGGGGATGGGGCTGTAGCTCAGTGGTAGAACATCTGCTTGTATGCAGAAGGTCCCAGGTTCACTCCCTGACATCTCCAGGTAGGGTTGGGAAAGACTCCTGTCAGAAACCTAGGAGAGCCACTGACAATCAGTGTAGACAATACTGAGCTAGATGGACCAATGGTTTGACTCAATATTTATCTATTCCTATCTGATAAAATCACTTAGCCAAACTGGCTGAAATACTGTGCAGTGTCCCATAGTCATTTTCGGCACTGCAGGAGCTGCTGCATGTTTGTAACCAAGCATTCACACAGTTGCACAAGATCAGAAGATCACTGATGCACAAAAGACAAACATGGTGTGAATGCAGTTGTATGATGGCATGGCAATTTGAAATAATGGCCATACCCTTTGTGAAGGAAGACCTCTTGGCCTAGACCTCTTGAGTTTCTGTATATAAGCCCCCATACTGTTATTAATATTCCCAGACATTTTCTTGTAAATAAGCCCTGATAAATGAATTGTATTATATTATATTCCCAACACGTCTTTATTATAAATAGGATTTCTGTTCTTGCAAATCCCTGTGCATGGAAAAGGATGGCAGGGTCAAAGGTTTACTCTTATTCTTCTATAGTTTCACATTTTTAAAATCATTTGACAGTTGGTTTTTGGAGGGAAAGGAGATTTGTGTTTTTTTAAGAGGGAATTATTTGTTTGTTCTGATTGGCTGGGCCGAGGAACTGATGGGCAGAGAAGCTGCATATACGTATTGGGAGTGTTTAGAGAGGGAAAACAGAGTACAGAGAGATTCTCCTGAGAGACAGAGGCCTGGAAGACAGTGAAGTCAACAAGAGTCTGCTGGAGAGAGGACTAGAGTCTAAGAGTCCTAGGAGGGAAGTCAACATCGTCCTCAGAGAGAGTCCTCAAAGTCAGAGGTTTGGAAGATGGAGAAGTCCAGAGCCTTCTGGAGAGAGGACTAGGGAGTCCAAAGGAGAAGCTTGGAAGCCAGATAAGTCAAGTCTGCTAGAGAGAGTCAGAGCTGAAGGTTGAAGAAGACAGAGAGGCTATTCTCACAGTGGGGGGAAACTGGGCTAAGGGAGCCCAGCCCAGTTTTCCCCCATCGTGAGAACCACTGGGCTCACGGTTGAGCCCGGTGGTTCCATGGCGGCTAGCCTACCTAAAAAAACCCTTCCCTTAAATGAAGTTAACAGAGCGAGCGCTCCCCCAACCCCCGGAGCACCTGAGGGAGCCACGGCCATGTGCAGGAGTGCCCAACCGAAGCAGCAGCTCATCTGGGCAGCTGATCCAGCCACCCTGCAATGAGCAACTGCTCATGTGCAGGGAGTGCAGGCTAAGCCCCACTCTCCCCACATAACCCCATGAGGCTCTACACATTGATCATGTGTAGAGCCTCAGAGAGTCCTAGGAGTGAGTCCTGAGAGAGAGTCCTGAGGGAGAGACCTGGCAGCAGAGTTTGGTAGTCTGCAGAGAGTGAGCAGCCAGCAAGAAGAGAAGCCTTTGAGCTGAAATCGCTGAAGAAAAAGAAGAGCCAGGCTGGACTGAGCCCCAGACCTGTGCCATACTCAGAACAAAGAGTCTGCCCAGCAAGCAAGGAAGAAAGTACAAGAGGACTCTGAGTAGGGACCTGTATCGAGGCAGGTAGTGGTTATGTTTCTCCAGCTTTTAATTTTCCCAGACCTGCTCTGTAAGTAACTGTTTTGAGTTTGTACTTTTTCTGTAAAAGAAATGTTATAACTGAACCAATTTTTCTAAAGTAAATTTTCTTGTTAAAAAATTAGAAGCCTGTTGATTGTCTCCACTACACATATATAAGCCTTTCCACACTACTGAGGTTTGTTTTTGGTTTTTTGAAATTTTTGATAAATGTGAAGGGCTGTTGTGGTGGACCCAGCCATACCAAAAGTTCACTTGGTGGCTGCAGTAAAAAGGTTAGGAGAAATAAAGGGCTGTTCCTCCACATGTGGTGGCAGAGGTGGGATCTGTTACTCATGGTAGCATGGTGGGATAGCTACACCATTATTGTGCAGCTATTTGGATGCTGCATTATGAGCACACAGCAGAACCTTTGGTGCCGAAAATGCCCATGGGCACTACACAGTATGTCAGCCATATTCTATTTTGCCAGGCCTTTGGGACACAGTAGCTTATCATTCTTCCATCCTGGTTTGGTGTTAGCCATTGGTTTGCTGCTTAGATTTTATTCATTTTTGCATGTATATTTTGATATTTGTATTATTGATTTTGCTATGATGGTTTTAACCTTACATTGTATGCTGTTTGGTGACCTTTTCAGTGGGAAGCTGTCTCCGAAATAGTAATATAAAGGAGATATAAATAAACATTTCATAGGCAGGGAGTCAGGGACTTCAGTGTAGTGCATTGTGAAGAAAAGGATCAGTCATATATTTGTTGAGGGCTTGTGGATTTTCAGTTCTCTGTTGCTGAGAATATGTAACACCGAAACTATCTGATAAAAGATGAACAGAGATAAAGTAATTTCATGTCCCTGTATGGCTTAGTCGAGAAGGTGCAACCTCTCTCTCTCTCTCTCTCTCTCTCCGCTCTGTGTGTTACAGCAGTACCTTTCTGATATACATTTCTACCCAGTCTAATAACTACTTTGCCTTTCCAGGCAGCATCTTGAAGCAAAAGAGTAATTGAGGCACTCAGGACATTGGCAGTTAGTAGTTTTGTCTGCCTTCATGAAAAAGCTAAATGATTGTACTTAACAAGAAAACTCTTCATCTGGATTAAGCTGCTTTCTTCCCCCTCCCTTCCTCACAGGAGTTTAAACATTTGCACAATATTGTCAAATAAAAATAAATTCCTTACCAAACACAGTTGTGGCTTTATGAGTTCATTGTGGGTGGGGGAAGCAATGCACTAAGGGAAGGCTGTGCTTTTGTAGTCGATAAAGTATAGAAGCCATCTTCTCCCACCGCAACCGAGATAATAATTAAGATCCAGTCAGTGCTGCTAACGTTTGCTAGAATTCTTTTATCCAGATTTGTCGGTGTTTCCCACCTAGATTTATTGGACTCTAACTTAGGTTTAAAATTCCTGTAACATACTGTAATAAAATTGCTAAAGATTTTCAGAGACACCAAATGGATTAGGTTTCTGCAATACAAGAAATGGGAAACCAGTTAAGGAATAAAAACCAATTATCATTCAGTAACTGATAAATGTAAATAAAGAGATAGCCTGCCCCTGCTTGCATATAGGGCTGAACTAATACAGGGGATCCTTTTTGTGAAAGCTTTCTTAACTTATTAACTTATGCCACTGATTTCAATGAAGCTTAAGTACAACTAAGATTGCGAACAATATCCTGACCTAAAATTAAACAAACCAAGATAGGTTTTAAGACTGATTATGGTATTTTATTGATAGCCGAAGTGTACATATTTTTCAATATTGTCTTGTGTGCTTTTTAGGTTGAAAGGCAATTCAGAAAAACTGGAAATATATACATAAAATAAAGGATAGATTGGCCAAACATCTGCAGAAAAATGGATTTCAGTAACACAACCACACGCCACAATACCCTTTTAGTCAAGGGCTTGATGACATTTTAATGCCAGGCCAGACCAAAGAGGCAGAAGATAATGCAGTATGAGCTGATCAGTAAAAGGTTGCAAGAGATGAATTTTTCAATCTGACCCAAACCAAATGCTACTTTATTTTATTTGACTGTTTTCAGCACATCCAATCGATATTTCAGAATAGAGACATCAATCAATGCAGACAACTTTTTCAATCACTTGTGTTGAAGGGGGTGGGAGTCAAAAGCAACCTTCCCCCCTTCTGAACATGATTTAGAAGTCAGTGTGTGCACTACACTTTTAAACGCTAACCCTAAAGGGTAACCCTTTGTGTTCTGTAGTTCTAACAAGCACTTTATTACCCACCCTAGCATTTGAACTAGACCCAAGCAGGTCATCATGAATAAAACTGATATAAAAAAAAGCATTCCCAGTGTGTTATATCTGTATAACTACAGTTTATTCCCCTGTGTTCAGAAGTTTGTCTTTTTAGAGTTTCTGTATTCTGATCCTCAGGGCTAAACCTGCTATGCTCAGGGAGAAAGGAGAGAGAAATGGTTACAGAAAATATAAAAGAAGAAGTAGGGCATTGGGATGTAGGAAAGGACCAAATAATAAACTAGGGCTGCAATCCTGAAAATATTTACTACAGAGAAAGTTCCATTGGATAACTGGATATGTGCTCCCAAAAGATCCACGAATATTATTATTTGGTTATATCAAGGAAGAAGTTCTTGCAGTGGATTTAGAACTGATATTTAATCTATTAGCAGTGAACAGTGTGTGCACAGCAGCAAAATGGAAATTGCATGGCGCCCCATCCCTCGAGAACTGTTTGAGAAGGTCTGGCATACTGCCTTGATGATAAAATTAACATATTATTTTAAAGAATTAGAAGGAAAGGGGCAGGACAGATTTCTTGAGAGATGGAGCCTACTTATAGGTTACTAGAAGAGAATTATACAAGATGATGACTCTATGCTTGTGAGATTTTTCTTTCTTTAGAGAGTATTAGAAAGAGAAGATAAAAAGTTCTATTGGATTCAGTAGCCAACAGGATATGCACTGAGATGGTGCCCCTAAATGCCTTGATTAAATGCAAATATGTATTCAACAAGGAGCCTTGTAATTTTCAGAAGTTTATCTCTTCTCTCCCAGTTTTAGAACAGATGCTCTCAGAAACAATAATTTCTGCACTGGCAAGACATCAGTCAGAGAAGCATCTATCAATCTTGACGTCATTGACAAGGAGTACACTAGAAATGTTTACTTTAACTGCTTCTAAAAATGAAGATTTAATTTGTAGAATCCAGAGGAAAGAGCTGTAGTAAGCAAGGACAAGGCAGTGGAGTAGAATCCAGAATATTAATGGTTTAATGAGACAGACGTTCAGTGCTCTTGCTGCTGGCTGTTTATTAGCCCCGCCTCTACTCCAGGACTGGACTAAAAGTAACTAAAGCACCATTCCAAAGCTGGCCTGGATCAATGAACAGATTAACCAAAAACACCATAAGAGGAAACATTTAATAAAAGATTATTTGGAGGGGAAATACACTTTTCACATACTGATGCAGATTTTCTATTTTAAAACAGAAGAATAGCCCTGCTGGATCAGGCCCAAGGCTAATGTAGTCCAGCATCCTGTATAATACAGTTGTCCATCAGATGCCTCTGAGAAGGCCATGGGAAAGAGGGGAGGGTATGCCCTCTCTCTTGCTGTTGCTCTCCTGCAACTAGTATTCAGAGGCATCTTGCCACTGAGGCTGAAGATAGCCTATAGCCATCAGACTAGTAGCCATTGATAGACATGTCCTCCATGAATTTGTCTAAGCCCCTTTTCAAGCCATCCAAGCTAGTGGCCATCACCACATCCCATTGCAGAGAATTCCACAGATCAATTATGCACTGTGTGAAAATACTTCCTTTTGTGGGTCCGAAATTTCCTGGCCATCAGTTTCATGGGATGACCCCTAGATCTAGTGCTGTGAGAGAGGGAGAAAAATGTCTCACTGCATAAATTTTATACACCACTATCATGTCTCCCCATAAATCACCTCTTTTCCAAACCAAAACAACCCGGATGCTGTAGCTTTCTCTCATCAGGAAGGTGCTCAAGGCACTGATCATCTTGGTTTCCCAGGCCCCTGATGATCTTGGTTTTCCAGTTCTACAATCTCCTTTTTAAGATACGGTGACCAGAACTATACACTGTAAAGGAAGAATGGCAGTTCAGTTCCCAAATAGCAAAGCAAAACCAGTTTGATCTTGAGACAGTTCTTTAGCATTGAAGAACAAGAAGGATTTCTTTAAAGAAAAGGTGACAAACACATATGAAAAAGCCTGCAGCTTAATGTCAGCTGTAGCTCATGGCTGAAGAGAGAGAGCAAAACAAACAGCCATCTCTGGAGAGACAAAATGGAGACTAACCCTGGAAGAACAAATTGGGGAGGAGTCCAGCACTTTTATCCATGACTCTAACCCCACAGTGGTCACTCTGAGACATTGCAGCTGAGAGCTGATACTGCCAGGGTTCTAGCTTTAACATACACTGTGTACTCCAAATGTGGCCGAACCATAGATTTGTATAAGGGTATTATAATATTAGCATTTTTATTTTCAGCCCCCTTCCTAATGATTCCTAGCATGGAATTTGCTTTCTTCACAGCTGCCACGCACTGAGTCAACACTTGTTTGTTTGTTTAACATATTTTTATACTGCTCAAAACTTACATCTCTGGGCAGTGTACAACAAAAAATGACAACAGAAAAGTTAAAATATTAGCTAAAACAAATAAACAACAACAGAGAAATTAAAACATTGGTTAAAATAAATGACATCAAAAAGTTAAAACATTACAACAATTTAAAATTTTAAAACAATATTTTAAAACAATGTTACAACGGTTAAATTGATATTTAATTAAAAGCCTGGGGGAACAGATGTGTCTTTAAAGATTTTTTTAAAAATTGTCAGAGATGGGGAGGCTCTTATTTCAGCATGGAGCACATTCCAAAGCTTCGGGGCAGCAACGGAGAAGGTTCATCCCCGAGTAGCTAACAGATGAGCTAGTGGCAACTGCAGACGGGCCTCTCCTGATGATCTCAATGGGTGCGGGGTGGTGGTTCATGATGAAGAAGCCCTCTTAATTAAGGGCCCCGTAAATACCCAGGGCCCAAGCTGTTTAGGGCTTTATAGGTTATAACCAGCACCTTGTATTTTGCCCGGAAACCTATCAGCAGCCAGTGTAGCTCTTTCAATTCAGGAGTAATATGGTATCTCTGAGATGACCCAGAGTCCAACCTGGCTGCTGCATTCTGAACTAGCTGCCTTTCCGGACTACATACAAAGGCAGCCCCACATAGAGCGCATTGCAGTAATCCAGTCTGGGGGTTACCAGCATATGTACCACTGTTTTGAGGTCATTTATCTCAAGAAATGGACACAGCTAGCGTATCAGCCAAAGCTGATAGAAGGCACCTCTGGCCACTGCTTCAACCTGGCACACCAGGGAGAGGCTCAGATCCAGAAATACCCCCACACTGCATACCTGTTTATTCCAGGGGAATGTGACCCCATCCAGAACAGACAGATCAAACTCATCTCCCAAGTTTTGACCCCACACAATAAGTACCTCCATCTTATCGGGATTCAGTCTCAGTTTGTTATCCCTCAGCTAGCCCACCACTGCCTCCAGGCAGGCATTTATGGAGGTTATGCCCTCTCCCAATGATGCTGAAATGGAGAAATAGATTTGGGTGTCATCAGCATACTGATAACACCCTGCACCAAATCTCCTGAAGATCTTTCCCAGCAGTGTCATGTAGATGTTAAACAATGGAGACAATATGGAGTCCTAAGGGACACCATACAAAAGTTCAGGTTTTGAAGAAAAGCAGTCTCCAAGGGACACCATCTGGAACCTGCCCAAAAGGAAGGAGTGGAACCACTGCAAAGCAGTGCTCCCCATTCCTAACCCTTTCAGACGCTCCAAAAGAATACTATGGTTGATAGTATTGATAGCCGCCTAGAGGTGGCTCCAGTGGCTGTTGCTGGTGTCTGTCTTATGTTTCTTTTTTAGATTGTGAGCTGTCTGGGGACAGGAGCCATTATTTATATTGATATAAACTGCTTTGGGAACTTTTGTTAAAAAGCAGTATATAAATATGCATCTTGTTCACCATCATATTCTGCTATATGTTCAACAATGTTGTCCTTAAGTATGCTGTTTCCATTAATTTATCCGGCACAGAAGTTAAGCTCTGTAGTTTCTCAGTCCTGCTAGGTTTTCTAGCTTGCTGGATTCTATCCGTTCTTTAAAATACAGTAGTATTCCACCCCCAATCTGCTCCTTGCTGTCCTTTCTGTAGATTTTGTATGCAGGAATAACAGTGTCCCACTGTTTCTCACTGTTCCACCAGGTTTCCATTATGCCCACTATATCCATGTTTTCATTAGCAACCAAGCACTCCAGCTCATACATCTTGGCTCAGAGGCTTGTGGCATTGCTATATAAAAGCCAGCGTGGTGTAGTGGCTAGAGTGCCGGACAGAACCAGGGACCTTCTGCATGAAAAGTCTCTGCACTATCACTGAGCAATCATCTCTCCCTTGTTAACTATATTTTCATTTTATTTTTAGCCTAATTTCCAGGCTTATGAGATAATCACATCCATGTGTGTGTTGTGCATACTCTTCTAATAACCTTTACATTGACAGTCCAAAACAAACCAATTTCACGGTGCATTGGAAGGGGTTCTATGGGACCCCAATGGTATTTGTAATTGACCTGCCATCTTGGTTCAAAATGGCAGCCATTCCAAGTATAAACAACACTCCTTCATAATCCATGTGCTGACACATGGGTACAAACCAAACTGATAGCTCATGGGAGGGGACAATAGCTATTGGTCACCATGTTAAAAGAACTGGAAAGGAGGCTTGTGAAGGAACGAGGTCTAGACCTTTCGGGTTTCTGTAAATAAGCCCCTGTATTGTATAGTTATTAATATTCACTAACCTCTTCTTGTAAATAAACCCTGATAAATGAATTGTATTATATTATATTATATTCCCAAAGCTTCATTATTGTAAATAGGATTCTGTGGTTCCAAATCCCTGTGCATGGAGAAGGCTGGCAGGGTCAAAAGCTCATTCTTGTTTTTATGTAGTTTCACTTTTGGTTTAGCATTTTGACAACTGATTTTTGGAGGGAAAGGAGATTTCAAAAAATGGAGGAAAATTTTGTTTGTTCTAATTGGATGGCTTAAAAAACTGTTGGGCCAGAGAAACTGTATATATTGCAAGTGTTTTGAGAGGAAAGAAAGTGAAGTCAACAGAGTCCTGAGTGACAAGAGTCTTGGAAGGAGAAGTCAAGAGAGTTGGTTGGAGAGAGTCTTGGAAGGCAGAGAAGTCAGGTCTGCTGGAGAGAATCAGAGCTGAAGGTTGAAGAAGACAGTGAGTCCTGGAAGTCAGTCTGCTGGAGGGGAAAATGCAGCTAAAATCACTAAGAAGAAAAAGAGCCAGGCTGAATTGAGCCCCAGCTGTAATCAGAACTAATCAGCAAACCAGAAGCTGGCAAGAAAGCACAGAGAATTCTGAGTAGGGACCAGTATAGAGTCAGGTAATAGATGTGTTTTTCCAGTTTTTTTATTTTGCTTGACCTGCTCTGTTAATAACTGTTCTGAATTTGTATTTTCTTTCTGCAGACGCAATGTTTTAATTGAATCATTTCTCCCTAAAAGTAAACTTACTTGTTATAAAAAAAATTAGAAGCTTATTGATGGTCTCCACCCTACATACCTATAAGCCTTTCCACATTACTGAGGGTTTTTTGTTTGTTTTTGAAGGGCTGTTGTAGTAGACCCAGTCATACCAAAAGTCTACTTGGTGGCAGTGGTAAAAAGGTTAGGAGGAACAGAGGACTGTTCCTCCACATATGGTGTCAGCCGTGGAATCTGTCACTGTTTCTCGTAAACCCGCCACACTCAATGAGCCATTCATAATTTACAATGCAATAGCAGGTAAAGAGATGCCTCTGGTTCGACACTTTGTCCAAGTAGTCAAGAGGCTCTGTCCAGCATCAGATCCCAAGGGTTCAGAGTCTGAGGGTCCCAGGCATACTCCACTGCTGTCACACAAAGAGGCATCAAGGCTGTTGTCTTGTCTCCAGCAGCCTGTCCAGTGTGAAGCTGCAGAATTTATAGCAGATTGCCAGCTGGAATCAATCAGTGCTCCATCCAGTCAGCAGCCCTTCATCAGTTGTGTGCACGTTGCAAGTGGCTGCTGCGTCTCAACTCCCTGACCTGGTCACACTGCACTGCTTCTCGCGCCTGTGTGCCCTGGGAGATACTGTAACACCGAAGGCAAGAGTTCCTCCTGGGATTCATCACTCTGCTCTGGTAGCTCCTCCTGCACCAAGCCTTCCTCCTAGCCCATCTCAAGTGCCTCCTTCCTCCAATCACAGAGCGGGCCTTCAGGGTCCTCGAGTAAATTCACTGCCTCCCACTCCTCTTCTGAGTCCTTGAATGAAGGCATGGCACCTGTGGTAGCACAGTGGGATAGCTGTTCTTCCACATATGGGATCTGTCACCCGTGGTAGTGCAGTGGGATAGTTGTTCCTCCACATGGCTCCATTAGAACAACTTGTTTTTCTTCAAGCCAGGCTCCCAAGTCAGATGTTAGCCCAGACGGGGGGTGGGGATAGCTTGAGGGGGATTTGCAGGGGAGAATTGGTGGGCAGAGTAGGGGTTAAGAACCCCTCCCTCTTACCCACCCACAAATCTTATTCTGCAAGTGTTCTCTTAGCCCGTACTTTCCCATTATCTTGAAATATCCATAGTTGGGACTACACACATGCTGAAATAATGTCTAGTTCTGCCCTCAGATGAATAGAAAGCCTTCAGTTTTATAACATTAAATATGCGTAGAATTGAAAAACTACATACATTTCTTCTATTCAAATAACAATAAACATTTAAAAGGATTCTTCAAGGTGAATGTTATCTGTGGCACACAATTATCAGTCTCCCCGTCTCTTTCTATTGTCAGACTCACAGGGGTCAGAGTCTGATCTCATGCTGCTCCAGGCTTAGGAAGAGGGGGATATTACATTATACTTTCCCCCACCTTAGCTACAACAACTTCCTGGTATTTTTTATTTTCTTTTGCAAAGAGATATTTGGCAACTTTGTCCAGCAGCTAAAGATCATGGTCGCTTTAAATTAAGCGTGTCTAAAGCAGCACCAACTAAACTGTGCACTGTTTCCAATGGGCACAGTGGCTGTTGCCTTTTAAATTACTTTGAATGCACTTCTTTAGTGCCTATAAAAGAGGCTTTTCAAAACAAGGGCGAACAATACACATGGCACTCTCTCATTCTAGGTCTTGCTGCTTTCTCTACATCTGCTTGAATAGCTTCATTTTCTTCCTGCTTATTGAAAGCCTATGTACATGAGAAACAATGGGGAAAGAGGCTTTCCAAGAAGTGATGTTTACATTGCTCTTCGCATATTACATACCATATATCATTTGTTCGCTCTGCAATATAACAATAATTTTAAGATATTCTCACTGCATGTACTACAGTGCCACAGAAGAGTGTCAATTTTTCTATTTTCTTTTGGCTTGCAGTTTGTTTGTTTGAAGGAGGGAGGGAACAGGAGGGGCTTAATTTGTAGCAAATGCTTGCATATTGTTGTGTGTTTGACAACAGTTGTGCTGCTGATGCAAGACACTATTGGTTCTTCCCTCAAGTATTTTTATTTCTTTCAGAAGTTGGCAGTGGGATGCTTCCCTTAGCCCTGTTCAGACTAAATCAGGCCTGCTCAACTTTGCCCCCGCCAGCTGTTTTTGGACTACAACTCCCATAATTCCCAGCCACAGTTGCCAATATCAGGGATTGTGGGAGTTGTAGGCCAACATCTGCAGGGGCGGGGGGAGTTGAGCAGGCCTGGAACAGCACTAGATGGCACAACTTTACTTTTAAATGAATGGGAGGAGCATTTCAGTAACAGGCTTTCCCCCTGAAGTACACATGTTAATTCAAATGTGTGAATATAGCCTCCATGTGCACATATGGGGACTCTATTCACATGTTCTAATGAGCAGGGGAGGGGCCTGCTGCAATGTCACTTCCTGCGTGTGGTGGACAAGCAGCTTTTGAGGGGAAATTGCCCACGATTACTGATCTCATTAAGGAACCCCCAAGAAGCCCCTGAAAAACACCAGAGTCCCCCAATAAAGATGTGGATGAGCACAGCACACTGAGCCAGTTCGCTGAAGTGGTCAGAGTGCTGGATCAGGATTAGAAAAACATGATCTGAAATCCACAATCAGCCATAAAGCTTACTGGGTAAACTTGGGCTATCCCCACTCTCTCAACTAATATACCTCACAGGATTGGTGGGAGGATAAAATGGGAGGAGAGAAGCATGTAAACTGCCCTTAGCTCCTTGGAGGAAGTTCAAGATAGAAATGTAAAAACAATCCAGAGTGGATGCATTCACTGAGCTGTTTGAAAAAGTAGGTTTTGTCCACTATATAAAATCCCAGACCTGTTCTGATATCTGGATTCATCTGGATTTTTCACAAAGAGATAAAGATAAAGCTCCCTCTTGCATGTACAAATCTCAGCAGTGACAAAAAAGAGAGTCAATTTTGACACTAATTTTAGGCCAATTGCAACCCAATGCAACAAAATAAAGGCATACAAGATTAACAAAGGCGCTCATACAGCCGGACCTTGGGGCCCCAGTCCATGGCCTCAAAGGTCCAAGGGGGCCTCCACATGTCCACGGGGGGCTCCTGCTGCCTCGCCGCTGCCCCACCATGCCAAACCGCTGATCTTTCCCCCATAATTTTATCTGCCATGTGTGCGTCTGGGTGGGGGCGTGAGCCAAGCAGGCCTCCACCCCTATGGCAGCGGCAGTGGGCAGAACAACCACTGGGCCTATCTGTCTGGTCCAGCGGCCCTTGAGAACTGCGAGGCACTCCAGTGCGCTTGCTCAGTTGGAATAGATTGTCTCAAACCCGTGACGTAATGGGCTTGCAGTGATCTATTCCAACTGCACAGGCATGCTGGAGCGCTTCGCAGTTCTCAAGGACCGCTCGACCGGATGGACAGGCCCATTAGCCATTCCGCCCACCCCTGACACGGGAGGAGGGAGGCCTGCTCGGCTCACCCCCACCTGCCTGGCTGTGCACGTAGTGGCTAAAATTATGGGGGAAAGATCGGCAGGGCAGCAGCAGAAGTTTTTAATAGGGGGGACTTGCGGCGGGGGGGGTGCTTATGGCAGGGAAGGTCCAAGCATCAAAATTACCTAGGTGTGCCACTGAAGATTAACATCTCTAGGCTTTGTTGTGTAGAATACTGGACTATTCATCCATTTGGGAGCAGGGTCTGATTAGCTGGAAGGAAAAGGGAATTCCTAATTCCTAATCTGTTAACCACCACTATCATTATGTAAAAACTAACTGAAGCAGGCCTGATGCCCTTTCTACTATGCGCAGAATCCCAGCAGTTAGCCCATAAGCAATTATCTGCACATAGTAGAAACCACAGACAGGTTTGTCAAAATGAATTTTTCTTTTAAAGTTTATTACCTTGTTATAAAGATTTTATGAGCAAGAGATTAAATCATGCCTGGATATGTGTACTAAACCCAAAAGAGTCACTAATGTGACTAGCTATTGAAAAACGTTCCGTCATTGTACACTTCCATTCGCTAGAACAACCTGCTAATTATTTCAGACTGGAAGCTGCATAGAAATTTATGCTTTAAAATTACAGAGAGATACTCTTATAAAGGTGTTAGCCTTTTCTGTTTATATTAAATTTTATTCCGTTCCATCTGCAAACAGATCAAAAAGCTGGTGACATAAATATACATAGATATTCAGCAAACAAATTACTTTTCATACTATGTCATTTCTTTCTTTCTTTCTTTCTTTCTTTTAAAAATATTAACCCTGCTTTTCAGACCCATGGTTTCACAATTTAATTACATTAAATTATTTAATCATAGACTTGTGATACCAAGCCTATTTTTAGGACTGAAAGTGGATTTTTTTGATGCTGCTACTACAGAACATATACTTTAGATCCATACAAAGAAATTGAAAATAAAAATAATATAAATCATTGAAACAAGCTCAGTTCTTTACATTCCCGATAAAATAGAACAGTAGCCTTCAACCTGATCAGATCTGAAAAGCACTTGGAATTCCAACTCTGCAGTATAGGACCTACTTTTGAGTTCTTATCCATTATGCACACAGTGCAAGTGTTATAACTGCCAGCCCTGAGCAGTAGAAAGGGGAGCAGTCGGGCAAGAGGGTCCAGGCAAGAGGGGCCGGCCCCATCTCAATCCCTAACACAATTCTGCAGCCTGAGCTTGCCAGCAGGGAACTCTTAGAACTAGACACCCCCGAAGCAGCACCTATGGATCTTGGGCCCAAGCCCCTCAAGGTACTGGCCTTTTCCACTCTTCATATCTCCTGCTTCCCCAAGCCTGCATAGCAGTGTTGGTAACAGGCAAGGAGGGACATGATGGAATGAAAAAGTGGTGATAAACTCTACTCCAGAGTACTGCATCTTTAAATTTCTTTTCTCTCCAGTAGGGAGGCAGAGCCTGGGAGGGATAGTTTAAGCTTGGAGGTGTTTGAGAGACCTCATTTCAGTTCTGGCCCTTGTTGGAGAAAGATGCTCAATGGAAGGGGAGTCCACCCGGCATCATGCAGGAGTTGACTCTCTTTCTCTCCCAGAGGAGGGCAGTCCACCCAGCATCATGCAGTGATGAACCCTCCTTCTCTAGAGGTTGATGGTCTGGATGGCCATCTCCCAGCGATGCTGTAGCAGTTTCCTGTACAAAGCAGGAGGTTGAACTAGAAGGTCCAAGGTCTCTTGCAGCCAGGGGTGTCAATGCATCTGATGCCAATGCCGAGGACAAGCCCTTCCGCCCAGGCAGAGATTCCCCAGTCAGTGTTCATGGAATCATTGGGGGAGCTCTGATGGGGCTGATGGGCCCTGACAGGGGAGCTCATTGGTGGGAGGGCTGGCAAAATACTGCCCAAAATGGCCCACATGGGCCTTAGTGGTTCAGCTTGAAAGTAAATGCTTTGCTAGTCCAAAGCCCCAAACTGAATTAGGGTATTCCCAGAATTCAAGGGGGACCCTGAATCTAATTGGTGCTGCTTTACACAGTCCTATAGGTTGAGTCTATGCTTTTGATCTCTCTGGTTTTCTGTTCAAGTCCAACTGTGGACTCAAGCCCAGGCATGCTGCCATATTTACCCATATAGAAAGCAACTCTGAATTTAAGATGGTGCCTTAAAAGAAAGAGGTTAAATACAGGTTATACAGGTTTAAATACAGGTTATACCTGTATTTAAATACACCTGTATTTAACTATTTAAATATTTAATATACCTTTACTTAAATACAGGTTATACCTGTATTTACCCCAAATAAAGAAGAATTCAAATTGAAGACACACACACGCCCCCAATATTTAACAGGAAAGAACAGGGGAAAACGTCATCTTGGATTTCGGTAAATACAGTAATAAGAAGTTTCTACAGCAACACCTTTTGTACATAAGACAGACCATCCAGAACCAATAAAGGAATCTCTATTTCAAGAAGAATATGTTGGAATCACAGCTAAGAAGAAAGGAAAAAATGTTGCTATAATTCTTGCAGATGAAGTATTTGAGAGTGAGCTTGGTTTTATTGATCAATATATTCTCATCAACAATATGAACTTATCATGTTCATACTGTGCAACTTGAAAACATTTTTCTTCTTACAAGTGTTTCTGTAGATAAACATCTTGCCATACCTTGTATTGTAATGGGTAGGGTTGTCACAGGGCAAATACAAGTTCTTCATGGACTACATTCATCCGACAGGCTACCAGCTGATAGCACAGTGCTCAAGTGGTGGGCTCCATATAAAAACAGGGAGCACTGCCCCTGCAATGGGAATGTAATCTGCCCCTGCTTTCTTCATAAGTGACTACAGGGACCAACAAGGCATGAACCAGAGGCCCTATAGCTCAAGTACTGATTCCTTACATACTGTGTAGGGATGTGCAGAATCAGTTTGACAGCAAACTGGACTGCTACAAACCAGGCCAGTTCAAGCAATTCGATCGTGAACCGCTACAAACTGGTTCATTGAATCCACCGGCCCAGATGATTGGTTCAACCAAACCAGTTTGCATATCTGTGGTTCAGTCCAAATCTGATTAAACCTTTAAAAAAACAATTAATCTACCCAACCTGCATTTTTTTTCTAAATTTCAAATCCGGCTGTAAGATCCATAGTTCTGTTGCTTCCTTCCAAGTGTTTATCACTGTGCTCTTCTCGGGTATTCAACTGAATGTGGACATCAGGAGCATGACTAGCAAGCACATCATCACTGGAGATGTGGCCTGCAGATGCTCTGACATTGGAGCCATGGCCTGCAGGTATGCTTCCACTTCATTTACACATGTTTGGTATTTACAGAACTGAACAGGGCTTAAGATGCTCCATATCTGCCGCACTCATTCTTATTACTGAAGGATGCTGTGAGGCTATCCTCTGTGCCTTTCTCTCCACAGACACAATCAGGCCTGAGCATTTGGCAAAAGGGTGATGGGCTGAAAATATCACATTCAAAGGTTGCCTCTTTCTGATGTTATCACATACGGTGTAAAAGAAGGTGATTTTCCTGAGATATCAGAGACATTATTAATTATTATTATTATTTTACACAGTCAGACAGGTGTTATTGACTGGTTTGTTTTATCCAGACATCGAGTCCTTCCCAAGGACCTGGGATGCCAGAATTTTATTGTCAATGTTGTTGCTGTTGTTATAGATATCGTCGCAGAATATAGACTGTTCCCAGTAAAGCTGCTTTTTGTAATTGGCTGATAGTGATTTCTGTGGCCCCTATGGTGCTGAGGTGCTCTTCAAGGTCTTTTGGAACTGCACCCAGGGCGCCAATTACCACTGGGATTATTTTGGTCTTTTTCTGCCACAGCCTTTCAATTCCGATTTGTAGATCTTTGTATTTGGTGATTTTTTCTATTTCTTTTTCTTCTATTCTGCTATCCCCTGGTATTGCTATGTCGATTATTTTGACTTGTTTTTCTTTCTTCTTGACTACAGTTATATCTGGTGCATTGTGTGGCAGATGTTTGTCTGTTTGTAGTCAGAAGACCCATAATATTTTTACATCATCATTTTCTTCAACTTTTTCAATTTGATGGTCCCACCAATTTTTGGCTACAGGTAGCTTGTATTTTTTGCAGATGTTCCAGTGTATCATCCCTGCTACCTTGTCATGCCTTTGTTTGTAGTCAGTTTGTGCGATCTTTTTACAACAGCTGATGAGGTGGTCCACTGTTTCATCTGCGACCATGCAGTGGCTTATTTTTCCATTTTTCTGCTCGGTTCTTGACTTGTTCTTTCTTGTAGGCCTGCTTTGTTTCATTGGTGTTGAATAGTTTTGCGTTATTGACCATTTTAAGCGCATCTTCTTCACTGTCCTTGATATATTCTTCAAGGCCTCTTTTCTCCTCCTTTACTGTTTGATGGACTTGCAGCATTCCTCTTTCACCTGAGCTGCGAGGGAGGTATAGCCTATCGACATCACTGCGGGGGTGCAGAGCATGATTGATGGTCATGATTTTCCTGGTCTTACAATCTAGCGTCTCTAGCTCTGCCTGGGTCCAGTCTATTATTCCTGCAGTGTATCTGATAACAGGCATAGCCCAGGTGTTTATGGCTTGTATGGTGTTCCCGCCATTGAGTTTGGACTTGAGGATTTTTCTAACTCTCCTGATGTATACACTTCCTATTTTTCTTTTAACTTCAGTGTGTGCGATGTTATCAGCCTGGAGAATGCCCAAGTATTTGTAATGTTCTTTCTTTTCCAGGTTCTTGATCTTGCTTCCAATGGGCAGTTCTATTCCTTCTGTTTTTGTTATTTTCCCTCTGTTCATTATTAATGCAGCACACTTGTCTAGTCCAAACTCCATTGCTATATTGCTACTGCATATACGGACGGTGTTTAGCAGTGATTCGATTTCTGACTGGGACTTTCCATACAACTTCAGATCGTCCATGTACAGCAGATGGCTTATTTTACTTGATGTTTTAGATGTTTGGTATCCGAGGCCTGTTTTGTTTAGTATTTGTGAAAGTGGAGTCATGGCAATTACAAACAACAGAGGGGATAGTGAGTCCCCTTGGAAATAATATTATTATTATTATTATTATTATTATTATTATTATTATTATTATTTTACATTTTATATCCCACTCTTCTTCCAAGAAGCTTAGGTGTCTCCTCACAACAACCCTGTGAAGTAGGTTAGGCTGAGAGAGGTGACTGGCCCAGAGTCACCCAGCTAGTTTCATGGCTGAATGGGGATTTGAACTCGGGTCCTAGTCCAGCACTCTAACCACTACACCACACTGGCTCTCTTTTAGATTTCTGAGCAGATGTTAAAGCGTGGAGCCAGCGTGGTATAGTGGTTAGAGTCTTTCTTTCTTTCTTTCTTTCTTTCTTTCTTTCTTTCTTTCTTTCTTTCTTTCTTTCTTTCCCCTTCCTCTTCTTTCGGGGGGGTATGGGGGCGGGGTGGGGGGCAATTTGGGCATGTTGTTGCAAACTATAAAATGTTATAAAATGTTTAAAAACATTAAATAAAAAAACAGAAAAAGACATTTTCTGACTAACATGTATTTTTGAAAATCTCTAATACCCATTGGATCATTTCCCCTTCTGTTCAAAATAGAAATAGATTAAAGATACAACCAGGGCCAGATTAGTCATAGGGTCATAGGTTAAGAGGCAGAAAATTTCCAGAATTCTGGAGCACGTTACAAACACATTAATTTAGAGCTATGCCAAATGCTAACTCAGTTTGGTTTTAGGGTGAAAGTTCATTTGGGGATGGACACTGAAATAATTCCTGGCTAGGAGGGGGGGACATAAAATTATGCATCTAGAAGTGTTTTTGCTTCCAATTTTGCTACTGAACAACTGCTGTTTTGGCACCATTTCACCCCTTGTTTAGGGAACCTTTCATTATAAAGTAATCATAGCCATTCAGGAATCCCATGATATCATTATACTACAACTAGTATGATGAATAATATACAGTTAGTTGGATTTGGCTACATGTTGCTATCACTGAGGACAAAGAAAGCTAATTTAACATGAGCACCGTGCTTCTTTGCAAGGTCACATGGGTGATCCGAGCCAATCAGAAACAACAAATTATTTTGTCTTATTTTTCAACATTTTAATCTCACCTTCAAAAGAAAAAAGAAATTCAAGGCCACTAGTAAAGCCTAATCAGCAATGCTTCTTGTACAAGTGAACACTTTCATATTTTTTTTGCTATAATCAGATCATAAGGGTGCATCCCCCTGCCAGTTCATCAAAATTGACACTGGCTCTTTAAGATGTTAGAGATGGTGTTCCAGTGCATCGACCTTTTGCACCACCTATCCTAATGACCACTAGGGGCATTGGGAGCAGAGGTAGTTAGTGAGGGTCTCCTTACCTGTCCCTGCTTGCCTCCACTCTATGACCCCTGTTTTGAATCCTCAGGTTCTTCCTGTAGTGAGTCAGCCCTCTTCCTTTTCTCCCAGAGAGAAGATGGAAACATCTCTCTCTCTCTCCCTACCTATTCATTGGGGCTATTCTCACGACCAACAAAAATCAGGCTAGCAGAGGCTAGCCTGATTTCTGCTGGTCGTCAGAACCACCGGGATCACAGCCAAGCCTGGTGGTTCTGGAGCAGCTAACCCGCTCCTGTAGCCCACCCCTTAGCCCAGGTTTGCGGAGCGAGCGCTCCGCAAACCCGGGCTATCTGCTTGTGAGTAGCCACGGCGCGGCTCTGCGCTGCGGCTACTCGCGTGTAGACCCCCAGCTGGGAGGCTTAAGAGCAGCCTCCTGGCGCGGGGGTCTCCCCAGTATGCCCTGCGCACTCATGCAGGGCATACTGGGGCTTCCGGGGGCCACACGGCCCCCGAGGTCCCCAGCCCCTGCCAGCTCCGTTTCGGAGCCGGCCATCATGTGGGCGGCCGATCTGGCCACCCAGGGCTCCCTGCCTGCTTGTGAGCGGGGAGAGCAGACTTAGCCTGCTCTTCCCGCTCACTTCCCCAAACCAGGTCTCACGGATCGTGAGACCCGGTCCATTGTGTAGCTGATAGATAGGATAGGTTTTTCCTATCTCAAATGTACTTCACCAATAAATCAATTTGGT
Organism: Hemicordylus capensis; assembly: GCF_027244095.1. Taxonomy (NCBI): domain Eukaryota; kingdom Metazoa; phylum Chordata; class Lepidosauria; order Squamata; family Cordylidae; genus Hemicordylus; species Hemicordylus capensis. Next base: position 40,488,672 of record NC_069660.1, on the reverse strand, counting down.
TTAGACTCTGCAGTGATCTCCATGCATGTTTCTTAAATAGCTGCAACAACTAAACTCTGCACTCTGTAACTGGAGTGTCAGCTTCCTTGGTGCTTTGATAAATAAGCACAATCCCCAACATACAAAAGGTCTAACTAAACCATGTTCATCACTCTCTACAATGCAAAATTAACCCAGAGGCATGCAAGGTCATGCCTCCTTACATAGCACTAAACAAAGTGGAGTTGCAAAACGTGAGCTTCTAGTGTCCTTAGGCTGTTCCTTTGACAGCTCCATGAAGGTTGCTACCATCACTCATAGTAAAACTTAAGGTTCTTGCATAACCTCATAAAGACGGAAGGAAGAAACTTAAGAACAAGCAATGGCATTAATTCAAAACTCAACAGGGTATCATTTAAAAGCCTGGCCAAAAAAAGAAATGTATTTTCAGGGCCTCTAGAATGGTCAAAGGAATAAGGACATAAGAACAGCCCTGGTGGATCAAGCCCAAGGCCTATCTAGTCCAGCATCCTGTTTCACAGAGTGGCCCACCAGATGCCTCTGGGAAGCCCACAGGCAAGAGCTGATGGCATGCCCTCTCTCCTGCTGGTGTTTAGAGGCAGCTTGCCTCTGAGGCTGGAGGTGGCCTATAGCCATCAGACTAGTAGCCACTGATAGACTTGTCCTCCATGAATTTGTCTAAGCTCTTTTTAAAGCTATCCAAGCTAGTGGTCATCACACATGCCATGGCAGAGAATTCCATAGATTAATTATGTGCTGTGTGAAAAAGTACTTCCTTTTGTTGGTCCTAAATTTCCTGGCAATCAGTTTCATGGGATGATCCCTGGTTCTAGTATTTTGAGAGGTGGAGAAAAATTTCTCTCTGTCCACTCTCTCTACTTCATGTCTGTCACATATTGTGGACTTTTGGACTATTATTTGACAAGTACGTCTTGTTTTAATGGACCAGATAGGCACTGGAGGGGGAAAGTGTGGTTTTTATCAACAGCAGGTCAAAATTCCTTGGTTTACATACTGCTCAAGGGAGCATGGGCTTGAGCTTGGCAGTAAGGGCTCCATGCATGGAGTTGCGCAATGACATGCCCACTATTTCCAATGGGCATGTTGTGCAACTCTGTGCATGGAGTCCTTACTGCCAAGTACCACTATCCTGCGACACTGCCTCCTAGTAACTGTTTATATGTGTACTAGTATTTTTAAGCCCGTTATAATAACGGGCGCTAGCTTTCTTTTCCCCCTTTAAGCTTTCTTCATATCTTTTGCCCTTTTGTGTGTGTGTCCCTGTCTCTCTTCCTTTCATTTCTTTCCTTCCTTTTCTTGCTTTCCTTCTTTTTTTAATATGTTTTATTTTTTACCCGCCTTTAGCTGTGTGTGGGGGGGGCATTTTTCAACTTTGCTATTGGTCGGCCGGGGAGAGGGGGAGGGAATGGTGGCTGTGGGCGCTTTTTATTTTTCCCCTCTTTTGGCTCTTGGGTGGGGGACGTTGTTTGGGGGGGGTGCTTGTGTGCGACACAGAATGGCTCTGGGCTCTCCAGAATGGTGACCCCCCCTCCACATGATTAAGGGCCAAATCGGCCCATGTAAATGCTGCTGTGGCCACTACCGCCGCCCGCCCGCCCGCCCTCCCAACTGCCGAGTCCTCCTCATCCCCGGCCCGAGTCAGTCGGGCGATGAAAGTCCTTAATTTGATAGGGAGAGAGGAGCTTGCAAGCAGAGCTCCTCTCTCTGCAAAGCCTCTTCCCGAACTGGCGCTTTGGACGCAAAGGACGCAATAGGTGTCCTTTGCACCCAAAGCGCCAGTTTGGGTAGAGCCTTTGCACAGAGAGGAGCTCTGTTTGCGAGCTCCTCTCTCCCTATCAAATTAAGGACTTTCATCGCCCAACTGACTCAGGCCGGGTAAGGTGGATTCGGCAGTTGGGAGGGCGGTCAGTGGCCGCGGCAGCAATTTCGGGGTAAGGAGGACTCAGCAGTTGGGAGGGAGGGCGGGCAGGTGGGTGGGCGGCGGCGACCGCGGCAGCAATTTTGCCTGTGGGGCCGGGAGAGGAGGACTCGGGCAGCTGGGAGGGCGGGCGGGTTAAGGGCAATTTTGGCCAACACAACATGGTATTTGAACACTGGTGTCAGCAGTCGTGTCTCCCTTGGACTGTTCTGGGCCTGCGCTTCGCGCAGGCCCAGAACAGCCCAGGGAGACACGGACGCAGACCCCAACGTTCCAAAGGCACGGACACTTACTTAGCTCTTTATTATAGAGGATAAGGGCATGGATGGTTCTCAAGCCACCCATGTTCCTTTGCACAATATGTAAGCCCTTATATGGAATTCTGGGTATCAATCATTTCAAAATCATTATGCTGCAGCAGCATATGCAATGGCTTTGCATACATGCTGGAAGAATGTGCCATGAATACTTAAGACATTATGACATTTTAGAGTTTGAATTATGCTATGTTATGTATGCTATGTTATGTTTGAATTATTATGTTATGTATCCATTAAAAATCCCAGTTATTTATCTATTTATTTTATTGTACAATTTTTATACCACCTTTCATAAGACATGCCAAGGTGGCTTACAAAAGTTAAAATACAACAAAACCCTATAACATCATCAATAATAAACAATAAAACTAAGTTTGTGAACCACTCAGGGACTTTTTTGTATGGAGCGGTATAAAAATGTAATAAATAAATAAATATCAAATTTAAAACCTTAAAATCAGTTAAACAGTAGAAACCATAAAATACAATCAACCCCCCCCAAAAAAACCCCACCTTAAATACCTGGCAGCTCCTAAGGGGTAGAAGCCTGAACAAATAAAAAGGTCTTTAGTTGTTTTTTAAAAGAAGCCAGATGTCAAAGAGTGGACATTCACTGGGAGAGCATGACAGAGCTTGGGGGCAACAACAGAGAAGACCCTGTCTCACGTGCATGACAATTTAGCCTCTCTCAACATCGGCACACGGAGCAAAGGCCCCTCTGACAACCTTGCCAGGTGGGCAGAAACCCTTGGAAGTCCTTCAGGTATCCAGGACCCAAACCATTAGGGGCCTTAAAGGTAATAACCAGCACCTTGAATTGGATCTGGAAACAAATTGGCAGCCAGTGCAACTCTTTCAAAACAGGTGTAATAATATGCTCCGAGTGAGCAGTTCCAGAGAGAACCCTGGCAAGTGCATTCTACACCAATATTCTGTATTCTTAATACAGTGGTAAGTTCTTTTGTATGTTCAAATTCTCCACAACTAATCTCTAACCTTACTAAATCTGAGGAAGTATGGGATGAAATGTTTTAGGATAAACTGGGTATTTCAGATTTCCCTTTGCTGAACTATGTGTCAAAATATGTTGAAAAATGCTAAATAAGCTCATAATTGTGCAATTATTATTATTTTTATCTTCACAAATGCTGGCTTCATATTGCTTGAAATTATGTCCTGTTTAGCTCATATAGTAGTTTCTAGCCTAAAGGATATATTTTGCCCTCCACCAAAGTGATGTGAAAAACAAAACAAACAAAAAAAAGATGGAAAGAGCCTGAGGAAATCAGTTGAATGGCAAAAAGAAAAAAGGGGGAAAACACCACATACTGTAAAGATGCTGAAGTTATGAATCAGTGTTTCCCCCCTTCATATATCTGCAATAACCATAAATTGGGGGGTGGGGGCAAAGAGAGAACATATTTTCTTTGCATATTTTATGACTGACAGATTTGCAAGTTATTACTGATTTGGAAGTGAATATTTAGCACTATGATTTTTTTATTTTTTTTTTAAACCATTTCATTTCTTCAACTGTCTGTGTAGTTTGATCTCTCGGGGATTCCACGGAGAACAGAATGGAGACCAAACTCTTCTTCCAAACACTTTCTATCTCCACAGGCAGAGTGATGCTTACTCTAGGGACAGACTTGCTATCCCCAAAGAACACTTGCAGACAAATATATCCAGTGGGCCCAATTTAATTGGATTGCTCTTCCACACAGCATAAGATCTGGAGACAGATTCTCTAGTACTAGTTCAGAGAGGTGAACTGTATTGTATTAGATTGAGGAGGGAGGCAGACAGTGGTATGCATATTTGCTGTTTGCGAAAGTCTAAGTGGGGGGGGGGAGGAGAGAGAGAGAGAGCACCCCTCCCAGACCATGAAGTCTCCATCCTTGGTCCCAGGATGAAAACAAAGCCAAGAAATCAAGAATAGCTATTTTAATATTTGCATTCTTTAAGATCTTATTACTGATCAACACCCCAACTGCAGCTGCATTGGTAGAAGAACATTTTTTGTCACACAAGAGCAAGGGGTGATTTCCAGCAATTTCCCCTTCCCCCTGTAGCTCTCTGTGCCTCTGGAATATGTGTCCCTGACGGTTGTATATAATACACAGGATACATTACATTCCAGATGGACAGTTGCCTGCAGAGGGAGGGGAAATAGCCAAAAACCAACCCTAGCCCTTTATATAACAGAAAACGTGTGAAATTAGTCCTGATGTCAGCCATTTTTGCTGCTCAATGCAGTCCTCGGCATCCTGACTAATGCGGCACTTACACACTGAACGTAGTTGTGCTAGTGAAAGAAGATCACGTAGCTGCACAAAGTCACATTTTAGTCACAAAGCCACAGTATTTTTAGAATTGCCGTGATTGAACAAAAAATCCCCCTTAAAACGTTTAATGGGTGCCACAGGTTCCATACCTGTTGCTCATGCACAAACATCTAGCACCAGATCTAGACTGCACAAAGTCACATTTTAGTCACAAAGCCACAGTATTTTTAGAATTGCCGTGATTGAACAAAAAATCCCCCTTAAAACGTTTAATGGGTGCCACAGGTTCCATACCTGTTGCTCATGCACAAACATCTAGCACCAGATCTAGACTTAGTGCAACTAGCTAGCGCAACAGCCTTGCAGAAGTGCAGTGTTAGGATGTCAGCCACTGAGTGGGAAATCTGGAAGGGGGCAATGCACAACCCTGTTCCAGGACAGCAGCAGCTGTTAGTTCATGCTACTGCTGCTGCTGCTGCTGCCCTATTCTGATAGTCCCCTTTGCTGCAGGAGCACTATGACTTCTGATAAGACAGTGTGCTTACAATCAATGTTCCCTCTAACAGGGATTCCCAAGTGTGCCATGGAGTCGGTGTCAACTCTTGGCGACCACAGAGCCCTGTGGTTGTCTTTGGTAAAATACAGGAGGGGTTTACCATTGCCTCCTCCCTCACCGTATGAGATGATGCCTTTCAGCATCTTCCTATATTGCTGCTGCCCGATATACGTACCAGTGGGAATTCAAACCGGCAACCTCATGCTTTCTAGGCAAGTCATTTTCCACTGAGCCACTACTACAACTCCCATAATCCCCAATCAAAAGCCATTGCAGCTGGGGATTCTGGGAGTTGTAGTCAACAACATCTGGGAATCTCTCTTAGAGGGCACACTGCTTACAATGTGCATAAATGTGTACTAAAAGGCTAGGTGTATTTATTGAGTGATTGATTGATTGATTTGATTTGATTTGATTTCTATACCACCCTTCCAAAAATGGCTCATGGTGGTTTACACAGAAACATAATAAATAAATAAGATGGATCCCTGTCCCCAAAGGGCTCACAATCTTTTTTAAAAAGTGTTAAATGAAATTAAATTTTCATTTAATTATGAAAAGGCATTTCTGCTCCAATATGGAACACTCAGGGCAACTCACAATGGTCACAGCATAACAATAAAAACAAGAATGCAAATAAAGAAATACACAACAGAAAAATACACCACCCCCAGGGTCAGGCCAAAATTTTAGGGGCTCAGGGACAAATGTTCAAACACTCAGCAGCTCAAGGTCTTTAACTTGGACCAAAATATTATAAAGAAGTGGGACAAATAGATCTCCCAAGTCAGGATATTCCAAAGCCAGGGTGCAGCAACAGAGAAGGCCTTGTCCTGTATTCCCGCCAAACTGTGTTCCTATCAAATGAGTGTAGAGTTCAGAACAGCAAGCCACCCAGAGATTTGTATATGGGGCATTATAGTAACATAAGGAAGGAAGGAAAGACATTGTAAGTCTCCAATACTTTGTCACCCAAACTAAAGCCTATGGCTTTGCCCATGAAATTGCTCTCCACTTGGGAAAATGGGAAGCTTGTAACATATGAATCCAAAGGCACCATGGCCTCTGCCACTGGTCTTGGAGAGGAGGTCAGGTGAGGTCAGGAGAATCAAGAGCTTATAAGCCTGTATACTGAGGAACATTTAAAGGAACTAAAATATTTACACGAATACTGGGCTGAAACCAGCTTTCCCCATGGTCTAGTTCTTCCTGTAAATGGACTTTAAAAAAAAAAAGCTGAAGCCATTTGGTTTTATTCCAGCAAACTGAGAAAAGGTACAGATTTGTAACTAAAATGAAAAAAAAAGAAAAGAAAAGAAACCCATCAGCCTATAACAGAGTTTAGGTGCCATTAGTGTGCCATCTGTTGATTATATTTTGCCTGATATTTCTGTTCCACACTCATGTTACTGGCAACTTATGTTTGATTATTTACACTTCTGGTTTATCATTTTTAAAAATGGATTGTGCTGTGACTGTATGTGCATGGAAAGGGGAGAGAGGTTATTATTAGTAGAATAAGCATGGTCTTCCATTCCCCCACCCCCAACACCTTAATTAGTTTTGCTCTGGGAATGTGTGGACATATTTTTCTCCATACATCTGCCACCTTGTGTTTATAAAATCTCTAAGAATATATATAAAGAATATGAGAATATATATAAAATATATTTTAAAAGAAAATATACATTGATTAAATATTTTAATCAGGCTTTTAATTTATAGATTTAAAGTTTTAATTTTAGAGTTTTATCTATCTTTTAAATCATTTCAATTGGGTTGTTTGTTTATTTACCATTTTTATATACCACCCAAAACTTATGTCTCTGGGCAGTTCACAACAAAACATTACAAATAAAAACAAACTTAAAAGTTTAAAATATTACAATAATTTGAAATTGACTTTACTCTGGCCACATTCACACATAATGCGAAATCACAGTTAAATGGGGCAGAGGTTGAATGAATGAATGAATGAATGAATGAATAGCTTTATTACAATCATAGATCAGACATAAACACAACAAATTTTAAAACATTCAGATAAGAAATCTGTCATACAATACACCAAACAAAGTAAACGTTTTATGGTAAGATCTAAAGGGTAAAAATTAATTGTTGGCGGATCTTAATAGCAGCTACACAAAATTTAGCAACCTTGTGTGTAATAGATTTCTTGTCTGCAAGGAGAAGTGTGATGTAAAATTCATCAGTTCAGCCGAGGTAATGTAATAAGGGAGTAATAAGACTACATTGACTGCCATTATGAAAGGAACAATACAGCAACACATGGTGGATGGATTCAACCTCACCAGAACCACAAGGGCAGATTCGACTGGCCAGGGGAATTTTCAGAAATTTCCCATAAAAAACTGCTGATGGTAAGGCATCATATCTTGCTCTAAGGAACACTCTCTGATGGTAGGGAAAAGAGAGTGACAATAAATAACTGGCTGGTTCCTGGCTGAGATCGACAAGGCTCCCTCTTATGGTCTGCAGGATGACACTTAGGTCTTATTTATTTATTTATTTATTTATTTATTTATTTTTAAATTTATGCCCCACCTTTCATTAAGAAAATCTAAAGGCAGCTCACAATAAAACTTAAAAACACGATTATAAAAAACCCACATTAAAATATTGAGCTAAAAAGTATAACAACATCTGATTTAAAATAATAATAATAAATTAAAACACAAGCATTAAAACAGTACAAAATACAAGAAGCAGCAGTGGAGACAATCATATAAAAGCCTGGGTAAAAAGCCACCATTTGATATGTTTTCTAAAAACTGTGATGGAGACTGAGGAGTAGATACCCACCGGGAGAGCATTCCAGAGTCTGGGGTGCAGTAACAAAGAAAGCCCTGTCCTGAGTGCACAACAACCTAGCCTCCCTCATTGTCAGCACCCAGAGCAGAGCCCCCTCAGATGACCTCATCAAGCAGCAACCCTTGGGAGCAGGCAGTCCCTCAGATACTCCAGGCCCAAACTGTAAAGGTCTTTAAAGGTCAGTACCAGCACCTTGAATTGGACCCGGGAACACACTGGCAGCCAGTGCAGCTCTTTCAGAATGGGTGTGATGTGCTCCCACCGGGCAGCTCCAGATAAAACCCTAACTGCTGCGTTTTGCACTAGTTTCAGTTTCTGGATACTCTTCAACAGCAGCCCCATGTAGAGCGTGTTACAGTAATCCAGCTGTGACGTGACCAAGGCATGGGTAACCGTGGCCAGATCTGCCTTCTCGAGAAAGGGACGCAGCTAGCGCACTAGCTGAAGCCATGCAAAGGCACCCCTGGCCACCGCCTCCACCTGAGCTTCCAAAAGCAGAACCGGGTCCAGTAGTACCCCCAAGCTGCGTACTTGCTCCTTCAAGGGGAGTGCAACCCCATCCAGAACCGGTAAAATCTCCTCATCCTGATTGGCTCTCCTACTGACCAACATTACCTCCATCTTGTCTAGATTCAATTTCAGTTTATTAGCCACATCCAACCCATCACGGCCTCCAGCCCCCAATTCAGGATATCCACTGCCTCCCTAAGATCAGGTGACAAGGAGAGATAGAGCTGAGTGTCATCCACATATTGCTCACAACTCAGTCCAAGTCCCCGGATGTCCTATCCCAGCAGTTTCATGTAGAAGTTAAACAGCATGGGGGACAAGACCAAACGCTGCTGGATCCCACAGGCCAATGGCCATGGAGCCAAGCAGTAGTCCCCCAGCACCACCTTCTGGACCCTCCCCCCAAGAAAGGACTGGAATCACTGCAACGCAGTACTTCCGATTCCCATACTCGAGAGGCTGCCCAGAAGGATACCATGGTCGATGGTATCAAATGCTGCTGAGAGGTCCAGCAGAACTAACAGGAATACACTCCTCCTGTCTATGCTTTGGATTCCATCCTCTGAAAGCCAATTTCTAACCTTAGTGCAGCATTAGAAATACATCTGGGGGCCTGAGCAGAGCTCTTATAAACGTAGACTGGACAATCTCCAGTGATTTGTAGTTGGAATAGGGGCCCAGTTGTGCACTGTTAAGAAGTTGGGCTAGTGGTTTGGCAAGGAACAGCTTTAGTGCTGTGGGAATAACCTCTCCTCCTTTGGAGTGGAAAAATCTCAGAATTGCTGATATGCTCCTTTAAGCCTGTTGGACAGCATAGTCCATGTGGGCCTTCCATGACCCTGTGGCATGAAAGACCACACCCAAGTATTTAAAACTCTCAACCTGTTCAATCTGATGACCCTCTATAAACGATTTACATTTCTTAGATGTTTCGGCAAAGACCATCACCTTAGATCAGAGGTTGCAATTCATGTACATCCAAATGTGTGAAACCACAGTTTCATGGCAAAAGCAACCTGTGGTTTGCCTCACCAAACTCCAATTTGAAACTGTGGTTTGTAGTGAGATTCACCACCCCAACCTGAGGTTTTGTGGCGGCAGTGTTATGTCCAAATGTGAATGCCGCTATAACTGCGGTTTTGTGTTGTTTCTGGAACTATAATCATAGAGAGGGAGGCCCAGACCCACTAGGGATTGTGCCCACTCCATGCTTGCAGTGCTTCTCACTGGGCGCCTCTCTGAGCACTTGTCCCACCCACCCCCATCTCTGATTTAAAAAAAACAGTTGCCTGGTGAAAGGGATGCTGCCACATTGTAAGCCTGTCAAATGGGAAAGTCACATGGGGGGACATGCCCTCTTCCTACTCTGTCCCTTGTTCCCTGCTCCTGACATAAAGATATATGTTCACAAGCACATGCACTAGAGATGGCAACATAAACAGGGCAAACCCATTAGATAGTAACATATGGCAGGGCGGCAATACCTGAGGTAGGGTTTAAAAGGCACCCCCACGCAGGAATTCTTGAATGGCTCAGATCTACTTTTCATACAATGATGTTGGGGAAGCAGGGTCCAGCCCCTTCCCCTTGACTTAACACATTCAGTCCCTAGGCTCCCTCATGAGAACTGGGCAGCAGGATCAGCATTGCCTCCAGTGAAAGGAGAGATTCCTCATATGTGATGAAGATGGATGCTGCTCCTAGCAGACTGCTCTCTTATGAGTGTGGAAGGCCATGGGGATACCCCCTCACAACTCATAAGAAGAACCATCGGGAGGGGCAAGGGGGATCAGGCTGAATCACTAATAATGTGTGACAAAAGCCATTCTCCCATGGACTACTCTCTTGAGAGTATTAGGCCATGGAGACATGCATGAGGGCCAGGCAGCAGATGCTACCCTGCCTGGTTGCCCCACACAACCAGGAAATTGTGGAGCCTGGTTGCTCTGGACAACATTTGCAGGGAGGGGTACCCCAGCAATACCTCTCCCTGTCTTGGTGACTGCCACAAAGAAGCAGTCAAAGCAGGCCCTCTGCTAGCCCATAAGCCCATTTGAAAATATCCTTTATTCCTGCCCAGAACTGTGACACCACTCTCCTGGGATTGCAGACGACCAGGGCTCCCCCCTCCAGCAACTCCCCATGGTGGCAGATCTGCGTATGGAGTGACACTGGTCGAAACCTAGGAAATTTGGATGAGAGTACGGATCTATCTTTGGTCCCATTGTTTCCCCAGTCTGCCCACCCAGCAACACCCGGGCACATGGAGCATCAAATTCTCCTTTGGGTGTGTCAAAGGCTTCCCTGGAGAGGAGACGGTCACTGTGCAAAAGTTCTATCATTAACCAGAGAGAACCAGGGTGGGCGTACAAGTGGAGTCCCATTTTTGGGGGATGGCTCAACTCATGAGCATAAAGTCTGATGGAAGATTCTCAGTAGAGTGAGAGGATTAATACCTAGGCAGCAAGATAACCCAGGGGTAGCAGTGTGGTTTAGTCTCCATGGACTGTTTTGCCAGGGTAAGTAATCACAAGAGCATCCTTGGTCACAACAGGCCAGACCCCAGAATATTTTGCCCTCCCCCATACACATGCCCCTTCCTAGAAAATCATCATATTCCCTTACCTTTCCTGAGTAACAGAAAAATAGTGCCCCTGAGCATCCCCCTACCACCAGAAATTGTGCTTGTGCGAGACTGTTTTGTTGCAGGGCTCTTACAATAGTGGCTGTGCAATCATTGTCAGATGAAGAGCTCACATGGCATTTAAAGGGATTTAAATGCCCGTTCCCTGCTGAGGGTGGACAAGCCATTCCAAAAAGGCATGTTCATGCTTGACATGCCCCCTTGAAGATCACTGCCAATGGCTGCCGCCCTGCAGATGTTCTGCCACCTTTCCCACAGTCTGGTGACACGAGTGCTATGGAGCTTGCTGGGATACGGATTCGGCAGACCAGGAAGTGGGAGAGACTCCCCTGCCCTCAGTACTGAGTTTGCCAGGCTATGGTTGGATAAACATCTACAATGTGATTCATGGTTAGAAAAGTTAACCACGGGTTCAGCAACCTCCGCTTTCATGTTATGTGTGAATGCAGCCTCTGTCCTCCTTTCTTGCTTTGATTCTTTCCTATATAGACACATAATGTCACATTGAAATCCAAGTCTCACTGAGGAACTGCTGTCTTTGGTGGAGGTAGGGTCACATAAGCCCTATCTGGACATTACATTTAGCAGAGTCTATATCTAGTCACATGTTATGAGCAATGCATAATATTGAATGCATGTACAACAGTGCACTTCCTATCTATATCCTGAATTTCAAGGGGCTAGTACCCAGGTTCAGCTTTAAAATCAATGTACATACAGTTGTTCACACAAAACATATATATGTGCATAAATATCTGAGCACACATACAACATTACATCTAAACAGGGCTTCTGTGTATAATGTATGCACAGTTGTTGATCTGTGCACATGTTATATTCAACATAAATGTTGTATTCAACCCACATTCAATACTGCAGTCTGTATGCTATGTTTTTGAGGGGTTCTGTCCCATTTTGGAGGGGCTGACTTTTAAATTGCATGCATGAATAGTCATTCATACTAAAATGTGTACACACACTTACACTTATAGGTGATGCAACATAATAGTATTCTGCAAACCATATATTGAGTCCAAGAAGTAGGACTGAGGGCAGTCCTGAAACAGGAGTGAGAAAAACCCATGGAAGTGTATTCTCCAGTGCCTGTCTCCTGGAGTGGCTGTTCATGTGGAGCCTCTTATGAGGCTTGGGCCTGTGGCATCTTTGGGCTTCTCTTCTGAGTTCTTGGCCATGGCATATATAGTGTTTTTGGTTCATCCATTCCTTGATCCAGGCCAGTTTTTGAATGGGGCTTTAATTACTCATGTTCCAGTCCTGGAGTAGAGGCGGGGCTAACAAACAGCCAGCAGCAACAGCACGGAAAAGCAGTCTGCACTTGCCTCTCTGTACATAATAATTTTGATTAAACTATTACTATTCCTGATTCTACTCCACCGCCTTGTCCTTGCATACCACAACTCTTTTCCTTGGATTGTACAACATACACACATACTCACAGGCCCTTGCCACCCTTGTGCCAACTCTTCCATTGCATTGGAAAGCATTGCAGCCTGTACCCACTGGGGACCAAGTCAGTAGAATCTCCTGTCCCCAAGCCAGAGATGATGTGCTGGCTTTGGCCTAATGCAGCTGGCTCACCTGCTGCTTTTTCTTCTGAAAAGCAAAGGAAGAAGACTGAGGGGGGACAAAACTTCAGGAAGGAAGTAGGTGGGGCAAATTTTACTTATAAGCAGCATGCTTCTTCTCTCTCTCTTCTTCACTGGCAGCAAACAAGCTGAGGCAGATGTAGGTTGCACACTATCAGAGCATTAGAATCTGTGCAGTTACCAAGAAGTGGGTAGGCCCAGCAGGCTATTAGTAAAATCTAAGGGAGACCCCAGTACAAGGAAAAGGGTAGAGAAGGAATCCTGAGTGAAGGAATGCAGGACTCACTCCTCTTTGCTTATTTATGCTCTTGTGTGTGTGTTTTACCACATTCCCTTTAAGTCAGTTAAGCCAAGGTTTCCTTGGCAACTAGAACAAGAAAGGCTCTGCTACCTGCAATCAGCCCAGCAGGTAGCTCCTCGTGGAGACATTCCTCATGCAAAAGAAGTGTTGGTGCAGGTCTTCCTCCTCTTACTTCCTCCTCTGATCTCAGTCTTGGTCACTCTGCAACAGAGACCTTCCCCTTGACCCTAGAGAAAGAGAAGCCACTTCAGCTGGTACACCTGAGTCCTATTAACATGGTATGTTCAATGTGTTGTTTACATTGTATGCATGTGGAGAATTGTAAGGTAAAGGTAAAGTGTGCATCAAGTTGGTGTTGACTCCTGGCGACCGCAGAGCCCTGTGGTTGTCTTTGGTAGAATACAGGAGGGGTTAATCATTGCCATCTCCTGTGCAGTATGAAGTGTATGCACATGCAATTATTCACGCATTTATGTTCAGTTCAGTTTAACATATGTACAATCATGAACTTCTTATTTGTACCCTTCATTTATGTTCGACGCGCGTGCAGTCTGTTGACATTGTTTACATATGTTTACATTTACCTTGGTTTACTTTGAAAATGAATGCTTGTACAGTCATTCACACAACAGATAGGTGTATACAAACATCCGCACACATACAACATAATGTCTGAATAGGGCTATGTATGAACAGCCTTTGGTTCTAGTCTGAAACCAGACTTTGTGCACAAATTAGGGAGTGCTATCATAGGCCCCTTCCATTCTACCTTGATGGAGACTAATTTTTGGAAGAGACAAAAAGGTCCCAACCTCTTCTTGCTGTTCTCTGCCTTTTACAGTGCTCCAGGCAAATGGTCCGTGTCTATACACACCTTATATCCTTCAAATGAGGAACAGGCAATACTACGGGATGTAATATGAGTGTATTGAAAAGGACCATTTGCCTGGAGCTCTTACCTAGATTTGGGCTTCCAACCTAGTGTGTGAATAACTTGTCCTTTCAATGAGATTTTAACAATATTTTTGCATGTAACAGAAGGCTGGTTCAAGTTATACGTCCATTGGCCCTCTCAAATGTGTATGGAGGAGTGTGGGTGCGCACATCTCTCCCACATATAGTGGGCTATCTTCTTGCTGTTTAATTACGGAAGGGAGTTGTTCATTTGAGTCACCTTTCAACCCATGGATAAAATAGTACTGTTATATTTTACCTGCAGGCGCGGCTCATGAACTCTCCTCCGGGGGGGGGCGGCGGGCGGCTTCTTTAAGGCAAACGGAGCCAGTGCTCTGTGCCGCCCAGCAGCCCCCGCGGAGGGGAATCGCCTCCACCACTCACCTGGCCACTGGCAAGGGCTCACCTCCGCGGGAGCCAGGTGTGTGGCGGAGGCGATTCCCCGCCGCGGGGGCTGCTGGGTGGCATGGAGCACCGGCTCCGTTTACCTTAAAGAAGCCCCCCGCCGCCGCCCCCCAGAGGCCCGTTCAAGAGCCTCGCCTGTTTACCTGTGCATGGAGAGGGAGTCTGCATAAACTGCAAGCATGCTAATAGACAGTAGCACCAACAGGGGAGGGAGATGTTTGCACTTGCGCTCCTCCCCCATGGATCTAAAAGGGCCAGTGATATCATCTGAATCAATCCAAAGAATGGGCGGGGAGGCGGCAGGTTGAGGGTAACAAACAGGACAGAACGTAGGCTTCACACCAGGGTTGGTAACTGAACTGTTTTATTTAAAGGGTTTTACACTTCTCCATAGCAGGGTGCCTAACCCAGGCCTGAAAAAAGGGGAAAGAGAAGGGAGGACATGTGTGGAGGCTGGGCTGTAAGGAAACAGTGTATCCTTAAGTGACTGAATATAACACAAGAAGCTGAAACTTCTTTGGGTTGGTAAAACTGATTATCTGAGTAGTGAAGTAAATCTAGTCTTGGCTGGGTCAGACTCCCTCTGAAAGGGAGCTTGAGGGTGCAGCTTGGGGGTGCTTCTGGACCCAACACTCTCCTTGGAGGCACAGGTGGTGATGCTGTGCAGAAGTGCCTTTTTCCAGCTATGACTGGTGCACCAGCTGCAACCCTACTTGGAGAAGTTGGACCTGACCTCAGTCACTCATGCTTTGGTAACATTCAGATTGGACTACTGCAGTGTGATCTACGTGGGGCTGCCCTTTCGGAAGCTTCAGCTGGTTCAGAACGCTGCCGCAAGGATGCTCATGGGTGCAAATTGCTTCATGAGTATTACACCCATCCTGCATCAGCTTCATTGGCTACCAGTCTGCTTCCGGGCTAGATTTAAGGTGCTCGTATTAACTTTTAAAGCCCTACATGGCTTGAGGCCGGGGTACCTGTCGGATAGCATTTGCCTATATGAACCTGCCAGGGCCCTCCACTCATCATCTCAGGCCCTGTTCATGGCCCCACCACTAACAGATCCAGTTGGTTGGGACTAGAGACAAGGCCTTTTCGGTTGTGGCCCCTTGGCTTTGGAACACCCTCCCTGAAGAGCTCTGCCATGCTTCTCCTCTGTTTAGAAACAACTAAAAACACACCTTTTTAAAGGGGCTTTTTACTGTTTCACCTGTTGTGTATATCTGGTAGGTTCTTTAATTTTTAGTTTTTATAATTCTTAGTTTTTATCTTTAAGATTTTAATTTGGAATTTTAAAAGCTAATTTTGATTGTGGTTTTAGCTTGGATTTTTAATTTGTTTAATTTGGTTAATTTTATTAGTCTAATTTTATATTGTAACTGTTTATAAATGTTGTGAGCCATTCCAAGCAGTAATGTACTGCAGGGGCGGGGTATAAATGCTTTAAATAAATAAATAAGAAGCAAACATGGATTTTCTAAAATAGAATTTCCCCATCTATTTGGATAAGATGGAGGAGTGTAGAGAGAGGAAGTACAAAAAAAGGCTTGCTTGGGGACTGCATGATGGAGTGCTGGCAAATAGATAGAGATCTCTGAGAGAGGGGCATCAAAAATAAAATAAAAGAGGTAGCTTCTTTTTTCCATGAGTGAACAGGAAACCAAAAATAACTGGGTGGTTTTAACTCAACTCCAGTATATGAGAATTAGGAAGTATTAGGTTTACTTACTGACAATCTGTGTCATTATGTTCAATCAGAAAATAAAGACTATCATTTTGACACATTGCTGTCAGCCTCAGGCTATGAAGGGACCCTGAGCAAAGCATTGAAGAGGGCACCCCAAGGATTGGGCCCCTCAAGGACATATCCTTTCATGCCCCCATGATGCACTCCACCCAGTGCATCCCCCCAAAATGTTCTGGCAAATGGGAAGAATTGGCAGTGGGTTTGTGATGGCTTCTTCCACCCTCCCCATTAGTGAATGGGCGGAATCTTCCATTCCCACCTTCAGAGAAGAGCATAAGAGGATAAGAGCAGCAGTTCCCACCTTCAGAGAGGAGGAGGAAGAGGAGAAGTCACTGAGCATTTACCAATGGAGAAGGTGGGAAGAAAAGAAGCTGCCCCCACAGCTGGGTTCTCAGCAGCCAAATTTGACAAGTTTGTGTCATCACAGAGGCCGTTGGGAGACAGTGTACTGCCTGATGAAGAGGGCAGGAAAAAGCAGTGGCTGCATGAATCTCCCAGGGAACCTGTGCCTCTGCTACTATCACAAGAAGGTGAGCAGTACTGGTACTAAGGTTCAGGAATTAGCTGAGCAGGCCTTCTGATAGGCGTGGGCCTTCACTCCAGTGCAGAATCTGGCCAATTCCTGATGCTGTCCCTGGTTGATGCTTCAGACAAAAAGCACCACTGCTTACATTCTGTACTGTCTTTTGTTTGTATTCCTGACCTGCCAGGAAAATACAACGCAGAAGTTCACCAATGTGGATAATAAAAGAATAGAATGAAGGGCAAATATATACACACACATATACACTGTGTTCTTAACTGACCCAAAGATAGGGGAGGGGGAAGAGGAGAGAGAAGTCATTAAATCCAAATCACAGCCGATAAAAAGAGATAGCTTTATCTTTTCTTGAGGGATTTGTGAGGAAGGAAATAAGATGGTAGAATGGACCCTCAGTAGGTCAGCTATATGCACATAATTGCATTATTTGGTGTGTGTGTGGGGGGGAAAATATTGGTTCATAAATGTATATGGTACTGAGGCTGGCAATAGCTTCTTTAATTTGTATAGGCTTGGCAGCATATAGGGCAAGAGGCACAATTACCTCGGAGGAATTCAGTTTTACAGAACATATAAGGGATTTCATTTGCTTTTGTCCCAAGGATAATAGAAAGTAGCAGATGCCTGACATCATAATAGAGTTCAAGTGCCTTAGCAGTATATCTACTCTCAAAGAATGATAGAAAAAAGCTGTAGTAATGTGCTTTGCAGTGAGTATAGGAAGCACAGAACATTTTACAGCTCCTGCAGATAAACAAGGTTTTGATTCCATTGTCCATCAATTGATGCAGCTTTTGGATGAGATGGCACCATTAACCCTAATCTGATCAGTGGAGATCAGTTAATTTTACAGTCAAAACAAATGGCAGGCTGTGAACACAGTACAGAGAGATGATGTTACAGGAAGTAACCTGAGTTCATGTGCAGTATGGTTCAAGAAGGAACATTGTTTTATTCTAAAGCCAAGAGTAGCTTAGGGAGCCAGTCAATGGGTTTGGACTGACTTGTCTCCCTGGTTTTGGTTGACTTTCTTTATCTCTGTCTCCCACTGTTCTCTCTTTTCCTTCCCCCAACCCTCCATTATCTGTTAACACAAATTCATTCGGACTTGTCTCCATCAGTCCCTCAGGCCTTCCATGAAGTTCTCACCAACCCTTCCTAGTCTACCCGAAGCCGCATGGGTTCCCTCTCTAACTGCTCTGATGGCCCCTGGGGGTCCAGATGGGCTCAACTTGTATCTGTTCACTGAAGCTGTTCAGGTTTCCTCTTTCTGTCAGTCTGCTTCTTCCCTTGGTTCCCCAATCTGACCCAAACTGTTTCCCTACACTTCCCTTCTTCCTCCCTCCCTCCCTCCCTCTCTCTCAATTTCAGCAGACTCAATCCAGTCTCTATACCTGAGTCTTTTTGGGGTCTGTTTCCATGCCTGTCCCACCAAACATGGAAACCTCCCTCCTTTAGCCTCTTGACCGACCCCACATTATTCCCTTTAGGGAGCTTGGCCATGGCTGGAGGACAAACTCTTCCAGTATCTCCTCTACCCTCCTAAGCTTTATCATTGTGTGTGCAAAGTGTGCACAACCCTCAAACCATGCCCCCTGCATCAGACACAAGGGGCAGGGCCAATGCAGAGAACAGGGCCCTACAACCCAGCAGAACTTCCTTGCACAGTCATCAGTTTATGGAATTTGCTTCTCAAGGAGGCAGGGAAAGGAGCTCCCGAATTGCTGACTGGGGAAGGGAAGCTCTGCTGGGGCTGGGCCCCATTTTTGACATTGGCCCTGCCCTCTTACATTTGACATAAGATGCAGTGGTGGGGCTGGTGCCCAGAAGAGGGTCCATTTGGACCCCCTCCCATCCCTCCTCAGTAAGCATTTCATTGAAACCCTGGCTAGCTGGGCTTTTCCCTCCAGCACAGCCAGCATTTCATTGAAACACTGGCTGGGGAGGAGAGGGGTGTGCCTCATGCTCCCAGACAGCGAGCATTTCATTTGCTGGTTGGTGCAGGAGGGGAAAGGGGGTGCCCTGGCCAAGGGTGAGGGGAAGCCTTGGTGGCTCCCCCAGACCCTGGCAGCTTGGGGACAATCTTCCCCCCTTGCTCCATGGTCCATAGCCAATGCCCAGATTCATCCGGGTCTAAATTCTTCCATCCTCCACTCCCTCTCCAGATCTTTGTACCAACTTCTTACTCTCTCGTTACCCAATCTGGTTCCAGTGTTGTCTATTCTGTATTCCCCCTGTCATCCCTTCCCCATCTCCCTTCTCCCACTTCATGTAGGACATACTTAGTATATCATACATATAGTCAAGCAAATGACCTTTAAATTGTTATTTAAATAGCCTTGGTAACTAAAGGTGAAGGTTAAGCAATAGCACCCAGACACGTGCTTCATCTTGCGTGTTCTATGTCATGTGGGAATGCCCTGATGTTCATATGATTAAACCCTCACTTTATTTATTTATTTATTTATTTATTTATTTATTTATTTATTTATTGTTGCATTTCTATACCGCCTTTCGTTAAAAGACAACCCCAAGGCGGTTTACAAAAGTTAAAAACAGACAATAAAAACATCAAGCTAAAAAATATAAAAACAAAAAAACAGGCATAAAAACAATACAAGTAAAAACACACAGAAGCAGCAATAAAACAATTATGTAAAAGCCTGGGTAAAAAGCCAAGTTTTAACAAGCTTTCTAAAAACCGTGATGGAATCCGAGGAGCGAATGGCCACTGGGAGAGCATTCCAGAGTCTGGGAGCAGCAACAGAGAAGGCCCTGTCCCGAGTGCACGACAGCTGGGCCTCTCTCATAGTCGGCACCCGGAGCAGGGCCCCCTCAGATGTCCTCGTCAAGCGGGCAGCAACCCTTGGGAGCAGGTGATCCCTCAAATACCCCGGGCCCAAACCGTTAAGGGCTTTAAAGGTCAAAACCAGCACCTTGAATTGGACCCGGAAACAAACCGGTAGCCAGTGCAATTCTTTCAGAATGGGGGTGATGTGCTCCCAACGGGCAGCTCCGGATAACACCCTTGCTGCCGTGTTTTGCACTAGCTGCAGTTTCTGGATATTCTTCAAGGGCAGCCCCACGTAGAGCGCGTTACAGTAATCGAACCGCGACGTGACTAAGGCATGGGTAACCGTGGCCAGATCTGCCTTCTCGAGAAAGGGACGCAGCTGGAGCACTAGCCGAAGCCGTGCAAAGGCACCCCTGGACACCGCCTCCACCTGAGCTTCCAAAAGCAGAACCGGGTCCAGTAGTACCCCCAAGCTGCGTACTTGCTCCTTCAAGGGGAGTGCAACTCCATCCAGAACCGGTAAAATCTCCTCATCCCGATTGGCTCTCCTACTGACCAACAGTACCTCCGTCTTATCCGGATTCAATTTTAGTTTATTAGCCCACATCCAGCCCATCACGGCCTCCAGCCCCCGATTCAGGACATCCACCGCCTCCCTAGGATCAGATGACAAGGAGAGATGGACCTGAGTGTCATCTGCATATTGCTGACAACTCAGTCCAAGTCCCTGGATGACCTCTCCCAGCGGCTTCATGTAGATGTTAAACAGCATGGGGGACAAGACCGATCCCTGCAGGACCCCACAGGCCAACGGCCACGGGGCCGAGCAGTAGTCCCCCAGCACCACCTTCTGGGCTCTCCCCCCAAGAAAGGACCGGAACCACCGCAACGCAGTGCCTCCAATTCCCATACTCGAGTGGCGGCCCAGAAGGATACCATGGTCGATGGTATCGAACGCCGCCTAGAGGTCCAGCAGAACCAACAGGGACGCACTCCCCCGTCTAGTTCCTGGCGTAGGTCATCCACTAGAGCGACCAAGGCAGTCTCAGTCTCATACCCGGGGCGGAAGCCAGATTGAAAAGGGTCCAGATAATCCGTATCATCCAAGAACCTCTGCAGCTGGGACGCCACCACATGCTCTATCACCTTGCCCAAAAAGGGAAGGTTAGACACAGGCCTATAGTTATCCAGGTTGGAGGGATCAAGGGAGGGCTTCTTTAATAGTGGTCTTACCACCGCCTCTTTATAATGAATGAAATATATTTTTATTCCTATTTTAAGTCTGTGGTTCTCAATTCCTTGTGGGAAGGCTCCCTGTTTTATAACCATGCCTTGGGTCCAAAGAGGGGTAGAAGTGCCCCCTTGTAACAACGAGAAGTCTATGTGGGACAGGGGGAATTTCACAAAATGCATGAGCTGTGCTCTTTTTACAGATGCAAGGGATTGAGTCCCCACCCCTCCCCACTCACATCCTCTGTACATAACACAGAGGTAACAGTTTTATAGATTTGTTTATTTTTTTATTTTAAAAAAAATCAGACAGGAGGAACAATTTTAACAAACATACATTAAGACAAAGAAAAGGTGATTTTAAAAAAATCATCTTTCAGCCTAGAGCCTTTGGAATCAGGCAGTATATAAATTAAATGAATAATAATAAATTAAATGAATAATGCTAAAACCTTTTCCTCTCTCAACTAGGGGTGTACACAAAACCAGAAAACCCGAGTTGCTTCGAATGGAACCAGACTTGAACCGAACCAGGTACAGTCCATTTCTGTGCACACTAGAGCCAGACCCGGTCTGGTCCAAGCCGGGTCTGGCTCGAGGGCAAGCCCTCCAGCTGGGCCAGTTTGAGTGCGACCTCGAGCTTGTTCACACATCCCTACTCTCAACTTTACATGGTATATAAATATCGATTACATTCCTCAAAACCCTCCCCCATTTAAATCAGCAAGCATAAAATAAAAAACAAGAATTTTGCAGATGACCAATCATGTGTCCTGGGCCAGAGCCACCTTTCAGTGAAATTTCATTGTCCAAAAGATGACAATTTGGATTGAATCTATTTTCTCTTCTCCTTTTATTGTCTCCCACTCAAGTATCTCAGTTTCCCAGCCTGAAGAAGATCCCCTTCTCCCAGTCTCTGACTGCTGCTGTTAACCTAGAATAGGCCTGCACAATTTTGGCCCCCTCCAGCTTTTTTTGGACTACGACTCCCTTAATCCCCAGCCACAGTGGCTAATAGCCAGGGATTATGGTTGTTGTAGGCCAACATCTTCAGGAGGGCTGAAGTTGAGCAGACCTGACCAAGAACAATGATTCCCAAATGGTACAGCAGGGACAGTAGAGTGCCAAGAGAAGAGCATAAGTATGCCTTGAAAAATTAAGGCACCGTGTTGGATGCATCCATCATTCTGTGCCCGGCAAAGCAGGGAAGCCTGTGCAGCACTGATATCCAGTTATCATCCTATAACTATTACTGCTACGACACAATACAGTTTTTGCTGTGAAAGCAATTAGTGTCGTTAATTTCTGGCTCAAAAACAGGACTCTTGTGGTTCTTAAGGCAGGGATGGCAAACAGAAATTCAGCAGGTATGGCTTTATTTAGGAAAAGAGTAAAGGGGAAGACAATTACTGAGCAAATTTTCAGGCAAAAATCGTGCCACCTCTTGCGTGATAGAGAACACTGTTGTGCTAACATGGTGTTCATCTGGATGTCAGGCAGCATACTTAAAGAGCTTCGGTTGTGATGATTTTCTTATTGGCATTGGTCCATCTTTTAATTATTTATTATGTAGAATCAACGTGTTGGCCCAATATACGGGTTCTGCTGAGCAAAATGCATAGATTATCTGAAAGCTGGTCTCATGGTAGCAAGCATGACTTGCCCTCTTAGCTGAGGAGGGTCTGCCCTGGTTGCATTTGAATGGGAGACTAGAAGTGTGAGCACTGTAAGATATTCCCCTCAGGGGATGGAGCTGCTCTGGGAAGAGCAGAAGGTTCCAAGTTCCCTCCCTGGCATCTCCAAGCTAGGGCTGTGAGAGACTCCTGCCTGCAACCTTGGAGAAGCCGCTGCCAATCTTTGTAGACAATACTGAGCTAGATAGACCAAATGATGCCACACCCACTGATTTTCTCCTCGCCATCTTTGTCTCAGAAACCACAAGAGTCCTATTTTGAAGCCAGAAATTAACAGCCCTAATTGCTTTCACAGTAAAATTTTTATTGCATAGTAGCAGTAACAGCAGTTATAAGATAACAATTGCACAGAACTGTACAGAACATTCACACCAGGAGGAATATTATCTCGTGATGTGTCAGCACCTATCTGATGATCAGTTTAGCATGTGAAAAATGCAGTGAGAACATGTCTCACACAGGAAAAAATCCCACCCCCTCAAGTCAGTTGGGAAGACTTGGCCTCCCGACATGCTCCAGTGTAAAGATGAATTCTGCAAGGCAGCCACAGCAAGAGGATAACAAAAAAAAAAAGGTGCCACTCACACTGAAAGACGATGCATATCTGATAATGATGTGGTAAACGTATATCACACAATGAACTGGTCCTGGGTGAAGATCTGGAATGGCAGTGTAAAACATGATTTTTTTCAATGAAACCAGCAGAAGGAAGAAAAGAAGGTACCAATAATAGTGGGAAAAGATGCAAGTGGTGATGTCTTTAGAAGTCACGGTTGAAACGGACTGTGACCTTCAAAGTGAAGAAGCTCATCTACTGTGAGGGTACCATCTCCATCAAGCAATAACCCCCTCCATGTTGTATACTTTCCTCCTGTGGCAAACTGATACACAATTTTCACTACGGGTTAAAGTTATTCCTGAACAGATCTGTTAACATAGGAAGCTGCCATATACTGAGTCAGACCACTGGTTCATCTAGCTCAGTATTGCCTACACAGACTGGCAGTGGCTTCTCCAAGGTCGCAGGCAGGAATCTCTCTCAGCCCTATCTTGGAGATGCCAGGGAGGGATCTTGGAACCTAGGTGCCCCTCCCAGAGCAGCTCAGGGCATGCCCTCACCTCTTGCCTGTGGCTTCCTAGAGGCATCTAGTGGGCCACAGCATGAAACAGGATGCTGGACTAAATAGGCCTTAGGCCTGATCCAACAGGGTTGTTCTTACGTTCCAATATACTGTTAATGCGATTTATATATGAAATAAAAGGAGATATATGGATCTTGTGTTGGCATCATTTTACCCTATGTATCATTTACCGTACTGAGCGCTGATATAACTAATTGATATGAATGACCTGGGCTTGATATGATTTCGTACATAACTAGAAAATTATAATAGGAAGTCTCCATTGTCTGCTAATTAAATTTTACTTCAACTGATGAATCACTGAAGATGCTCTCCAAAACCTTTTATCTAATTACTGGCTTGAATAAGTATATAAGCAGTGTTTTTCTTTCACTTTGGTACTATTTTCCCCCCTCACTAACATTCATAAATATTTATACTATGCAGGAATTGCACCCATAACTGCAAACAACTGAGTCAAAGTTGTTTCCAGCCAGTTTCCGGCTTGGTGTCCCCAGTTGTCATTGGACTACAACTCCCATCATTCCCAGCCACAGTGGCCTGCTCTACTGTTTCTAGCCATGAAAACTCGTATAAATAGTGTTACTATGATATAATCAAAATTCACTTTACATCTTCTGACATCTTTGTTCCTCTGATGAAGCATTGTACCTTAATGAATATATGAAGCTGCCTGCTTAGACCAAATCATATCATGTAGCTTTGTATTCTCATTGGTGGTAGCAGTTCCCTGGGGTTTTAGGCAGGGTCTTTCACTACCTGAAGATGCCAGGGCAGGAACCTGAGACCTTCCGCATGCAGTGTAAGTTCCTTTCCAACAGGCCTGCTCAACTTCAGCCTTCCTGCAGATGTTGTCCTACAACTCCCATAATCGCTGGCTATTGGCCACTGTGGTTGGGGATTATGGGAGTTGTGGTCCAAAAACAGCTGGGGGGGGAAGGCAAAGTTGAGCAGGCCTGCTCTACGTCATACACATCTCTGTATCAGTAGTCTTCATTTTGATGTTGCTGCTCAGTCAACTCATTCCTGGACTGAAAGTTGCCCTCTCAGTATTCCAGACTGAGTGTGATTCACTCAGCTATCCCAAGATGAAATATGGGCAGAGTAGATCTCAAAATTGGCATTGATCTTCTGAGTGTACAATATAGTAGTTGTGTGATTACTTCCCCATCTTACCCTTCACCACAAGGCCATATGTTACCTTGCTCCCATTCAGGCTCTTTTCAGAAGCTGTGCAGCACAACCATAAATTAGAATCTATGCTTGTATTGAACAAAGTGCATGATCACATTATCAGAAAACAAAGGACACTGCATTCAATTAACCCAGATCACATCACCTAAATGAACACATGATTTAACTCTGAGAGGTGGATTTTTGTCAGCCAGATACATTAATGATAGCAGTCTAATGTAAGTGCTCACATGTTGTGAGATATCTCATGCTCCATAAAATCCATTATGACATTCTAAAACATCATCAGAATGCACCTGGGACTACATTGAATGAATAAACTCCTACAGGAATGGATGTTGATTATTTGGGCCTTTAGGCACTACCCAGTTCTATAATAACTATCAAGTCAAAAATACAGGTGGACCTCATTATCTGCAGAGCTTCTGTTCACGCCAATTCCATGGATAACGAAACCATGGATAATGAGCATTAAGTGAATGGGATTAGGTTCCTGGAAGGCACAAAAGGTCAGAAAAACAGCACAAAAATGGTGGAAATAATTGAAATAGTGCCATAGCGTGCTCTGCGGGTCTCTAACTGTCCAGCAATATGCCCCCACAGCCACCAATTCAGCCAATTTTCTGCAAAAAATAAAGGGAAATAATTCTTTTTAAAAACAGAAGAGTCACAAAATGGCTCCTTTAAGCAAAACGGTGGCTGGAAATGACTTTGGAGATCATTTCTAGCCTCCTAGGAACTGGGGATATATGGATTTTAACCTTTTGTTTCACCATGAATAGTGAGGTTGGGTGCATATCCTCGGAACCACAAATAGCAGTATTGTGAATAATGAGGTCCACCAGTACATGCTTTGAAGATAAGAACATAAGAACAGCCCTGCTGGATCAGGCACAAGGCCAATCTAGTCCAGCACCGTGTTTCACACAGTGACCGACCAAATGGCTTTGAGAAGCCCACCGGCAAGAGGTGAGCACATGCCCTCTCTCTTGCTGTTGATGAAAGATGGTGAAAGATCCTATGCAGTCGGGGTGTGTGTGTGTGTGATGTAATGTATATAAACATGAAACATGAAAATATAAAAGACTGCATTTTGGCCCCACTGAGGATAACAGTACATCTGATGAAGAGGGTTGTAAGCTATGGAAACCACAATAAATCTGTTAGTTTTTAAGTTGCCACAACACTCTTTTTCATCTTTTGCAAGATATCCTGAAAGGCACTGTTATGGCAATGCTTTGAGTGCATTGATTCCAGACATTTTACCTTGTGAAAAACTGCTGTCATCAGCTCCTAAGTAGACCCCAGGAGGAGGTTTTGTACCTTGTCACTGTGAACCCAAACTATGCACTTAGCAAAGATAAAACCAATAAGTATAACTACTTAATTACTGTTTATTGTTCACAACCACTTTTATTCTGTCCTTAGTCCTTCTCATGCTCCTTTGAAACTGTCTGCGCTATTTTGTAAGTGGGAAAATCCTTTCATCAATATTAGTCTTCATAAAATACACAACTATAGAAAGAGCAAGAGATTACCCTCTTACATTTTGCTGAAGATTAACTTTTCTCTCTCTCTCTCTCCAAAACGATTAGATGGCAGTGTAATTTTTTATATATATATTTTTTGTATACATGAATTCAGTCAGGTGGAATGGAGTTGATTAGCTCTCATTTCAGGGAAGCTGATTCAGAGATTTCATCAACACGTTGCATTCTTGTTTGATGATGGAACTTTGGCTGGTCTGTAAGCAAGCTATTGATTTCCTTGTTTGTATAGAGCATGTTGCAATAGCATAGCCTGAAGTGAGATATTAAGGAAAACATCCTAGCTGCAAAAAATGACTTTGCCAACAAGGAACTACCTTACACTTTGGCAAATAAATGACTCATGTAACTCAGAACTGCAAACCTCAACCGGATGTCAGGATTAGAGTCTAAGCTTTTCTACTAGTGAGTCTCTAACTGGAGATTCTGGGAACTGGAGATCTTGTGATCTTGTGAGCATTTTGTGAGTTCAGTTCCCAGTATCTCCAGTTAGTGGCTGACTAGTAGAAAAACTCAGACTTATTTGGCCTTCAAGACCCTTTTAAAGGCCTTCAAGACCCTTTGAGTAGAAAGGCAACATACAAATATCTGACATAAATAAGTAACAGATGATACCTTTTTGTTTCATCACTGAGCTATGATCCCATTTCTGTGGCCAATACTGGTATGAGAGTGAGTAGGAAAATATTTTGCACCTGCTCTAATTCACACATATTCTAGAGCAGTGGTAGGCAACCTTGGCTCTCCAGCGGTGGTTGAACTACAATTCCCACCATCCCCAGCCACAGTTTATTGTGGCTGGGCATCATGGGAGTAATAGTTCAACAACAGCTGGAGAGTCAAGGTTGCCTACTCCTGCTCTAGGGGAATCTGTCTTGCTACCCATTGAGTTCCAAAATCCGTTTTGATGTGTTATCCAAATTTCTTTCCAGGAGAAGGACACAATTCAGAATTTCCTGCTAATCTCTTTGGATAGAATTGTAATCTTGTTATATGTGGCAATTTTTGTAGAAAATTAGCTTACATCTTAGACAAATGTTCACTGGACACCTTGAAAAAGACATAGAAGGGTGGTTACAAATATTTATCTATGAAGCTATATTTGTTGATCTGTTCATTTTACGTCTTTCCCTCATTTTTATGCTGTTCTTTCAACAGGAGCTCAGGCCATGTTATATGGTGTTTCCTCATCCTACCCACTTCATCATTCTGGCCTCAGTGCTTTTTAATAAAGGCCTCATTCACACGTAATGTAGAACCATGGGTTCAATGGACCTGCTGTTCCGCTTCCCCCCCTCCCCCACTCTCCTGTCCACGGAGTGGGGGAACTGGCTATGCGGGCTTTCTTCTTGCTGGAAGGACAGCCCACAGAGCCAATCATGGCTGGATAGCTTCCTCTCTCAACTCCAGTCTGACCAAATGCAGCCTTCAGTGCTGCATTCAGACATACCTCTCCCAGACTAGAACCCTGGTTATGAGCAGCGAAACTCACTACAAACTGAGGGTTCAAATGGGAGTCTGTGGAGCACAGCCTTGGGTCACTGGACAAATGGGCCCGGAGTTCCAAATGCGGCCATAGAGAAGTGGGCTTATATCTTCTTACCATGTCTTTGACTTGTATTTCTAGGGGGCTCGACCAAGGTGACATATTGAGGAGAGAGAGAGAGAGAGAGAGAGAGAGAGAGAGAGAGAGAGAGAGAGAGAGAGAGAGTGTGTGTGTGTGTTCTGCATTACTGAAACTACAGGTCAGAAGTGATGATGGGCAAAGTCCCATAGGGTCAATTCATAATTGGCTCAATAATTACACATTTTCTCTGTGAGCATTCAAAAACACTTTATTTGAGAGTGCATATGTTGATATATGTATACTGAGGGTTCTGCAGGCATGTACAATATCATATCACACCCTGAGAATTGTTGTTTGGTTCCACCTGCCTTGCTTCCAACTTGCGGCACCAGTTTTAGGGGGGGAAGTTTGTAAATGCAGCCCTCTCAAATACATCTGGGAACAAGAGAAGATTTTGGATCTAGATGAAGGACATGCACATAAAAACTTGCAAGAAACAATAGTGAGAAGCGATCAAAGTGGGGATGAGATATTATCTAAACAAAAAACTGCTGGGTTGGGTGATCTGATCATGTGGTCGATGCAGCAATCAATGAGAGTTTTATCTAAAGTAATCTAAAGTAAGAGGTTAACACTAAATCCTTTCAACAAAGGATTGAATGCTGCCTTTTGGCACCTGATCTACTTAGGCTGACCTGAACCTTTACTTATTTGTCATTTTGCCAGTAATGAATTGTGGGTGGTGTTTTCATGTTCCAGGGCATGCTTGGGGATCATGAGATGAAATGGGGGAGCCATGTGTGATTTTTTGGGAAGTGGGTGAAAAGTGGCTAATTTTTCTTACCACAAATTAGTGGCAGCAATGGCAACCCTTCTCCTTTTTCCCTTTTTAAATTATTTAATGCAAGCTTTGGTGGTGGTGGTGGTGGTGGTGGTGGTGGTGGTGGTGGTGGTGGTAGCAACATTTCAAGTGCAGCTGGTCTTCCCAATGGCTGGTTCCAGGCAGCAGCCGTTGTTTTCTGAGGATGTTATGATGCAGTATTTTCCTTGGAGCATTTAAGTTAAATAAAATGGTGGCTGGCAGAAACATTATAAGGAACACTTCAAGCACTACTGATGCCACTGCCCAGAGAGCAGTGCCAGTCACTGCAAAGAAGTGGTGGTGGGGGGATGATCCGCAGTGCTTGATGTTCCCATTCCACCCCACCCATGGTAACTTGCAATCCCTCTCCCTATCTCTTCTTGCCCCACCTAAATTCACCCTGTCAGGGATTGATCTCCCTTCAATCCCCAACTGGACAAATTACCAGCCCATTGGGCTTGGAGAATACAAGAAAGGGGGAGAGGTTGCTGGGGTAAGATGTAACAGTAGTATCAAGCACTGTAGTTTGTTTTCCATACACTCCCAGCTCCTTTGATGGGTCACCACCGCCACAGAGACATG
This sequence comes from Hemicordylus capensis, assembly GCF_027244095.1. NCBI lineage: Eukaryota > Metazoa > Chordata > Lepidosauria > Squamata > Cordylidae > Hemicordylus > Hemicordylus capensis. The sequence continues at coordinate 40,459,419 of NC_069660.1, read as the reverse complement.
ATAAATTGTTTTACTCCACCACCATACCACTAATTTGGGTAACTGTCATGATTTTTGCACCCTACTCTCCCTCCAAATTGCAAAACAGGTCCCCCCATTTTACTGCCAATGAACAGCATGGTGAACATGGAGAGAACTGTCTCCAGGTTTGCGGAATGGACACTGACACTGTCAGGCTTAGGGACTGAATACATCTCAGTTTATTTACTTTTGCTCCTTGTTAAGGAAGAGATCACCCTGGGGTTAGCCCATGAGGGGAAGAAAGAGCAGACTCCTTAACTTCATTGTACTCATCGTCATCATCCTCATTATCAATTTTATTTGTATTCTACTGTTCCAAAGAAGTTTGTCTCGAAAGTTGCAATCAATGTACTCATCTCACACTACTAAATTAATTTTCCTTTGTGAGCAATATGGTATTGCAACATACGTCATCACTGGGTGAAGGGAGAGTTCTGTTCCTCTTTGCCTTTGCTCAGTTTTCAATAATGGCCAAATTCAGATGTAGCATGCAATCGGAGTTAAACGTGGCAGAGATTGGAACTCCAGGATGTCCAAAATTGTGAAACTGCAGTTACTTGGCAAAAGCAACCTGCAGTTTGCCTTGCCAAACTCCAAATTGAACCTTTGGTTTGCACAACGTTTTGCTGCCAAGATCTCCAGTTTGGCCACTGAAGTGTTACGTCCGATCCTGGATGGTGCCATAATGGCAGTTTAATGCCATTTTGCAAGCTGCAACCATGGAGCTGGTGGCGCAGACATGCCTGGGATTCTGGCTGCTCTATGGTGATTTTGGCTGGTTGACTCTCCAAGCAGCAGCTCCAACCTGCCTCTCCTGTCACCTATCCCGCTTTGGAGTTGCCTGGCAACAGGGATGCCACCATGTCCCAACTGAGACTTGTCAGCATCTCAAGCTGCACAGTCATCCAGGGACATTCCCTCTCCCACTCTGTCCCTTGCTCCCCTCTACCTGGCAAGCAGGAGGGAAAGGGGAAGGGATGACAGGATGGGCACAAAGAGCTTTGTTCTCCAAGAAGGAGATGCCAATGATGTATGTTCACAACCACAAAGATTCCAGGCAGCAACATAAGCAGGGCACTCTATCACAGTGCAAGGATGGGAAATAGTGTGTGTGTGTGTGTGTGTGTGTGCATGCGTGTGTGCATGCTGATGGAGAAAAATCAAAGTTTGACTCCCTGTCTGGAGTTTGTAAGGCTGCTGCGATTGGAGATATTTTCTTGGCAAAGAGGCACCTTTTGATGTTGTGATTCTCTTTATTTAGCAGGGGGAGAGGAACTGACCCTGTCCATCCCCAGAACAGTACCTCCAGTGACTGTTGCTGGTGTCTATCTGATGTTTCTTTTTAGATTGTGAGCCCTTTGGGGGCAGGGATACATCTGCTTTATTTATTATTTCTTTGTGTAAACCGCCCTGAACCATTTTTGGAAGGGTGGTAGAATCGAATGAATGAATGAATGAATGAATGAATGAATAAAATAAAATAAAATTAAAATAGCATTATGGTATGCAAGGTTAGACGTGCACAATAGCCCTAGAAAATGAATTTTACTGAATAGCAGTGATTGGTCAATTCTGGTCTGAAGATGGAAAATGTATTGGTGCATTTTTGGATCCTATTATTTGCATAAATGATAAGGCTTTGGCATATATACTCGGTTTCCACCCATAATTGAGGCACTTCATGATTGAAGCCCAGCATGCTGTGATTAATAAAGCTTTGAATCTGATGCAACAGTGTGGGCCCTGCCTATAAACAACCCTTTAAAGAGTAGATTTCTTTAACAGTGCCCAGGGTCAGTTTTAAAAGGCAGTTGCAACCAGGGATTTCTGAGCAGCCAAGTTCTATTTTTTTTTCACAGAAAGGTTGGGGAAGGGGGGGCCCAGCCCCTTCCTTTTTGGGAATTTGCAGTCCCTAGGCTTCCTCCCTAGGAGAGGAGAGGAAGTCCCTAGGAGAGGAGAGCTGGTCTTGTGGTAGCAAGCATGACTGGTCCTCTTAGCTAAGCAGGGTCCACCCTGGATGTATATGAATGGGAGACTTGATGTGTGAGCACTGTAAGATATTTCCCTTAGGGCAGGGGTGGGGAACCTTGGCCCTCCAGCTGTTTTTTAACTACAGCTCCTACCATCTCCAGCCTAATTGTGCCTGGGGATGATGGGAGTTGTAGTTCAACAACAGCTGGAGGGCCAAGGTTCCCCACCCCTGCCTTAGGGGATGGAGCCATTCTGGGAAGAGCAGAAGGTTCCAAGTTCCCTCCCTGGCATCTCCAAGATAGGGCTGAGAGAGACTCCTGCCTGCAACCTTGGAGAAGCCGCTGCCAGTGTATGTAGACAATACTGAGCTGGATGGACCAATGCTCCAATTCAGTATATGGCACTTCCTGTTCCTCATGAGAAGGGCTGGTCCCCAAAGTCAGTGTTGCTCCAGTCAAAGGAGCGATTTGACATGTGTGATGATGACATATGCTGACCTGAGGGGGACTGCGCTTGCTCAAGAGAGTGCTGCGCCATAGGGATACCCCTAACAATTCATGAGAAGAAGCATCAGAGGGGAGGAGAGACAATTGCTGAGCAAAATCTCTAATAATGTGTGATGACAAAAAAAATCCCCTTCTCCCCACAGACTGCTCTCTCATGAGATTGTGAGGCCACTGGGGCTCTGTATCAAGCCAGGTTGCTCTGTGGAGCAAAGCTGCAGGAATGGGTACCCTAGTGACTGCTCTCCCTGTCTTGGTGACTGCCACCAAGTAGCTGTCAAAGCATGCCCCCTGCCAGTCTGTACACCCATGTGGACATGTGCACCCTTGCTTGTGCCCCCAAATGGCGACACCGCTCTCCCAGGGTTGCTGGAAATCGGGGCTTCCCTCTCCCATGTTTCCCTGCACTTGCAGATCTGCATACGGTGCAATGCCAGACAGAACCCAGGAATTTTGAATGGGTTTAAAGATCCGTCCAAACACCCAATGTTCCCCCTATCCACGCCTGCAGCCAGGCTCTGACACATGGAGCATAAAAATCTCCTTTGGGTGTGTGCAAGGCTTCACATGGAAGGTTGGGAAGGCAGGGTTTGCAGACATTCTGTTCTATTTTTTACCATGAAGAGTTGGGGGGGCACACAAGCAGGGCCCCCTTTGCTGGTTAGCTGAGAATAGCATGAGAATTCCAAAGGGAGACCTAGGGCTCACATCCCTTGGTCTTCCCCAGTAGACTGGCCCTCTTGTGAGAGGGTGAGCCTACCAGCAGCAAGCTGCCAGGCAAGTAAGAGTTTGGTTTGGTCTGCATAGACTGCTTTGATGGGGTGATCAACACCATTCTAGGTCATGGCAGGACAGCCCCCCCCCCGATCCTTTGCCCTCCCTCATATACATATCCCCCCCCCAGGAAGTCTTCCTGTTCCCTTCCCTTCCCTGACTAACAGGGAAATAGTGTCTCCCAGACCTCCCGATCCCAAAACTGTGCTTGTGCAGGACTGTTTGAGTGCAGGGCTCTTTGGGGGGCAGCGGTGCCATTGCTGTCAGCAGAAGCACTGGCATGGCATGGCATTTACAGGGATTTAAATGCCCTTTTTGTGCTGAGGGCAGGCGGAGCGCTCTGAAAAAGCATGATCGTGCTCTTTTCCCTTTCAAGATCATGGCCAATCGTGGCCATTCCACTGATATGCTTTGCCCACAGTCTGGCCATGGAGCTTGGTGGGATTGGCCTTGATGGTTGAGCAGCAGGGAGGGGTTCCCCTCTCCTGGAACTGGAGGTTGGCAGTCCATGGTTTGAGTAACGTCTGCGGCATGATTCACAGTTTAGAATTGAAACCATGGGTTCACCAACCTCTGGTTTCATGCTATGTCTGAATTCAGCCAATACATTGAAATACCTAGTCTGAAAGTATCAACATACAGAAAGACTCTGACAAGTGAAGCAGTTTCAAATTAACCTTTGGAATTATGCTTTCTCAGCAGACCCCCTTCTCGGTTCCCTTTTCAACAGAGCAGCTATCTCTCCCCTGCAATTCTATTAAAAGGCTCCAAAATAAACCCTTTAGCAGCTACAACAGGGCAAATTAATGTCAACACGCCAGGACATATGTCTAATTTTGGAGCAGAGACTTAAAGATCGGAATCCTCATTATAGGCCTCATCAGCTGTTTCCAAATACCCTTCAGGTCTAGAGAGATTCATTTCAAATGAGGAACATGAATGCAGTGCAGAGAGATAAAGAGAGGGAACTGTTCAGATGGCACATTAATTTCTATCACTCAGCTAAGGCTGTGATGATCATCATTTTGAATTTAATAATTTCTACTAAGTTGCTGTTCAGGCAGTTTTGAAGGCCATATCATGCACATTTTTTTCCGTGGGAAATAGCCAATGAAAAAGCAATCTATAGCCATCAGTCATAGGAGATTTTGAAGGGGTGGAACTACATATTATGCTAAACACCAGGCATGTCCCTGATGATTTTCTGCTTGCTGCATTTCTACAAGGTACAATGCTTATAAATGCCACGTACTATAGTAAATGTGCAGTCAGAAATTCAGCCGATGTCGCATCCAGCCTTATGGATTTCTGCCTGATGCACTGTGACATTATCCACAGCATCCCAGAAATAAGAAAACTGGCCATCAGTACTATGCAGTAGATGTGAATGCTCATTAGCATTCAGCTGTGGGCCTCAGACAACCTGTAGGAGATTCTTGAGGAACTTTCACCACTGGAAAGTTGTCCAAGTTGGCAACACATCATCCCTGTGTTGACTCTTCCCCTTCCCTTCCTTATTATGCATCCATTCCACCACCCCTGCTCCACATCACTGGCTGCTGGTGGTTGGAGGCAGATAAATACACAGCCTGATCATGTCAGGACAGTTTTACTTCACAATACAAATGGGGTTGAGAGAACTTGACTGATATGGAGGCAGAAACTCCCTGGTGGTGGTTGGAGGCACCACCTGCCTCCAGCATATGGCTCCTCCCTGAGAGGCCTTTGCTGAAAGGAACAAGTGTGATGAGGAGGACATCTTTAAGAAGGAGTTTGTGTCACGCCCTCGCTCTCAGATAGCGAGGAGGAAGGGGAAGCTAACAGCCCTTCAGCTGATGCAGGGGTGCCTGAGGGGCAGAGCCCAGCTGTTGGTTCCCAAGAGATGGCTGAGGCAGGTCTGGCTGATGTTTCAGAGCAGGCACAGCAGTCTGAGGCAGCAGAGACAGCGACGGACAAACCGGAGGATGAGCTGTGCAGGCAACCCCCACTGACTCCACAGCAGAGGCACATCACAAGACAGCAGGCACAGCTGGCAACCATCAGGAGAAGTAAACGCCTCTTGCAGAGGGCTGATAAGCCTTGAATCCCTGCCAGCTGAGAGTTATCAGCTTGGACTATAAAGCACGTCTGCAGGTTGCAGTTAGCCGCTAGAAGGCAACGTATGTCATCCCTGGTGTCGACAGCTTCAGTCTGAGCCAGAGAGAGAGAAATATTTCCGAGCCATATTTCGCTTCTGCAACCCAGTTTGGTCTTTTGGTGAACTATCGTCCTAGACTCCCCTACCAGGTGGCCAGATTGCTGACAGTTTGCTAGTGGAAATGTCAGCCCTTGTCACTAGAAATCAAGTTGTGGTATGCAAGGACAATGCAGTGAAGTGGAATCAGGAATAATAAGAAGTTAATGAAATAGATCTTATGTACAGAGAGGCAAGTACAGACTGCTTTTCAGTGCTCTTACTGCTGGATGTTTATTAGCCCCGCCTCTGCTCCAGGACTGGCATACAACTAAAGCCCCATACAAAAGCTGGTCTGGATCCAAGAATGGATTAACCAAAAACACCACAGTCTCCTCTCCTAAATTAGTCTTTGGGCCAGTTTGAATGATACAGTGCATTGGCCCCACTCATTATTCAGTGAGAGATGTGGGTGTCCTGCTCCCCCTCCTGATGCACCATTCCACTTTGTATAATTATGCCAAGCAGAATGGTACATATGGAGAAGATGCTGGATGCATATGCTCATGCCCCTCAATGAGTTGTAGGTAGGGCCTATGAACAGCATCATCTGAAGTGGTCTTTCACCCATTAGAATTGGTTGTGTGTCTCTTTATTGTGTGCTGTGCCAGGAGGTGTTGGGGCAATATATATATTAATCATCACAGGTAGCCTAGAGCGTATTTCATCCAGGTAGAAACCGAGCACAAGGTGGTTGTGTTCGTCTACCTGGAGAGACGTAACAGTAGTGCTCAGTCATAAACTTGAAATGATCAAAAGCAGTTCTTCTCTGTTTTTCTCTGCTGTCTCCTCATACTTTCCCTCCTGTTTGACAGATGCAAATATACCCAGCAGGAAGCTGCTTCACTCTTGATATATTCACGGCATACAATCCAAAGCATAAATATTTCCCTTTATTCCCCTCAGCAAATGCATATCAGGTGAAAGATAGTGTGGGGATGCGTAGGATGGCAAAGGAAGTCCTGCCTGATCCAATCATATATATATTAGCCAATCAGACATGACAAGTCCTGTGCAACTCCAGGTGACATGCTATGTGAATTTGCCAACATATTTGACACATACATTTAACAAGCAGATATATGACAAAATAAATTTGAGAGATTTTATACCTATAAACTCCCATGTAGTTTCTAGATTATGGGTCAGTAGCACCCAACCACCTTTAGCTAAATCCCCAGGGCTGGTCCATAATGATGCATGGTGAAGCAGAACCTCAGGAGGCACATTGGCGGAGGCAGCAGATTACCAGCCAGCTGCTTCTGCTGGCCTGCCACCTTTGTCCACTGTCCTCCCCAGCCATACCTGCTCGCCTTGTCCTTCTATTCCTCCTCTGGCATTTTCAAAAGTTAGAAAAGAAGGGGTGGTAGGAAGTATAAAGGAGGACAGTAGAATGCTGGACTGGAGGAGGAGGAAGGAGAGGGAGAAGAAGAGGAATGACAATGGCAATTGGTGCACCACTGTGCGGTAATGCGAGGGATGGCGGTAAAGAGAGAAATGGGGAGGGAAGGACTCGTTGGGGAGGGAGAGGAAGAGCTGCAGGAACAGTAACATGCTCTATGTGCTGCTGGGGAGGTAGGACAAAGGCCCTGATTTGCCAGTGGGGCAAATGTGCAGTAGGAATGTGCAGAATGTTTTGACAGCAAAACATTTCGATATATTGACATTTCGAGCTCGAAACAGAACACCCTTTAAATAAAGGTCCTGTTTCGAGCTTGGAGCAGAACAACCCCATTCCAATCAAAACATTTTGATGTTCCATGGGCCATTTTGGAGGACTGTTTCCCCCTAGCTGATTGGTTTTCTGGTGCTGGCTTCCAACTGAGATCTCCTTGCTTATTGTTTGGCTTGTTATCATACAAATCAAATATTGTCATGGGCAACTGTGCCTCATTGGCTGTGGGGGAGGGAGGGGGGAACACAAAAGAAGGAAATTTCAAAATGTATTCAAAGAAACTGGGAGGCAAAGAGAGCCCTTATACTGTGCCTGCCTCTCTTGAAGAAGAGAGCACATCAGGAGAGGAGGAAGGAAGGTTTGATTTTGTGCTTTCCTTTTCTCAGCATTGAGTATAATATTGCTGCTATTTATTTATTTATTTATTTATTCATTCATTCATTCATTCATTTTTATATCCCGCTCTTCCTCCAAGGAGCCCAGAGTGGTGTACTACATACTTAGGTTTCTCCTCACAACAACCCTGTGAAGTAGGTTAGGCTGAGAGAGAAGTGACTGGCCCAGAGTCACCCAGCAAGTATCATGGCTGAATGGGGATTTGAACTCGGGTCTCCCCGGTCCTAGTCCAGCACTCTAGCCACTACACCACGCTGGCTCTATCTCTCTATCTGATAACTATCTGGTTTTTTACATCTGAACTGGGCCACTGAGTTTTGTGTCATAGATGTATCCTTTAGGTCAGGAGCAGCCAAATTGAGCTTTTCCAGCTGTTTTTGGACTACAATTCCCATCATCCCCAGCCATAACTTATTATGAGTGGAGATGATGAAAGTCATAATGCAACAAGAGCTGGAGAGCTTCAGGTTACTGCTGCTCTAGGTATTTATTTCAATTTTTTATTAATTAGAAAGCCAGTATGATGCAGTTCTTGTCTGACTGACTGACTGACTGATTGATAAAAGAGAGGTTTTCTTGAACTCCTTGGCCAAAAATCACCTTGAGCCTTATGGCTGGTGGTTTATAGTTTAAAAACAGTAATACAGTTTACAGTAGTGTCCATAAGTCGGTGTCAATGAATTACATGGGATAAAGATTCATTGTGTGAAGAAGTACTTCCTTCTTTCCTTCCTTCCATCCTTTCTTGTGTCCAACATTCACCCTCAATGGCATCTCCAACTTTTTCCAGTTTCACTATTGGATTGTCAGATCAAACTCTAAAACAGAAGCCACATCGGAAATACCACCTAATTAGAATATTGTGAAGCTGGATGTTTCTGAAAGAAAAGATACTGGATGAGTCTAGCACCATCCTTGCCACAAATCCTCACCATTTCTGTACAAAAGGCTAGAGACTTTCAAATGGTTGTATTATTTTCCAGATCTGATTATCTTTGGATTTTATAGCACCATTTGGTTAACAATAAATGTATTCACTTGGCAGTCATATTCACAACTCAGGCAATCCCTAAGCAGCAGCACAAGCACATAAATGTTAAATTTATGGATCATGAAATAATTTCATTTTTAAGGTAGATAATCTATACTCATAATTAGCATTCTTTTAAATAGGTTAACGGTATGAATGCAACAACCATGCAAATAGAATACAAATATTTACTGTTCAGCAGCATTGCTACCAACTGTTTACTAAAAAGCAAATGCCCCAGTAAATACTTGTCATTTCCAACACGCTTAGCTTACTTACGCCATTATATCAGCCTGTTGTTTTTGTGGCCCCATTTCATACATTCCTCCGAGGCAGTACTGCAGCAACATGGCAGAAAAATTATGCATGGTGTAGTGATTAAAGTGTTGGACTAGGACTGGGGAGATCTGAGTTCAAGTCCTCATTCAACTATGGAACTCACTGTCATGTATCTCTCAGCCTAACCTACCTCACAGAGTTGTTCTGAGGATAAACACAGCCATGTCCACCACTCTTCTGGAAGAACAGTGGAATATAAACATACATACATACATACATAAAGATATGGAGGCCACTGCCTTCCACCTCTCAAACTCTAGTGTGAACTAAGCTCTCTGTGCCCGTGCCTAATCATGGAGATATACTTCTTGCAATCTCCTCCTCAACCAGACCTCCATGTGACCAACTTCCCAAGCAGAAGGCCCAGTTCAGACTGGAGACATGAAGGAGGAGGAGAGGTCCTACTGATCTTCTAACACAATGATCTTCACAATATACCATTCCTGCATTCCCCTTCTCTTGTTGATGTGGTGCTTCCCTTCATGTTTGGTTTCATCTGTTCACAGGGAGACCTCAGAAATGCTGCTTCTACACCCACTGTTTCAGAACAGTGCTGGAGCTTGGTTTGCTCTGCAGCAGCCTCATGGCTGTACAACAACAACTGCAAATACTGCTTTTCAACAAAACTTTCCAAAGAAGTTTACATAATGAATGAATGAATGAATGAATGAATGAATGAATGAATAAGATGTATCACTGTACCCAAAGGGCTCACAATCTAAAAAGAAACATAAGATAGACACCAGCAACGGTCACTGGAGGGGTACTGTGCTGGGGGTGGATAGGGCCAATTGCTCTCTCTCTGCTAAATAAAGAGAATCACCACTTTAAAAATGTGTGTGTGACTTGGTGCATCATATTGCTTGGTGGTACTTAGTGTTCAGTAATTTAATCAACTAACTGCTAACTGAGCAAAGAGGCAACTCTTTAAAGTGGAGAGGAGAGCTGGTCTTGTGGTAGCAAGCATGACTTGTCCCCTTAGCTAAGCCCTGGTCCCATATGAATGGGAGACTAAATGTGTAAGATATTCCCCTTAAGGGATTGAGCCGCTCTGAGAAGAGCATCTAGATTATGGGTTCCCTCCCTGGCATCTCCAAGATAGGGCTGAGAGAGATTCCTGCTTGAAATCTTGGAGAAGCCACTGTCGGTCTGTGAAGACAATACTGAGCTAGATAGACCAATGGTCTGACTCGGTATACAGCAGCTTCCTATGTCCCTAAAGTGGTGGTTCTCTTTATTTAGCAAGGAGAGAGCACCTGGCCCTATCCATCCCCAGGACAATATCCCTCCAATGGCTGTTGCTGGTGTCTATCTTGTGTTTCTTTTTTAGATTGTGAACCCTTTGGGGACATTTTATTTCTTTATATAAACCATGCTGAAAGGCCCCTTAAGTGGCACAGAGGGAAAATGCTTGACTAACAAACAGAAGGTTGCTGGTTTGAATCCCCGCTGGTATGTTTCCCAGACTATGGGAAACACCTAGATCAGGCAACAGCGATATAGGGAGATGGTGAAAGGCATCATCTCCTACTGTGCAGGATGAGGCAATGGTAAACCCCTCCTGTATTCTACCAAAGAAAACCACAGGGCTCTGTAGGCGCCATGAGTCAAAATTGACTTGATGGCACACTTTACTTACACTTTACTGAACCACTTTGGGAACTTTTGTCAAAAAGCAGTATATAAATATTTGTTGTATTCGTATTCAGGATGTCAGTCTTTATTATTTACTTTTGAGTAGGGTTGCCAACTTTTTAACTGCTTATGCTTTTGTGCCTTTAATAGAAGCTTTGTCAGAAAACATGATCAGCTGATAATGCTTATCTCCAAGCCATGAAAAGCTTTATTTGCGGATTCCAGAAGATCAGGTTGCTGCTATAGGAGCAGGTCAAGAGGTGTGTGTGTGTGTGTGTGTGTGTGTGTGTGTGTGTGTGTGTGTGTGTGTGTGTGTGTGAGAGAGAGAGAGAGAGAGAGAGAGAGAGAGAGAGAGAGAGAGAGAGAGAGAGAACAATTGACAATTCTGAGGTGGGTTAGTGAATGTCATAGAATCGTCATAGCATTTTAGAAGGGACCTTCTAGTCCTCCAGCCTCCTGATCAGAGAAATCTGCTACACAGCATCCCTGACAAATGGTTGTTCGACCTCTGAAAACCTCCAGTGAAGAGGAGTCCCATTGCATAAGGCAGACTGCTCCACAATTGAACAGATGTTGCAGCAGGAAATTCTTTCTAATGGCTACCCTAAATGTCCATCCTGCAATCTAAATCCATTGGTCCTAGTCCAACCCTCAAGAGCAACAGAGCACAAGTCTCCTAGGGACATAGGGATATAGGAAGCTGCCATATACTGAGTCAGACCATTGGTCTATCAAGCTCAGTATTGTCTTCACAGACTGGCAGCAGCTTCTCCAAGGTTGCTGGCAGGAATCTCTCTCAGCAATATCTTGGAGAAGCTAGGGAGGGAACTTGGAAGCTTCTGCTCTTCCCAGAGCGGCTCCATCCCCTGAGGGGAATACCTTTTGGTGCTCTCATGTGTTGTCTCCCATTCATATGCAACCAGGGCAGACCCTGCTTAGCTAAGGAGACAAGTCATGCTTGCTACCACAAGACCAGCTCTCCTTCTCCTTCTCCTCTCTCCTCTCTCCTGTGTCTTTTGTTCTCCAGGGTGCTTTCCAGACTGCAGCTTAAAATGGCTTTGCTACATATAGGCTTGGTGTGCATTCATATGATCTAGGTTTTGACACCATCCTGCATACGGGAACAGCAAGGTGCAGTTCACACAGTCACAGTCTGTATTCAGATCTTATCTTGATGTTTTAGGTTCAAAGTGTTGTATGTGTGTGATAAAATAGTAGCTGATTTTTTTCTTTAAGAACAGTTTGCAGTCTTGCTGGGTTTATTCAAAAGTAAATAATTTAGTTCAATTGACTTCATCCTAAGTAAGAATGCATAGGATTGCTGTTTGTTTATTTATTAATTACATTTATATCCTGCTTTACTTCTGAGGAACTCAGAGTGGTATACATGCTTATTTTTATCCTCACAACAACCCTGTGAGGTAGGTTAGGCTGAAAGATACGTGACTGGCCCAGAGTCACCCAGTGAGTTTCATAGTTGAATGGGGGTTCGAACTTGGGTCTTCCCAGTCCTAGTCCAAAACTAACCACTACGCTGTGCCTTTTAGTATCTGTGCCTTTTAGTAAGTTAGTATCTGTGTGTCTTATTATTATTGTTATAAGTAATTGAAATGACCTGTCTGCTTCTTGGTCTAGGGAGACAGCTTGTGTGTGTGTGTTGCTTTGTTGCTCCCTTTCATTCCCTTGTGTAATCGTACCAGCAGTACCGGGATGTGGGGGGAGATCTCCTTTTTTTTTTTTTTTTTTTTTGCAAGAGCCCAGTGCTCTTGTGAAAATTGACCGGGGATGTGGGGAGGAGGGGAAGGAAAGCCATCATATCACCAGCCCCCTTCTCTCTCTTCAAAGCCTCAGCACAGGAGGACGTGGTGTAAAATCAGATTCCACTAACTCTAATCGGCTTCAAAATGTTAGGGTTTGCTGATGGATTTTACACCACTTCTTCCCATGCAGTCTGGAAAGCACCCAGGCTAAACATAAGCAAATTCAACTGTTCCTCAGGGGATTTGGTTTCCAGATCCCCCATGATCTTTGTTGCCCTCCTCTGGACCTGTTCCAGATTATCAGGGTTCTTAAATGGTGTTGCCCAAAATAATGACACAGTACCATGAGGTCTGACCAGTGCAGAATAGCATGGGACTATTCTACTTAGCTTACATTCACAAAAAGTGGGGGGGGGACTCCAACTTTTCTTTATGTCCTTTTTAATAGTTGGAGATATGTCAAGTTGTCTCTGGATGTGGTGGTGGGTTGTTGTTTTGGATGACATCTGACAGGCTAGCATCACCCTGTCTGCTCAGCAGGAAATCTTCTTGCAGCTCCATCGCTAGCCATCACTTTGATATCCTTTACTTAGCTGCACTGCAAATGAAAAGAGACATGCAAATTTGATTTGTTTGGCAGTCTCCTGGGTGTCGAAAGCAATATGTAGGTGTCAAAGTGCCTAATAAACATGTTCTCGGAATTCCTTTGGCTCAATGCGTTATAAACTTGCATCTTTTCAGATTAGTGAATGAAGATGATTAAAATAGGGAGAAGCACATGGAATACCTATTGGAACAACCTCCAGAAACTTGAACTCCATCAATATAAGCAATTAGACTCAAAACAGCTTTAATGAATCAAAAGTGATTAAGATAAGAAAATGTCAGCCAGGCTTGCCAGACAGAAATGCTGTAAATAATTATTTGTCCGCACAACAGCCATTTCAGCAGGTAGAGATGGAGGAATGATGCTTTTTATTGGACAAGGTAGCCATTTAAACTACAGCTGGGTTTTGAGTTCATAGGTTCTCTATCATACATAGATGCTCAATGCAAAATGAAAATAATGGCCGACATGATGCACAGCATTCTGTTGCTGGAATGTTCCATGCTGGGGCTGCTATGGACGCACAGGCAGCCCTGACATTGAATGAGCAGTTGCTCAAGGAGTGCTACCGCAGTTATTCCCATTTGATGCAATGGGAATAACTGCAGCAGTGCTACTTGCACAATCACTTGTTCTTAATGGTGTCAGGCATCCCTGAGAGAGCATCCACAGCATCCCTAGCATGCTAGAAATTGAACCCTGTGCATAATGTCTGCCATTGTTTCCAGTGATGGAACGCTGCACATCATGGTGGTCAATCTTCTTATTTATCCTGGCTAATTTCTAATTTTATTTCAGTCTTTCACTGTCTGCACTGATTCCTTCTAGAAAAGCTGAGACTGAAAAGCATGCAAATGTTAAAATAGCAGCAAAAAGAAAAATGGTGGTGCCTCTTACCCACCCCAACAAAACTCAGGGCACAGTCTTCTTGTGAGTCATGATCCACCAGGTATGACTAGGATAGGGATTTGTATAATTAAAAGTCTGTGCCTAAAAACAGTTCCAAATTATTGGTGAAAGCTCTTTGATGAAAATAGATGAGCTGAGAAACTATATATTAAGATTTTCCCTCATTGTCCTATGGGCTAGAAACTTGCATTAAAGATAAAGTAAAAAATTGGAGCTTCCCAGGACTCTGAAAAAAGTCAGGACTTAGTTCTGCAGTAGAAATTCTAATCCTGCATGTTATGGCATATTCCCTGCATCCATACATCTGAACCACCACTTATTCAGGCTTCACTGGGCATAGTTCTTCTAATCTTTACTCACTACTGAGTCCCTGTGACCCTGCAATTGTTTTGATAAGTTCTTACTGGCTTTCCTGAATTGCAAAGACAGGATCTCATTGTCATGTTCATAATCTCACTTCAAAGCAGGAATATCTCTCCATTTTCTCCCTTTTCCACTTGCAGGTTTTGTCCTTTGCTACTTAGCAAATACTGATAGTCTCGGCAGCCTTTGGTGTGAACAAAGACAAAGGTCTGTTTAAATAGTTCTCAGTATAGCAGAGTGCTTTATCACACCCAAGCATCTTTGTTTGCACACCAGAATCATGGGCTCTTGTTTGCACAGCCCCTGGGACAGCATGTGGTAAGTTGTGTGATTGAATTGGTAGGCTGCTTAAGCAAGGCCTGCAGATAAAGATACCAGTTTTCGTACACTCCATCCTGACATTTAGCATCTCTGAGACCAAGGTAACCAAACACCAGGGTCAAATGAATTCTACAATTTCCACGATTTAGGACATTCTCAGGCCTATCGTTATAACTTGAGTCAGAATGACCTGTGCTGTGTCAAAGTGCTAGGAGTTCTTTACATGCCATTATTTGGAGGGTAACAGCAAAAGATTCCTGTTGATTCAGACGAAAGTCCAATCTAGTCCATCTCTGTTTCCAGCAGTGCCCATTCAGATGCCTCTGGGCATCAGAGGTGGCATCCCTGGGGAGCAGCCCATCCCTGACTCCCTGGGCCAAGAATGCAGAGGTGACAGAATGAGTCCTCTTGGCCAAAAGAATTGCTGCATTGTCACTTATTTATTTAAAATATTCCTCCTCTCTTCCATTCCACCTGCAAACGAGAAGTATCTCTTTGAGGGACCTACATCATCAGAGAGACCTCCCATTTACAGAAGGGAGCCACTAAATGAGGGTGCAAGGAGTTCCATTGTTGCTCATGGAGAAGATGAGGAAGGGGAGGGCTTGGAAGAGGAGCTGCCACCAGCAGAACAATACACACACACACACACACACACACACACACACACACACACACACCCTGGCAAGGTAATGGACCTTGGCGGGGCCCACCCAAGTAGGAAAAGCTCCACTGAGGGCACTTTGCTGAGAGGCCCTAAGACCCAGAGTTAGCCCCACCCATGAGAAGGACACAAAGGCAGAGATTATAAACAGGATGCAAAGGCAGAGATTTCTGCTGTTGTTTGTCCCTAGCATCTTGTCTTCAGATGTATCCTGGCTTTGTGGGACATTATCTTATCCACTTTTCCCCCTGTGGACAACAATGGCCTTGTGTAGACATTCCCTCCTACTCTCCATGAAAGAACATCATCATCCATTGGCATTAATAGACTAACAGTCCCAGGAAAGCTTCCCCATGATTTGTGCTGTGGCTTAAATATGGTCCCAAATGCAAATCTTATTACTGAGCTCATTTTTATTTTTTCTAGTATGTGCTCTGTGATATACTTACTCAATTTCTGGCAGCCAATAGCAAGCCCTGGAGCCTTTTCCATTCCCATGATTTGTAAGCCTCTGCTGTTCCTTACGTGAGGTCATATGTTTGATTATATGGGACATGTTCTAGCTTGACTGAAGAATGCTTCCATGCTGCAATCAAACCTTTCATCCAGAATCACATATTCAAAGATGCCTCTTATCTTACCTTTCCCACAACCCTTGCCAGCACCAAAAACAACAATTAAAAAACCCAAATAAAACAGAGTCTCAGAAGTGATCTGTGTCTGTACTGCATGCAATGATACTTTGATACTTTGAAGTAGTGGGTGCTGAGGAGAAATAAATGATTCATTGGGGGGGGGGGTGTAAACCCCAAAGGCCTTTGAAGTATGTTTCCTGTGAATTGAAAAGTTTTACTGATTATATATCACACTAAATATGTAAAATGGTTTCATGTAAGCAATAAGCTAAATATTGATGCATTCACAAAACAGTTTCTGTGCAATTCATGAATTGGGCAATTTCCTCTCTTATTCATGAAAACAGCCAGCCTGTTTCTAATTTACTGAATCAGCATCATCCTTTCCCATTGACAAAACTTGCCCACAACAATGATTAAAAAACCAAAAATATTCCCACCTAATATATGAAAGGCTATGCTTATGTCATTAAATTAGTTAAGGACTTCGGTGCAGTTTCATTTATGAATGAGCCAGGCTTGGAGCCAGAAATATTGGGGTTGTGTGCCATGGAATGGAGACATGGTGGGAAGGAAGCATTGTAAATCAATGTGATACAGCAGAAGCCTAAACACAAGTGATTTGACATTATTTAATTCATTCAATAAGATTCATACAATAAAATAAAATTTTAATAAAATTAAGGCTGTGTTCATATAACTGGTGGGAAGTAGGGATGTGCACAGAACCAGTTCTGTGCACACCCGGGATGTGGGGAGTAGCTTTAAGGCAAGGGGAGGATGGCTCATAAGCAAGGCTGTGGCAGGAGAGGGGGGGATGTATTGCAGCACAGGAGGTAGGTGGACAAATGGGGGAGCCACAATGGGGAGAAGTGAGGGAGACCCACCAGAATCTCTTCTTCCACCAGACCCTCCCAGACACTGATGACTTGGTCATCTAGTGATCCTGCAGAAACAAGGATTTGGGCCCCAAACCATATGCATGTTGAGATGATCCTGGATAGAGGAAGGAATTCAGTGAGAATGTCTTTGGAGGCAAAGCTTGGTGACAGGCAACACAACTTGGCTAATAATGAGTAAAGTTGCCAGGTTTAAGCTTTGGTCATGAGACTCAGGTTTTGGGATTCTTCTCAGGGCCTCAGGGAGGGACATTTAATCTTAGGACCATCAACTAGGCTGGCTTTTTTTATGTGTACAGGATTGGCAGACTGCTTGACCTATGCCTGCCAGAGGCAACAACTACTGCACATGTAAACTGCACATGCAGCACCAATAACTATATACATATGCTGTGTTCAAGCACAACAGCAGATTGCCCTGACTACATTGCTGCTAACTTACTGAAGCTGGACATTCGGAAAAGAAAAGAAAAACTTGTGCAAAAGGTCTTCCATCCATCCCCCTTCTTCCAAAAAATCTAGCTTACAAAAATCCTTATTTCCCCCCATTTTTCTGGGCCTTTACATTACTAGCTGCACCTCTTTACCACTGGGCTTTATTCTTTGGATCAAACCATGTATCAGATTTTTCACTTTAAAGAGTTAGCAACTCTGTGACATCACTATTGCCTGCCATATGACATCACCAGGCTCCACCTCTTGTGTATCATGCTTGGGATGATCGCCACCTACCAACAAAAGCTATGGACAAGTCTTTCCCACCCTATTTCCAATTTCTGGGCTTGAAATCACACTAGCCCCGCCCACGCGAAAACCTGTGGGGGTGCTAATGTGAGGTCATGTGGGAATGAGCTAACATTAAACAATGAGATCACACAGAAAATATAAAATACAGCCCACCCCCAGGAAATAAAAGGAGATTCCAGGAGATTCCGGGAAGGTGTTGCGATATCTTCTACACAAGATGTCTCAATGGGTCTGTTCTCAGCACATCTCCTTTCTAATTTGATTCCAATTGGAGCAACTGGACAGAATACTATCTACATGTTTTCCTTGCATATCTGTAAACAAGAACACATAAGATACAAATACAGAGAGCCCCTTTAAAGGATGTGAGAAGCACCACAGCTTGACCCTTTCCTAAAATAAAGTTAAAATGTCAAAACCAGAGATGGCAATGCATGTAATCAGGAGGGTCAACAATGAACAAGGAACTCTCAGCTCTTCCCAGCAGCATTTATTTTGACTCGATTCCATCCAAGATGCTGAGCCATTAACTCAGATTTTGAACCAAACAAGTGAACAGGCAGACTTTCAATCAGGCTTCTCCACAACAGACCTCCCCGTGTGATTAATGAAGTATTGCAAAAGATAAAATGCACATCGGCTCATTCTGTAAGGCCTGCACCATTTCGGAAAGTGCTTTCAGTGAGAGGAAATCACTGTGTATTAAGAGCACTTGGGAGCCAAGGCAGAGACAAAAAGTTACATTCAGTTCTTGGTAAATGAGCTCTCCCTGCAATCTACACAACTTTCACGACAACAAAAAGAGCAACTGGACAAGGAGGAGGTTTTATCACTCCCAAGACCTTTGCAGTTTTGTTGAGTGAATAGCTAACCAAAGAACTGAGCTTGTACAGAACAGGAGTCCATTTGAGTAGGTTATGGTTGCAAATTGTCACACAGTTCTGGGGCAAAACACATGACCCACAAGAAGAGATGAATATATTCAGCTGTGAGAGCAAAGAGCATGAACGAGACCAACCATATACTTCTCTAAGAGAATTGTCCAATGTCCATGGCTGCAAAAGACTTAATTATGAGACCCCACATACCAACAGCATGATCAGCCCCTACTCTCTCAATTCTGTACCTCCCACCCTTCCATCAGATATTATTCCCTAGTGTGTGAGTGTGTCCCGTTATTAACTAGCAAGGAGTGAATGGAGTGTGCATGGTGATTTTGTGGTAGAGGATGAATCTTGCACATTGCAAGCCCTTGTAAACCTATAAACATTCAGACATTTAAAGTTATCCCATTCTTCTTAAAGAAATAGAATCCATTTCAGACCATTTATGTTCCATAAAAGAAAGAGTTCTAGGTCCATAAAGCTTGTGAATCAGACTCTTAAACCTTCAGTTCTTCCTGTGTAAAGGCCCAGAACTTTCCATAAATTATATAGCATTGCTTAATTTTATTATTTGATGGAAAGTTTGATCCTTTATAGAGACATCCCATCCTCATACAAAGTATATTTTGTCGAGGCCTTTTCCTTGTTTGGAGAGCTTCTATCCTTCATTTTAGAGTTCACGCATTAAGAGTTTCGATTATGAGCCTCTATCAAGTTTAATTGGCCTCAATTTAGAGTGCTTAGTTAAGAAGGTTATATGCAAGAAATTCACTCCTAGAGGGATAGAATCATCTTCTTACAATTATCCACAAAGCTCTCATTCACGTAGTATGCCTAGGTTGTTATCCCAAAATTCAGCATGCTCCTCCTGAAGATGTAGGTTTTTCATCCTCTCTGATACTCCTATTCCATTCCCATCTATTATTCTAAAAGCAGGAATGGTTGGCAGGGGTTCACCAGAATGCCAATAAATTCTTTGTAAACTACTACGAAGTATTAATTATGAATCATAATGCTGCAGTGAAATATATGGAACAAATCTGAACTCCTGGTTTTCAATGTGAAAAATCAGAATTCTGGGTCCTGTTCTACCACTGATCCTTTGAGTCAGATTCTAATGTTTAGGTACATCTGAAGTTCGTGTTAGATTTAATTATTTAGTTACAATGTGGGATCAGTCCATTTGGTTTGCTTTTATGTGCCTGTTCTCTGGTGTGTCATTATTATACGTCATTATTATAATTAAAATGATATCCTTTCATCTGTATGTAGTTGGGTTACACTGGGGTAACCAAGCTATTCCATTGCAGCCATGGATTTCTTTCATCCTCCTAGGTTTTCTTTCTCTTTTTGGACAAAAGAACCTCTAGCAAGAAATACACATAGCTCCACATTCATGGGACCCAATTACTGCTTTCTTTGAATTGTATTTAATATCAGTGTCCTGTTCTGGCCACAGATGGAGTGATGCAGCAAGACAAAGACAAAGATGAAAATAAAGGCAAAGTCAAACCAAGGCAGAGCTACAGGACCTTGGAGAGTTCCAACCTGATCCAAGGAATCCGACTGAAAGAATCTACAGTCCAACTGAATCTCAGGTCCAGCCTTATGGTTCCTGGTCCTCCCAAGGTCTACCACACCACTGCAGATGGAGATCTTTAAAGGGGCTGCCCCTAGGTCTGGAGCTGAGCACTCTATCATGTCCAGGTCCTCACTGCTGTCGGTCTCCTGACATGTGAGTCTACAAACTCTCGGCTGAATCAGCTCAGGACTCTTCTTTGGGGATGAGTCCAGCTCCTCACTTCCTGATTCATCCTTGCTGTCAGGGTCTGGGTCCTCAGTCTGGCACCTCCCACTCTAAGTTAGTCCTGACCTGTACGCAAGGTTGGGGCCATGATCCAAGAAGAATTCTGGGATGAATTTGAGAAAAGCATGGGTGGAGGGGAGAGAGAAAAGAAATGAAAACAAAAGCAAGAAAAAAATGCATCTTTTGAAACAAGGAGAGGAAAAGTACTTTTCAGAGACTTTAGAGTGGAACCATTGCTGCCGGTTCACTCATGATTTCACTATAAACACTGTATCAAGCAGGTGTTGCAGGTTTTTGTACTGCTTTGAAAATCTGCTTGTTTGATCAGAGACCATAGTAGGGCAGAAGATGTGTTATGAATGTATGGGCCATAGGCAACACCAATTCTGTCAAACCTCTTTCAAATCTCTGAAAAGGTACTCATCTATCCACAGCTCATGATAGCCACAATTTTATTTCATAGACTTTCAGTTCCACAATATACTTTTTCACAGCATGGTAAGATGAAGGAGGGGGACGCACACCTTTTCTACTCAGCACAGTTTTCAGATTGGCAACTAAGTGCACACAGTGCAGATCAACATGGGCCTAGTACAGGGCACATCTTGTGCTACAATGCACTGCAGACCAGGCAGGAGAGATGCACCTAATAGCTCTTGTAATTGGCACCAGGTCAAAATAATCACCAAAGACATATCCATTAATTGCTTCCATTGAAAAAAGCACCCGTTACTTTAAGTCCTTTAATTTTACAAAGAAAACTGACTCATGTTGAATCAGGTTGCAGAGAAACATTGCAGGAGCGAGGATGGGTGTTTACATTCTTAATTCTCCTACTGGATCAGTACTTTAATCCCTTTAAAAACAGCCTACAAGAATCTTCTCTGTGACTGCTGGAGTATAACACTTAACGCAACGCACTCCTGATGAGAACTGTACCTATGTTAGTCGTAGCCATAAAGATAGGGCATCATCAGTCATTATACCATTCTCTAACCATTACGTCACCACCTAATGGCACAGCAGAGAAGCAACCTGCCTAGAGAGCAGGAAGCTGTTGGTTTGAATCCCCGCTGGTGTGTTTCCCAGACTATGGGAAACACCTATATCGGGCAGCAGTGATATAGGAAGGTGCTGAAAGGCATTGTCTCAAACTGTGCGGGAGAAGGCAATGGTAAACCCCTCCTGCATTCTACCACATGGCTCTGTGGTTGCCAGGAGTCGACACCGACTTGACGGCACAACCAACCAACCCTTACATCAGGGCCAGTTCAGACGATTGCCAGCCAGCACACGTAATAAGGTCAGGGTTGCGCCGAGAGCACATCCACCCTAACATCACAGGAGGCCGTCCCGACATGCTCTTGGGGCATCCCTTAACCACATGAGGGAAAGCATCCATCTGAATTGTCCCTCTATGTGCAATCCAAAACCTGTTTAAAGAGGGATTTATTTTATTTTTTTGCCATGATTGAAGATATTACAAAAGGCAGCACATTTTACCATTACTAACACATCTGCACAGACTGGGGTACAGCTGAAAAAGGCCTGAAGGGAAGAGATGTTTGGGGGCAAAGATCCAGAAGAGGCATACATTTAAATGATTAAGTAACTGAAAGCAGGAGCAGCTGACACTGCCCACCTTTTGGGGGCAAGGGAATAAACCCTAGGCATGACCCAGCCTCCCAAACAGGCAGCAATAGCAGCCTATGGGAGCCAGAGGAACAGAGAAGCAGTACAAACTTTTTGTCATCTAACCCCTGATCCTTTATTACTGCCATGGTGAGGTAAGGGAGCCCAACCAGGAGTCAGGAGGACAACAGAACATCCTGCTGTTTTCACAGCTGATCTCCTTATTTAATTGCTTGTGATTTTTACCTCCAACAGGTTATTCCATTGAACTCTGTGTATAGTGCCATGCAAGCGGATAGCACAATAAAAATAAATGAGGTCTTTCTCATGACCAGCCCTACCTGGGTAGGGCAGCACTAGCCCTGGTAGGGCTGGTTGTCAGAACTGCTGGGATCAGTTCTCACAACTGGGATAGATCAGAACCTCTGGGATCGGTTTGTAGCCAGGCAAAAAGTGAGGTGGGGGCACACATGCACCCTTAGAGACATATGGACATAGGAAACTGCCATATACTGAGTCAGACCACTGGTCTATCTAGCTCAGTATTGTCTTCACAGACTGGCAGCGGCTTCTCCAAGGTTGCAGGCAGGAATCTCTCTCAGCCCTATCTTGGAGATGCTGCCAGGGAGGGAACTTGAAACCTTCTGCTCTTCCCAGAGCGGCTTCATCCCCTGAGGGGAATATCTTGCAGTGCTCACACATCAAGTCTCCCATTCATATGCAACCAGGGCAGACCCTGCTTAGCTATGTGGACAAGTCATGCTTGCTACCACAAGACCAACTCTCCTCTCCCTTCTACCCCACCTCTACCCCACCTCCCAGTCGTGTGTTTTATTTCTTTATTTATATTGATGTAAACCGCATTGGGAACTTTTGATGAAGAGCAGTAGATAAATATTTGTTATGGTGGTCACTTGTTGTGGTGGTCATTGTGTGGGTGCCCAGGCTGCCGGCAGCTCCTTTTGAGCTGCCAGCAGCCATTAAAATGATAGAGGCTGGGGAAAGGAGCGACCTGGCCTCAGGGAATCCCGTAATGCATTGTGATGTTTGTGCAGTGTATTGTGGGATATCTTGAGGCTGGGCTTCGTTCCCCCAGCCTCCAGATGGCTGTACCACTCGCCACAGTGGTGATCATGCGGCCGCATGAGCGGCACAACTCGGGAGCAACGGGCTGTCGTGTGGGGGAAGGTAGGTATGATCCTGCCTTTCTCCCAACACTCCCCAGCCTCACCAGAAATGGTTGTGTGAACGATCTTAAAAAATGCAGTTGTCTGAATGTTCTCACCAAAACAATGCAAGATTTGGCATTAACATGTTCAAAGAATTCTAATCTCTTACAATGAACTTGAAGATGTTCTCCTCAAGCCACTGGACATAGAGCACTGGCAGGGAGGAAGCATTTTGGATTGGTCTTGGCTTTTTATGCTCTGTCAAGTAAATATGGAAATGTCAAATGTAATTCTCTGGGTAGTGAAGCTTTAGATATACAATAGGCTCTAAACCATAGTCCTGTTAGGCTTAGATTTTGTTCCTTACTCCCTTCTGACTTCATTACCACTAATCTGTTTAAATCCAAGTAGTCCCACAGTAAATAAGTTGTTGTAGGTCTGCTTGGCAGAGACTGAGAAGCACTTCATGACCTTCAGACCCAGCAGCTACGAGAGAGCCAAGTGGCATTAAATGTAACACCGGACACACAGCAAACAACTGAAATACACATGCATCCAGAGTCGGTTTTTCACATTCAGTTTCATCACGTTAAGCCCTCCTACATCAAACTGGTTGGGACCATGTAGTTATACAGCCTAATCACATCTGCTGTCATTGGGTGATAACTTTGTCTGCAAGGTTTTTTGCTGTAAATTGGTATATTGATTTCCTTTCTCTGCCGTAACTTAACACTATTATCCCATTACTGTACCATTGTAAACACTCTTACTAGAGGTGGGAAAGAAAGAGCACACTTTGTCAGAGCTGGTGTGATGCATTGGACCACACTAGCTCTGACGGTTAGTTCTGACACACACACCCCCAGGGACCCCTGGGTTCAAATCATGAAGCTCACTGGGGTGACAGGGCCAGCCTTCAGATAAGGATATCACACACACACACACACACACACACACACACACACACACACACATGGTTAGACTCTCAGTGTTGCCAAATTGTGTGGCTGTGCAGGGTTGCAAAATCTAGTAGTGCAACTGGCCCTACTACTGTTTCCAGGCTTTCCCAGAAATGCCCATGAAAAGAGCCCAGAACTACTTCTCAATATATCTTGCTTTGCTGCCAGTGCTGCCCTGTTCCAGCTCTCAGGTCCCACTAAAGAAGATCTGGAGAGAGAGAGAGAGAGAGAGAGAGAGAGAGAGAGAGAGAGAGAGAGAGAGAGAGAGAGAGAGACCAAGAGTGGGTTAGGACAGCAAAGCCCAGGATTGGCTGACCATGGGAACTTGTGGGAGCCAATCGGCTCCTGGCAGTGCCTTGGCAGCAAACCTACCTCGAGAGCCCGCCTCTTAAACAAGGTTAAGGGAGTAAGTGCTCTCTTAGTCATGCTTCCTTGCTTTCAACCAGTGCTGACACACTGAGGGGCCCTTGTATGTCACTGGGAGGATCCCTACAATGCACCATGCCCTCTCACAGTGCATTGTGAGATTTCTGAGGGCAGGGACATATGGTCCCAACACCAGCACCTCTGTGCTACAGGCACACAGTGCTGCTCCTCTGGGAGCATGTTTCATGCTCTCTACAGGAGAACCTGGACATCTTGAAACATAGGAAGCTGCCATATACTGAGTCAGACCATGGGTCTATATAGCTTAGTATTGTCTTCACAGACTGGCAGCGGCTTCTCCAAGGTCACAGGCAGGAATCTCTCTCAGCCCTATCTTGGAGATGCTGCCAAAGAGAGAACTTGGAACCTTCTGCTTTTCCCAGAATGGCTCCATCCCCTGAGGGGAATATCTTACAGTGCTCACACACCTAGTCTCCCATTCATATGCAACCAGGATGGATCCTGCTTAGCTATGTGGACAAGTCATGCTTGCTACCACAAGATCAGGGGAAGGTATATTTACCAAGGCTTCCACTCCTGCCGCTGCACCTGCCTGGTCATGAGAACAACCTCTAGGCTTTCTCCCTAGCTCACTGCAGAGAGTACCCTCAACGAAAAGCAAGCCAATGAGCTCAGCTTTGCTCCCCTCTGAGGTAAGCACCTTTGCTGCAGCCCAGTTTGCTCACCCCTAAGGCCAGCCCTGCGGAGTGACTGCAGCAGAAAACGGTATGACTCCATATATGCTAACCTGGCAGAAAGGAAAGGTTTGCAATGGTAAATAAAAATGTGGGGGTTTCCAGGGTTTGTGTCGGAATGATCTTGTTGTATTTGCTGAGGAGTGTGAGAAGAATATTAAAGTCCTCACACAGCAGAGTATGCTCTGGCGATAAAGAATTTCAGCCAGAGATATTATTTGGATACAAAAAACCCCCACAAAGTTTTATTAAGAAACTAAAACATCACATACTGAGAGAGAGAGAGAGAGAGAGAGAGAGAGAGAGAGAGAGAGAGAGATTGAATAACAGACCCAAACAGGCACTAGCCTTCAACAAATGAACAGTTCTAACTGACCAAGACAGATCTATTACATCTCAGCATGCTTCTAGTGGCCAGAAGAGGTCACTGCAGTGCTAAGAGCAGTGCTTTAGAATTCTCACTTCTAACAGTTTTTACTACTACTACTACTACTACTACTACTACTACGTAAAGTGTAAAGTGTGCCATCGAGTTGGTTTCAACTCCTGGCACCCACAGAGCCCTGTGGTTTTCTTTGGTAGAATACAGGAGGGGTTTACCATTGTCTCCTCCCGCGCAGTATGAGATGATGCTTCTCAGCCTCATCCTATATCACTGCTGTCCGATAGAGTACCAGCGGGGATTTGAACTGGCAAACAGCTGCTTGTTAGTCAAGCACTTCCCTGCTGCTGCTGCTGCTGCTACTACTACTACTATTACTAATAATAATAATAATAATAATAATAATAATAATAATAATAATAATTAATAAACTTTATTTATTTAACAACTTTATTTGTTAGCCGCCCCATAACAAATTGTTCTCTGGAAGCTTACAACAGAGGATTAAAACATACAATAAAAACACATAACACATTAAATCACAACAGTCCAAAAAAAGGTGAATAGAAAATACAAAATACAATACAAAGCAGCTTAAAAACTCATTTTAAAATTTGTTTAAAAATCAGAATCAAATCTCAAAAACCTGGATTTAAAAGGCCTGGGTGAACAAAAAGATCTAAAAGAGCAAAGTGATGAAGCCAGGCAAACCTCACTGGGGAGGTTATTCCACAAACAGGGTGCAACCACCAAAACGGCCCTTTTACTAGTGTTACCATTATGCACTATATGTGCAAATGTCATGAAAGGCACATGCATTAAGATGGAGAAAGAATTTGAGATAATTTTTGTACTGTAAAAGCAGCAAACTTACAACAAGATCACTCTCAGAGGTAAAGTGCCAATTAATTTCAAGTAAGATGCAAACTGACACCCTCCCCCCCCACACACACACCCACACACCCACACCGCCTTGACTGATCCAAACAGAGTTTGGATTAATAGGAGATCGTTCCTTGAAACACTACCAAAAGGCCCAACATCATTTTGCTTATGCTTCTTTGGGCTATGTAACTGCACACAAAAACGCTGCAACTTGCTCCATCTAGTGGCTATAACATATAAAAGCAAAGACTCCACACTCAGGACTTCGTGTAAATAAAACTGAACATGGTAATTTTCACCAACTGATGAGTTTCATGGCTGAGCAGGAAACCGAACCTGGATTGCTCATCTTGTCACTGTGCCCTAGGCCTTGCACTATACTGGCCTCTAAAATCATCACTTGAAAATTTGTCAGGAAACCAGTCTAGGCAAGTGAGGCAAATAAACGAAAGGAGAGAGTTTCCAGCATTGCTGAGTCAACCCCTGATTTATTTATTTTTTTAAAAAAATTGTGATAGTTGCAAAAGGCCTTGACCTAGCAACTATCACAGAGAATCTTTCTGCTTTTAGAGCACTGAAATGATCTCAGGCGCTTTCTCTAAAAAGCTGAAGTTTTGCTACTGAATGTGCCTGTCATAGGCTGCTTTTGGACATAATGGGGAACCTGAGGTGAACTCACCTTAGGTTTGCCCCCACACACACACCGCACACCGCATGTCATCCAAATAATTGGAAGTGTGGTTCCAGGACTCAACCATGGTTCTGATTTTGATACCAAACCTAGGAATGAACCTTGGCTCTGTAGTAAGTTTCACTCACCCAACTGAGGGTCTGTTTCCTCCACTGTTATGTCCGGAATGGAATTTCATTTCACTCCAAACCAGAGTTAAAGTTGGTAGTGGAGGTTTTCCATTGTGCCTGAAGAGAGCTATAATGTTTGCACATGAAAATGTGCACTCACGCCAGAGATTATATCCATCTTCAAATATCCCGGTGCACTCACATCGAAAAAGACGTGGGCCTTGTGCTCTTGAGGACAGTACTAGAACCAATGAACTGAAATTACAAGGAAGTCCAATCCAGGCTAACCACTGGGAGGATTTTCCTAGCTGTGAATGCTGTTTGACAGTGGAGCAGTCTGTCTCTCACAAATGGTGTGTTCTCCCTCTGTAGAGGTTTTCAAAGGGAAGATGGACAACCTCAAACAGAAGACGAGGAGGAGAGCAGGTCTTGTGGAAGTGAGCATGAATTGTTCCCTTTGCTAAGCAGGGTCTACTTTGGCTTATGTTTGGATGGGTGACTGCATGCGAGCACTGTAAGCTATTCCCCTTAGGGGGATGGGGCCATAGCTCAGTGGAAGAGCATCTGTATGCTTGCATGCAGAAGGTCCTGAGTTCATTCCCTGGCATCTCCAGATAAGGTTGGGGAAGATTTCAGCCTAAAACCTCAGACAGCCTCAGTATAAACAATATTACACTAGATGGATCAATAGTCTGATTCAGTATAAGGCAGATTCCTATGTTCCTACAATTGCAAAAGCCATTTGTCAGGAATGCTGTAGCAGATTTCTGAAATGACTGGTGTGTGTGTGGGGGGGGTTGGACTAGAAGGCTTCCAATGCCCCTTCCAGATCTAAAATTGTATGATTCTGTGTATCATGCACCCATATCCTCCAGCATTTCACAGATCAAACCAGGTACATTCCTGTGACACTCTCATTCACATATCACTACCTGAGGCCCAACTAGGGATGTGCAAACTGGCTTAAGGTTCAGCCACTTCGCCATCGAACTGGGCCTGTTCAAGGGCTTGCCCTCGAGCCAAACTCCCTGGGCTGGCTTGGGGGGTTGAAAACGGTACTGCCATGGCCGTCGGGGATCTCCAGCAGGCCCCGCTCCCCCCACCAGCCTCCCCCCATTCTTTTTAGGGTCATTTTGGCCCATTTACAGGGTTTTTTCGGCCCCCTGCCTGCTCACGCAGGCACACGAAGGCCATTTGCATGCCCTGGGTGTGACAATAATTGGAAGTATGATTCCAGGACTCAACCACTATGACCAGTCTGGCAGCCTCCAGTGGGTGCTGCCTGCTCCCCCCCCCCCCCCGCCGGCCTTCCCCCAGTCTTTTTAGGGCTGGTTCAGCCCATTTATGGGCCTTTTTGGCACTCTGCACGCTCGCGGTGGCCATTTTGAAGGCTGCCGTGAGTGCGCTCTAGCCATTTGTGTGCCCAGGCCATGATGGGCAGAACCGGCCCTAAAAAGACTGGGGGAGACTGGCGGGGTGAGCTGGGACCATTGGAGACACCCTCACCCCAAGGAGGACGCCAGATCAGACAGTAAATTTTGTTTTAAAAACATTTTTTGACCCCACCCCACCTCACTCGACTCAGGCCCAAAATGGTTTGGCCTCAAGCTGAACTGGGGCCTGGCTTGATGTGCATGGAACTAAACAGGGCCCAGTTCAGTTCAAGTCCAGTCCGATTCAAATCAAGCTGGGCTTCCCGGTTCCATGCAGACCGATCACATCCCATTGAGTTACTCTGAAACTCCACCCAGCTGTGCTTTAGGACACTAGTTCACCTGCTGTTGGTCCAGGTTGTCAGCAATCTCAGCAAGCCACTAGAAACAAACTCTCACTTCCGGGTTTATCATTTTGCTCCGACTCTAGTACAACCAGGCACAGTTTGTGACTCACTGGACTGAATGCAGCCTACCAGCTATGTGGTAGCACACCAGGAACTCTATAATAAACCTCCTGGTTTTTGCTGCCAGCCTGGGACTGTAAAACAGGTGGCTGTCAAGCAACTGGCAGGCAAGAAAATAAGGCTGGTCAGTTGTGTTCAGTTTGGTTAGTGGCAAGTTTTGCAGGCCTGCCATTCACTGCCTTAACACCATGGTCATTGTGCACTGCCTTGGTTCGCTGCCACTCTCCAGCAAAAGTATTCAAACTTCCCATGGAAAACAGTGAGAATTAACCACACAGTTACACTCTTAAGTCCTAAGTACATTTAACTTGCTTTGAATTATGTCCAGTGCTGAAGCCTAGTCTCCTGGCATGGGCGATCAGGACTCAACTATCTTAGAGTTTATCTCCCTAGAAGCCTTGTGTCTATAAATAAAAGCAAATTATTATCTCAGTTGTATGCTCCACTTCCTTTACAGCTCTCACATGGCTTTAGAGGAAGCATTTTGACATCTACACTCGAGTAAGAAAATACAATAAAAACACCCAAATCCCTACAGGTAACAGAAGTATCTTTGCCCTACTTTTTTCACAGCCTGATATGTGAAGAAATCTGTATGGGTCAAGCCTTTTACTCAGCAGCTAAACACTGCCATTTCTGTCCTTAGAAATATTTGGGACAGGATTTTTCTGGGCCTTAGGGCCCTTTTAGGGGGTCAAGGCAGCAACTGTCCTGGTCCCCTTTGGATGGTCACACCTCACATGGAGGTGACCGACGAAAGTATGGCTCGGTATTTAAAATGTGCAGATCTAACCTTTTCATTCAAGGCAATAAAACTGATCAGTTCAAATATAAGGATCAAAAGTTATTTCCATATTTGGGGTTATTACATTGACACAGGATGTGGTGCCTGCCATGCTGCACAATGTTACGCATGCAGTGGAACTTAGCATTTGCGCAGTTGTGCAAGAGTGCTGTTCTGCAGGTGCAAAAATGGCACCAATGGAGTTGTGTGACAGTTCCGCCATTATATATAATGGCCAGACTCTTGTGCAACTCCCTTTGTGCAGTTTTTGTGCTTGCACAACAGTGCTCTGTACAACTGTGCATATCTTACTTTCCATTACATGCATAAATTTGTGCAGTATGTCAGCCAGAGAAAAGTGGGGGAGGGGGAAATCAAACGAACATTCCGCCCACCCTGGGCCTCTCAGAATCTTAAAAAGGCCCTGCTGGGCCCAGTACACAATTTGAATTCAGCCTTCCTTCTTTCTGGGCATATGAATTCTCAGTACCTAGGGATTACAATTGCTTGAAATCTGGAAAGCACTGCCCTATGGTCCCATGGGCCAAATTCAACTTCTGAATTGCTTCTTCAGGCATCTTGCAAGGTAGAGAAAGATCTGGGGATGTTCCCTCTGGCTCTGAAAGGCTGCCCCTAAAGGTCCAGACACACCCCAGTGAATTCATCAGTATTCCTTGACTGCAACTATGATTTGGATCTTTAATAAAGAAAGTGATGAATGAGTCAACATATCTGGAAACAAAGGATAAGACCTTTCTGGCTCACCAACATTCAAATGTAAAGTTAAAAAAAAGGGAGAGACCCATTTACACTATAAAAGGCGGTTAAGATTCTTATCAACATGAATGTAAAAAGATGAGAGAGTGAGTGTCACTGCAACAACTTCAGGGTGGTAAGGAACAAATTCTTAGATACCATCTGAATTCGATATATATTTGTCAGCCTCCATATCCTGGAAATAAACAATTTCTCATACACTGCATACTTGGAATGCATGAAGCATTCATGTGTTACATGTGTTCAAGTGTTGTATTTAAAACTGGAAATGCCCACAGCCCCAGAGAATGTGCATGTGTCCAGGTCACAGCTAGAGTCCTGAAAATATTCTTAATTAGTGATACTCGTTCAAATATCCTGCTCTGAAGGGAGGGGAGAAGAGAGAAAGGCTGGGGAGCTGCCACCATCCAGCTCCCATGTTCCAGCTGAGGTGGCCCTTTCCTCCCCCAACTGCCACCACAGAGCAACCAGGGACCATCTTGCTCTGAGGGGAGGGGAGACGAAAGAAGTGAGACTAAGGCCCATGTAAAGTTGTAAACGTGCGGCTTGAAATATTGTTCTTTATTTAAGTTTTTTGTAAACCGTTTTGGGAGGGTCACCTGAAAAGTGGAATATAAATGCAAAATAAAATAAAATAAAATAAAGTGCTTGTTCATGCCCTCATATGTGGTCGTGGAACCAATTAGCCATGTTAAAACTTCATAGTTGGAGAGGTAGTAGGGAAACAACCATCTTTATTTTTTATCAATTCTTCTATGTAAAACACTTTGAGAAGTTCTGCTGAGAAGTGGTATATAAATATTCATAGTAGTAGTAGGCAACATTGCTTTTTATATGCACTATAAGCATATAAATCAAGAAGTCACCTATCAACCACAAATTCACTAGGCATTCTTAGACAAATCTCTGGTGCGCATTCCTTTCATCAAGCTGCACACTCAAGTGTCGAAGAGAGTTGTGGGTTTTCTGGCTTCATGGCACTCACCAGAGCACGGATGTCCTGCCGTTGGTGGGGGAGGCTCCATGCATCTCAAGAGCTGTGTTCGAGCAGTTGTGACCTACCCCTACGATTCCCATCCATGATGAGAGTAGGCAAATCTGAAAAATGAAAAGCTAGTCCAGGAAATCTGAGCCCAGAGATCCACAAAATAAAGCTTTTTTCAAAAAAGAATGATACGTATTCCTTATCCCCCTATCTTCCAGTTTGCCTTGTGTGTGTGTGTGTTCCTGTGTGTGTAAGCTTGCAAGTGAGATAGATGGATGTTAAGTGGCTTTTATCTCCCTGGACCCAAGCTCATCTCACAATTTTATTCTGCCATAGTTGGTACTCTGGGAGACATTACTGTACAAGAGACACAATGTACTAGCACAGTACTAAAGTGTCAGTCCCCTAGAGTCAGTTAATGCGGTGATAACTATCTCTGCAGTGTGAACTTTTTGAGTGCTATTGCATGAATTTCCTTCTAAGCAACTTGCTACTGCTGGTTGCTTCTGTTCAGGACTCATACAAAGGAAGTGTTCTTTACACTTAGTTTAAGAAGCTACCCCACACCTTGTAGGGCAAGATATCAGAAGGGTATGTCCAAAGGTGGCAGCCAGAAATTGTCTCTTGCTGGGGTTTTGGAAATGAGAGGAGCATAGCTGTGTAAGATACAGAAATCAACATGAAATTAAAGAGTTCTTGATACATTATAATGCAGTGCATGTGTACAGAATGACAGGTTTATTTAGGTCTCATCCATCTTGCGCATTCTTAGCTTGACTTGCAGCAGGAATGTCCATATGTTAATTATCTTTGCCTACGTTAGGGATGTGCAAATTGATTCGGGTACAAAATGATTTGTACTCAAATCAACTTGTTTGGGGCGATTTGTGGACAAAACAAATTGCCCCTGTGCTAGCTGGCCAGATTCGGGTACAAAGCAAATCGCCCTGATTTTCAGACCTGAAAGATTTGTAGATTCAGACCTCCATTGTGCGGCGATCTCTCTTGCCATGTCCATTTTCTGTCAGGATTTTAAAAAAAAAAAAAAATCGTGCCCTCCCAAGCTTCAGATTGGTGACTCAGTGTGCAACAATTGGCTGGCGATTCTCCCCTGGTTCCAGATTGGCTCATTTCCATTCAAATCTTGTGTTGCCAGGGGTGACTGGCCCTGCATTGGCTAGGGGAAGGGTCAAAGAAGAGACAAGGTTGGGGGGGGTTGAAGGAGGGATTTTCAAATGTACTTTAGGAGGCAACCAGCCACCATTCTGCCTTTCTGCCTCGTGGGAGAAGAGAGAGAGCCAGAGGAGCTTTGCTTTGTCTTGTCTTGCCTGCTGCCTGGAGTGGATCCTCTCTGCTTTTTGTTCCTGCTTTCCTGATTGAGGAAAAGAGTAGAGGTTTTTTTCCACCCCCTTCCTGCTGCTGAGTGAATCACTGCCTTTGTGGATCAATTTGGATACAAAATGATTTGTATCCAAATCTACCTGTTTGGGAAGATTTATGGACAAAACAAATTGTTCCTGTGCTAGCTGATCAGATTTGGACCCAAAACAAATTGGGGGTGTTTGATTTGGGTTCAAATTGAATCAAAAAAGTCAATTTATGCACATCCCTAGCCTACATGCCCCAGCTTTCTAGGTCTATCCACTGAGTCAATTCAATGGGACTTACTTGAACTTATGTAAGTTCAGATCCACAGATTTGGTAGGACTGTGCTTCCTGAATTTATGCTCATGAAAATTTTCATGGCTGAAGAAGGGATTTCCAGGGTCGGGGGGAAGGAACTTTCATGAAATCTTTCCTTATCTCTTCACTTGTTGTTTGCTACCTATTAATAGTGGCTTCTTTTCCAGTCTGTGTATTTCATTAAAACAAATAAACAAATAGACACAATCTCCTTTCTGAGCTGATCTCAACCTGTCATAGATTGCATAGGTAATAGGATGATGTCATGTCATCACATAGCCCATTATGGCTCTATAAATGATGTCACAAAGGCAAATCAAAGTGTGGGCAGGAAGTATTGCTTTCAGTCTGAATATGCTTCCTGATGACACCACACAGTCAATCATATTTAGCTACATGATAACATCACCAAGCAAAAACAGAGTGAGGGAAGTGCTTCCTGTCCTCAGTTTCAATGGGTGAATTTCACTCCAATTATGTCCCCCTCCCATATTGCCAAAATCGAGCACATATTTTAGAGAGGGTAACTTTTTGTTGTTGTGATAGAGCAATGTATTTGTTGGGCAGCAGTGGACACAGGAGAACTGCAAGAATCAAGGATTGCCAGATTAGGAGTAATCAAGGATTAGGAGAATCAAGGATTATCAGTGGTATCACTGGATCACATTGCGCTTGTGTTTCACAGATGGGAGGAATGCAACACTGAGAGACTCCTTTGAAAGAGGCTGTAGATATGATTTTGAAGTTTGTAAATACATGATTCATAATAAGAATCTGGCCAATTCATAGTAGGGCGTGCACGGAACCGGTTCCGTGCACACCCAGGAGAAGGGCGGGAGCGCGTTTAAGGTGTGGGGAGGGTGCTCTTACCTCCCCTGCTGCGCTTCCCCCTCTGGCGCTGCTTTAAAAACTGCTGGTGCGGGGTGGCTGTATTCCCTCTTGCCACCCCTGTCAGCTGGACATAGATTCAACTAACTGCTAGATTTTATATTAAAGGGTGGGAGCCACTTTTTCCTTTGTCCCAATGGCCCCCATGAACTGTTCTGCACCTAGTAGAAAGTGAAGGAGAGGAAGGCAGTGAGGGTCACACACGCACCCACTTGCCCACCACTTCTGTTATTACATGGCAGGGGAGATAAGAGCACCCTCCCCACACCTTAAAGGAGCCCCTACCCTCGTGTTCAAACCGGTTCGAACGTGCAGGTTCCGGACATGTTCCATGTTCTAGGAATAGAACACCGAACAGGTTTGTGCACATCCCCAGTCCATAGTGCTTGGTCAAGTTATGAAGTAAGCATTATTCCCTTCCCCAATCTACCCTACAAAATCTTATTTTACAGTTCCGAGTGGTTGTCAGACTGCTGTGGGTGCATGGTCTGTGTTCAATAGACCAGGTGCAAAGAACCAGCTGTTTTGACAGGTCCATATTTACAAAGTGCTAGTTTTTAAACTCTCACTCTCAGTGAAACTCAAATGAACTGTTGGAATCTGGAATGTCATTTACAAAACAGTACTGTGTCATTGTTGATGATGATGGATGATGACGATGATGATGACAGCGATGATTATTGGTTGACATCCAGATTAACAAAGCACCAGCGCTCTGTGAGAAGTGTTGGTGTTGCTTAATGGTAGACTAGCACAACTCCAGGGTTCACATGGGTAAGGGCAAAATTCACCAGTCTCCCCTCCCCCAGGAAGCACTGTTCTGTGACCCAGAATTAGGTCCCTGCGGGCTGTGTGGGAGGGAGGGAGGGAGAGAGGTGTGGAGATGCTGCTGTGGACTCCTAAGCAGTGAGATGCTGCTGCCAATGCATGGCCACAAAAGCCGCATCCCTGCAATTTCCCCAGTTGGTACAATGTGGAACTGTGTGGATGCTGCTTCAATGCCCATATGTTGGCAGCTGCATCCTAGCTCCTTAGAAGTCCACTGCAGCAGCATTCTACCCCTCCCTCTGTCTCTGTAACAGCTGCAGAGCATCAGCCAATATTTATAAAGGTTCTTTTAAAAAAAATCACATTCCCAGTTCAAAAATTGAATGTCTGAAAAGTGCACATAATTAATAAATATCTATCTCATATGATTGCAATAAATCCTAAATAAATGAAACGATTTGAGACCATGTTTTACGTGCAGTCGCTGTTCTGTAATTATTGATGTCGCCAAAGTGTGTATCTACCAGGCTGGGCACACACATTTCTACAGCTCATCATGTTCAACAGCGTTATGAATCAAACACCATTTGCCCAAGAAGTTTGTCTTTAGTTTGGAATGTCATGAGTATGCTCAGCAGCATTCCAGATGCAAGGAGTAATTCCCAATGTGCTTGATGTCCCCACGGCACTGAGGGAAACTTGGATGTCCCCAGTACCTTGGTATCTGAGAAGCTGCCATTTCAGCATTCCAGGCACCAGGGCAGAATAGAAGCCTTGCAGAGAGCTTTTTATCATATGACTTCCGTAATGCTTTCTGAACATAAGCCACTGGGGAAGTAAGATGACAACATTCCACAGGGCACACTTCTGACACACATATTTCTTTAAGTTCTGAGGATGTCATGTGAGAAATCAGTTTGCCTCATACTTCAGGTACACAGGAGCTGTAGGAGGAAAATGTATTAGGACAATGACTGCCTGCTAGGGATGTGCATGAGCCGGTTCAGCACCTCCTCTGGGAAGCACCGAAGTGGCTTGGGCATTCAAATCAGCTCAGTGGGGCAAGGAGCAATTCCCTTTAAAAGCAGGTAAGGAGCTCTTTAAGAACATAAGAAGAGCCCTGCTGGATCAGGCCCAAGGCCCATCTACTCCAGCATCCTGTTTCGCACAGTGGCCCACCAGATGCCACTGGAAGCCACAGGCAGGAGTTGAGGGCATTCCCTCTCTCCTGCTGTTACTCCCCTGCAACTGGTACTCAGAGGCATCCTGCCTTTTTGAGGCTGGAGGTGGCCTATAGCCCTCCAACTAGTAGCCGTAGATAGACCTCTCCTCCATGAAGTTATCTAAGCCCCTCTTAAAGCCATCCAGGTTGTTGGCTGTCACCACATCTCGTGGCAGATAATTCCACAAGTTGATTATGCACTGTGTGAAGAAGTACTTCTGTTTGTTGGTCCTAGATTTCCTGGCAATCAATTTCATGGGATGACCTCTGGATCTAGTGTTATGTGAGAGGGAGAAGAATTTCTCTCTATCCACTTTCTCCACTCCATGCATGATTTTGTAGACCTCTATCATGTCTCCCCGCAGTCGTCTTTTTTCTAAACTAAAAAGCCCCAGGTGTTGTAGCCTTGCCTCGTAAGAAAGGTGCTCTAGGCCCCTGATCATCTTGGTTGCCCTCTTCTGCCCCTTTTCCAGTTCTACAATCTCCTTTTTTGGATGTGGTGACCAGAATTGTACGCAGTACTCCAGGTGTGGCCGCATCATACCTGCTTGACCCCACCCTGCCACTTTTCCGCTGGTGATGCCCGCTCTCTAAATAGTCACGCAGGGCTACGGCAACAATCCCTGTAGCCTCTGCATGGTGTCGGCATACACAATACCATGCTGACCACACTGTGCAGACGGTGTGTGGAGGCTGCAGGGAACAGCGCCGCAGCAGGGAGGGGACATGCTTTTCACCTGCTTTTTACCTTACCTGCTTTTTAAGGGAACTGCCCCCCGCCCCACTGGTGGATGAACCAACGGCTCATGCACATGCCTACTGCCTGCACAAGGTAATTACTATAGTTTCAAATACATGCCAGATTCTGAACAGAATGTTCTTTGGTTAAACACATGTATTTTAGTCTTTGATTAAACACATTTATTTTGTGAGGCATTAAAATCATAAATGCTCCTCCTTGTTAATCATATAGTTTTTAATTGAACTCAGCACTTGTTTACCAAGTACAGGAGAACCTCGGCATTCATGGATCCAACAGCCATGGTTTCATGTATCCGTGGTAGGGTAATTGACATCCGACCTAGGCATACGCTAAAAAAGGGCAAAAAAGGGTTAATTCCACATATCTGCAGGTTCAGGATGGCTGGGAAATGACCTCTGACTGCCATTTCTGGCCACCATTTTAAGCACAGGAGCCATTTTGTGGCTTGTTTTGAAGGAAAAAACACTTCCCTGCAATCTTTCAAAGAAAAATGGTGCAATTGGGACTGGGGGGGAAACACTTTGTTTCACTGTTTTTCACATTTATGGCCATTTTCTTGACCATTTTCCAGGCTCTGGGAATGTAACCCCTCATTATCCACAGTTTCATTATCTGTGGTTGTAGGGCAGAATGGAATCCCTGTGGATAATGGGGTTCACCTATCTGTCATACATTTTGGGCCATAGAATTTGTTCATGTGTATTTATGTAGCATTTCCCAGCACTATTGGTTGTTTCACTCCACTACATAATGTAGGATTGTATTTGTAGCGAGATTACATACAGAGGACTGAGAAAAGAGCTGGGCTGAGACTGGCCATTATTCAGCTGAGATGAGACTGGACACACCAAATGATTTTTTAATGTTGCACAGAATCCTGAACTGTGCGGGCCTGATTCAGCTATTACTTAATGAATAAGAAACAAGCACATTCACTCCAGACATAGGCTTAAAGTAATGTCTAGTTTGACACTAAAGCTGCAGTTATGAGGAAGGTTTCAACTGAAGAGAATCAATTTAATAGCTGCTGCTGTCACAACAACCCATAACTATGCATTTAAGAGCTGCTTCAGCTTTTCCTTACTGTTGTTCCTAGGGAGATGGAGAGTGATCTCCAGGTGAAAGGGCACAAGTTCCCCAAACAGAGTCTACAACCTTCCTGTCACTGTCAGCATTGTGATCTTTCCCCCACTGCGTCAGTGAAACTGCCCAGTGAAACTTCTTAATAGGAGGTGGTGAACAGAGATGCTCATTTGCACACAACTGGTGCTTTCTTATTCAGATAACAGAGGTTTCTTCTGGTTTTTCACTGTATGCATTCTGCTGACCAGTGACCACAGCACTGTACTTTGCTACAGGCATTTGGTGAAATAATGATGCAATCTAGACCCATTTCAAACCGGCTTTTGAGTAAACTATGGGGTTGAGCAGGGGCGGAGCCATCATTGAACAGACAGGTTCAAAGAATCTGGGCAGTCATCAATCAGGGGCCATGCCTGGTGTCCCAGCCACACCTCCTGCCTTCAGATGCAGGGGGCTTGGATTCGCTCCCAAATGGGGCCGTGTAGCCCTGTTTGAAAGCCAATACCGGCCAGCACTGAGTTTGCAGTGTGGCTGGGAGCTGCTCTCCCTGCCTATAAAGGCAGGAAGAGCATTCCTGGCCGCACTCTGAATGTAGCGCTGGCCAGAATATTCTCCCAAATCGGGCCGCATGACCCCATTTGGTAGCAAAGCCACACCCCACTGTGTCTGATGTCATATGCAGTAATGTCTGACATCAGATGCAGGGGGTGTGGTAGGGCACTGCCGGCAGGAGGAACATGGGCCACCAGCTGGCTTCCTCTGCCAGTAGGGTTTGAGACTGCCTTGGTTGGCCTGATAGATGATCTCCAACTGGCTATCAGCAGAAGGAGTTTGACTTTGCTTATCCTTTTGGATCTCTTGATGGCTTTCGATACCATTGACCATGGTAACCTTTGGGTCACCTGAGACAGGTGGGATTGGGTGGCACTGTTTTATAGTGGTTCCATTCCTACCTCTCTGGTAGATTCCAGATGGTGTTGCTTGGAGATTGCTCCTCTGCAAAGCAAGAACTAAATATGGAGTTCCACAAGGCTCCATAATGTTTCCAGTGCTCTTTAACATCTACCTTAAACTTCTGGGAGGGACCATCAGGAGATTTGGTGCAGGATGTTATAAATATGCTGAGGACACCCAGATCTGTTTCTCCTTATCAACCTCATCAGGAAATGGCATAACCTCCCTAAATGCCTGCCTGGAGGCGGTAATGGGCTGGATGAGGGATAACAAACTGGAGTTGAATCAAAATAAGACAGAGATGCTGACTGTGGGGGATCAGGAACCAAGTGATGGTTTAAATCTGTGTGTTTTGGATGGGGTTACACTCCCCCTGAAACATCAGGTATGTAGCTTGGGAGTGCTCCTGGATCCCAAACTCTCCCTGGTTTCTCAGGTTGAGGCAGTGGCCAGGAATGCTTTTGACCAGCTTCAACTGATATGTCATCTACACCCATTCCTGGAGGTAAATTATCTTAAAGCAGTGGTGCATATTCTGGTAACCTCCAGACTTGATTACTGTAATGCACCCAACATGGGGCTGTTTTTGTACAAAGTCTGGAAACTACAATTGGTACAGAATGTGGCAGCCAGACTGGTCTCTGGGGCAACCCTACGGGACCGTATAACATCAATTTAAAAAGAACTGCACTGGCTGCTGATATGTTTCTGAGTGAAACGCAAAGCCCTCAATGGCTTGGGTCCAGGGTACTTAAGACAGTGCCTTCTCTGTCATGAAGAGACATATCACCTATTAAGATCATTTGTTGCCTGTCGCCTATTAAGATCATCTGAAGAGGTCCAGGTATGGCTGGAGCCGGCTCTTTGGATGGTAACTCAGGACGAGGCCTTCTCTGTGGCTGCCCCAGGGCTTTGGAATATGTCCCCTGTCAAAATAAGAGCATCTCCTCTTTTTTTTTTTTTTTTTTTTTGCTTTTAGGAAGACCCTCAAGACACACCTGTTTTCTCAGGCTTATAACTGAAATTAATTTTAAGCTGTTTAATTTGTTTTTATCTCAAGAGATTGTTTTAACTTTTTATTCTGTGAAATTGTTTTAACTGTTTTTACTCTGTTTTATATTTGTTGTGTTTTAAATTGTTTTTTAAAATGTTGTGTTTTAAATTGTGTACACCACCTAGAGATGTACACATCAGGCAGTATATAAATATGATAGATGGATAAATGGATAGAGGATGCCTTCTGGAAATTTCTGTCTTTGAACAGTGTTTCATGGCCCTCAGGGACATACAGGTTGCACCAAAATTTGCCACTTCCCCAGTGCATTAGTGCAACTAGTTGGGAAGTTCTGTACAGCTGCTCTTTTGCTGCACTGGTGCATCCTTGCTGTATATGTTGGTCACTTCTAGCTGATCTTGTGATATTTTGTATGAGGCAAAGAATGGAGAGGGTCTCTTTCAAAGGATTTGGCATTAGTACAAGGTTTTTGGCTTCACAAGCCAAGGTGCTGAATCTGTTCAGCAAAACTGGTGGTCCATGTTCTGCCTCACTCTGCAACTCAGGACAATACAATGGTACCACCTAATGGTCAAACTACATGTGCATTAGGAGTGTGCAAACCACCTTGAAATCACGCTAGTTTGTACTCGAATTGGCTCGGTTTGAAGGCTCGACCTTGATAGATGAAGAGAAATGAGAAGCACCAAATACAGATACAAATGAAGAGACAAAAGACCCACGGTACTCTACTCATGTTTATTTAAGCCCAATGTGTATCGGCCGAAGCCTTTTTCAGAGGCAAAATATTATCCAATGTAATCCTGTCACAAAAATGCTTCTTCAAAAGCAGGTAACAATATCTTAGACTAGCCAAAGCTAATGGAGCACATTATGCAAAATATTGGATAATATTTTGCCCCTGCAGAAGGCTTCAGCCGATATGTGTTGTGCTTAAATAAACAAGTTTACAGCACTGTGGGAATTTTGTCTCTTCATTTGCATCAACCTCGAAACAAACCAGGTCTGAACCTGAACCGGCCAGGCTGGCTCGGACCCAGTTCGAAGCCCCTACCACCCCTACTAGTCACAGTGGCTGTGGTAGCTCCCACAACCCACACCAGCCTCCCCACGAGTCTCAAGGGTCTGTCTGGGGCCAGGACGGGGCTGGTCTGGACCTTCTTCGATCCATATCAACTTTCTTCTGCCCATTTCAGGCCGTCCTGTACAGTAGGGGCTTCTAACCAGGTCCAAGCCAGTTCTAATTAGAACCAAGCTGGGGGCCCAGTTTGGGGTGGGGGCAGTGCCAAGCTAGA
The DNA here is from genome assembly GCF_027244095.1 of Hemicordylus capensis. Taxonomy (NCBI): domain Eukaryota; kingdom Metazoa; phylum Chordata; class Lepidosauria; order Squamata; family Cordylidae; genus Hemicordylus; species Hemicordylus capensis. The sequence continues at coordinate 40,418,180 of NC_069660.1, read as the reverse complement.
CTGGTCTGGTTCAAATCTGGTTTGGATTCAAACCGAACTGAGAAAACTGGTTTTGTGCACACCCCTAATATGCATGCAAACATGTACTATAGAACTGCCTCCATTTTTGTGAAAACAGCTGCTGGATTTAGGTGGGGGAACCATTTGGGACTGGGCATGAGATTAGAGGGAGGTTCATGTTCCCCCTCGTGAAGCAGAGATTTGCCTTTAAAGGAGATCTGCTTCTGGGGCAAATAATAATCAGTGCAGGGATGACTCTCAGCAGAAAAATGTGGCATGGGAAAAAAGTGAACCTCCCTTTGCTCACTCCCTTTGTCCTGACTGGGTTCATACCCCTCATACATGATTTTATAGATTTGGTTCTGAGAATCAAAACAACACTTCCAGTTGGAAGCATGATTCTCTAGCATACATTTGTGTACACCTGTAGTTTGGTCCTATAAATTACACATAGGTAGGGAAGAATATTCATAGTATTCATGATAAGGGCAAGATGTGGGACTTGAAACACTATAAGCAATCAACCCTATAGGCAGGGTAATATACATATATACATAGGACCCAAGGATTCCTATGGCACCAATGCAGTTATAGCAGAAACAGCCACAAACCTCCTACTAGGAATGGCATGGTTAACTGACAAAGATACCGCTGTGACTGTGAAATTAGCATTGCAAGCTTGCATTGCTACTAGGAAAACACACTGCTAAATATTTTACTGAGGTGTGAAATGTCATGTTTTGTCATCGATGTACTCAACAACTCTGCAGGCTACCCATCTGCAGTGAGCTGCACTACCTTGAAATGAAGATGCAGCCACAGTTGTAAAATGCTATAGAGGAGGAGGAGAAGAAGAAGAAGAAGAAGAAGAAGAAGAAGAAGAAGAAGAAGAAGAAGAAGAAGAAGAAGAAGAAGAAGAAGAAGAAGAAGAAGAAGAAGAAGAAACAACAGCACCATCACATGGCGATTTACAAGGAATGAGAGGGAGAGAAATTAAGGCAAGGATAACGGGACGAATTTGCAATTGCTCAGTTACATACTCCAGCTTAGTTACTGGGGGGAGGAAACCTGCTGTGCCAAGGGATTCATCAAAAATGTGGGGTTTACACACACCAAAATTCATGAACAGTACTATTGTGAAAGAGACCACTTTGGCACATTACAGCTGCTTAGTAAGGTTACAACCTGGAGAATCCTCCATTATGTTGACACTCTGTTCTTCTGCCTGTTCTTCCCCTGTTTCATGCTGCCCTTTTCCTGCTCAAAGTAAAAAACAGTCAGGAGAAGGCCTTGCTATCCTGTCTCTTGAGTATGAAATAGGGAGGTACAAAGGTACACCAGTGGCATGCAACCCACAAACACTAAGAACATAAGAGCAATCCTACTGAATCAGGCCCAATGCTTATCTAGTCCAACATCCTGTTTCACACAGTGGTCCACAAGATGCCTCTGGAAAGCCCATAGGCAAGAGCTGAGGGCATGCACTCTCTCCTGCTCTTGCTCCCCTGCAACTCGTATTTAGAGGTATCTTGCCTCTTAGGCTGGAGGTGGCCTAATGCCCAAAAGATATTCAGCTGCAAGCACTAAAGCTATGCAAGTACAGGAGCATAGAAGTCTTCTTCAGGTGCATGATTGCATGGATTTTGAACATGCATAGAGGTTGTTCACATGACTTCTCTGGGGAGGGAGGCTCCCCGCCTCCCTGCACATGATCTACCCTCCCCAATCTGCTCTGCTGCTTGCCGTGGCACACAAGCGGTCACTCTGCAAGTGGCAGAGCAGCAGAAAGTCCTCTGGCATCCCACAATGCACCATGCCAGGAGCGTGGTGCATTGGGGCATTTCCCCACAGCCAGGCACTCTAGCTGCCCAGCTCTGTTTCTGCTTGGGCTACAGGCAGCCCAAGCACAAACATACAACCGGGGTGGAAGGTGCACTCATGCCCTCAGGAATAGCCCTGGTACAATACTACTTGGGCCACTCAACAGGGCAGCACTGGGATCAGACCCAATCAATCCGGGCATTCCTCACGATCAGCCCTACCCAAGCAGGGCTGTGCAAATCCAGGTAGGGCTGCTCGTGTGAGCAGCTTCATAGACTGGGAGGAAGCTCCACCCTTGATCTCTAGGCATTCAGCTAAACACCTGAAAGGATCCCTTTCCACACAACTGCACGGGGTGAGGGCTCTTTCTATACAATCAAGAACTCTGCTTTTACACGCTTTTGCGTGTAAGAGTTCTCTGCCTGTACAGCTGAATGCACATCTGAATCTGTAACTGGAGTGGTAGCTTCCTTGGCACTTGCTAAACAATCACAAACCCCAACAAGTTTCACTTTTAAAATCAATACCTGCACAGTCATTCACACAAAAACATGCACATATGGACAAAGTATAGACATGACTCCCTCCACCCCCTCCTTACACTGCAGTTTCCCCATCCTTAGCCATTATTTCCTGATAGGTTCCCAAATCTGAGCTGATCTCTCTGTGGACTGCCCAGTACCCACTTCTTCTAGAATAATAATTCTATTATTAAGAATTAAGAATATTTGTATAACACTCTTCAACTTTTTTAATTGAAAAGTTCTCAAAGCTATTCACATAGAGAGAGAGAGAGAGAGAGAGAGAGCAAGAATTATGGCTCCCTGTCCCCAAAGGGTTCAGATTCCAACTATAAACATGAGGTAGATACCAGCAACAGCCATTGGAGGGACGTTGTGCTTGAAGCCCTACAACCACATTGTTTAGGGTACTTTAATGTACGCTTTTCTGTTACTCCCAGTCTCTACTCCCAGTCCCAGTCTGTACTTTTCTGTACTCCCAGTACCTACACACTTTGTTTTACACTGTTTTCAATAAAACATCTAGAATCAAACTATGATGTGAGGAATCTTCACTTGAACTTTTGTATGGGCAAGAGGGAGTGTTCTTTTGAAATTTTGGGCTATATATTTCTATTTTTCAATCTAGTGTATAAGAATTCCTAGATTCTCACTCAAACATATATTAAATCTCATTTGGAATTTGATGGAGAGCAATAAAAACCTGGAAATTCAATACAAGGTGAGGCAAGTTGCCTTTTTTCCCTGTAGCCTATTGAGTAACCGTATTGTACTGCGTTATCTCTCCCTTTCTAACTGAATTTCCTTGTACAACCTTAATGTTTTTAATATAGTTTTTGTGCTAGCAATAGACATTTTCTTCTGTCCTTGCTACCCCTCGTTACACAGCCCATTTCTCTTTGTCACTTAGTGTTGAACCACAGCTTTGCGGAAGGTTTATCATCTTAGAGACTGGAAGGGGCGAGGAAAACACAAGCCGCCTGGACTAATGACTCCATTGATTGATGCCAGACTCGGCTTTGTCAGTTTGCCCGCTGCCACTGTGCGGAAATCCCCAAAGCTCTGCTGCAATGCCTAGGAGGAAGAAACCAGCCCTGCCCTTCAACCTATGGGCATCAAAAGGGTTCAGGCAAGGGGATCACTCATGGATTGTAAAATCAGCAAAGTCATTTACAGACTCCCAAGAGTGTGGCTGTGAGGCCATTCAATGAAACCGGCTAAAGCAGAGCTGCACAATTTAAGCCTTCCAGCTGTTTTTGGACTGCAGCTCCCATAATTTCCAGTCATTTTTCTTTATCTATCTCTTATTTATTTATTTGATTTATATACTTTATATAATTAACTTAATTTAAATAATTTAATTAATTAATATAATTAATACATAATTTATATACATTAATAATGTAATTTATTTATTACATTATGTACATGCTGGATTAGACGGGCCTTGGGCCTGATCCAGGAGGGCTGTTCTTATGTTCTTATGTGTCCCTTGCTTCACAGTTCAAAAAATATGTCCAAACCAATTTGGACTGTAGTGTATTTGTAAGGAAAATAAATTGAAACCACAACACATGCACCTTGCTTCACAGTTCTCATGCAGACCTTTTGGCTCACAAACCAACTTGAGCATAGTGATTTGTAAACAAAACAAAAAATGTTTGTTTATTCAGCTGTAACAGTTAGTTTCATTTTTATTTGGTGGGCTCAATAGATCAGTGGCTGCTGATGAGGGCGGTGCAGGTTTGTGTGTGTGTGAGTGTATATGCACACACATGTTGAGAGATACCTTTAAAAGTCACAAGAACAGCCCTTCTGGACCAGCATCCTGTTTCACAGTGGCCCACCCCACCCCATGCCACTGGAAGCCTACTGGCAGGAGTTGAGGGCATGCCCTCTCTGCTGCTGTTACTCTCCTGCAACTGGTATTCAGAGGCATCCTGCCTTTGAGGCTGGAGGTGGCCTATAGCCCTCCAACTAGTAGCCATTGATAGACTTCTCCTCCATGAAGTTATCCAAACCCCTCTTAAAGCCACCCATAAAGGTTGTTGGCTGTCACCACATCTTGTAGCAGAGAATTCCACAAGTTGATTATGCGTTGTGTGAAAAAGTACTTCCATTTGTTGGTCCTAAATTTCCTGGCTATCCATTTCATGGAATGACCTCTGGTTCTAGTGCTATGTGAGAGGGAGAAGAATTTCTCTCTATCCACTTTCTCTACACCATGCATGATTTTATGGACCTCTATCATGTCTCCCCGCAGGCATCTTTTTTCTAAACTAAATAGCCCCACAATGTTGTAGCCTTACTTCATAAGGAAGGTGCTGTAGGCCCCTGATCATCTTGGTTGCCCTCTTCTGCCCCTTTTCGAGTTCAACAATGTCCCTTTTTAGATGTGGTGACCAGAATTGTACGCAGTACTCCAAGTGTGGCTGCACCATAGTTTTGTATAAGGGCATTATAATATTAGCAGGCCAATAGCCAATCCTGCATGGCAGCTTCCCCACTTACGGCACTCACCTGGCTGCTGCGCATGTGGCTATTTGCACAGTCAGTACGTGGCTATTTGCATAGTAAGCAACACCATGCTAACCATACAAATGGCTGCCACACATGCACAGTGGCCAGGTGGGTGCTGTAGGTGGAGCGGGAGCCATGCGAGATGCCGGGTGGGGTGCTGCTGCTCCCCGTGGTGTCCAGATGCCAGAGCTATCAGCTGTTATGACTTGTAAAGGTATCTCTCACCACTCCCCCTGTGCCACCCTCACTAGCTGCCACTTCTATAGATAAAGATAACTCCTTCTACCCCTGTTGTGTGTCTGCTCAGACTGCCTGAAGCCCAAGTAGACACAGAGCCGGGTGGCTAGAGCGCCCGGCTGTGGGGAAATCCCCCAATCCTCCAGCATCCCACAATTCCAGGAGCGTGGTGCATTGTGGGATGCTGGAGGGCTTCCTCCTCTCTGGCTCCGTGCTCTGCTACTGGCAGTGGCACTCCTTGTGTGCCACAGTGAGTGGCAGAGAAGATAGTAATGTATTGGCTGGGCTTAGTGTTCTGAAATTGGGCACACGTATCCCAAGATGGCAGGACTATGTGTATTTTTATAATTGGTCAATGCCATGATGTTTAATGATTTTTCCCCTACTACAGTAAAGCTACTACTACTACGACTTGATTGATTGGTTGGTTGATTGATTGATTGATTGATTGATTAAGTGCCGTCAAGTCAGGGTCAACTCTTAATGACCACATAGATAGATTTTCTCCAGGATGATCTGTCTTCAGCTTGGCCTTTAAGGTCTCTCAGTGGTGCATTCATTGCTGTTGAAATCGAGTCCATTCACCTTGCTGCTGGTCTTTCTTTTCTTCTCTTTCCTTCAACTTTCCCCAGCATTATGGACTTCTCAAGGGAGCTGGGTCTTTGCATAATGTGTTCAAAGTATGAGCCTTGTCATTTGTGCCTCGAGTGAAAATTCTGTAGTGGTACTACAAGTAGTAGTAGTAGTAGTACTACTACTAGTAGTAGTAGTAGAAATACTACTACTACTACTATGATGACGATGATGATAACTACGGATATATAGTGCACACAGAGCACATGATTCCAGATGCCCAAAGGAGATGAACCAAGCCTGTAGCCTCCAATATTCGCAGATCAAAATAGGAATACCATTGTAACAACTAATTCTCATACCAAAGATGACTGCCCAAGCCACAAATACACATTGTTGAGGGCTGGATCCTACCTGCTACTGTATATGATGTGCACTGCATAGTTCCTTAGTGCTGTGCACCCATTTACAAGCAGCTGCACTAGAGACATGAGACATCCGCCTACCCACTGAGAAACGGAATTCTAGAGACTCAAAGGAGGGAGCTGAAATCTGAGGAGTGACAACCCTAGCAACTCACATGAAGAAAACTGAACAGAATATTCTCAGTAGGCAAGAATAGGGACCAAACAGGGCAGTGATTTTACCAGGGACCAGTTCCAGAAAACAGGGATTGCCCATCATAAATAGTGACAGTTGGGGCCTGTGGAGACGGTACATTTTTGCTCCACCCTATGCATTGGGGAACAGTCTGATTAAGAATAAGAACATCATCCATCCAACCCACAAGCTTTTTCAGGGCCCTCTCCTTATTACACCCAAGCCAAGACATCAATAACAAGTTGTGAGCAGCTGAGTCAACTCTCTACCCTAAAAAAAAAAAAAAGTCAAATCCTGCCTGTTGCTATTGTAGTGTTGAAGAGTGGCACAGCCCAAGTCTGACTCATGAGGAAGTGTGTCAGTGGGTGGAGCCAATGCTGCCAGCCCTTCAGCTCTTGCTGAGTTCAAAATACCGCCGATTTAAAAAGAGTTAGCCAGGCTGTCATACTGTCACTCACTCTCTACTCAGTTCTGTGTGTCAGCCATGGTAGATAGTAGATGACAACCTGCACAAGAGTACGCAAACATTGCATTTGTGCAGTTTGCATAAGTTGTGCATATTGCAAAAATGCAAGTTTTGTGCAAATTGTCTTACACAGGATTAAGCCCACTGGAAATAATGGGCTTACTCCTGTGAAAGACAGGAGTCTTTCTCACACTCAAGCATGAGGGCAGCCGGGCAGGCATGGAGGAAGCCTTGGAAAGCTTACCTCCTCTGCAGACGATCATCCTGTTGGTGCTGGATGCATGGATTGTGCGCTCAGTCGCTCTGCTGCTGCCCCTGGAATCGTCCTGCCCCCGGATATCCCATAATGCACCACACCAGTGCACAGTGCACTGTGGGGATCACCCTGATGACAGCCGGGAGCCTGCTTGTGTGTTGGTGCCGGCTGGGAGCAGCCGACACCAACACATGAGCAGTTAGCCCTGTTGAAGGGCACGCTTGTACACTTAACCTCGGGTAACCGGCAGGCTCCCTAGGCAGGTGTGCTACCGAGGCACCACTGCACAGCTCCTGGCAGATCTCACAGGTAGCTAAGCCTGGGCTTGGCTGCCCTAGCCTGGTGCTGGCTGCTTGTGTACAGAATATGTCAACGTGAAAACTTGAATATGAATATGACAGATATGTATATACTGCTTTTCAACAAATGTTCCTAAAGCAGTTTACACTGATATGAATGAATGAAATGAAATGAATGAATGAATGAATGAATATGGCTCTCTGTCCTCAAAGGGCTCACAATCCAAAAAACAAACAAACCAGGAGATAGACACCAGCAACAGCCACTGGAGGGATGCTATGATGGGGATGGATAAAGCCAGTTGATCTCCCCCTGCTATATAAAGAAAATCACCACTTTTACTCAGTTTTGCTCAGTTAGCAGGGGGAGAACAGCTTCACAATTTGAGAACAGCCTTGCAATTTGCACAAATGTTTGTTTATGCAACTTATGACTACGCTGATGTACTCTTCTGCAGTATGCCAGCCACTGTCATTAGCCAAGTGAAATCTTAGCCTGACTCAGAAGACTTTATAGTCTTTCCAGGTTGGGGGAACCAGTCTGGGCAGTCTGGGTGGGTGGAATCACTCCAGAAGCTAGGAAGTCTGTAATGCTCAGGGAACACTCTAGCCCAGGCATTCCCAACCTTGGGTCCCCAGATATTGTTGGACTACAACTCCCAACAGCCCCAACCACAATGGCCAACATCCCCATTGTGGCTGGGGATGATGGGAGTTGTAGTCCAACAGCATTTGGGGACCAAAGATTGGGAATCCCTGCTCTGGCCTGTAGCTCACACCACCGAGCAGAGGTACAGTAGGTAGACCTAGGCTTTCCTGAATGTAGCTAGGACAGCTCCTAACTTTGGGAGTCTGAGTATGGAAAGAAATAAGTCGTCACCATGCCAGTGAATTTGCTTCAAATGAGCATTTTGAATGTGGTAGCAAGCATGACTTGTCCCCTTAGCTAAGCAGGGTCCACCCTGGTTGCATATGAATGGGAGACTACATGTGTGAGCACTGTAAGACATTCCCCTTAGGGGATGGAGCTGCTCTGGAAAGAGCAGAAGGTTCCAAGTCCCCTCCCTGGTATCTCCAAGATAAGGCTGAGAGAGATTCCTGCCTGTAACCTTGGAGACCCTGCTGCCAGTCTGTGAAGACAATACTGAGCTAGATAGACCAATGGTCTCAGGATATGGCAGCTTCCTATGTTCCTATTTTTACTGATTGGCTAGCTTTTCAGGGAAGTCTACGTGGAGGATTTGTCCTACCACTCCACATGAAAATGACACATCAAGTCATCAAAATGAGGACATGGGGTGTCATCATACCAAAAAATAGTGTGTGTTTTGGCCCTAATACAGATATACCATTTGGGATCCAAAGAGCCTCAGAATTAAACTGCATGTCAGATTGCTCGGGGGTGTAGCAAGGTTGGAGTGGGTCCTGGGACAAGAAGTGGAGATGAACCCCTGGGCTCCCGCATTCTTCTCCTTCTCCCTTTGTGCATCTTTGCTGCCAAAGAAGTGCAAGAATGTCGTTTAAAGCAAAGCATTTTCAGCATGGCCTTTCTCTTGCTCCTATCCAAATAATTCACACATTCCACATGCATGTGTCCATTTTATTTCATAGATTTGTGCACATGCATTTCTCAGCTCAGAAACATTTTTTAACATCTATACCTACTGCAGTCACTTCATATATTAATACATCAACAGTGAAGACTGAAAAGCGAACGGCCCCCCAGCTAGTTGGCTCCCCCTCCCTGCTTCCTCAGGGATCCAGGGACCTTTGTTTCCCGCCCCCAACCCTGCTGCTTGTTCAGTTATATCTATGCTCTTGAAACTGTTTTATGAGGACTTTCAAAAGCAGTTTCTGACATGGGATGAGAGTCTGCCTTATCTGTTCATGAAAAAAAAAATATTTAGAATCCCACTAGATATGCCCAACTGTTTGGGCATGCCTAACATGGCTTTCTGGCTTCTGGCTTGTTAATTATCTTAACATAATTTCAAATGAAGAAAATGATGATACTCAGACATATGTTTGTAGCAATCTGCAATCAGGGTGTTTTTTAAAATTTCTTCTTCCTTCCATGCATCCAGCAAATTGATAGTAAGATTTGCTTGTGTTCCAAAGATAAGGGCAAAGAACAGATGTTTGGGGTGTCGTGCCTTAACACCAGGGCACTACGACAACCTGGCAATGTAGAGAGAGAAAGTATTCTGCAATATGCAGCAGAATCTCTTTGTAAAATGAAACCCCTTGAATAAATAGTCATTCTCACTGGTTATATAAATCTCCCACATTTAGAACATCTTTGTTGCAGCCATGGCAACTCACTGAACCAAATTGGTAAAGTTCAAATTTTGTTCTAAATTTGCATATAAGGGCAAAGAAAGAGCGTTGGTAGCCCTCTTCCAAGAATGTATGTTGCCCTTATTTGCATTTAGAGTTCTGTCCAAAACATGGGCTGATATGGGCATCTCTATTAAAAAGATGAGACAAATCTCGGCAATGGTTCCCAGTTCATAATAATGGAAGGACTTCTGAAGTATGAAGGTGTGCAAAAATGAGGGTTCGTGTTTGTAGGATTTTTTTTTAATAAAAGAGAATTTACCAGAAGATTATCATGACTGCAAATGGAAATCTCTTTTTATCCACAGATTGTCTATAGCACAGATAATATTCTGCTAACGCTTAACCTAGGTAACCAGGATGAACTAGCTGTTATACTACAAAATAATAATGTTTTAGGGCTAGTTCCTTAACGAACGGGCAGCCCATTGTAGTGTAAAGGTCCTGGTGTGGAAAGTCCTCTGCTTTCAGTCCTGGATTTATGCTCAATATTATTTATGCTCATACACAATTGCTCATACATACACAAACAAAGCAAATGCTTCCCTTTGTCTATGTAAAGTTGTGTCCTCAAGTTGGTGCCGACTCCTGGCGACCACAGAGCCATGTGGTTTTCTCTGGTAGAATACAAGAGGGGTTTTCCATTGCCTCCTCCCATGCAGTGAGAGATGATGACTTTCAACATCTTCCAATATCGCTGCTGCCTGATATAGGTGTTTGTTTCCCATAGTCTTGGAAACATAGTCTGGGAAACATACTAGTGGGGATTCGAACCAGCAACCTCTTACTAACTAAGTAAGTCATTTCCCTGCTGCACCATTAGGTGGCTCTTTTTGTCTATGTACCATATTTGAATTTTGATAGGTTTGAATAGAATGTGAGTATAATTTGGCAAGGCTTGGGCCATTAAGCAAGGATAAGGTCAGGATGAACATAAGACCAGGGGCTAGAAATTATTGGGTGGAGCAAGGAGCACTGGACAGAAAAGAATAAGAAAACGCCATTAAAAATACCCCCCCTTTTTAGAGCATTAGCAATTCTGTTGCAAATGTTAATTTTTCTCTACTTTCATGAGGACTAGCAACATTTTCAAATTGCTGAGGTTGTCAGGGAGAACTCGATTCCAGATTTCACAGTGTGATTGATTTGAAATCTGGAATCTAGTGAGAGGTATGAGCAACAGAATGCAAAATATGCTTGACAGATCACAGGAGTTGCTGCCATTCAAACTGCCCACTCATGTGAGCTGAAAAAAAGGGGGAAATAAGTGGAGGAATGTGAGGTATAAATGGCAAGAGCACTATACGAAGTCTCAAGGTCAGAGAGAGAGAGAAGGAGCAGAGCGAGGTTGAAGTAAGCCCTGGGACAAGAAGTGAAGATAGGACCCTGCCCACTAGGAACCACACCGTCTTCTCCTTTTCCCATGCCTTTGCTGAAAAAGAACGGTAAGGACATGGTGAAAAACAAAACACTGTCTGTATGCTTTTTCTCTCACTCCTTATGCAAATAATATCACACCTGTCCACAAGAGCAAAAAGATGGCTGTTGCTAAGCCAGGGGGACAGGGACATTTCTCCCATTATCGTGACAACTCTGAGAGGGGGTCTCTCCCCCCCACCACACTCACTCATTCCTTAACAGCCACTCTTTCTCTAATTATTCCCATGTACTTAAGTGGTGCAGTGGGGAAATGCTTGACTAACAAGCAGAAGGTTGCCGCTTCGAATCTCCGCTAGTACTATATCAGGCAGCAGCGATATAGGAAGATGCTGAAAGGCATCATCTCATACTGCACGGGAGGAGGCAATAGTAAACCCCTCCTGTATTCTACCAAAAGAAAACCACGGGGCTCTGTGGGCACCAGGAGTCGAAATCGACTTGATGGCACACTTTACCTTTACTAAAGAAGTAACTAAAACAAAAGTTCTGAAAATATCCTGCTGTTCTGCAATTTAATCTTGAACATTTCCAAGAACGGACCTTTAAATCTGAACCACCCCCACCATGCATGCATACATCAAAATTTCTTTGCCCTCTGGTGAACTGGTTTTTCCATTTGGGTTCACTCCAAAGACATCTGTTTTTGAGGTCAGAATGCCAGATCCCTCTCACTGGTTACCCCCATACAAGTGTATTGGCTTCCCTCAGTCTCACATACAGGCACCAGTTTTATAGCTGCTTCCCTCATAGACACAAAGAAATCTTATGTAGATTTAACTAGAGGTTTTATTCAGAAACAATTTCATTTTCTCCTTCTCCTTCTCCTTCTCCTTCATAGGAACATAGGAAGCTGCCATGTACTGAGTCAAACCATTGGTCTATCTAGCTCAATATTGTCTTCACAGACTGGCAGTGGCTTCTCCAAGGTTGCAGATAGGAATCTCTCTCAGCCCTGTCTTGGAGATGCTGCCAGGGAGGGAACTTGAAACCTTCTGCTCTTCCCAGAGCAGCTCCATCCCCTGAGGGGAAGATCTTACAGTGCTCACACATCAAGTCTCCCATTCATATGCAACCAGGGAGGACCCTGCTTAGCTAAGTGGACAAGTCATGCTTGCTACCACTAGACCAGCTCTATTCTCCTCTTCCCTTTTCCTTTCTGACTCGACCCCACCACACTCTCTACAGGATCCCCATTATGACAAAATTCGCAACAATACAACATAAAAGATTACTAGAGAGAATACAACAGTACCATTTGTGCTAACTGGCACCTCTCTGTGGGGACTTTATTGCATATACAGCCATTGGGCTCCATGCACAGTTCACTGCTCCCTCCTGCTTCCTGTAAGGCATCAGTTCACACAGATGGAGCCTCCACATCAGCGTGTCTCCAGGGATTGGCATCAGTCTCCAAGTGACTAAAATCTTGGAGATTTTAACAGTTTGATGATGTGAAACATATTGGAGAAAACAATGTGGGGGGGGATCTTTAGGAATAGCTTCAGCCAGAAGCCCAATTCAGACATTATGTTGTACAAGTGTACAGATGTCTGTACACTCATACATCTGTTTGTGTGAATGACTGTATCTGCATTCTTGTTAAAAGTGAACCTGGGTACAAGCCCCCTAAATGCCTGGTAAGATCAGATGGGTACTGCTGTACCTGTGTTCAATGTAATGTATGAATAACTGTACTTATATATTGATCTGTACCTGTGTACATTGTACACTCATTGTATGAGTGTTGAACATAACATGTGAATGGGCCTAAAGCCAGCAGCCCTAAACACCAATTCCACATGGGATGGGGGGGCGTGAGAGCAAGTGTGATACAGCCCCCACACACACACACAAATGGTGTGATTGCTTCTAAGTATATGCCATTGGGAGAGGTCATAGCTCAGTGGCAGTGTCTGCAGAAGATTTCAGGTTCGATCACTGGCGTTTCCAGGTTAGGCGAGGAAAGACCCCTGACTGGAAACCCTAGAAAACTGCTGCCAGTTAGGGATGTGTGAGCCAGCCCGATTCAAACCACAGTTCGAATCAAAATGGCCCAGTTCAGCTGGTCTGAGTTCAAACAGGATCGGCTCCCCAAAGGGGGGTGCAGGTCCAAGTTCAAACCAGCACAGCCCTGGTTTGCAAGACCAAATTGCGTGGTCACGCAAATGGCCTCTGTGCATTCGCAGAAGTCACTAGAATGGGCTGAAGAAGGCCCAGAATGGGCTGGAGAAGGCCTGAACCTGGGCTATTCTGGGGGAAGCTGGCAGGGGTGGGAGGAGCTTCAGCCATCCCTGCCATTGCTGAAAATTGAGTTACCTCTTACTCCCCTCCTACCCACTCTCTAGCCTTAGGGGACGACACACACCCCCGGCCCTTTACTGGTAAAGGAAAATCTTCACCAGATTCCTCTTTACAGGTTGACCCCTGAACTAGTCCAGTGGTTGAACCAGACTGGGTCCAGTTTGACTGGAACCGTGCCGTGCCAATTCGAATCTGGTTCAAACTCAAACAGAAATGGAAATTGGGAAAACCATTTCCATACACACCCCTACTGCCAGTTAATGTTGACAATACTGAGCATGATGGACCAATAACCTGACTTGGTATATAAAGTAGCTTCATACATCATAATCGTGCTTTTCCTTTTAGTTCTGCATCTTTATTTACAGGATCGATCTACTGTGGGATAATAGCGCAGGATTCAGAAGTATACCTGTTGCCATTTTGTGTCTAAGAAGGGCTGACCGGAGACAAGCTTTCTTTCACAGAAGTAGCCCACGGTTCTAAGAATATATTCGTATAAGAAAGGTAAGAAACCATTCTATACTGAGCCAGAATAATGGTCTGTCTACCCCAGTGTTATCCACGCATCTCTAACTGTGTCATCTGTCCCAGCCTCCTCTCTGCAGTCTTTCCTCTGGAAATGCCAAAGCCTCCCACTCCTTCCCCAATATTAATTATTTGAAACCTTGCACTTAGTAAAAGGGAAAAGGAAAAAAAGAATACTGAACACATCTGATATGAAAAGAAAGTAACCCTCCAGATACACTGAACGTTTTTTCCACCATTGTGAATAAATGGTTCCCACCATTGTGGAAACTTTCTTTTTCCACCTTACCCTCAATATGAAATTTGTGGTTGACAACCAGGCTAAATTACTCCTAAGCAGACCTATTGCAATTAAGAAGTCCATTAGAGTAACTCTTGAGGAGTACTATTGAGTAACTGAGTGGAAGTCAGAGAGTGATTGAAAAGTCTGAGATAATCCATCGTCTCTGTTCTAATTTAAAAGCATTTATTTAACACATGTATACCCCACCTTTTCTCCTGCTCCCATCAAGCGATGTGTGGAAATAAATGATCTGGATGCACACAAGCAATAAAAAGCTATAATTCCAATTATATTTCCCCCAAAAGCCAAAACATAAAAAGGATAGTGGCAATCAATTTCTCAAGTCCAGACAGAGATTTCTACGGCATCCAATCAATGGCTGTGCTAATTACATGCTCATAACTATTAATATCTTTCCAATTACCTCTTAATTACTAGCCTGGTTTAGTTGGGGTGGATAGGAATGCTGTGTGATGTCAGCCCACGTCCTTCTTCTGATGACTGGAGCTTGTGCACGTGACTCGTTGGCTCGCTCACTGCAGCGCGGAGGAGGGGCCATGAAAATAAAATGCAATAATGAATTATGTGCATCTGAAATGGAGTAGGAAAATATGTTTAAAATGGGGCAGCTGAGTTGTACATTAACTAGAGCTCATTGCTTTTATTTAAGTTCCCCCGCCCCTCCAGCATGAAACTCTTTAATTCCTTTTTCATTAGGTCTGGAGCAGGGATAAATTCCAGCAGAGTTAATGCCTTTTTGTGTGGCAATGCTGGAGTCATTTTTAACATGTCTAGTTCCCTACCTGCAGAGTTTGAATCTCTTTGTTATCTCCTTCACCGCTTGATAATCCTGGGGAGGTTTCAGTAAACTCAGGCACTCACAGAAATGGGATAGTCTGATACATGCAGAAAAATAAAAGCATCAGGATCATGGACACGGTTGTTGTTTTTTCCCCTTTAAATGATACATTACTAAAAAGCCTGCCTTGACTCACGAGTATACCCCTGAGGTTCTGGCCACCCTCTATATGTGCATCTCCTGATACCTGATATGTACATCTCCCGTTTAAAGTTGGAGCCGGTTGTCTACTGTTTATACAAAACGGATTCTCTCACTACACTCTGCTACAGTTAAGCAGTTTTTCACCAGTCTGGCTCCGATCTTGGATGTTTGCCAGGCAGGGGGGAAATGACTTAGAGCTACAAACTGGCATCCAGACAGCTGTGGCAGTAATGAACATGCACTAGTGTGAGGCTGCTGTATTAGCCAGCTCCACTAAGTGGGGAGCTTGCTTGCATTCAGGTCTAATGTTTTGCAGGTGCAACTGGGTGCACATGTGCAACTTGTGGTGCAACTCCTGTTTTCTGACCTCTTCCTCAGTCCAGTGCTGGCCCAAGGATTGGTGGTGTCCCAGGCAAAGCTTGACTTTGGCTCCTCTGCCCCCTTTGCTCACATGGGCAGGCACCTCCCATTGGGCAGGCGGTCCCTGTCACCTGCCCAGGCACCTACTTGCTCTCCTTGCCACCTCCACCCGATGCTCCTGAGTCCTGCCACTTCTGGGCAGTCAGCCTGCTGCGGCGCATTATGATGACATCACTGCACAATGCAGCAATATGATGCCAGCAGTGGCAGGATTGGAGGGCAGAGGTGGCAAGGAGAGCAAGTGGGAAATCAGGCAAGCAAAAGGGATGGGAGGCACCCACTCACCCACCTGCTCTGACAACAGGAGGTGGGGATGGAGGGCACCCATGGGGTGGCACATAGCCGAGGCCATCACACCCCTCCCCGCTTGGTACTCATGACTGCCTAGTTTGTCTAGTGGGCCTCGGTCCATACATGTTGCAGGGATGATGCAAAGCTGTCTACTGAGATCAAGAGACTCACCCGCTTTGAGCATCTCCTCAGCTATATGACCTTCTTGTGTGGGTGCATCTTCCTTTCTTGCACTAGTGCAGCACTAGTCTGGATGTCAGCCACAGAGTGAAGCATGCTCCGTAGTACAAAATGAAGCTCCTGGTATTGAAATGTGAAAGGGTAATGAAAAAGCATGGCCCCCATCCTTCAGAAAACATTGCTGATCAGAAAAGCTTGCCCCAGTACTGAAATCTGGCAGGGTCATGGAAAAATTTGGAAGGTAATCAAATGTTACCCATCAGAAAAGCTTGCCCCAGTATTCAAATCTGAAAATTTTGAATTACGCCATCATAAAACATTACCCCAGTTTTGAAATATATTTTACACTGGCCAAAGATGAGGCCAGCTGACGAACGCATCAGATTGTGGGCCAGTTCTGAGGGGCTGTACCGTAGCCCATCCAGCATTCCATGCAACCTGGAAGAAGGTATAAAAGAAAGTATTCTATTTTAAAATAAAGTATTCATATAATACTTTTAAATCTATATTGCAATAAAGTATTCAAAAGTTGAACCAATGGAGGTGGGCACTTGGCCTGGGGTCTAGGAACAGACCTGGAGTTGACCAGGCCATGAAATGCAAGGGGTTTTTTGTTGCTTCCCTTATAGCCTCCAGAGATATGAAATAATGGAATATTTTTCAGATGATGCAATTAGCCTAACTATCCTAGATGGATCTTAAGAATACTCAGACAAATGAAGGGTAATCATTTCCACTTTGGTCATCATGTTCTTTAGTAAAGGCCGGAAATCAGTAGCTTTTTAATGTCAAGCAAGCGCTGGTATGCAGTCCTGCTAAACTGAGTCACTAAAGAGCATGACTCTTTATATTGGGCTGCTATTACCAATGAACCTCACAAAAAGAATTGGCTTATGTAACTCATTCTCCCCCCACAGAAAGGAACTGAACAAGTAACTCAGATGTCCCTTAATTATTGTAATTATTTCAGCTTGATATTTAATTACTTTGCCTAATGAGCCAACAGTACAGTAATAGGCAGGTAAAGCTCCACTGAAATGTTCTATTTATTGTATTTTTGTAATTCTAATTCTAATAGTAAGTGCCATGCAAGAGAAAAAGAATAATCACCTCATTTTATGTATGAAGCAGAATGGATTTATAAATGACATTCGCAGGATTCAAACATGCAAGTCTATTAGTCCTGTACAAAATCAGATCGGTAAAATTGGACCATGTCCCAAAATCTAGGGGTTCAGAGAGAGTCTGAACCCAAACTTGGCCAGCTCAGTTTGGATCGGACTTCTCTTAACCCTTTCTCAAAAGAATTGGAGCATCTCTTCCTCTGTGACTCTCTGGTGTGAGATAACTTTTAATCCAGGTTCTCAGTGAGTATCTGTGGTTACATTAAAAAAACAATTCCATGTTTGTCCAACTCCAGTCCCAACCTGACCCAGCCACAACTTTTAAAAAGATCCAAAGGACACCAAACCGACACTTGTGGGATCGGAGCAGATTAGGCCGAACCCAATCTAATAACAGTTCTGGCTGTTATTTAATCTGTGATGGACCATTCATGTCACCAACTGATGCTGTAGTCTTCCAGTACAGAACATGTGTATGTGAACATACCTAAATTCCTATAACCAACTGCACAACACAGAACCACTTTTCCAGAAGTGACAAAATAACTCTGTATCCCTTCTGTCAATACCTGTGGCAGCAAAGGGCCAGGTTAGGGCACTACCAACACAAGCAATGTTGGTAGTGTCCCTAGAGGGAGAAGAGCTGGTCTTGTAGCAAGCATGAATTGTCCCCTTTGCTAAGCAGGGTCCACCGCATTTGAATGAGAGACTACATGTGTGAGCAATATAAGATATTCCCCTCAGGGGACAGGGCCATTCCGGAAAGAGCACCTGCATGCTGGCATGTAGAAGATTCCAAATTTCCTCCCCAGCATCTCCAAGATAGGTTAAGAGAGACTCCTGCCTGCAATCTTGGAGAATCTGCTGCCAGTCTGTGTAGACAATACTGAGCTAGGTGGACCAATAGTCTAAGTTGGTATGGCAGCTTCCTGTGTTTCTATATTCCTAAGAAGTTTGTTTGTTTGTTTGTTTGTTTTCTCAACAAATCTCAACGATTCAAATTTCAACAAATTTCAACGATTCAACAATGAAATCTCAACAATTTCTCAGAAGTTCTCAACATCTTCAGTTATCCAGCAATGATCAACAGCTCCTAAAGTCTGCAGTTCTTTAAAAGGGCTCAGAATGTGTGCCACAGCAGTACAACACAACTCAGTCACAAGGTTAGAACTGATAGCAGTTCATTCAGACGAAAGTAGGACATGCAGGGCACACCCATACTACAGACTTCTATTTTGCACTAGGTATCCATTCTCTTTGGGTAACCTGGGAATTGTAGTTCTGTGAGGAGTGGAGAACTAGGGATATGTTTTTAAAAAACCCAATTCCCTCATCAACTACAAATCCCAGGATCCCAGGAAACAACGGGCTGATTCCATCCAGCTGCTCAGTCATGTGGGGGAGAATCTTGAGTGCAAATGTCTCCCCCCCCCCGCACTCCCATGGGGCACACTGCCCCACTGATGCTTAAGCACATGGTGAGTGGGATTTGAAACCACCCCTTGGTGCATAGATGAAATATTGCTTCAAAGTAGCTTTTCATCCACACATTAAGAGGCAATTCAGATGAACCATCCCACATGATTAGGCATTAGTGGGGTGGGGTGCCTGATGGGAGAGAGCGATGCACACCCACATTCCTCATGCATAAGATGTGGTCAGGCTGGTCACTGTATCAGATACAGTTGATTTGGTATAAAACCAATATAAAAGGAAGTTGTGTATATATACCCTGTTGGCCCTTCCTTTGTCCATGGGGGTAGCTGCACTTCAAATTGCCCCTGAGTGTACATGGGCTCCATAAATGAAATTCCTGGACATCCTAGGTGGCTTTTACCTTCATTATTTGGGGCATACAAAGAATGCTAATTAATGGTACTCCCCCCCTCCCTCCCTCCCTCTCAGTTGAGGTAAAGTGCTTCACAGCCTTTTTGTGTCCACTGGCTGTCATTGTCTGTACTACATGGCTTCCATTGGTCATCAAGTATTAGAACAGGCCTGCCTCCCTCCTGCCCCCACCTGTGGGAGATCTCTTGCTGGAGCAGGAAGCTGGTGTCCTCCCTCTTCACCGTTCCTGGCTGCACAACTCCTGAAGATGGGGAGAGACTTGGGCCAGGTCCTGCCATTGACCCCATGGGTAGATGGCCTATCAGGGATCTCTGTCCTCCTCGTATGGGCCTCCCACCTTCTGGCTGAAATTGTTAGTGTAGGAGACCCCCCTCAAATGCCAGTGTAGGAGACCCTCCCCCATGGCTCTTCCTCATTTGTAGTCCTCCATTGACCTGCCTGCTGAGTCCAAAACCACCCATAACTTACCATGCCCATGAGGGTAACCTGAATCCTTGTTGTTGAGTACACGATCGGTACTTGGGTAGGAGATGCATCCTACTCAAGGTTGGGAGCTGTGCACACTTCCATTTACTGATCATGTGTGAGTAAAAAACAAGGTAGGAAGGGGAGGAAGTGATCATCTGCTAAGCAGCAGCTGGGCTGGAGTGCTTTCCCTCCTGCCTCACTGAAGAGGTGGGGACAGCTGCTGGGTAGGACGGAGCCCTCCTACCCAGCTGCAGCTTAGCCAACGACCATTCCCCCTCACCATGCACCCCTCACACATGATCAGTAACGGGAGCATGCACTGCTCCTGAAGTTGGGTGGGATACCCAAATACTCCTACCCAAATAACAATCATCTGACCGAAAGTGATGTAGTGAAACTCCAGCTACCACTTTTTTGTTGGCATGCTTGTTTGCCCTGTACTTTTGCCTTGCTCAACCTTGTTCAACCTTGGGATCCTGTCTCATTCTACCCTAAAACGTCTAGGCATGGACTTCATTGATTTAGCCTGGCTGCTACTCCCTAGACCAAGACTGCTCAACCTAGGCCCCCCAACTGTTTCTGGACTACAACTCCCATAATCCCCAGCCACAGCGGCAAATAGCCAAGGATTATGGGAATTGTAGGCCAACATCTTCAGGAGGGCCAAGGTTTAGCAGCCCTGCCCTAGTTCAAGGGGTGACCAAACTTGACCCTCCAGATGTTCTTGAACTACAACACCCATCTTCTCCAACCACAATAAATTGCAGCTGGGGATGATGGGAATTATAGTTCAACAACTGGAGGACCAATTTTGCCCATCCTTGCCCTAGACCAGCTTTCCATCTGATGAGCAGGCTCCAGAAAGTGGGGCTAGTTCATTGATCTAGGGTTGCCACTGACCCGATCTGCCTTTAACAGTAGGTGGATTGCCAGCAAGTACAGCTCTTCACAGCATGGAAGTAGACTCAGATCAAGCTGCTGTTAAAGGCCACAGATCCAGACAAAGCTGGTATAAAAAAATCATGGCAACTGTACCTTGACTTCTAAAGGGAATAGGGATATGTCAGTGTGGCATTTTGGCAGTGTGGTCAGAGAGATAGCTAGATTACTAAGGTGCTGCCTCAATAGAAGATTGCACCCCAGGCCCCAATGAAGACAGGACACGCTTAGTTGGAGCTGCTGGGGGACTGAATGAAATGGTGGCTGCCAGGCTGAACAAAATGACAGCTGCCAGGCAAGACTCCCCCCGTCCCCTATCCCAGTTGACCAGCACTGGCCACGTGGAGGGGGCCTAAGATGGCGGCCACATGCCTGCTTCGGCAGCTGGAGGCACAACCACGACCCCTGCACGGGCTTGGCGGCGGACAGCAGCAAATTCTGTTCCCTATCCATGCACAAGCTATGCCACTTGCAAGGATATGGTGACGAAGCTTTTTGAGAGTTACTTCTGGTGGCAGAAATTCGCTTTGCTTTGCTCAGTTCTGACATGAGTGTCTTTCCCTCTATCTAAATGAAAGTATGCCAGTCTTCAATGCTGTCAGGCAGACACCTGCCGCGAGCACCAGAATTCTAAAGACGGCCATAAAAGGCTCTTTCTAAAGTGCTATGAACACAGAATTGTCTTGGTGCCTATAATGATGAATGAGTAATATTTGGATTCCCAAGTGTTTCGAATGAGAACTACATCTGATGAGAGAACAGGATAATGAAACTGCACTGCCCATGTGGTGCATGTTAGATTTCTTCCCAGAAGTATTAGCATGCTGTGGTTATGTTACATTAACGCCAATCCATTTTGCATCATGACACGCTGTGATTGCCCTAAAGGGCCCTTCTTCCTGGAGTCCTGGGGGATGTGGGGAGTAACTAAGCATAGACAGTCATGTGACCTTTCATGGGACTGGGTGTACCAGAAAACCATTATTGACATTTTGGCCAGTTCAAATGATATGGCCTGCAGCACACACCATCAGAAGCAGGACACTTGGAGAGTGTGCCTGTCATGACATCCCCTACAGACATGGGAGGAGAGCTGGTCTTGTGGAAGCAAACATGACTTGTCCCCTTTGTTAAGCAGGGTCCACTCTGGTTGCATATGAGTGGGAGATGATCTGTGAGGACTGTAAGATAGTCCCCTTAAGGGATGGAGCTGCTCTGGGAAGAACATCTGCATGCTTGCATACAGAAGGTTCCAAGTTCCGTCCCTGGCATCTCCAAGATGGGGCTGAGATTCCTGCCTACAATCTTGGAGGAGCCGCTGCCAGTCTGTGTAGACAATACTGAAGTAGCTGGACCGATGATCTGACTATGGCAGATATGGCAACTTCCTATGTCCTATGTCCCTATGATATTCTGATTCCCTCCTGGCATATCCCTGTATTACGTGCGTGGGCTATTCATCCCACATGTACTTGAGTATAGAGGGCCATTGGGATGAACAACCTTATTGAGTGAGTATAGAGGAAGTACTTGTGTATAGGGATCATTGGGGTGAACAACCCTACAAGCAATAAAAGGATGTAACAGGAAGGCATTGAAATGTCCATGGCATGACAGGCACGTTCGTGCATGTCCTGCTCCTGACTGCATGTGCTTTGGATCATCTCATTTGAGCCAGACCTAAGAGTATAGTATCAACCATGTATTTATTCTAACATACTATGCAAAACCAGATTGGATTAAACAATGCAAGCCAGTTTTCTTCCTAACTCAGAGTCTGTCCCTAGAGTCTGCTGTGTGCAAGTGACCAGTTGCAGCCATCCAGGTGGGAGCTCAGAGAGATCTGGATGCAGTCCAAGCAGCAGGTCAGCCCGCCTGTAACATGCTTGAAAGGTCCACTCAGGGTTGCAACCTGGAGCTATCAGACTATTGCACATCTAAATCTTGGCTTGCTCCTCCTTAGGATGAAAAATTAGTTATTTTATTTTGTTTCATTTCATTAATATCTACTCAGCTTTTCCATTTCCTAGGGGGAAAAATCGGGGCAGCTTCAGCTCTCAAAAAGGATCATGCAAGATCATGCAATGACAGCAGCAAGCCAATTCAACAGCCCAGAGCAGCACATAAAAGAATCCAATAACCAGGAGAGTAAAAACCAGACCAACCCCCACAATAAAATATCAACACCACAGAACTACCACAGCTTTAAAAAAACAAACCCCAATATACCCCCAAATAATAAATATCAGGCTCAACAACAACAAAAGGGTTTGACACAAAGCAAAGAAGGAGCAAGACACAGTTCCTGAGGCAGGGAATTCTATAATTTGGGAACCACTGCCAAGAAGGCCCCATCCCTTCTTTTAACCAGCCTTACTTCATCCAGCCAGAGGACCTTTAAGAGGGCCTCCTTGGCTGGCTGACTGTAAGTGACAGACTCCAGTTCCTTCCAGTTAAGTTATCCTGCCATTATCCTCTCTCTGCAGGTAGCATGGCTAGCTTCTGCTCCTGGCTTATGACATGATTGTTAGGTTTCTGGGCAATATCATGACTAAGACTATGTGTGTGCAAGCAAAAGAAGCATGCATGCAACAACTGCAGTCACTGTTCAGCAATTGAGATGTTTGTGCACAGGAGGAATTGTTTTCATAGATTTTCCCTTCCCCTAGAAGCACTCTGTGCCACTCAAATTTATGTCCTTGAGGGCTCCATGACCCTCAGGGACATTGGCTGCATTTGCACGTAATGAGGGACTGGAGTTGGAGGGACCACAGTTTCCTTACCATTATGTACGAACCCAGCCAACAGCTCCAAATTGATGGTCAAGGGAGCCTCCTTTTTGTCCAAATGCAGCACTGGAGGCTGCATTCGGCTGAACTGGAGTTGAGGGAGGAAGCTCCCCCCTCCCTGATTGATTTCATCCTGTAAAGAAGGAAGTCCACACAACCAGCTCCCCCGTCTCTCTGCAGTTTTGCTGACTGCAGAGAAGACAGTCTCTGGAACATCCGAATGCAGACAGGAGAGTAGGGGGAGGGGAGCATGGAACCACGGATCCATTGGACCCGTGGTTGCATGATACATGTGAATGTGGCCATTGTTTCAGGTAGCACAGAGCACTTCTGGGGGAAGGCGAGATTGGCAAAAATCTCCCCCTCACATTAAGCTTGCTCACATGACTATGAACTGGGAAGGACAAACCTTCTACCTGGTTTTGGGAGCTGTGTGCACTCCTGGTTTTCAGTCACATGCTAGTGCAAAAATCAGTAGGGAGTGGGGAGCTGGATCATCTGCTGAATCCCAGCTGGGTAAGAGAATTTTTCCTCCTACCTCATTCAGAAGCTGGGGGTGGAATCTGGGTAGGTCATGCTCACCCTACCCAGCTGGGGCTTAGCCAGTCACACTCCCCACTTCCCACCTCATTTATCACTCACATGCGACCCAGAATTAGAAGCATGCACAGCTCCCAAAACCGAGTAGGACTGCTTGGCTTTTGACCTTTTGGATCAAACTTTCAGGCCTCATTCACATGTAAAACAGAATCGTGGGTCCAGTGTTCTGTGCCCCTCTCTCTATGGTTCTGCACCACCCCCTGCTCTCCCGCCCACATTCAGACATTCAGGAGAGCATCTTCTTTGCAGTCAGAGAGACCACAAAGAGACAGGGGAGCTGGCTGTGCAGGCTTCCTTCTTGCTTGAAGGTCAGCCCACACAGACAATCAGGGAGGGAGGGAGGAGCTTCCTCCCTCAATTCCAGTCTGGCTGAATGCAGCCTCCAGTGCTGCATTCGGACAAAAAGGAGGCTCCCTGGACCCTCGGTTTGAAGCAGGAAAACCTCACTACAAACTGAGAATTCAAATTGGAGTCTCATCAGTGTGACCTCGAGTTGCACTACAGATGGGACCAGAGTTGGCTGGGTTAGGACGTAGCGGTAAGGAAGCTGCAGGTCCCTCCAACTCTGGTCCCCAGTTACATGCAAATGCGGCCATTGTTTGCTTCCTGATCCTGGCTCCCAATTGTCTGTTCAGCATTGTTACTCAACTTGCTTCCTGCTTCTAGTTCTGAATTATCTGCTTAACTTTGGCCCTTGGTTATATCCTTGAATCCCAGCTTGCACCTTGATCCTGAGTCCTGGCCTGCCCATTTAATTGTCTGGCCACTTCTAGTCCCAACTTTGGACTCTGGATGATGCTGAAGCAAGGTGCATGCAGCCCAGCTCTGACACACATACCAAAAAAAGACCACCACTACCAGCGCTTAAGCAGGCAGCTTACTTCTCCACAGCCTAACTCCCATGGTCCTTTTGCAACCCTTCCCAGTATGCAAACTAGAGACTGATTTCTTCTTCTTCTTTGTCTTCGTTATCGTCTTCATCTTCATCATTGTCTTCTTTGCCGCCGCCCCCCCCCCCCCCGCAAAGGCTTACATCAGTTGCCCTCAATTTCCCACTAGATAGTGAAGGGGGAGCATGAAACAATACCATGACAGCTGACTGGCACTTTGCCATTTGTAAGCATGTTTAGCAATGGCAGGCCTTTTAATTTATGTCACCGAGATTCAGCTTTAAAATCCGTCGGGCTGCAGGTGGAGGGACTGAGCTGGAGAAATGGAAAACCAGTTTCATTTTTGTCTGAAGTATCAAAACTGCTGACAATTAAACATAATTGTATAAGTAAGCTCCTTAACCGAGTTCACCATTGGGCATTTATCCACTGTAGAGCTGGCAGGGGAAGAAGGATTTATACACAGACTCTTGTCAACTCCTGGCAGTTGGTAATGTGGGGGGTGCGTGAGAGTGAAGGGTGCTTGAGGCCAAGTCTGCAGACATTTAATAGAACTGTTAAAAGGCTCCTGGTTGACTTCACTTTCCAGGCAAACTTCTCTACTCTCCCTCATGCAGCTGAACATTAATATTCTCTTATCCTCTATATATCCTGCTTTTCATCCTTTTCGATTCCTTCAAGGTAGAATCTTCTTTTAAAGGAAGGATTAAAATCTTTAGGCTTTATTAGAAAAACTGATTTACAGCAACCCAGATAATTTGGAAGTGCAGACAGATCTGAGAGGAAGTTCTTATGCCCTTAATGGGAGCCACCACCGTGTGTGTGTGTGTGTGTGTGTGTGTGTGTGTGTGTGTGTGTGCATCTACATGGGCAACACCCTTCTTCACACAAGTGTACCACCCACCAGCAGAGGGACCTCAGCAATGCTTGGCAGAGTTCAGTTTTGCCTTTCAGTGTGCACAGGTACCTATGCAGGCAGTACTGCTTACTCAAAAGATATGGGAGGCACTGTAAGCATCTTGAATAGGAAATCCCAGCAGGCAGTCTCTGACCTCCTGTGCCACCTGCAGCCTGGTCCTTCAGCAAGCTAGGCAGATTGCCTTCATGGAGTAAAAGCACCGTTTTTATTAATACTTTTTTACACTCGTATTTTCTCAATACAAAAGAACTAGGTTGTTAAACAAGAGCAGTCATCCTGATTAATTATGTTGAATGATGTACATTATCTCTGTATATCAATGAGTCTAATTGTTTGGCTGTTTAGTAAATGAGGATGCATTTTAAACATTCTGGTTTATTCTATGCTGTAATGCCTGGCTGGCCACGAGCACCTGGGTGTGGTCAGTTGACTCCTTGGCGCAATGAGGACACATCAGGCCCTGTAAAATCTTTGCCTCCAAGCTAGACATGGAACACCTTCCTTATAAGGCAAGGCTACCACATCTGGGGCTTTTTAGTATGGAAAAGAGGTGACTATGGGGAAACATGATGTAGGTGTTTAAAATTATGCATGGAGTAGATAGAGTGGACAGAGAGAAATTTTTCTCCCTCTCTCACAACACTAGAACCAGAGGTCATCCCATGAAACTTATGCCCAGGAAGTTTAGGGTCAACAAAAAGTACTTTTTCACACAGCACATAATTAATCCATGGAATTCTCTGCCCTGGGATGTGTGATGGCCACTAACTTGGATGGGTATAAAAGGGGCTTAGACAAATTCATGGAGGACAGGTCTATCGATATTTTATTGTTGCAATGGCTACTAGTCCGGTGGCTATGGGCCACTTCCAGCCTCAAATGCAAAATGCCTCTAAATACCAGCTGCAGGAGAGTAGCAGTAGGAGAGAGGGCATGCCCTCACCTCTTGCCAGAAGCTTCTGGTGGGCCACTGTGTGAAACAGGATGCTGGACTAGATAGGCCTTTGGCCTGATCCAGCAGGGCGGTTCTTATGTTCTTATGAGTCAGAGCAACTTGTCTGAGCAGCAACACAGTTCACTTCATCACACTCTGCCTTGCCTCACCCTGCATACTTTGGTCCCTGGCCACCACTGCCACTATGACTGCGTCTTCTGTTTCTGCTCCTCAACTTCATCTCCCTCTCCCAGTTGTGACTCTGACCATGTCTCCTGCCTCTGTTCCTTGCTGCCCAGATAAAGCACTAGGGAGAGGAGAGCTGGTCTTGTGGTAGCAAGCATGACTTGTCCCCATAGCTAAGCAGGGTCTGCCCTGGTTGCATATGAATGGGAGACTTGATGTGTGAGCACTGCAAGATATTCCCCTCAGGGGATGGAGCCGCTCTGGGAAGAGCAGAAGGTTTCAAGTTCCCTCCCTGGCTTCTCCAAGATAGGGCTGAGAGAGATTCCTGCCTGCAGCCTTGGAGAAGCCGCTGCCAGTCTGTGAAGACAATACTGAGCTAGATAGACCAATGGTCTGACTCAGTATATGGCAGTTTCCTATGTTCCTAAGCACCTAACCTTGGCTCATCATTGACTGCATCTCTTCTTTTTTTAAAATTGTTTTTATTGATATAAGAAAAGAATACAGAATACAGAAAAAGAATACACAAGTACAATTGATACCATCTTATATATGTTTTGTACATCAAACCAGAAAACAACATCTCCTCCTAACCACACATATTCTGATTAGAACTTTCAACCACCAATCTTTAATGTTCAAACAGAACATCCAACTGAATAACTAAATATCAGAATTAAACAGCATCAAAATTAAAATAAACTCGCTCAAGGATTCATTAGCAGAGAAAATCCAAATCTCCTATGAGGTATCCAACCCTGTGACAGATTATAACGTATAAAGGGTTCCCAAGTAATGCCAAATTTATCTTCTGATTTATTTTTTATATATGAAGTAATCTTAGCCATTGAAGCTTATTCCCAAAGTTTAAGATGCCACTCCTCTAACGTCGGTAACAAATGAGTTTTCCAATAAGAAGCATAAAGAATTCTACCTGCAGTTATCATGTATAAAGACAACTCTGTATATTCTGCAGGTATATAAGGCTTAGTAATATTTAACATAAAAATCTCTGGAGAAAAATGAAAATCTATTTTAACACTTGTTGCATCTTTACTGTTAATTAACTTCCGAAATGTCTGAGCTTTAGTGCATGCATTGACTGCATCTTCTGGTTGTTCACCTGGGCCCAAATTGGACCACCCTACTGTGGCCTTTCTCAGTGCTTGATCAACACATGGCAGGCACATGGACCTCCCATTGCCTTAACTGCCCTGGTGTGCTTTGTACACATGCCTATGTATGTGCAATAAGGAGAGGAGGAGAAATGGATGGATGGATGGATGGATGGATGGATGGATTACTTTGTTTGTTTGTTTGTTTGTTTGTTTATTGAATGTATATACCGCCGCCTAACAGTGAAATCTCTAGGTGGTGTATAGAATTAAAACATAATATAAAATATAAAACATTTAAAATTCATAAAAAGATAAAAATAGATAAAAACACATTAAAATTTTAAAAATTGATCTCAGCTGAAGGCCTGGGAAAATAGGTACATCTTCAGGGTCCTCCTTTTTTGTACAGGTAAAACACAGCAAGTGGGGAGGAAATAGACCACAGTTTGGAAGCCAGTGCAAGGTTACTGTTGGCATATTTTCCAAGGGTCCAGGGCTGATCATATGATTCCCAGGATGGCTCTAACATGCCCTGGGGCCCTCGGCAGCCTCAGCCCTGATAGAAGCAGGCCTGGCAGGCCCTCGGTCCCAATAAGCCCAGTAGAGCCGCTGACCCAAAATGCAGCTCATTAAGCTCTGTATGGGTCTCCATAAGGGTAGGTACTGTGCCCAAATATGGAAGGAATGGAAGGATTGTCTCCCTAATGTTTTGTTTTGTTCTAGAATGGCAGCATAGAGTTAATGAAACTGCCTCAAGGGTGTTTGGTCAGTACCCCCAGTTCGGGCGAATGTGGGGAATTTAGCTCAAAAGTGGAGACAGTTCCAATCAGCCTTAATTTGTGCAAGTGTATGAACTCAAGAAAATCAGCTTGAGAGAGAGGTTTGAATTAAATCAAAAAGGAGTTTATTAAAAATAAAATCAGACTAAATTACTATGTGGCCCTAGTTTAAAGGCACTACAAATATGCTAAGAAACAGACTGTTGTAAGGCACATTTAGCTTAAAGTTCCAAATTATGTGTAAATTCCCAGGTGGGCTAGAGAGGTACTTTAAGATAGAGGTGCAAGCTTCCAGAAATAAGAGAAAGGGATAGATTCAGCCCTGAAGAAGCTGGGCAAGAGGCTATATCACCTGTCCTGGAGAGGGGAACACCAAGGTGGTCTGCTGGGGTCTCTTGTTGCAGTTTGCTGACGTCCAGAGGGAGAGGCACAGGGGAACACTGAGATGTTTCTCAGTGGGAGTTCCAGGTGTAATTACACAAGGAAGCATGCTGGGTCATGGAATTAGGGATACTTATATCCCAAAACGTGCCTTGTGGGCACATTTCTTTTGTCCTGCTCTGCTGAATAGGGGAGTCAAAACAACCTCTTTTTTGGAATGTATTGTGTCTTAGTCCTTCTTGGTAGGAATGTGTGTGAATCGCCTATGGCATTCACGGCTGATCGTGAGGACAGCTGGAGTGTGCAGGTGCATTTAAAGAATAATGCACCTGTGCTGGGACTGACTCTCCCAATAATTCTGTCAACAGTTTCAATAGGCACACTTTCAAAGTTACATCACTTACTCATCCCTATTGTGATGGAGGCTGCAGATAAGAAACTTGTCTTAGCTGTCTTTTCTCCCTGGCCTAATGGCCAAGTATTGTCTGTCTTTGCGAGAGGAAGAGGGAAGTTTAGATTTCATTCCATGGCTGAAATGATCTTAGATGCCAGACACTTGCAGTAGCTAGTCCTGGGACTCTGCTTAGCTGGGCACCCCTCATAGAGAGTGTGAAGCTAATCTCCTTTCCAATTTGTGGGGCCTGTAGCCAAATCTAGGGGCAACCAGTCCACTGCCAATTAAGCAACTTGTCTCCATGTATAACACAGACTGGGAGCTGACATTGTGGTGCAGCTTCTGAGAATAGCAAAAGTGCAATCTCCAAGCCTGGAGATGCTGTTGCAACGAGGGAGGCTTCTGGGAGTGGTCAGAATAAGCTCAGCTGGTAACAAGAGAGAGAGAGAGAGAGAGAGAGAGAGAGAGAGAGAGAGAGAGAGAGAGAGAGAGAGAGAGATTTTCAACAAAAACAGTTGTCACAAACAAACAACAAATATTTATATTCCACTTTTCAACTAAAGTTCCCAAAGCGGTTTATACAGAGAAAACAATAATAAGGTAATAAGATGGATCCCTGTCCCCAAAGGGCTAACAGTCTACAAAGAAACATAAGACAAACACCAGCAACAGCCACTGGAGGGATGCTGTGCTGGGGTTGGATAGGGCCAGTTGCTCTCCCCCTGAAATATAGAAGAGTATCACCACTTTAAAAAGGTGCTGCTTTGCTCATTTAACAGAGGACACAGCAGTTTGCACAGCAGGAGAGAGAGAGAGAGAGAGAGAGAGAGAGAGAGAGAGAGAGAGAGAGAGAGAGAGAATGGTTTCCTTTCCCAAAAGGGCTCACAACCACAAACTCAACAACAAACACAAAGGAGACACTAGGAACAGGAACAGCCACTGGAGAGAAGCTATACAGAGATACACAAGTGTGTGTGCGCGCGTGCGCATGTGTGCGTCTGTGTGTGTGAAGATAGATAGATTCTATATATCTTATATGAAGTGCCTCCTGCATACAAATGTGTGAGTTTAGCCATAACTGAGGCCATGAGCTGTTGTTTCTCTTAAAGTTTCCATTATTTTTTAGCTTAATATTGACTTATTATTCTCATAGCCTGCAATTTGCCTAGCTTCTTGGTTTGAATAAATCTGAATAACATTAAAGCTGCCTCTGCTCTGGTTTGCAGCACCACTTCATTTCTCCACACAATTATGTACCCTGGTAAGTGAGTACAAGGAAGATTACTGTGAACTTTGCTGTATGCACAAAGTTGACAGACAGCCATTTCGAAGACTGTGGGTGCCCTTTTCCCTCTGAGCACAGAAATGGATGCCTGTTCACCATGTTAACTAATACAAACAAGCAAGCAATCTCATACTATATTAAAACACTTTTAGAAGGAGAAGCAAAGAGCACCTTCTTCCCACTGCTCCTCCTCACTCTGCTTAATTGGGGCTATGAAGGCTCTACAAGTACAGCAAAGGGAACGCAGCCTTCTGCAGAGTTCATGATTCTCTAGGCAGTCTTCCAGTATATTCAGTGAAAAACAACCCACTTAATTACAGAGTTACAATATCAGATTAAGGCAATTCAAATGCCAGATACAAAGGAAACGTAAAGGCCCTGAGGTCTCAAAATAGGGTCCCCAGCAGTCGTGCCTTATTCCCTGTGCCATCCCCACCTCCCAGACAGAGGAAGTAATCAGCCTGCTCTTGGCTGCACTTCAGTGCCATCCATATAATGGTCAGAGCCAGTACTGCATCCCCTTAGCCCAGGGCATTTGAGGATCCAGTGGAGTCTGGCTGGCCCCACATAACAGTTGCTTCAGGTCTCGTGCCTCAGTCTGAGCAAAGACACTTGCTGGAACAACAACACAGCCTTTCTACATCATGCCGCACTTTGCCTCACCTCGCCCAGACTACTTATTCCATGGTACTCAACTACAGTCCAACCCTAGCCATTTCTTCTGCCTCTGGCCCTTCTAATCCTCATTTACAGGCTTCAGCACTTGAAGACTTCCTGTCTTGAACTCTGAACCCTGACAGGAGACCCCCCATCTCCTGACCATGGACCTTTAACCCACATATCCAAGCATGGATATCTAGAGTCATGGCCAGCAAGAGCAGTCCTCTTTCCTTTCCTTTCCTTCCCTTTCCTTCCCTTCCCTTCCCTCTCCTTTCCTCTCCTCTCCTTTCTTTTCCTTTCCATGTGAGTGGAGAATCAGCTAATAGCACTTGTATTATTACTGTAAACTCTAAAGCAACCCCTCCCCAATATATTAAATGCTATGGCAATTAGGGATGTGCACAAATCAATTTTTTTCATTTCTATTTCATTTCATTTTCATTTCTATTCAAATTGAAACATTCCCAATTTGTATTGGGTCTGAATCTGACACCCACCCCCCACCCCCAAATCACCCCAGATTCAATTGTACTCGATTTTTCTTAATCTGAATCAATTCAGATTTTTAAAAAGGGTCCCAGGTCCAAAAGAGTGGGGGGTGATAGTGCCCAATGGGTGGAATCTACCACCCAAATTTCAAAGAAATTGGGCAAAGAGGTGAAATTTAAAGATTTTTTGAAATTACCCCATAGGGAATAATGGGGATTCCAGCAAACTTATAGCTCCAAGTGGGGGACACTGGGGTGGCCCAGAGTGGGGTGTGGTGGGTGGTAGTGCCCAATGGGTGCAAGGAAGCTACCACCCATATTTCAAAGGAATTGGGCAAAGGGCTGATTTTTAAATAATTTTTGAAGTGGGCATGTCTTTGGGGCAGATTCGGGGCAGAAAGTGGGTTTCGGGGGCAGAAGAGTGGGTCAGGCAGTAGTGCCTCAATGGGTGCCTGCTACCATCCAATTCAAAGGAATTGAACAAAGGGGTGATTTTTAAAAAAATTGTGAAGTTTGCACGTCTTTAAGCTTTTTCCCCATAGGGAATAATGGAGATTTCAGCAGCCCCATAACTCCACTTGGGGGGCACCGAGGTGGCCCAGGGTGAGTGGTGGTGTAGTGCACATAGGGCACCAACCACCCCCATACCTGAGTGTAGAATCTACACTCAGAACACCTCAGAAACAACAAAACGCTGTACCCATGGGCTTGTGGGTAGGGGGGTGATTGTCACCCTATCTGCACTACACCACCACTTGCTCTGGGCCACTCTGGTGCCCCCCAAGTGGAGTTATGGGGTGGCTGAAATTCCCATTATTTCCTATGGGGGGAAAGCTTAAAGACACACAAACTTCACAAATTTTTTAAAAATCACCCCTTTGCCCATTTCCTTTGGAATCTGGATGGTAGCAGGCACCCATGGGGGCACTACCACCCAACCCACTCTTCTGCCCCCGAATCCCCTTTTCTGCCCTGAATTTGCCCCAAAGATGCACAAACTTCAGAAATTCATTAAAAAACAGCCCTTTGTCCAATCACTCTGAAACCTGGAAGGTAGCAGGCACCCATTGGGGCACTACCACGCAACCCACTGTGGCACTCCTAGGAGGCACCCACAGGCAGAAATGGGCACTGACTATCCCCATTGTCCCATAGGGTGGATGCAACACACATCAACAACAGCAGAGCTTTGCAAAGAACAAGGTTTCCAAAGGTCACACACATCCACTGTGTCA
Source organism: Hemicordylus capensis (assembly GCF_027244095.1). Taxonomy (NCBI): domain Eukaryota; kingdom Metazoa; phylum Chordata; class Lepidosauria; order Squamata; family Cordylidae; genus Hemicordylus; species Hemicordylus capensis. The sequence goes on along the minus strand of NC_069660.1, from coordinate 40,385,067 downwards.
CTCACCACATCCACTGTGTCCCACCATCCCCACCCCCCACAGAAATCAATTGATCAACACACAACAGTGTGAAACAACACCAATGAAATGCACTGCCCCACACAGCCCCTCCCAATGCAGTGCAACAGCAGCAGCCAGCAACAAGCAAGCAAGTGTGATATAACAGATGCAACAGACTAGGGCAGCAGACTAGGGCGAACAACAGCATCAAATGTGCCTTGCCCTCCCTCCTCCAAGCATTTCATCAACAAGCAACACACAGCTACATCTGTGGCATCCAGCCATAAAAGCGGGTTAAGTAAGGAAGGGTGCAAAACAACATTCTGCCAGTGGAACAGCAAGGTATCCCCCCCCCCACCTACACAAGTAGAAGAGTGATGATGACAACAATGGCAAACAATGTTTTGGAGCATTTTTTGACATTTCTGCAACAGATCTGAGCCTGTAGCACCAGCACAACCTATTGTAGATGCAAGCAATCTAGTTTGAATAAAAATGATGATGATGCTAGAAGTCACAATATAACCCAATCTTCATTGCAAAGAAGTCCAGAGAGAGAGAGAGAGAGAGAGAGAGAGAGAGAGAGAGAGAGAGAACCTGCCCTGTGGCCATCCATGAGGTCCCCAAAATACAGGCACAACAACAAACCATCCAAGGCATTTGAATTGCATAATATACATATACATACTGCTAGACTTGAGATTATGTAGAGGAAGCATGTGTGTGTGTGTGTGCTCTGTGAAAGGGTTGGTGGGTTTAGGGTTAATTTTTGCCATGGCCTCAGAATGCTGCAGTTTGGGGGTGCGGGGTAGATGAGCACAGGGAGGAGGCTAGAGTCTGTGCCTACCTGCCCAGTCAAAGCCTGTAGGCTGCTGGGCAGAGAATATTAATACTGATATATTATGGGCACAGAGGGCTAGAGGACAGGCTACTGTTTTTTATAAATGAAAAAATAAATCTTTGGAATGGGGAAAAAGACAGAATTGTTTTTAAAACTACGAGGCTACGCTACCCTTCTAATCAACTACTAGTACTAGCTAACGGGGATCCTTCTCACACAAAACCCTGTTTAAACTTTTTCTAAACGAAACAACACACAACTTTTTAAATTCAATTGCAACCCAAAACCTCCATCCAAACAGGAAAAAATCCCAAGAATACAGAATTCCAGAGGTGTGTGTGTGTGTGTGTGAAAATGGGGTACATTCACTCAGTCTAGGGCTTCACCCACGTTGTATGTCCAGCTGTCCACTTCTGTGGTCTGGTCTCTGAGTCTACTCTTCCTTCTTAAATCTCCTTCTCCTTCATTTGGAGGGATTGGGGGGGGGGGCGCTGGTGCAAAAGCCTGGAAAATCTAGGGGCCAGGTGGCCAGTGGCCACAGGGGCTCGGAGTGGTGGCTGGCACAGACACAGCAGGCACAGGCATGCAGTGATTGTCTCAGCAGCAGGAAGGGGGTGAAAAAAGAATTCTCTTCTTCTCAGGAACAAAAAAGCAATGCAGCAGATAATCCATTCCCAGGTTGCCATGCAGCAGCCAACAGGGGCAGGCAGGCTGGGTGGCAAAGTAGGTTGGGCTCAGGCTGGCAAGGCAGAAAGCAATAGGCAAGGCAAGGGAAAGCTCTTTCTCTCTCTCTCGTCTCCTATGAAGCAGAAAGGCAGAATGGTGGCTGCTGCCTCTTTAAATCTAATTGAAAATCCCTCCTTGCTCCCCCCACATTTGCCCCTTCTTTGACCCTTCCCCTGGCCAATGTGGGGTCAGTCAGGAGTGGCAAGAGCCAAAAAAGCCAATCTGGAACCAGGAGGGAATTGTCAGCAGATCAGCCCACGCTTTTGTTCACTGATCTGAAGCCTGGAAGGGCAGGAAATTCAAATAGATGTCAAATACAAAATGGAGACTACATGGAGATCACCACAAAATGGAGGTCCAAAACAACAAAACCTTCGGCTCCAAAATTTGGGCGATTTGTTTTGGAGCCAAATCTTTCGGGACTTGCAGATGGGCGATTTGTTTTGTGCACAAATCGCCAAAAACAGGCAGATTCGAGTACAGATTGTTCTGTACCTGGAACGTTTTGCACATCCCTAATGGCAATACATTATTCTCTCTGATTATTTTTTAAAGGTCTTGTTTACTTTGCCAACATTGTGTTGCAGCATGCAATAACTTTCTGGCCAACATCCTAAGCTTGGGAAGAAGTGCTTGTAATGTGGAAGACTTCCTGACGACTACTACTACCAACAACAACAACAACAACAACAACTATTGATATACTGCTTTTCAACAAAGTGGTTTACATATAAGTGAATGAATGAATGAATTCCTGTCCCAAAAGGGCTCACAGTCTAAAAAGAAGCAAAAGGTAGACACCAGCAATGGCCACTGGAGGGATGCTGTGCTGGGGTTGGATGGGCCCAGTTGCTCTCTCTCTGTTAAATATAAGAGAATCACCACTTGAAATGGTGCCCTTTTGCTCAATTAGCAGGGGTACTGCAACACCAGCACTCATGTGAGGGGGGATTTCATTGATCTCCCCTTACCCTGGAAATGCCTGCACCATCTGAAAATATTCTCAGAGGGCTATACAACCCTCAGGGACATATTTTTGGGCACTTCCTAGAGAATGGGAGGTTGGCAAATGACCCACACACACAAACACACTCCATGTGTGAGGAGAGGAGAGCTGGAGGGGAGAGCTGGTCTTGTGGTAGCAAGCATGACTTGTCCCCATAGCTAAGCAGGGTCTGACCTGGTTGCATGTGAATGGGAGACTAGAAGTGTGAGTACTGCAAGATATTCCCCTCAGGGGATGAAGCTGTTCTGGGAAGAGCAGAAGGTTTCAAGTTCCCTTTCTGGCTTCTCCAAGATAGGGCTGAGAGAGATTCCTGTCTGCGACATTGGAGAAGCCGCTGCCAGTCTGTGAAGACAATAATGAGCTAGATGGACCAATGCTCTGACTCAGTATATGGCAGTTTCCTATGTGATAACTGTGGCTGAGTTAGTAGAAGCCTTCTGCTGCATAGGCACATCTCACATAGCAAATGTGAATCCTTAGTCTTGGCCCTTTCTACAGAACCCCTTGTGCACTATCTCTTTCTTTCATACATACACACACTACAACTTCTTGCACATAGTTTCTCTCCCTGCATTTGTATTCACATTCATTATATCACATATTAGCTGTCTTTTCAGCTTCACTTAAATGTGTTTTAGAACAAATAAAAAAACCTTAAATTGATTCATGAGGATTTGCTGTATTTTAATTATGGAGTGTGTTTTCGAGTGATTTAAAGGCTGATAAGAGCTTGAAACAGCCTGAAATTCAGAAAGGAAATGAGAAACATGACATTTTGAAAAGGAAACCAATTTTCTTCAACTTAAACTGTAGCTCATATAAACCAAATTATAAATATACTGTGTGATTGTAATGCTACAGAAGACCGCTTATGGAAATATGATTAGTAGTGCAATTTTCTCTGAGGTTTCAACTGCTTTTACCCTCCTTGAAACTGTCTTTTAATGCAGTCAAACTCAAACAAACCCACAGATTTTCAAATGAAAATAAAATGGCAAATCCAATATGGGATCGCTGGAGGCATTTCATAATCAGCCTCCTCTGTGTAACACGAGAGGACCGAGAACTATTCTCACTGCTAGATCCTCAGAGAGCACCAGAGAAATTCAGGATTTACAAACATTATATTAACTTGAATAGACATATAAAGAGATTTGGACTGGTAGGCAATGGACTCCTAGAATGTATGTCCCACTTAAAATTCAACAGCAGAGAATAATCTCTTTTCTGCTAAAGTAGAAGGTTTAAATAGAAATGAAGATGGTATTTCCTTCAGAACAAGGTCAATTGTTGGAGCAGGAGAGAAATTAAAATACTACTGGTGGTGTTATACTTGTTATTTGGAACAATACTGGGTGTGGTTGGTTTGTTTTTGTGATGGGGACATGTTTCTATGTACTGGCATGATAAAGAAAACAAACCCAATGAATTAAATATTAGTTCTGGATCCAATGGAGTGTGCAGGAAGCAGCAGAGTTGCACAGAGGGGTGTGCATGAACCATGGTTTGAGCATCGGTTTGGTGCTGTGGGGAGGGGGGCAGGGAGCAGAAGCTTTAAGAAAGAGGTGAGCAGGTCCTTACCTGCTACCCCATACAGCTTCCTGCTGGGGCAGTGTGCATCCCAGGCACTCCCACATGGCACCAGCATCCACATGGCATGTGCGGGTGCTGTGTGTCAGCAACATCATGCTGTTTGCACACATGGCACCTGTGCATGCATGGGTATCATGTGGTACTGGTGCCGCACGGGGGTACTTGGGCCAAGCACAGCACCATCAGGAAGCTGCATGGGGCAGCAGAGAACAGGTAAGGACCTGCTCTTCTCTTTCTTAAAGTTCCCGCTCCCCTCCCCACAGAGCCGAATTGCTGCTCAAATCACGGTTTGTGGACACCCCTATTAACACACATACACATGGGTGCAAACAGAGTTTTCTGAGCCTACTACCCTGGATGTGGACAGGACTCCCCACTCACAGTCTACCAGCAAGAACTGCTTCTTATGCACAGTTATAATGTAGTGATAGAATTTTATCTGATCAGTATGAACAGGAGGAAGCGTACATGCATGTATGCACACTCTCTCCTCACTTGGGATTGAGCTGCTTCTAATCTGGTTGCGGAGCACAGAACCTGTGGTCACAGTGCAGCCTGTGTGTGTGTGTGTGTGTTCATTTCACATTGTTCCAATATTCTCATTCTTTCTCTCCCTGTTCCTTTAGCATGTTCAGTTTAGTTGCTGATGATATTGGGGGTCACTATTACTATCTTTAAAATAAAACCCAAATGTTAAAACAAACAAACCACCTCCTCCCTATTTTTTAACTTTCTGCAAATTGAAGCAAAGAACACAGGCAGAATTTGACAGCTTTGCCTGATGCTTTTCTGGGACTCAAGCTCATTTTTAAAGAAGTGGAGGAGGGAGGGAGGGAGTTCAAGAGAGAGAATACTGGCTGGTACTCCTCATCTAGCATTGCCGCCTTCAGTGAGAAATAAGTCCCAGTCAGTGCAATGGGACTTACTCCTTAGGAAGTCTGCTTGGCACTGTAGCCATCTTCACATGGTTGGATTATTATTTTAAATTATTGCAGTGCCTGCAAAGTTGTATGGTGATGGAAATATTACTGACAGCACTTGAGGCCCTCCGACTCTTTCCTGACCCCTCTGGGGTGCTTGTTCTGTGCCACCATCTCTCTGCATCACCACCACTACAGGCAGCCAATGAGTGGACAACCAACCAGCTCCTCCTCCTCCTCCTCCCCTCTCCTCCCTCCTCATCCAAGGATTCTCTAGTTGCAGTGTGCCCAGTACTTATCTTCACCTTTACAGACTTCCTCTTCTGAAATGAGGGGGAGACAATGGGGAAGCCAACGGGCTGCTGCAGATGAAGCACTGGACTTGAGGCAGAGGCAGAGGTGAAAGGAGGGACACGCCTTAGTGTGGCAAGGAGGGGGAGCAGCCAGCCTCCTGCTAGCTCAGGCCAGTATGGCAGACTCACCTGTCACATACACACCCCGACAAGTCTGCATACACAGAACTCTCTTGTAAAATCTAAACCCTGCTAATCAGCTATTCGGGGCACCAAGGTAGGGGTCAGATTTTGAAAACAGCTCCACATACAGCCCCAGCTACTTAATCAGATAGTGGAGCATTAGTATAGCTTCTAATTTCACATATGGTTCCCAGTCTACCTGAGGTGGATATACACAAGCCTGCTTCCTAGCTGGATTGGGATGAAAGATTTTAACATTTTTGATCTGCTTGTCTTATAGAAATGGAAGGGCCCGCAGAGGTATCTGGAAAAGCCACTACTGTGAGATAAGACTCTCCATCCAACTTTGCTCCCAGATCAGCCTGCGCAATATGTGGACCATAGTTTGACTTGGCAGGATCCTCTTCTTCTAGGAACAGAGAGAGGATGCCCTTCAGAAGGATGCTTGCAGAACAAATAGTTTGTAGTGACAACTTCACAATAATTCAATGCATAAACAGACCCAATGCATTGCAGACCCAATCATGAGCATTAGAGGGGCGAGGGAGCAGCCCCCCCCCCACCAAAAAATTGAGTAAATTTCCATTTAATTCAATGTGGCCTACTTCCAGAGAGGGGTATAGGATTGCGACTTTGCCTCCACCACCACCCAGGAAAAATCCTGCAAATGTCCATGGACCCAATGTAACACAAGTTAGTTGCATTTATGTCCTGTTGACATCAATGGGCCTTAAATAAGTTGCAGAGTTTGTTTGTTTGTTTATTTATTTATATTAAAAATATTTATATCCTGCCCCTCCAGCGCACTACTGCTTGGGGCGGATTACAACAATAAAATAGATACAAGACACAATAAAAGTAATAAAATTAACCAAGTTGAGCAAACTAGTTAAAAGGTTAAAAACCACAATCATTATTAGATTCAAATTAAAAATTATTTTTAAAAGCTAAAAACTGCAAGTTATAAAAAGCTAAAGAACCCACCAAATATAACAAAAAAATTGAGCATTAAAAAGCCTGCTTAAAAAGGCATATTTTAAGTTGTTGTTTTTTAAAAAAAACACTGAGGTTAACACTAAAGTTAACACTGAGTTAACTTTAGTTGGTTCTGAGGAAACCATTGAGAGCTGACACTAAATGTCAAGGCTGTTCAAAATATGGGCTAGAAATTTTGATTCTGAATATGACATTTGATATCACAGTGGACATTTGAAGTCAAAGTGGAAAGTTGGATTTTGAATTCAAAATGTAATGGTTGAATAGTCAAGTCAAGTTTTATTTACGGTCCGAGACCAAACAAGTAATGGTTAAATAGACGTGGTGTCAGTACAAAAGCTAGTGGCTGACATGCCGTGCAGTGGAATGTCACCATTAGGGGCCCACCGGGGTTTCTGTGCAATGTGAAAAGCAGCCCTGGTGGTGCCCAAGAGGACAGCTACAGAACAAATTAAAACAGCCTCTGGGCAGTTAGGCTGCACTACTTTAATGGGATTATAGTGCTGCTTTAATGGAACCTCCCAGAAGCTATTTTCAGTAATTCCACAGCTGTCCTGTCAGGCAGTACCAATGGGTCTGCCCATGTGCAGCTGCTGTGGCACTTCCATAATGCCAGTGTTCCACCATGCAGAATGTAGGCCACAGTTTCCTAAATACTAGTGGTGCCAGCAAAGTTCTCCTAAGCCAGGCTTGGAAAAGAAATTTGGAGGCTTGTTAAAGCCCACCTTGAAGGAAGGGTGAGCTTCATGAGCCCCTGAGAGCTCAGATTCAAAGAATTATCCACTCCCCTGACTGACAAATACTTTCCACACAACCAGGCAGGGCATATCTTTCTAGCTGAGCCAAGCCTTTGCCGGCCAAGTCCAGCACAGCATTGGAGACTTCTTACCAGGCTCTCTGAGGTTGAATTGGGTTGGCACCTGAAGATTCCATGAGCTGACAGAACTATCAGTGCAAATAACCCCTAGCTGCCAAAAGAGCCAGTCCAGCTTCGAGCCATGAACACCAAGGGTGGAGGTGGGATAAGAACATCCCTATCCACCCTCCATGGAGGGAAGTTCCCCTAGTTATTGCCTCTGAATTCTATACACACACACACACACACCTCTTAATGGAATGGAATGGTGTTGCTTCATTACATTAAACAGAAGGAAAGTATGAGTCTTCAGGGAAAAACCTAGGGGTGGGGGAAACCCATGCTCTATAGTGAACCTGTGAAAAATGGGCTCCCCCCTTGCAAACTCCAGTTTCTGGTCATGCAGCTTCTCCCCCCACCCACCCCCATTTAAGATAATGGAGCTAAGTTGCTCTGTCACATTAACGAAGGGAAAATTAAGAGGCTGAGAAATGGGTCATAATGGTTATAAAAATGACCCAAGACTATTTCTATATGACAAGCCAGGGGGCATTGAAGGAAAAAGACAAGCTGGGAGAAAGATTGAATACAGGTTTACATTAACAACATGCTTGATGAAGAGGAAGAGAGAGGCAGCCTGCTCCTGAAGGGAAGAAGCTGTGGGTGGGCAGGCATGTAGTGGTGCTGTTGGGATTGACTTCAACTCTTGGACTGTATTTTGTTGATAAAAGAAACATTGTTGTTGAAGACGACCTGTGCATCTGTTGGGTTGCCCTATGATCCCAGCTAACCACCCAACCCCTCTCACATGGAATTGCCTTCCTGAGGTGGCTGAGATGTCCCAGGGAGAAGAGAGCTCTCTAGTCCCAGGTCACTTATGGATTTAAAGGTCAAAATCAGTAACTTGAATTGAGACCAAAAACAAACTGAAAACCAATGCCGGTTATATCAAATGGATATCATACGATCCAATCTACCATTCCAGGAAATTGCTGAGATACACATTTTGGACCAATTGAATTTATATTTCAAATTATAAAAGCTGTGCCATGGAATTAAGCTTCATAACTTTGTTGAATTCAGTAGACAGTGGGTTAGGCAAGATAGAATCTGGATTCGTTCCATAATTGCATTCTGTAAGTGTTCTATAATTTTTGCATTGATCAATTACAAGTTCTTAGATTGCTTTCCTTCTTTGATTCAGCTGCATGGAACATTGTGATAAGCTCATGTTAACAATACTGAACGTGATGGATTATAACTTTATTATTTGCCCATTAAAAAGCAGATGTTAAAATGTGCCATAGTAGGTAACATTAACCATGTTCTGACTAAACTGACCACCCCTACCCCAAACTTGAAATCACTTATAAGGTTTTATAAGTGCTAAAGCCATTACAGTTTTGTGCATCAATTATAAGTCAAGAAATGGAAGGAGCTTATAGTGGGCCTCTATTAAAAGATCACAATTATATCCAGAATTTTACATTATTGTGCAATGTGGTAGGGAAGTTCTTAAATTATTACATGTATAGAACAGCTGTAATTATTGACCTTCTCTTCAAAGAAAACATGACCAGAGTGACATTATATAAAAGGGTTTGGGACCACCAGAACTTTAAAAGATGACTTAGAAAAATTGTCAGCAGATGCTTCCCATGCTCAGGAAAAGCAAAGGCAAACATAAGCAATACCTTTTCCCAGATATTACAGCTACAAAGCAGCAGTGAATGACCAATTGTGGATCAGTTTGCACCACTACCTTTTAATGTATTTTTAAAAAAATTATCTGGTGGCAATTTTGCTGTGGACTGTTGCCAAAATGTCTGCTCTCCAGAGGATATCCCAGAATGTACTTGGAACTGCCTTAGAATCATTCTGTCAGGCTGGAATGAAATGTTACAGCAAATATGCGCCCCTCTACCACAAACAGCAGGCCCACGTCACATTTTCCACTCTAGGAACATTGTGGCTGCTAGCTCTGCAGAGTACAAGATATCAGAATATCTGACATCTGATGGGGCTATAAGTCAGTGATATAGTATCTGCTTTGCATGCAGAAGGTCCCAGGTTCAATACCTGGCAGCAGGGGCACATCTAGGCAATTCTGGTGCCTGGACCTGCGGGGCTTCAGAAGACACACACACAGAGACCCGCCATGAGTTAAAATTAACTTGCTGAACATTTCAAGAATTCAAGCCGCCATGTGCGCAACTGGGGTGCAGGGGGTGAGGGGTAGGGCGAGCCAAACTGGCCGCCCCCACCCCTGTGATAGCAGAATTGGTGGATGGAGTGGGAGCGCCTGCTAGGCCTGACCATTGGGCCCTTTGGCCCTTGAGAACTCTGAGGAAGCTCCAGCACACCTACACAGTTAGAACAGAGTGTTGCAAGCCCATGATGGGGGTGGAGGAGGCCTGCTCAGCTCACCCCAGCCCCACTCCCCAGCTACAAACATGGTGGCTTGAATTCTTGAAGTGTTTGGCACCACAGTTTGGCACCGCAGGGTAGCGGTGGGGTGGGGTGGCAGCAGGAGCCCCCCCTCCCCCTGGGCCTTTGGAGTCCCCTCTGGACCTTGGAGGCCACAGACTGGGTACCCAAGGTCCAGGGGTAAGAGTGTCTCTGTCTGGCAGCATCTCCAGAAATATCTGGGACAGTCTCATGCCTGAAAGTCAGTGCAGAACAGGAGCTCCCAACCTGTAGTACTGCAGATGTTGCTGAACTACAACGCCTATCATCCCCAGCTACAATTCATTGTGACTGGGGATGATAGGAGTTGTAGTTCAGCAGCATCTGGAGTACCAGAGGTTGGGAACCCCTGGTGTACAATACTTGACTTAGATGGACTGTCTTGGAATAAGGCAGCTTCCCATGTTTCTATGTTCCTAAATTCTCTAGCATGTCTATGGGTTACAAGAGAAAAATCCTCAGCTCCTGCTCATGACGATTTGTGGCTGATGCTATGAAAATCACCTATAGGAGCAATTACGTTTTTAGTCCACTTTGTATAAGACCTTCAAGCCTTTCTGTGATTCCCCCCCTCCCTTGTAGCCCACAGCAATACGGGAGAAATAATCCCTTTTCTCAGCTCACAACATCTAAAGTGCATTTAATCTTCTTCTATTCAAATGATCATAATTTCCTAACTGTGTACTTTTTCTAACAGGTGCCTGAAGCACACATAATATCCTTTCATCACACTTTCACAATGAGTGAAATATACCTTGCACTTTTCTTTTCTTTTTAATTTAGCTCTCAAAAGCAATAGCACAGATGGAAAAGTTAAGTTCCTTGCTAAATCTGATAGTCTTGAGCACTTGAACACTAGGGCCCTGGAACAGTAAGACACAGGACTAACCAGAGGAGAGATGACTCCCAACTTAATCTGAATTGGCACCCAAGATCTAGCGTGAGACAGGGGCGTAGCAAGGTTAGAGTGGGCCCAGAGACAAGATTTTAAAATGGGCCCCTCACTGCCTTCCTCTCCTTCTCCTGGCTGGCAGCAGCAAGGCCGGGAAGGAACACAAAGAGCAGTCTCCAAAAACTGGGGATGGTCAAGGGCGGGCAGAGGCTCACAGGTACCTACGATGATCTCTTTGTTGCTCGCCTCACTCACACCTGTGTGTTCAAGGCAGCTGCTGAGGATCATGTGCCTCTCACGTGTGGCACCAAGCCAATGAGAGCAGGAGGGGAGGAGCCTCTGCCCGATAATGAGGCAAAAGGGTGTGGGGGAAGGAGGAGGGAGAGAGAGAAGGATAATGTGGCACGGCACGAAAAAAGAACTGATTTTTCTCAAAAGTAAATTATAATGAATGAAGCCTGGATGGGTGGGCAATCATGTGACTTGTCTCTGGGGGGGGCCTCGAGGCAACAGGCCCCTAGACAACTGTCTCCCCTTGCCCTATTATAGTTACGCCCCTGGCGTGAGATGCAAGTATTGTTGAAACAGTTGGGAACTGTGACTTGCTGACAGAAGTGCTTCAATGCTGTTGCTATTATTAGGAGTCACGGGGCATTTCTGAGCTTTTCTAAACTTTATAGCAGAGCATGGACACAGAGGAAGGTAGAGAAAGCATGTGCATCCCACACTTCCATCAATGGTTCTCCAAATGGTATGTGAGTCAGTGACCACAGTGGGATCAAAGTCAGCCTATTGTATATGCAAGTGGAAAATTAGCAAGGGCTGCCAACACAATCTCAATTTATTTCAAAGAAGGAAACTAATGCTTTTGAACTTTGGTGCTGAAGAAGACTTCTGAGGATACCATGGATGGCCAGGAAAACAAACCAACGAATTATAGAACAAACCAATCCTTTCAAGGCACAAATGACCAGACTCAAACTATCATGCTTCGGACACAGGATGTGAAAACCCAGCTCCCTTAAGAAGTCCATAATGATGGGGAAAGCTGAAGGAAAGAGCAGAAGAGGAAGACCAGCAGCAAGGTGGATGAACTCGATTATGACAGAAAGGAATGCACCACTGAGAGATCTTTAAGGCCAAGCTGAAGACAGGTCATCCTGGAGAGAATCTGTCTATGTGGTCACTAAGAGTCTACTTGACGGCACTCACTCATGTCCCTAGGGAATATGGGAATTGTAGTCCAAAAACAGCTGGGGGGCCTAAGTTGAGCAGGCCTGAGATAGACCAATAGTATATGGCAGCTTCCTATGTTCCTATGACCTGGGAGAAAAGCTCCCATGGGTGCCAATGGAAGCATTCCTTCTAGGTCAAATAGCAGTTGCAAGGAGTTGGATCAGGATTTATTTATTTTATTTTATTTTATTATTTTATTTTATTTTATTTAACATATTTAATACCACCCAAAACTTGCATCTCTGGGTGGTTTACAATAAAACAATACAAATGACAAAAGATAAAGTTAAAACATTACAACAATTTAACATTTTTTAAACAATGTTAAAACTTTTAAAATGGTTTGTAATGAAAAGCTTGGGTGAACAGATGCATCTTTAAGGGTTTCTTGAAAGCTGTCAGAGATGGGGGACTCTTCTTTCAGCAGGGAGCATGTTCCAGAAATTCAGGGCAGAAGCAGAGAAGGTTCGTCCCTGAGTAGCCACCAGACAAGCTGGTGGCAACTGCAGACAGACCTCTTCCGGTTATCTTAATGGGTGGTGGGGTTCATGGGATAGGAACATAGGAAGATGCCTTATGCTGAGTCAGACCTTTGGTCCATCTATCTCAGTACTGTCTACACCAGGGATTAAAAAAACCTTTAGCACACCAGCTGTGGTTGAACTACAGCTCCCATCACCTCCAGCCACAATTATTGTTGCCTGCACTAACTGGCATCGACTTCTCCAAAGCTTCAGACAGGATTCTTTGCCAGCCTTACCTAGAGATGCAAGGGATTGAACCTGAGACTTCCTGCATGCAAAGCAGATGCTCTACCAGTGAGCGACAATATCATGGAGGACAAAGGCTTAAAGCCCCTCTCTCCACACTGTGATTCTGATCCAGGTCACAGAGACACATGGCTGCCATTTAGTAGAGAACCACTAAGCACGTCATGGCCAAGCACATTCTGTACATAATATGTAGTTTGGCCATGAAAACGGAGCTAGAAGGGTTCAGTTGCTTTCAGCCAATAGTGGTGTCCATGGCAGATTTCAGTCATTAAAACTCAAGCATAAAATAAGAAGGTGGGGAAATTACAATTAAGAAGCTAATGATTTTTTTAAAATCACATTAAGAATGCAGCTAATCCCAATAATATAAGGATTTTCACTTTCCTGAATGCTGAATGAGCAGAAGCCTTCAGCTGGCTCCATGAACAAATCCTAGTGTTCCAGTAAGATAAGGCTGTTAGGATATTGTTCACTGTAATAGAGAGTTATGGTTTTTTGCTAAGTAGGAAGCCGACGAGATCAATAGAAATATAATGAATGTTAATACAGCATGTAATGCCAGCTACCACAGATCCTGATTAAACATGTATCCATCACGAAGGCATCTTGTCCTTACTATTGGCTGCCAAACCATATCATCTTCTGAATACATTTTATTGAATTGAATTCATGATGCGCTAGACTCACCCATGTCCATGTTAAGTGCTAATTTAGTCTGTGTGCAACAGCTGCCTTGGAAAAGGAGAGGAACAGGCACTGGTTGTTTCATACCATCTCACATTTCCCCAGTTCTTTTCCACTGGCTGCAATAATATCGCAATCTGGGCCAATACAAGAAAGACTGGGAGAGTGGAAGAGAAAGAGTGTCTATGTAGGAGAGGGGGAGGGTGGTCTTTCCATGAGGCAGGATGAGACTGGTTGTCTCAGGTGTGGGAAGGGGCACAGGGAGTGGCAAGCAGTGGGCCCCTGCCACCACAGGTACTATATCGTGTGGTGTTTTTGGTTAATCCATTCCTGGATCCAGGCCAGCTTTTGAATGGGGCTTTAGTTACTTGTATTCCAGTCTTGGAATAGAGGCAGGGCTAACAAACAGCCAGCAGCAAGAGCACTGGGAAGCAGTCTGCACTTGCATCTCTGCACATCTCTATATATAATTCTCTAAGGCGTACCCGTGACTGATCCCATGCTCCAACCACCTGCCTCCTTGTGAGGAGGACAGCTGAGCAATATCCCCTTCCCTCTCCTGGTGTGCCTTTCTACTTTTCATAATGGTGTGGGGCAATTCATCCACAACAATTTAAATACAATATTAAATACTACTCCATGTGATTATGCGAAGTGGAATAGTATACCAGGATGTGTGCACTCATTTCCCAAATCACAGTGTATCATCTGCACTGGCCCAATATGTGAAACAGCCTGCTGTTTATGAGTAATTAATTAGGGTCAAGTCCTCTATCCCTTAGAGAAAACAGAAGACAATAGTCTACCATGTATCTTATTCTTTAACTTTGTAACACAAAGGTTTCTTATGTTTCCTTTTGGTTGAACACAAACGAGGTGGTCCCATGCTGATCTTCGGCCAATGGAAACATGCATCAATCTCATACTGTTCACAGACATCAGAGGTTGGTGTTAATCCCTAGGTTGGGGGGGGGGAAGTCCCCCACTGATACTGATCTGAATTCTGTTGGATCTGAGAGAAGATCAAGAGACCAAATTTGATTAGTATATAATACATCTGAATGAACTGTGTGAATATAAGTAACTTCAGTGGAGCTACACTGAGATAGATAGTGATCACTGAATAAAATGTAAACCCAATCACACTTATGAACAATTCCCCTGTCTGCTTATCCTCTCATTTCCTGATATTTTTGCCTCCACCTTTTAGTTATCTCATTTCCCCATGGTTTATATGTTTTGGTCAACAAGATTTAATTTTCTAAGTTTTTAGCTTTATCATTTAAAAACTTATAATAGCACTTATAGGTGTGCAGCAGACAAAATAGTAATTCATATTATATGAATCAGAATCACTCTGCCATCTTAATCTTTCATAATGGTTTTTCTGCAGCTTCCAATTTTCCTTAAAGTAAAACAATTTACTTAGCAAATGGAATATCTTCTTGTCATAATAATTTAATATTAAAATGTCAATAAGATTCTGGTACACACAGCAGAGAGCATAAAGTCACAGCAACAGAGCAGAAATGAAGTAAACTTAATAAAGGGAGGCAAGGAACTATGCAGGATCAGAAGAGTCTCTGTTAAGCATGCCTTTATTAACCTAAACAGTGGCACCTTAAAGATTAACAAATGGAGTATGGCATAAGTGTTCATGAACTAAATCGCACTTTATTCTTAGCTGGGAACCACACGGATATGCATTTTATATACAGGGATAGATAGATAGATAGATAGATAGATAGATAGATAGATAGATAGATAGATAGATAGATAGATAGATACACACACACACATATATACACACATATACATATATATACCTATACCTATACCTATACCTATACCTTATACACACAGAGCAGGGTTGAAAGGCCGTGAAATGACCCAACCTCTGGTTATAGTTTTTAATTTACAGACATTCCCTTAGGTGTTAACCATCCTGAAAAAGTGGTGATTTGTAGACATACCCTAAGGTTGCTGTAATTCACAGGCTGAGGGAGAGTACAACTTGCCTGCCTGCTCCTGCATGGCCTCAGTCATTGCAAGGAGGTATCAAAATGCTTTTTAGTGTTTTTATGTTTTTATGGTCTTAATTGATTTTAACATTTTAATGTGATTTTATGGAATGTTATTGTACTAACTCTTCCTGGGATGAGTTTTATGAAAGGCGGCATATAAATTAAGCAATAAATAAATAAATAAAAGTCAGGGAGGTTTGATGATGACAACGAATATGTATCTACCACATTTCAACAAAAGTACTCAAAGAGGTACATCGAAAATAATAAATAAACAAACAAATAAATAAATAAGATGGCTCCCTGTCCCCAAAAGGCTTACAGTCTAAAAAGAAATGGAAAATAGATACCAGTACCAGTTACTGAAGGGATGCTATGCTGGGGTTGGATAGCACCAGGTGCTCTCCCCCTGCTAAATATAATAAAATCACAATTTTAAAAGGTGCCTCTTTGCTCAGTTAGCAGAGATAGGCACCTTCTCTCCCATCTGACTTTCCTTCTCTGGGTTCCCCGCACCCACTCCTATTCCAAGCACAGAGGCTTTTGACCCTCAGTTCCCTTTTGCTATCTTGCACCATCTTGTCTGCTTTTTAAATCGTTGTTGTTGTTTATTTACGATCTTAGATCAAACATGCTTTTTAAATCCCATTGTTAGCTCTGGCAAGTCTCCTGGGAGATCAAACTCCCTTCTCATGAAAGGTTAAGCTCCTGAGAAAACAGGTGATGTTCCTGTGTCTCTCAGGGTCCACCCCTTTGTAACAAAGTGCATATACAGAATTCTGGGACTGAAAAGGTTAATAGTTGTAGGAGAGGTGTCTACCACCAGGGAGCCTCTGGGAAGAAAAAAATATCTAGGCTGCATTCAGACACACATCGCACAAAACTGAAGTTAGAGGTGGCCCGGGTTCATGCAGATGCGTGACTGAATGTGTGAAACTGCCATTTAGACCCTAACTCAAACTGAGGTTTCAGTCCCAAAACTCCAGTTTGAACCCTCAGTTTGAAGTGAGGTTTGCTGCTCGGGCTTCTGGTTTATGGCTGTCTACATTATATCAGATTGCAGAACTAGAGGCAGCCTTCTTTGGCACCAGAGTTGAAGGAAAGAAGCTCCTCCCTCTCTCCGTCCTGATTGGCTGCTGCGGCTGTCCATCAATCAAGGAGGCCTGCAGCCAGCTCCCCATACTCTCTGCAGTCTCACAGACTGCAGAGAGGAGGCCAGCACTAATGTCTGAGTTCAGGCAAGTAAGCATGTGGTGGGCAGCGGGGGGTGGGGCAGAACTGAGTTATGGGTCCCAGTTAGTTATGTCTGAATGCTGCCCTATTAGGGTAGTCTGGGAGAAGCCTCAAGATGGCCATTTGGTTTCTGAAGCTCCTGATGTCTTAAGTATGTATTTCTTCAGTAGTTAAAATTATACAGAGAGAGAGAGAGAGAGAGAGAGAGAGAGAGAGAGAGAGACATCACAACACCCAGCTCCTGGTCCCTCAGCCTCCTCACTGCTGAATGAGCCCAAACGCTAATGGCTCCCTCACTGTACTCCTGTTACCGGGCCCATGTGAGCATGGCCATGCATGGCCATCAGCTGGCTGTGATGTTGGGGCTGCCCCACAGTCACCTAGGGGGTCTCCTAGAGCCAAGTTGCACTATTTGTTAAGGAGCATGTGGGCCTGCTTCGTGGCTTTATCATATGACCCACTTGGAAACAAAACAAATAGCTGTCTAGCAAAAGCATATTTCATATTGTGAATCTTTTATTCAATTTACATCATTCTTTCATTCTTTAACCTTCTGAAATTATTCAGAATTAATTATTGATTCATTATCTTTTTTTTTTTTTAAAGCAGTGCTTTGGAGTCAATAGAGGCAATGATTAATTGATGAAAGTACAATGTGGTCCCATCAGTGTGGCATTCCCACAAAAAGAATGAATTTGACTGCTGTCAGGATGAGCCTTCTTACCTACAGCTTTTGTACAAACATCTCCGTTGTATGTCAACACCAAGCAGCACTCAGAGAATACTACAAGAGACTCCAGGTTACTTTGCAACCACTGATACAAATTTGCCATCATAAACACTGAATAATACATCACACTAATCTGATTGCTATTGACTGTTAGAGTTGCATGTATGACCTTGGGTATACATTAATCAAGGGGAAGCTGTGTGTCTTTTTCCATTCCGATATCCTGTAGGGATGATGAGCAAATCAGATCCAAGCCCTTTATTTACCCCCATGTTTCTTCCAATGCCATTTGCTATCAGATAACTGGGTATTTCTATTCCCACTGGTAGTGAATAATCACAACTTGCAACTTTTTGTCTGCAAAAGGCACCATGAACCCAATCTACCAAGTGTCAGGATCTAACAGTGCATTCTAAACCTTGAAGTAATTGTTTTTTCTGAAAAACTCTGATTTGAAAAAGCTCTCAGGACACACCAAATATGTGTATTATTTACTCTCGCCATCTGATTCTATGCATGCTTACTCTAAAGCAAACTCCACGGACTGCAGCATGGCTTACTCTCAGGTGAGTGCTCATGGGATTGCAGCCAATGAAATGGAGCACTCTAGCTGTCACTCTAGGTGCATGTGCACCATAAAACGTGCACTGCATTGTGCATAATGTGCCATTTAAACAAGATGCAGCACTCTAAAGCTGCAAGAATCCTTTTCTCATCTTAGCTTCACCATTATCAGATTGTGGCCATATAGGGAATGACTAGTAATTTGAACAGAGAATATTAGACAGGAGTTGATTTAATTGCAGTCATTATTAATGCAGTGAAGGGAGACTGGAATTATTTCAAGTCAGATTCATGTATCCAACCATTGGTATTTTGCAAGTTTCTTTATATCAGCCTTGTGCTCTGAATCCCTATAATCATTTTTCTTATACTACTACTACTGATACTACTACAAATATTTATATACCACTTTTTAATGAAGAGGTTCACACATAAAAATAAATAATAACTTCACTCGCCCAAAAGGACTCACAAACTAAAAAGAAACATAAGATAGACACCAGCAGTAGCAACTGGAGGGATGCTGTGCTGGGGTTGGATAGGGCCAGTTGCTCTCCCCCTGCTAAATATAAGAGAATCACCACTTTAAAAGGTGCCTCTTTGTTCAGTTAGCATGACATGTGCCAGCTGGGGTGGTCGGTAGCATCTTAAGGGCTGAACATTGATTGTGGTTTTTGATAATGTCTACACCACTAGGGATAGAAAATAGGTGATAGCATTGCAATATTTGAGGTTTTCAGTGTGTCGTCATTCTTTTATTGTCCTGATCATGGGTCTGAAGTGGCCAAATTTGCAATGGTGTTTTAAAAGCTTTTAAAAGTTTTAAAAACCCAAAATCTATACAGGTAGACCTCAATATCCGGCGGGTGTGGGGTGGGGTGTTTCCATTCTCTGCTACTACCGCAGATACTGAAACTTCAGGTACTGAGGCATTAAGTCAATGGGATTGTGGCGATTAGGCTCCTGAAGGCTGGTGGGGAGGATCTTTGTGGGGAGCCATACCCTGCTCACCACTCTGAGACACTGCTAACGAGTGGGCTCTGTTCTCAAAACTAGGGAGGTTAATCATTATATGACTTGGGGGACCAGTTTTATAGAGAATGCTGTTCTTCTCTTTTCCTCCCTTTTAAACTTTCATTGCCACCTCTAAGCTTTTCTGGCCTAGGTTTGTGTCCTGACGACCTCTTGGAAGTATAACTGAGGGCTGCATGTGGAAAAGTATAACACACAGGACACTGAGTTCACTTGAAAAGAAAACAAAGTTAAGTGTATTTATGTACAGTAGCTTAGAGGTTTCTCCCTGCCAGAGCAGGGCTATAGAGGCATAATGGTTTCTATAACACTGTCTCAAACTTAGTCCTTTAACAGAAGGTATACCTATATGTTACTGAGGTGCCTGTGTTGGATTCAAAAAGCATTTCCTGACTCTTAGCCTTTTTACTGGAAACAACCACCCTGGCTGAAGATTCATGTATACTAGCCGACCCTGCACAGAGCATCTGTGTGCTCTTTGGGGCCAGCGGATACCTCTCCCCTCCCCTTCTGCCCCAGTCTCTGCTTCCATGCCCAGCCACCTCTCCTCCCCACTGCCACTTCTCTCCCCCACCCCCACCCCCACTTTCTTTCCCCCATCCTGGGCCTTGCCTCTGCGGCTAGGCCAGGCTGGGCCCACCACCTCTGGCCTCCACGGCTGGGCCACTGCGGCGGCAACCAATCCTCCTGGGTGCACCTCAGCCAATCAGGTGCATCCGCCACCCAGCCAATCAGCTGGGCTCTGGGACGCACATTCCAAGGCACACTCAGGAGCATTAATATAATAGATACCATACCCATCCAGCATTCATACATAAGAGTCAAGCTTGCTAACCGGAGGTGTTCACTTGTGTGTACCACTTACTACCCACCTCCCAATAGCCAACCCACTGACCCAGAGACCTGCACTAGATATCCTATCCCTAGCCATCCCTGTCTCTGGCTCCTCCAACCCCTATCTACCACTCTCTCTCCCTGAGCTAACAGTTAGCGAACAAACATCACCCTCTGCTCCATTCTAAAGCCCCTCCCTCAGGAATCCCACCTGGAGGTTTTGAAGTTCCTTGGACTTCAAAAGATGATTGACAGCGTTGGAGCTGCCGCCAACCATCACAGTCTTCAAGGCTCTGCCGCTCGCGTGGCACACGGGTCCAGCCTTGGGCCTGATCCAGAAGGGCTGTTCTTATGAGGGAAGCAGCTGTAAAACAGGAGTACACAGAAGCTTTCTCTTTTATAAATCTTTAATGCCGTGTCTATTACTCTGAGTGGATTTCAGCTTGGTAAGAATAGAATATGATCCCCCTAGAATAGCAGATTCTCAAAGCAGGTGCTACAAAGAACAGAAATAATGCATGCCGGTCAGTTCTCAGGGATTCCTCTCCTGCTCCTAGCCAATAACTGGTTTCAGGAAGAATTAAGAGCTGTTCTCTGCAACCCAAAAAGCTTTGTAAATTAAAGATGTATTGGAGTCCAGATTTTTTGTGAGAATCTCCACCATCACCCACTGCCACCGTCTTAAAATGTCTCAAAGCTAAGATCCAGCTACAGAAGAAAGAGAAAACGGCAAGAATTACTAACATTGCCTTAGGCCAGGGTTGCACAACTTTGGCCCTCCAGCTGTCATTGGACTACAGCTCCCATCATCCCTGTGGCCACTGACGCTGGGGAAGATGGGAGCCATAATACATCTGGAGGGCTGAAGTTCTAGGCTATTTTAGAACTTTTTGTCAAGTCAGTGGAGGCTAATTGTGACTCATTGCTCTTCCCTCCATACTGGCCCACCTCCTGGGTCAGCCCAATGAGGAGGCAGCCCCATCCCATCCTGCACCTCTCCCACCCCTCGCACAGCACTGACCCATCTTCTTTCCAGGCACCATACACACTCTACTTTGGGGGCAGTGCATGCTGCTGCTTGCTGTATCAGGCAGGCAGCATTCATCCATCCAGATTCACCAGCCCCTATCTCTCCCAGCTCTGGCAAAAGCATTTTCAAAATGGTGACTGCAGGCCAATCCCTGTTGCTTGCTGCCAGTGCTGCATTAACACTAGTGTCTGTCTGCCTCGCTCTTTCCCTTCCAAAGCAAGTCAGTCACTGGTGCTAGTACAGTGCAGGCAGTGAGAGAAAATGTTTGCTGCCTGCTTGTGGTCACAAGCAACAGAATGGGATTTAGTCATGAAAAACTTGTGTCTCATTGATCTCAGTGGGAATTAGTCGTGTCTAATGTTTGTTGGAATGTGCCTCATCTTCCTAAAAACAAGAAATGCAACGGGTGGGTTCACACATAATATGATTAGCGCAAGCTCCCACAGCCCCAAGAGCTCCCTTCCCTGTGTGCATACCTATTTCCTTTATATGTTATGCTATGCTGAGTTCGGTTATGATGTCCAAATCCACCAGTCTTGGTATATCCTAACCTACTTGCTGCAGGGAACCAACATCTGAAACTTACTTCAGGTCTCAGTGAAGAACCCAGATCTTCAGATGCTGGGTTCCCTGCAGCAAGTTGGTTAGGATATGCTGAGACTGTTGGGATTGGGTTTGGATGACATGACATATCCTGGCATATCTAAGGCATATCATAGCCTACAAAGGCAGTAGGCATACACATGAGGATGGATGTGAGAGCACACATGCCTGAGGTGTTCGTGCGAACCTCAGGTGCCATGTTATATGTCAACCCCTCCTTTTGCTCATAATACATTGAGCAAATCCTTATTGGTTAAGCAAGACTAGTTGATGATCTATTGGATGGAGCACTTAGGTAGCTCAGTATTCTATAAGCAGCCCACGAAGTATCAAGCAGATGTTCAAACAAGCAAACAGCTTGTCTGATAGGCTCCTAATTTGTTTTTTAGGAGGCACATTTAAAAGGATGAGGAGATGCAGCTGTTTCATGCCAGCATTGGTAAATATAACTCTATGTTTTGGAAAAGTCTGAAAATTGCACAATCTGGAAATCGGAACTGTGTGCCGCAAAAGAAAATGGAGAAAAGTGTTTAGACCAAATTACTTTTAAAAGAAAACTTACTGATCATGGCAGAGTTTTGTGATTTGTTGTTTTGCATAAACTTGTGGAAGAGCTTAATTGAGAGTAAGGATTTGTTTGTGGGTTGGAGGAGGTGGTTGGAAGAGATTGATGGCATGTTAAATTGTAGTTGCTGATAGGATAATTAAGTAATAAAACTCCCCAAGTAGTAATTATAGGACATGTCAAATGGAATTATAAGGCAGGAGGCCAAAGGCCAAGTGATTAACCATTGGTGAATTACAACAGTTCTCTGGGAATGTTCAGCCTACTGTATATTATAGCTTTCAATGAAGTATAATTTTATAAATAACACGAAGGAAGAGAGCCATGTATGTATATCTCAAGTATGGTGCATAATTGGAACAAGAGGATAAATGCAGAGGTGATGTAATACTATTTTTATATTGGCATTTTATAAGGTCACTCGTTGCACAGCTATGCTCGTCTATATCTGAACACTAAGGTCAAATGGGACACCACCAGATATTCTAGGTTGTCATTATGTTTTAATAACATTCCCACCTTTTTGCAAATGTTCTTTTTTCCCACTTCTTCATTTTTAAAGATGGAAAATATTTTTTCATCTTTATGAAACCAAAGGGAATTTGACATGCAATAGCAGTGGCATTGTTTTCTACAAAATGTTACACTGTTTGCTTAAATTCTAAGCTTTGCCTCTTCTCAGCATCTGAGGAAGGGTAAAAATAATTCTTAGACGTAATATGAAAACATACAAACCAAAATTCCATTCAAATTTTTTTTTGCCCTGCTTTAGATTCTAAGGTTTCAGGACTAGGATTAAGTTTAAAATGAATGTTACTTATTTCTGAGTAAACATGCATGGGATTGGTCTACATGCGGATACGATTCTTCGATTAAATCGATTTATAATTAATTCGAATCATAGAATTCATTTCAATCGTGTATAATTAATTTTTGGAATTTGGAGAGGAGAGCTGGTCTTGTGGTAGCGAGCATGACTTGTCCCCTTAGCTAAGCAGGGTCTGCCCTGGTTGTATATGAATGGGAGACTAGAAGTGTGAGCACTGTAAGAGATTCCCCTCAGGGGATGGAGCAGCTCTGGGAAGAGCAGAAGGTTCCAAGTTCCCTCCCTGGCTTCTCCAAGATAGGGCTGAGAGATTCCTGCCTGCAGCCTTGGAGAAGCCACTGCCAGTCTGTGAAGACAGTACTGGGCTAGATAGACCAATGGTCTGACTCAGTATATGGCAGCTTCCTATGTTCCTATGTTCCTATGTTGGCCCCATTTGCACATAAAACCAACCGGAGTTGAATGGGGCAGAGGTTGAAATTTGTGTACATCTGAATGTGTGAAACCACAGTTCTACAGCAAAAGTGACCTGTGTATTCCCTTGCCAAACTCCAATTTGAACCTTCAGATTGTAGTGAGTTCTGAGGTTTGAAACCAGCAGCATTACATCCAAACACAGACGCTGCCATAATTGCAGTTTCATGCTGTTTCTGGAACCAAAATCATAGAGAGGGCAGATCAGACCTGCCCAGGAACACACCCACTCCTTGCCTGCTGCACTTCTCAATGACCGCCTCTCCAAGCACTTGCCCTGCACCCTGTCTCTGCACTCCTCAAGCCATTGCCAGCAACAGGGATGCCATCTTGTCCCATCCCAAGCTTCTAAGCCTGTCAAAGAGAAAAGTCACACTGGGGGATGCCCACTTTTCACTGTGTCTCTTCCCCCACTCTGGCAACTAGAAGAGAAAGAGGATGGGATGGAAGGAGGGGCACTATGTATTTTGGTCAACAAAAATGAATCAATATGGAAGTATGTTCACAAGCACATGCAGTTGCGGTGGCACCATAAACTGGGCAACCCAATTAGTTCACTGCAAAGGTAGCATATGGCAAGGCAGCTATGCCCGCTTTAAAAGGCATCACTTTCAGCTTTAAAAGGCATCCACACTCAGGAATTATTGGATGTCTCTGCTCTGTTGTTAGCACAGTAAAGTTGGGGAAGAGGGGCCCAACCCTTCCCCTTGGGTGCAAGCACACACTCCATGGCATTGTTGTTGTTCAGTTTTTATATCACTTTTCAAAAGATATCCCAAGGCGGTTTACAAAAGTTAAAATACAATCAAATTTCACAAAAATCACATTTCGGTCACGTTATGATTTAATCAGAATGTAATGATTAAATCATAATGATTAAATCCTGAATAAATCATGAGAAGAACTGGCCTGGTGTACACTGGGATGAGGCTGAATTGTTAATAATGTGTGGCATTAATAATTAATAATAATGTGTGGTGTTAATAATTAATAATGTTAATAACCCCTTCTCCCAAGGACCACTCTCTCGTGAGAGTGAAAGGCCATGGAGACATGCAGGTGGGGCAGATGCCTTCAGCCTGATTGTGTGACACGAACAAGCCATGGGGACAGCAAACCGGCAACACCTTTCCCTGTCTTGGTGACTGCTGCGAAGCAGTCCAAGCAGGCCCTTTTCCAGTCCAGTCATCCATTGGCACACATCCATGTTTTGTTTTTGCCCAATACAGTGACCCTACTTTCCTGGGATAGCTGATAACTGGGGCTCCCCACTCCCACGATTCCCCACGGTGGCCAACCTGCATAAGCCACAACGCCTCCCCAAACCCAGAAAATTTGAATGAGACTAAAGATCTATCCCCGGTCACTGTGTTTATGTAGTCTGCCACCCGATACCACCCAGACACATGGAGCGGCCACTACTCCTTGGGAGTATAAAAGGATTGCTTGGAAAGGAAGGGATCACAATGTACAAGTTCTATTATTTACCAGAGAGGGGCCCCACATAAGCAAGGGGTCCTCAATTTGGATGGCCTAACTCATGAGAGCACAGTCTGATGGAGGGTCAAAGGTCTTGGAGCCTCTGGTCTTCCCCAGTGGACTGGCCCTCTTATGAGAGGGCTAATGACAGGGCGGAAAGCCCTCTTGGGGGCAGGAGTGTGCTTGGGTGTTCCTGAACTTGTTTGCTGGGGTCTGCCATCACAAGAGTATCCTGGGTCACAGTGGACCAGACCCCAGGATCCTTTGCCCTCTCTCATAGACATATTCCCTCTTAGGAAGTCCTCATGATCCCTTCCTTAACAGAAAAATAGTGCCCCACAGCATCCCCCCAATGCCAGAAATTTTGCTTGTGTGAGACTGTTTTGGTTTGGGGCTCTTAATGAGCGTGGCAGTGCAATTGCTGTCAAAATAAGGACTTGCATGCCATTTAAAGGGATTTAAATGCCCTTTCCCTGCTGAGGGCGGACAGACTGTTCCGGAAAGGCATGATCACGCTCTGCACAGCCCCTTGAAGACTGTGAATAATGGCTGCCACCCTGTAGATGTTCTGAAGCCTTGCCCACAGTCTGGCAATGTGAGCGCTACGGAGCTGGCTGGGATGTGGACTCAGCAGACCAGGAAGAGGGAGTGACTCTCCTTCCCTGAAACCAGAGGTTGCCAGGCTACAGTTCGACAAACGTCTGTGATGCAATTCACGGTTACAAAAATTAACCTTGGGTTAATCTACCCGCAGTTTGCCATTAAGTGCAAATGCGTCTGTTGCCACAACATGTGGTGATGGCCACTAGCTAAGATGGCTTTAGAAAGTTGGCTTAAGTTTACAAATTAAAGGAGGGCACAGTGGCTACTAGTCATGATGGCTCTATGCTACCTCCTGGTTAAGAATCAAGATGATTCTGACTATCAATTGCTGGAAAGCAACAATGGGAGAGAGCTTTTTGCATGCATGACCCACTTCTGGGCTTCCCAGGGGGATGAGCTGTGTCCACATTGTGAGGCAGAATGCTAGACTAGATCGAGCTTTGCTCTGATCTGGCAGAATCCTTATGTATCGTACTTACAAAGAGAATATCTGTGAAAGAAAAGATGACCAGAGAGAACAATCCATGAACTTACTTTGGGACACTTATGGAGGCCTAACTGTCCCTAGGATATTATTACAGCATGATCCAGCAACATAACACCAGAAACCATTGTACTTGCAGGTAGTAGCACACACAGTCAGGCAATCCACATGCACTAAGTTTTACAAAAGCCCTTGTCTTCTAAATATCGAGCCCTCTCTCATGAGCATTGGAAGAACTCCAATGGGTCAAGGGGAGGAAGCTGCAAAAAGCTTACTTTGCCCACAGATGAGCAGGTCCTTGCCTCTGGGTGGGGGGGATCAAAATGGGTCAACCAAAAACACCACAGCCCTCTGACAGGGATTCCCAGATGTTGTTGACTACAACTTCCAGAATCCCTAAGCAAAAGCCATTGTAGCTAGGGATTCTGGGAGTTGTAGTCAACAACATCTAGGAATTCCTGTTAGAGGGAACACTGCATAAAGCTGTCCAACAGGTGTTATTCCACCCAGAGGTGGGATGAAGCAGACAGGAGCCTCCTCAGCTTTAAAGTACGTAGGCTGTGAGACACATGGAACAATTAATGGAATGATCTAATGCCAGGAGTTGCCCATGGAAAATAGACAGAGAGGCTCTTCACCCGCATGTGCAAAACCAGGCTAAAGGAGCCCAGCCCGGTTTTGCACGTGTGTGTCAGGACGCGTTGCCTCACATTGCCCCATCCCCCAGAGCTCCGATAATGCACCACACGAGTGTGTGGTGCATTATGGGGATCCTCCCACCGAGTCTGCTAGCCATGACTGTTTGCAACCATGGCTGACAGACAATCAGTATAATAAGGTTAAGGGAGCCCACACTCCCTTGACCTCATTTTAAAGGAAGGCTTCATAGGTGGGCTTGCTGCTGTGGTGCCAGCAGGATTGGCCCAATCATAGTGGTTCCCACGTGCATGCAAAACTGGGCTAGGCTCCCTTAGCCCAGTTTTGCACGCGTTTGTGAATAGCCTCGTTGTGTTATTCTACCCTTAGCTACTTTGAAGCGTGACCTTTCTGAAGCTATGATTACTTTTGACTGTAGCCTTCATAGGAAGCCTCCTTAATCACTCCTGTCTACATATTAGACCTTTGCACAGCCCAAAATGTCAGATTCCAATTTGAAACGACCCAGACTGAGACCATTGGAAGGGCCAGCATTGCCCCTCTCAGCTGTTGGATCAGGAATGTTGGTTGGGATTTGGTCAGAATTTCAACATTTTTGTCAACCTCCATCAACCTCTTGCACTCTCTCCTGCTCTCACCCCTCCCCTTCCCTGGCCTGGATCTGGGTGGGAGCTGGGAGACACCAAAACTCTCCTCACAATCAGTGAGAAGAGCTTCCAGGGCTAACTGTGGGGGAAGGAGGGTTAACCATACCTTCCCTGTAGAGGATCAGAAGGGGTTCCCTGCGCAGATGGATCGGCAGCACAGACGAGTGGCAGTTCTCCTGCCATCCGCCCATGCTCACCCGACAGCTCTGGGGGTTGGGCAAAGGGAAGGACTGCCACATGGTGCCCCACTCCCTGGAGCCGCAGTAATGCACAGTTTGGAGGCATGATCACACCCATAACCCGGGTTAAATGGCAGGCTTCGTAAGCCAGATTGCCACTAAGCTGCAGCCAGGAGCCATTCAACTCCCAGCAGTTCTCATGACCAGCAATCATGAAGAACAGGAAGAGGAAGAGGAAGAGGAAGATTTATTCTATTTCTATACCTCCCTTCCAAAAATGACTCAGGGCAACTTACATAGAGAAATAATAAATAAATAAGATGGATCCCTGTCCCCAAAGGGCTCACAATCTAAAAAGAAATATAAGATAGACACCAGCAACAGTCACTAGAGGTACTGTGCTGGGGGGTAGATGGGGTCAGTTACTCTTCTCCTGCTAAATAAAGAGAATCACCACAGTAAAATCACCTGAGCCATTTTGGAAGGGCAGTATATAAATCTAATAAATAATAATAATAACCCCCAGTGAGGCACTACCTTGGCGTGGTTGTGCTAAATAAAGAGAATCACCACAGTAAAATCACCTGAGCCATTTTGGAAGGGCAGTATATAAATCTAATAAATAATAATAATAACCCCCAGTGAGGCACTACCTTGGCGTGGTTGTGGGGCTTTCATGCTCTAAGGAAGGTGAGAGCTATGCCAGAGGTCCAACCATACTGGACAGGTCTCACCAGAGCAGCCAGACAAAGAGTGCCTCTCCCATCAACAATATGGTGAGACGTAACTTTAATAAATCTATACCGGATCGGTCGTTGCCTGGGTCAACAAGGACCACGCCAGGTGCTGGAGTCCCTGGACATCTGGTGGCAAGTGGGCTACAGGACTCAAGATCTTCAGTTGAGCAACCAGGGCTGGAGACTGCAAAGTTACTGGAAGAAATGTCGCTTAACCGAAAGAAATATATGAAAAATGCCAACAAGGAAATAATGATCTGCTATTACAAGTCTAGTCCAACTAGAAGAGGTTATTTAAAAAGAATGTACCAAATTTGGAAAGAGAAGCATCCAGATACAGAAATAACAGAACAAAGGCTAGCAGACCAGAGAAGATTCATAATAAGAAATAGAGTATTCACAGAAGTTGAGCTGGAAGAACTGCAAAGAGCAACACAGGATCAAGATATGGAAGAAGAATTACCACCAACTGAAGCAGTTGCTCAGGTGCAGGTGGAGGAGGTGTTGGAAATAGAGGATGCCACTGTTGCTGAACTGTTTCAAAATCAAAACCAGGCAACCTCCCTTTTGCCTTCACCTCAAAAACCCAAATGCTGTTTAACAGAAAAGCAACAAGAACTAAAGCAAAAAATAACTGAGCACATGAACCAAACAACCACCAGGGTTCGACTTCCAGCTCTAAAAACAGTTACCAAAAAACAACTTGCTCAGGCATTAAAAGATATAAATGCTGCACTTGCAGAAATAACAACCAATAATTTGCAAGAAACAAAAGAACTAATGTACAGTATAGGAACAATAACAACACAAGAGCTTGGATATAAGATCAGTGGACCTGTAAAAAAAGGAAGTAGTACATCACCTAAATGGAAGATTAGATTAGAAAATAAAATCGCCAGGCTTAGATCAGATGCTAGTAAATTGAAAGATATGAAAGACAAGAAGCTGAAGAATGAAAACACCAAACAGTATCTGATCCAAAAATACCACCTAGATTCAAGGAAAATTAGAGAAGTCCTGGAAATAATAAAGCAGCAAATAACAGCAGTGTCAAAGAAGATTAGCAGATATGAAGCCAGAATTACACAACACAGGCAGAATCTCCAATTTCAGTCGAATCAGAGACGTTTCTACCAAAGCATAGAAGGAGAAACTGCAAGAAACATAGAAACACCAAACAAAGAAGAAACAGTGCAATTCTGGGGGAAATTATGGGACAATCCAATAGATTATAATAAAAAAGCAGGCTGGGTGAAAAAGGTCGAAAAATGTAACCAACAAATGCAAAATCTAATAATAACACCAGAATTAATAAGCGAAAGAGCAAAGAAAATTAAAAATTGGACTGCACCAGGCGACGATGAACTGCATGGCTTTTGGCTTAAACACCTAACAAGCCTTCATAAACAACTATCAAAACAGTTCAATCACATTTTGCAAGGTGGTGATATTGAACAATGGCTAACAACTGGGAAAACTAATCTCATAATGAAAGACCCAGCAAAAGGTGCAGTTCCAAGTAATTATAGACCGATAACCTGCCTGCCAACGATATTCAAATTATTAACTGGAATAATAGCAGATGAAGTGATGCAACACTTATTAACTAACAAACAGCTTCCAGTTGAACAGAAAGGAAATTGCCTGAACACCAGAGGCATAAAAGACCAGCTGCTGATTGACAAAATGATTTTAGAAAATTGCAAGAGAAGAAAAACAAATCTCAGTGTTGCACGGATTGACTACAAGAAAGCCTTCGACTCATTGCCTCACACATAGATACTAAAATGTTTAGAAACAACTGGTGTCAGCAAAAACATTCAGATATTTATTTTAAAAAAGCAATGAGCATGTGGAGTACACAGTTAACAATCAGTAGTGAGACACTTGGACAGGTTAGAATTAGAAGAGGCATTTTCCAAGGGGACTCACTATCCCCTCTATTGTTTGTAATCGCCATGACTCCACTTTCACAAATACTAAACAAAACAGGACTCGGATACCAAACATCTAAAACATCAAGTCAAATCAACCATCTGCTGTACATGGACGATCTGAAGTTGTATGAAAGTCCCAGTCAGAAATCAAATCACTGCTAAGCACGGTCCGTATATTCAGTAGCGATATAGCAATGGAGTTTGGACTAGACAAGTGTGCTGCATTAATAATGAACAGAGGAAAAATAACAAAAACAGAAGGAATAGAACTGCCCAATGGAAGCAACATCAAGAACCTGGAAGAGAAAGAGCATTACAAATACTTGGGCATTCTCCAGGCTGATAACATTGCACACACTGAAGTTAAAAGAAAAATAGGAAGTGAATACGTCAGGAGAGTTAGAAATATCCTCAAGTCCAAACTCAATGGCGGGAACACCATATAAGCCATAAACACCTGGGCTATACCTGTTATCAGATACAGTGCAGGAATAATAGACTGGACCCAGGCAGAGCTAGAGACGCTAGATCGTAAGACCAGGAAAATCATGACCATCAATCATGCTCTGCACCCCCACAGTGATGTAGATAGGCTATATCTCCCTTGCAGCTCAGGTGAAAGAGGAATGCTGCAAGTCCATCAAACAGTAGAGGAGGAGAAAAGAGGCCTTGAAGAATATATCAAGGACAATGAAGAAGATGCACTTAAAATGGCCAATAATGAGAAACTATTCAACACCAATGAAACAAAGCAGGCCTACAAGAAAGAACAAGTCAAGAGTGAGCAGAAAAATGGAAAAATAAGCCACTGCATGGTCAATATTTGCACAATATAAGTGGAAAATCAGACATCACCAAGACCTGGCAATGGCTTAAGAATGGCAATTTGAAGAAAGAAACAGAGGGTTTAATACTTGCTGCGCAAGAACAGGCACTAAGAACAAATGCAATAAGAGCAAAAGTCAAAAAATCCACAACAAACAGCAAGTGCCGCCTTTGTAAAGAAGCAGATGAAACAGTGGACCACCTAATCAGCTGTTGTAAAAAGATCGCACAAACTGACTACAAAGAAAGCCATGACAAGGTAGCAGAGAATACACAGGAACATCTGCAAAAAATACAAGCTACCTGTATCCAAAAATTGGTGGGACCATACAATTGAAAAAGTTGTTGAAAATGAAGATGTAAAAATATTATGGGACTTCCAACTACAAACAGACAAACATCTGCCACACAATACACCAGATATAACTGTAGTTGAGAAGAAAGAAAAACAAGTCAAAATAATCGACATAGCAATACCAGGGGATAGAAGAATAGAAGAAAAATAAATAGAAAAAATCACCAAATACAAAGATCTACAAATCGGAATTGAAAGGCTGTGGCAGAAAAAGATCAAAATAATCCCAGTGGTAATTGGTGCCCTAGGTGCAATTCCAAAAGACCTTGAAGAGCACCTCAACACTATAGGGGCCACAGAAATCACCATCAGTCAATTACAAAGAGCAACTTTACTGGGAACAGCCTATATTCTGCGATGATTTCTATAATAACAGCAACAACATTGATAATAAAATTCAGCCATCCTAGGTCCTTGGGAAGGACTCGATGTCTGGATAAAACAAACCAGTCAATAACACCTGTCTGACTGTGTAAATAAATAAAAATAATAACAATAATAAAAGGCCCCTCTTTGCCAAATTAGCAGGGGTTAATGTTCCATGAATAAGGAGATTTTAATCCAATAAGATTGGGGGGTTAGGTTCCTAAGCATACTGAAATGTGCTTAAAATCACAAGAAAAAGAGGGGAGAGCAGAAATAAGCACAGCACTCCAGGTCTTCAGCATCAGCAATGCCTCCAATACTCCCAAATCCTTCAATTTCAGTTTTTGAGGGGTTCATTTTATTTATTAATTATACTTTATACCACCTGATATAGACATCACTAGGCGGTGTGCAGAGAAAAGAAAAAAGCCACAAAATGGCTCCATGCTACAAAATGGCAGCAGAAAATTATGTCCGAAATAATTTCTGGCTACTCAGGAACTGCAGATAGGCGAAAATAGCCCTACTATCACCCCGCAAATAAAGCAACTGGGTCCCTATACCCTGACCGTGGATATGCGATCTGCAAATGGAGAACTCATGAAAAACTAAAGTCTCTTGTAGTAAGGTTGTTGTTATTAATCTTGCTATTAATAGTATTAATTAATATTAACATACAATATTCATGCTAGATTAATATTGTAAGGAAAGGGACAATCTTATATGCGCACACATTCAGGATTAAATCAAGAACTGCCTTTGAGTGTTCTAGAAATAGAGCTTGCACTCATGGTTTTAAGCAATTGCTTTTCTAAAGCATTCCCCAAAGTGACATAAGACATGGGGCAAAAGCCTTCCCACTCTTTTATTGATCCTCTGTTGCAAACGGTGTCCACTTTTCAGCATGTTTTTAGTGCACTGTTAACACTAAAACAGAGTGGTTTCATCAGCTTTTCAGAGGTTTTCTTGCTTCTTTGTGAAGCTTGTGTCACGGTAAAGGAATCCTGATCGCAAATGTAACTAGTTCACTAGGGATATGTACTGGAAATCCTTCCAGGATGTAGCTTTCTTGTTCCAATTCTGCAACCATTAAAGGGCAGGAATCTTTCTAGAGAAAACAGACACGGCTCCTAATTATAACTTAATTCCAGACTCCTTTTGCCATGCAATATAGAACCATTCAATTACCATGAAGAAGGTGCTGACACATGTTAAATGATATAAACCCTCAGTACGTTGCCATATCCACACATTAAATATAAGCCCTTAAGATACAGTGCAAAGATTGGATGAGATTTCGATACAAACTGGAAGGGAAACCCACCACCATTAAGGTTTTATTTCATCATGGTGGAGGGAGAGAATATGGACTACGCATCACTGTGCGTCCAAACCCAAAATTAAAGATTTAATTGATTAATATACCAATTAAATGGATTAACATAATCCGTACTGTAAATGCCTGGGGCACCACCCAGACTATGTTAGTCATGGCAAAATCCCATTGAAATTAATAGAACTTACATTAGTCAGGACTAACTTGCCACATTAATTTCATTGATGTCTACTCATACTTAACTAGTTTGGACGTTTCTTATGAAAATTAACCACCTCTCCATACTACCTAGCAGAATTTTGTGCAACACAAAATATATATCTTCACACTTTCAGCAACAGATGTTAATTCAAGACAATGTAGAAGACAAGCAGTCAAACCAGCCTTTTGATGTGAAAGCAAACTGCCATCTTTTTCTTCACTGAGTCATTCCTTTCTAGTTCCATTTAAACATGACTTCATGATACATTTCCATTTTGTTCAATTTCCAATATGGTGAGACTTCTGTGTGAGCTTTTTAAAAAGTGAAATAAATAAACTGAATAAAAAGATGTTGTGGACATCTAGGGTGTTAAGACCAGCACTCCAAAAATAAGGGATATCTGGAGCTATGCTTTTTTTAAATGGAAAGAATGCATTATGGGCTATAGAACCAATCTGAAATAAGGAACATCTGTTATCTTCATTGAGTTTCTGAAACTGGACATATCTATTATACTCCAGGGGGCTGTAATGTTTTAACTGGCAACTGCGTAAGTCTGACGGGGATGAACAAGCTTCTCTTATGTATAAAACCTGACAAGACACTTGTTAGTCAAACCCAGAATTCGTCACTTGTAGAAATTGACTGAGAGGCAACACAATATTTCACATCTGTGAATAACCATTTTGTTATATATACCAATTTAGCTTCAGAATAAAAGTGCTGGAAATCACTAAGCCAAAACACAATTAAGGAGCATATGCATGTGAGTAACAGAGGTATATACCATATTTACCTGAATCTATGATGAGGTTTTTTTCTTCGTTCTTGCCTATTAAATGGTGGGGGGTCATCTTCGATTCAGAATCCTCTTTCTTTTGTGTACATACATGTATAGCCTGTATTTAACCTCTGACTTTTAAGGCACTATCTTACCTTGAGAGTTTCCTTCTATACAAGTAAACGCTGTATGGTATTATCCTCCCAACCAATCAGGAAGCCAGGCATGAAGCCATCACAGATTCAAAGATGCCTGAAGGAGGAGGAAATGAAGATTTTACTGCTTCCCAGTTCTCTACTGATGCTTCCTCTAACTAGTAACTACTAGTTAGTCATTCCTCTGGTATCCCTTCCCCTCACACACTTACACCCATACACAACGCCCCCCCCCCACTCCTATTCAGTATTCTGAATGGGTGTTCCTGGGTCTGACCTCTTCCTGCTCTTGCCCTTTCCATCTCTTGTATGTGATTTTTGGACAGCATTGGAGCAAGTGAAGTTAGGCATACAAACCACTGGACTTGGGCCACATCCTTATGTCAAGATCTACTATGGCATCTTGTAAACTACAGTGTGCCCAAGCCTAGATGGATCTCTTGAATGATCAAATTTTATTTGTGCCTCATGCCTCCTCTACTAACTTTCTTTAAAATCTTGTTATGTCCCGGACTTCTTCTTCTTCTTTTTAGTTTACTTAAACCCTACTTCAATGAACACAATAGATTAAATAAAGTGGTTTCAGGCAGGGCCTTGAGAGCTGTTAATTAGTGTCTGTAAAATACTTTTGAGAGCTTTGTTCAAGCCATTGTAAGTGCAAATTAATTATTCAGAAAGTACAAAAAGATTGAGTGTTTTACCTGTTGGCATTAGTTCAGGATCTTCTAGACAGTTCAGCATCTATTGATAAACGGACATATTTAAACTCCACTTACTTCTTCCCTTAGGGTTCTTTTTCCACTTGCATTTTTTAGCTCAGTAATTGTGCAGTTGAGTCCATTATGCAGAATCCAGATCCAGATGTCTTTACCATAGGCTGTGAATCTGCAGTATTTCAATTTGATCGCTTTCCACCTATAGCACCACAACTGTGGCTATGAGTGTAACATAAAATAAGCAGGCAGGCATCACTGGCACATGTTGGACACTGGTGCTAAAAAGACTATGTAGGTATCCTCCTGAGATGTACTCATGAATGAAACTATTCAAAGTCCCAGTTGGTCCATTGATCTCCTGAAATATGCTTCCAGAATTTTCTTCTGAGTCAAAGCTGTGTTCAACCATTTGGGCATATACACTCCTAAGAATTTCCTTATTGTGAGGTGCACTGGTTTCTAGACATATAAATAAATTTGAGATAAGAGTGGGGACTGGCATAACAGCTACTGAACTCTCAGAAGCACTGATCCCTCCCTAAAACAGTGGAAATCAGTTCTGATAGGGAAGGAGTACTTATGGACTCTCAGGTGATAGCCTGGAGGTTCATCAAAGATTTCACTATCTTCCTCTTCCTAAGCTTTCCAGTGATACCATACCTTGCCACTGTGGAAAGATCTATTTCAACCTAGAAGCCACTTATACTTCCTGCTAGACAGAAAGGCCAATGAGTGATCCCCAAAAGCAAGACTTGTCCAAGGCTTCAGAAGCCTAGGAGTTCATTGTAATATAGCAGGCTGCCGCAAGGGGCAGCAATATGCTGAGCCCCAAGGTAGGCAGAGTGTGATAGGTGGAGAATGTTGATGACCTACCTCAACCCAACACTGTTGAGCCAACTTCAAATGTTGGTTACAAATGTCAGGTGTATGTTGGACTGAGGTCGGTCACCAACATTCTCTACCCAACGTTTCCGAGTTCTGACAAAATGGAAATGGCGGCAGAAGTGAGAACTCACACCTGGTGGGAATTGGTAGCCCCTCTATACTTCCTAGCCACTGCTGTGTGGGAACATGGCTTGAATCTAAATCTATGTCCTTTCAACAGTATTCTATTCCTTCTCAGGATTATATTAAGAAGTCTGACTGAATGGTGTATAAACAGCACAGAAATGATTACTTCTAGTATTGGAAGAGTGCTTGGTGTATGATGCCCTTTAATTCTACGATCGCTTGAACTGCAAAAGAGAACTGCTACAGGCAAATTCAGATTTAGAATGATGCTAACTTTCCTTCCTACATGAATGGACAGGAGGGTGTGAGATGTTCTAACTGATGCATGGAGATATTTCATTGGGATTTCACCAGATACATATTGCATATTAAATACCACTTGGCAATTATTTAATGAGGTTTAACAAGTATATAATAGATACATTTCTTACAGCTTAGATGTGAAGCCTCAGTGAATCAGATTAGTCAACTGGCATTCAATTAACATATTTTAGATTTTCCCCACATTACTGTGGATCGAGTGAGCAGCAGAGCAACTTTGTGTGCTTGTTAACCATTTGTTGCCTAATATATAATTGTGCTCCTCCATTTGTATCTCTAGCTACAAGATGGATTCATTTGCACTTGTATACACACATGAACACAAACATATCCTCATTTGTGCATAATGACACATCGAAGCTAGCCCTATTCAGACACTGGGGGGTGACCATATGACCATTTGGGGGTGTACTGGAGAAAAGGCATGCTCCTCCCAGATGACCAGAGCCTCCTTTGGGCTCTGCATCTTGTGTGTCCACACAAACATTGCAGCAGTATCATCCACTGCTGAAATCAGGAGCTGGGGCTTCCACATATCCCACAAAGCATTGCACACGTAGTGGAAAGGCAGCCCTCAGTATTGCAGTAGCTCTGCTCTGCCTGGCCCTGCTTTCCACAGAACTCTATGGTAAAAATGGCCACTGGCAGCCTGGGAACAGTTTAAATGCAGATGACCCAAAGAGAAAGGTAGGATGTCTTTCTTTGTCTCCTACCCCCTACCCTAACCTGGGTAGAGGATCTGGGCTGCTCAGGTTTGAAGCTGCTGGGTTAGTAGGCCTCCTGGTTCTCCAGATGACCATGGACTTCTGGGTTAACCCCATCCTATCCAGTAATCTGTAGTCGGGAGAACAGGCTTATTATGTTGCCTGTACACATGTACATGTATCTGTGTGAATGACTGTTCATGCATTCATTTTAAAAGTGAACCTGGATACTGGCTCCCTCAAACACAGGGTACAGATAGGAAGTTATGCTACTGTATGTGTATTGAACATCATGTGTGTCTAACTGTACATGAATACAGGATATGTGCATGCATTGGACATGTTAACAGGAGTTCAATGTGCCAGAGACCAGAAGGGACTCTTCTCCACGTTCCTTCCACTCAAAGGATCAGATCAGTACAGGTGTTATATCCCTGTTAGAGTGGGATATTTTCTGCAAATCCCTCCAGTTGCAGGGTAGCAATAGCAGGGCCTAATCCAGCAGGGCTGTTCTTATGTTCCCCACAATGATGAGACGCTTTGGTTCCGGACAAAATGGAAGTGCTTTCCAATATTAAAAAAGTAGTTTTTGCAGCTGCCCCTTCCCTTTTTAGCACCCATTATATTATCAGTCATTGACAGTAATCATAATCAGTGGAGCAAATGCAATGCATAATAATGTTTTCCTTCCCAAGGCTTTTGGTTTTTGAAGGGTGTCAGATTTACCCTACTCCATGTCAGCAGAGGACTGTGGAAAGGCAGATAGCTCAGACTGCAGCCCTGGGCCAGTCTGGGAGGAATGGTGGTGCACCTTTTAAAGGTGATTACTGCCTCTTCCCATCAGCAGTTTTCAGGTCAGCTCTAGTCACCTGATGCCTAGTAATGTAGAATTAGCCAGTTGCCTTGAGGAGGCTGAGTAGGAATTGGTGTGTGTGACTGTGGGGTGTGTTCTTTCATCTATGCCAAAGCTGAGAATTTGGGAGCAATATTAAATTGTGGTCCAACCTGACTGGATCATTCTGATTTTGGACTCAACTGGCAGTTCAGTGCTGGTAGGGAGAAATAAAGGCTTAAGCCATGCTAATGAGCACTATGAGGCATCAGAATGATAAGGGAGGCTTACCCAATAAAGCTCTCGTGGATGACTTGGGGTATTTATAAAGAAACTTTCCTTGGACCTTAGTGGCTTCATGGTGTAGAATCCAAGGGAAAGAGTTGTGATATGCAAGGACAAGGCAGTGGAGTGGAATCAGGAATATTAAGAGTTTAATAAAATAGCTATTACGTGCAGGCTGCTTTTCAGTGCTCTTGCAGCTGGCTGTTTGTTAGTCCCACCTCTACTCCAGGATTGGAATGCAAGTAACTAAAGCCCCATTCAAAAGCTGGCCAGGATCAAGGAATGGGTTAACCACATTCCCTCTAACAGGGAATTAACACCACATCCCTCTAACAGGGACTCCCAGGTGATGTTGATTCAGACTCCCATAATCCCCAAGCAAAAGCCATTGCAGCTAGGGATTCTGGGAGTTGTAGTCAACAACATCTGGCAATCCCTGTTAGAGGGAACACTGCATACCACACTTAAAGCTGTCCAACTGGTGTTATTCCACCCAGAGGTGGGATGAAGCAGACAGGAACCTCCTCAGCTTTAAAGTATGTAGGCTGTGAGACACATGGAACAATTAATAGGATGATCTAATGTTGCCCATGGAAAATAGACAGAGAGGCTATTCACCTGCATGTGCAAAACCAGGCTAAGGAAGTCCAGCCCGGTTTTGCACATCCGTGTGCACTGCCGGGAACGGGCTGATCCTGGTGGCACCATGGCAGCAAACTTGCCTATGAAGCCTCCCTTTAAAACTAGGTTAGGAGCGCTCTCCTGACCTCGTTTTTTAGATCATCTGTCAGCCGTGGCTGCTTGAAGCCATGGCTGACAGACTGCGGTGCTCTTGGGGAGGGGAGGGAGATCCCCATAATGCACCACACACTCACACGGTGCATTATTGGAACTCCGGGGGTGGGGCAATGTGGGGTGATGCATCCCAGCACCTCGACCCTCAGAGCTGCTGGCAGCAGCCAGTGCTCATCTGGGTGGGCAATCCGCCTGCCTAAGGACAGCAAACTGCCCATGTGTGTGGAGGTAAGCTCTTTAAGGCTTCTTCCCTGCAAACTTGTAGCCCTTTCTCACTGCTCGTGAGAATGGGCTCAGGGTGTCTTCTTAGTCCTCTCCGTAAGTTAACCCACACTGTTAAGAGGAGTTAGTATATTTGTCCTGTGTTCATCTACGTGATGATCGCATGAGTTTTAATCAAGTTGCAGCTCAGAGTTAATTCCACATCACTCTCTCATGACTTTATTCCAAGGTACGATGGCAACTCCTCCTTTATTACACATCCCCAAGGGTCTGTCCTTTTCTTATAGTTTGGCAACCTTTGGCATAATTCATCAAGTCAGTGATTTATGATGATGAAAAACTGGAATGTGCTTTCTCATTCAGGGTCCCAGGAAATCAATTTCTCTCCCTAAGGGATTTCAATTAATCAAAATTCCGAGGTGTGTTGTATAATTAGAACTAAGGATGAAATGATTCTTGGGAATATGAGCAAATGAGATGAGTCAAACATATATATATATTCTATTCAGTATATGACTGAGTGTATGAAACTGGCTTATAGTAAGGCAGAACATTGATTCTTCTAGTCCAGTGTTTTCTTCTCTGGTGGCAGTTCTCTAGGGTCTCAGGGCTACATCTTTTCCATCACCTTTCTCATCACCTGCTGACTTTTAAACAAACAAACAAACAAACATAAAATGGACATACCAAAAACAGAAGCTGAAACCTCCTGCATGCAAAACAC
This sequence comes from Hemicordylus capensis, assembly GCF_027244095.1. Lineage (NCBI taxonomy): Eukaryota > Metazoa > Chordata > Lepidosauria > Squamata > Cordylidae > Hemicordylus > Hemicordylus capensis. The sequence continues at coordinate 40,345,334 of NC_069660.1, read as the reverse complement.
AAGCTCTGCCACTGAGCTATTGTCCATCCTCTCCAAGGTACATAGGAAGCTGCTTTATACTGAGTCATACCATTGGTCTATCTAGCCCAATATTGACTACACTGACTGATAACAGCTTTCCTAGGTTTCAGACAGAAGTCTTTCCCAGTCCTACCTGGAGATGACAGGGACTGAACCTACGATCTTGTGCATGCAAGGCAGATGCTCTACCACTGAGATATGGTGTTCTAAAGTATTAGCGGTGTTCAGTGTTCCCTCTAACAGGGATTCCCAGATGTTGTTGACTACAACTCTCAGAATCCCCAGCTGCAATGGCTTTTGCTTGGGGATTCTGGGAGTTGTAGTCAACAACGTCTGGGAATCCCTGTTAGAGGGAACACTGTATGTGTTGTGTTGTGTTCAGGCACAGTGAATTAACTTTCCTTTTTGGAACAGCCCACCTCTCAGTCTAAGAGAAGCCCTGTGCAGCATCAGGGTTTGTCTGAGTGGATCCTCCAATGGGTAGAGGACCTCAGGCCTCTGCCAAACCTGGCCAACTCCTGATACTGCCCTGGGCGTGATCTGTTAGAATGGTGCCATTGAAAGGTGCACCCTGATGTTGCTCACCATTACCCTGTAAATGGGAGATTTACCTGGTGGTGGTAGGGAGCAGCAGCCATGGATGCTCCTCCTTCAGTGCGTAGAGTAGAGGCACTGAAGAAGGAGCATCCACTACCTTTCTAGCTTTCTCAGGTAGATGCATGCACACCCACCTTGCTCTCCCCACTGTCAGTGCACAGCCCACTGGGAAAGGTAATGTTATAGACAGTCCATATATCAGAACCAGAGGTACCAACTCAGAAGTATGTGAAATATACGCCTGTGTCTGATTCCATTTTATATTAAGAAATGAAATGATACCTGAACTCGAGGTGAACTGGCACCCAGGTCAACTGCTCTGTGGAGCAGGAGGCAATCCAGCATTGTATTGTAAAAATGGATATGCAAGGAAACACAAAGGCTTGGCCTGAGCTACTCATAAGCTAAAAATGTGACTCAGGCTGATCTCCCCTCCTGTTGCAAGAAGCCAGTTTTAATCCTTGTCAGTGATTAACTCAATTGCTCTCTATAGAGATTCAACATAGCTAAATGGATACAAAGAAAATGCCTGTAGACTTTAATTCTTACCTTACTGATGCCACAAATGTATCGAACATCTCACACATGTATACCTTCTCATGTTAAATATTCTCTTGTTATAATTACACACTAGATAGAGGTACACAAGAAATAATGGAATTGCTGTCTCACACAGATGGAACTAATTTTCTCACTAACTCGTGACTTTTAACACCTTTGGGGGTCAGACTGGCAAGATGTAATTTGCAGCTCTGAGATGCAGATTTTGCTTTTGGGCAATGTTCCCCCTCCCTTCCTAAGCACCCAGTTTACAGAAGATGAGATTGAGATCTCTCTGGACTGGCCAATATCCTGACATTGTCCAGAATGTAGCCACAAGTTGTCACCTTTTTGAGGACCCAGGAAAAGATGAGATTTGAATAGATTCTATTCAAAGATCAAAGGAAAATACACTATAAAGAGTGAGGCCACTAGACAGAGAGTCAGCAGTTCTGTGCCTACGGGCAATCTGCTCACATGCCTTCCCAGAGTTTGCTGCTAAACCGCGAGGCAACAAGCAGGAACTCTGCCCATGGACAGAGGCTGTCTGTGACTTCTACTGCGCAGTGAGAAAGTCAAGACTCCCCAGCCATGGTGCCCTGGCTCTCAGCCGTGATTTGAGCACTGCAACAACTCCTGCCAAAGGCCTCGCTTCTTCAACTGAAGAGGTTCACTGCTCTCAAATCTCTCTGCTCCTGGTAAATATGTTGCTCCTACAAGCCTGGAATCCCCTCATCCCTTCCCCTTTCCCTGCCCCCCTTCACCTCTCCCCCTACTAATTTCTGATCCCCCAAACCATACCTGCCCTTAGCCTTCCTTCCTCCCCCCCCCTTTTCTGTCTGTATCTGAATTGTATTAGGCTCTAGGAAGATTTAATTGCACACACATATGGTAGTTAGGAACACTGGTTGTGGTTAGGATGTTCTGTTTAAATACTGTTGCTGATATTGATAGAGGGTTCTGCTTTCTGCTTTGCTCGATTATGTTGTTAGTCTTTTATACTCAATAAAGCCCATTGAATCTTTGAGGAATGGTTTGATCTCCTTTCTTCCATGCACCCAGATCATACATGGTCACTAATATAAAAGAACTTGGTCATGAGCCATACCTAATTTTGTAAACTAGCTAATGAGCATATTTAGTATATAAATCAGGCCTGGACTGTAACAGTAACCAATCAATGGCTGAACATTCTTCCTTCAGTGCTGAAGCAATAGTATCCATCTGCTTCCTGGTTTGCTTTCCCAGGTGGTCACCGGGCAACCTGGCAGGGTGCAGTACATGTATGTGCCTGCACACCATGGGGAGGGAGGCCCAGCATACCATGGAGCCTTAGCACAGGGCATTGCCCCAGAGTCTTCTGGAACCTGGCACCAACCCTGCTTGTGCAGGTCTGTGTTAGGAACCCTGCCAAGGAGCTGTATACAGCCTTGTAAATAAACCAGCTAAGTGATCAACATCTGTGGGGAGCCTGAATGCAATCAGATTCAACAGACAACAGCTCAATCCCAAAGCCATAAAGACAAAATAACATTCCGTTCCAATTGTCTGAGCCTGTTTTATCCCTGTTATCTATAAGGCACGATAAATACCATAATCATACCAGAAAGAGGTTGTGTTTGACCAGCTACCTAGACAGGCCATGTTGAGCTCTTCTGTTCACTAACCCTAGCTGACATCAAGACACAGCCAAGTGGCATCTCTAAATATCTTGCTGCTCAGAATAACAAGCAAAAGCTGGCTTTGGGATTTGCATAGGAGGAAGTGGGATGTGATTACTTCCACCTGGTCTGACTCATTAGAAGGATTCTGCTCAGAGGCTTCTGGTCCTACAGTCTCTCTCCTACCCGCTCTCTTACTACACTCACATTCACACCACGTGATGGCCCAATGAGTAAGGAGCTGTCAGGAGACTTCCAGAAATCCTATTTGAGCCCTATCGGACACACTAGAGTGCCGGACAGACCATTACACAAGCAGCCTACCCCGCAGGAGCGGAGCCAGGCTGGCAGCGGCCTGTGTGCGGCCACCGCCGTGGCCCCTTGCCCCCCCGTCTGACATCAGATGCGCCAGGCTAGCCATGCCCCTGCATCTGACGTCAGATGTGGGGGCATGGTCTCACTTCCAAACAGGGCAATGCATAACCGTTTGGAAAGGAGATCAGCCCGGGCCTCTTTGAACAGGTTGGAATGACTCTCCCTGCCTTAAAGTCAGGGAGAGCCATTCCGGCCATGCTGCAGCGTGGGCTGATCTCTCTCCTAAATGGGGTCGCGCAGCCCTGTTTAGGAGGGAGATTGATCTGTCCTGCTGCATTGGCAGAAGGAGCAGGAGCGGCTCTCCCTGCCAGTCATTCCAACCCGCGCTGCTCAAAGAAGCCCAGGCTGATCTCTTTTCCAAACGGGGCTGCGTGGCCCCATTTGGGACCGAAATAAGGCCCCCATGTCTGACAACAGGCACGGGGGAGTTGGGGCCACACTCGCGGCCCCTGATTGGGCCCGGCCCGGGTTCTTTGAACCCGTCACTCAATGGGGGCTCTACCCCTGCTATCCAGGCTTGGGCAGCCCTACCTGTGTGGGCTGCTTGTGTGAAGTGCCGGGATCACTTTCCCAGGTAGCCCAGGATTTTTACCCAGCCTTTTATCTAGGTACATGGTTGTGTGTATGCTCCAGCTGCAGGCAGCCCAAGCAGAGACAGAGCCAGGTGCCTAGAGCACCTGGCTTGCAGGGAAATCCTTCAATGCCCCATGCTTCTTGCATGGTGCATTTCAGGATATCTGGAGGCCAGGGTGCATTTTCCTGGCCTCCAGAGATCCGTGCTGCTCAGAGCAGTGTGGGTTGTATGGGTGAATAAGCTACGCACCACACAGCGGACAACTGATCATCTTGGGGGAAGGTAGATTCAACCCTGACCTCTCCTCTGCCTGCCCTCCCCACCCCAGTAACGGTCATGAAAATGACCTTCATGTGTCCTTCCATGCATGCATTGTAAGATTAAAGTGAATTAAGCTGTTATCACTGAAGGGATAAAAATAATTTACCATTCAATTGGAAAACACATTATGGTCATAACAGCAAATGTGATGTCTGACATGCTGTCTGTGTATCGAGCCAAAAATATGTTTTGTCCCACCTACATGTATACAAGAAAGAAAACCTCTGTCAGTGTTTGATGAGAAGTAGGAAATCATATGCTGAACTATTTTTAGCATTGGCTTTATTTTCCTGGCTACACATTTCATTACGTGTCTTGCACCATCCTTCACTGCCCATGTCATAATTTCTCTGATTTATTGGTTTCTTTCACACTGGTATGCTGTAGTCTTCACATAATTCCCCTTGTGGTGTCCAAAGGCACCGCGTGTCACTCACAGAAGAAGCAATTCTGGAAATGGAACACCATTTTATGAAAGATGTAGGAACACAAAAAGAGTCCTGCTGGGTCAGATCAAAGGTCCATTAGTTTGACAGCATCCTGTTTCCAAGGAGCAACCAGTGAGATGCCTGTGGGAAACCTATGAGCAAGGTGTGAATGCAAGAACCCTCCTCTGTTGTATGTCCCCAGTACATAATATTGAGAGGTATACTGGCTCTGGACACAGAGACTCCGTTATCAATATTTGTATTGTTGTTATTGATATTTAGATAATACCTTTCAACCAAAAGCTTAAAAGTTGTTCCCATAGCAGAGAAATGAAAAGAGAAATGGTTCCCTGTCCCAAAGTGGCTCAAAATCTTAACACACACACACACACACACACACACACACACACACACACACACACCCAGCAACAGCCACTAGAAAAGATACAATGCTGAAATGAATAAAAATATTTGCATTCCCCTGGTTAAATATGAGAATCATTCTGGAAAGTGCGGTGTTTTTGGTTAATCCATTCCTTGATCCAGGCCAGCTTTTGAATGGGGCTTTGAGTGAGTGAGTGAGTGAGTGAATGCCATCAAGTCGGTTTCGACTCTTAGTGACCACATAGATAGATTCTCTTCAGGATTGTCTATCTTCAACTTGGCCTTTAAGGTCTCTCAGTTAAGGCTTTGGTGCATTCATTGCTGTCATAATCGACCCCATCCACCTTGCTGCTGGTCGTCCTCTTCTTCTCTTTCCTTCAACCTTCCCCAGCATTATGAACTTCTCAAGGGAGCTGGGTCTTTGCATAATGTGTCCAAAGTGTGATAGTTTGAGCCTGGTCATTTGTGCCTCAACTGAAAATTCTGGATTGATTTCCCACCCCCCATGATCCCCTGGTTTGCTTTCCTGGCTGTCCATGGTATCCTCAAAAGTCTTCTCCAGCACCAAAGTTCAAAAGTGTCAATACTTTTTCTATCTTGCTTCTTCAGAGTCTAGCTCAGGCATCCCCAAACTGCAGCCCTCCAGATGTTGCTGAACTACAACTCCCAGCATCCCTAGACACAATTTTTTGTGGCTGGGTATGCTGGAAGTTGTAGTTCAGCAACATCTGGAGGGCCGCAGTTTGGGGATGCCTGGTCTAGCTTTTGCATCCATAGAGTGTCATGGGGGAAAACCATTGTCCCAACAATTCTAATCTTTGTAGGTATAGACACATCACGGCATCTAAATATCTTCTCTAAAGCCTTCATTGCAACCCTACCAAGTGCTAGATGCTAAATGGGGTTTTAGTTATTTGTATTCCAGTTCTAGAGTAGAGTTGGGATTAACAAACAGCCAGCAGCAAGAGCACTGAAAAGCTGTCTGCACTTGCCTCTCTGTAAACAATATCTATGTAATTAAACTGTTAATATTCCTGGCATGTCCTTGCATAGCACAACTCTTTCCCTTGGATTCTACATAAAGGGTACCCTCTTCCCCATTTAAAGGTAAAGGTAAAGTGTGCCATCAAGTCGATTTCGACTCCTGGTGCCCACAGATCCTCCCGTGCAGTATGAGATGATGCCTTTCAGCATCTCCTTATATCGCTGCTGCCCAATATAGTACCAATGGGGATTTGAACCAGCAACCTTCTGCTTGTTAGTCAAACATTTCCCCACTGCACCATTAGGTGGCTCTTTCCCCATTTAGCCAGGGTAAATTTGTTGGCTGACATCCAGAGTAACCAAGATTCACTGCTAATACTGCACTCATCCTATAGCCTAGGAAAGGGACTATTTCTGTCCATCTCCCCTTTCCTCTGAAGCCAGCTATGACTCCCAAAAATATGTTCCTGAGGGCAAAAGAGCCCACAAAGAACATGTTTTTGGAGTCACAATCCGCTTCAGAGAAAAAAGGAGAAAGATGAAAATCACTCTTTCTCTCTAATGTTGCTGCACTGGTGCTTCCTTAGTCTGGATATCAGCCATTAAATATATATACTGTTTTTCCAAGAGTGTTCAAAGCAGTGTACAAAAAAGAGTAAAAACTATATGTATACATGTATTTTATTTGTATACCTCCCAACTGCAAAATGCCCTTGGGGCAGTTTACAATAATTTAAAAAAGAAAATCAACATTAAAATCAAATCTAAAACAATAATACATTTTTAAAAAATCACAATAAAAGAAGCAGTAAAACAGTAATTCATTTTTTTTAAATGCAAAGATCAAAATACAGCAGAATATAGCAGCAACCCTTAGTAGGACAACATAATCAGCAATCACCTTTATTTACTACATGTATATCCTGCTCTTCCTTTGGTGTCCAGAGAGGTGTCCATAACAGTGTTTTTTCTCCCAACAGCCCTATGAGGTAGGTTGGGCTGAGAGAGAAATGACTGGCTCAGAGTCACCCAGTGAGTCTCATGGCTGAATGGGGATTTGAAATTGGGTCTCCCCAGTCCTAGTTCAACACTGTAACCACTACACCACACTGGCTCTCTTCTTGCCAGCTGGCAGAACATCACCAGTGATGGGGCAATATGGGTCTCCAAGAGAGGGAGTTTCATGATCTAGGGTTTAAAAGGCCCTGTCTTGAGTCATCACCAGTCATCCTTAAGGCATGGATCATTGGCCCTGCTGGAAATCTGAATATTCCAGCAGATTCATATGGAAGGAGGAAGTCCTTGAGATGTAGTTGTCATACTATCTGGACAGAAAGTAGCATGGAGAGCTCAAAAACCAACTCTGAGTTCAGGGAGCAGCTGAAGTTGTTAATAAAATGGCAAACTCAATATCCTTGTTCTTCAAGGGAAGTAAAGCTGAAACAAAAAACAATCCTGCATGCATGTATGTATGTATGTCCCTGGGCGGTTCACAGTTTTGTAGGCAGATCCAGGGCAAAACTAAAAGCATGGCAGACAATTGTGCATAGTTGTTACACCCATGAAAACAGAACAGTTGAAAAGAACATTCTTGCAAAGTGCAAAACACTTAAGCTAGAGTACTTAGTCTTAAGGTGATATGCAATATAATTCTTAAGCATGTTTTATACAGAAGCAAATCTCACTGAAATCCATGGAATCTAGAGTCCATGAACCCTATTAAGTGTCCTTAGGATTTCACCCTTTACTTACAGTAGATTCAGAAGAACATTTGATCCCCTGTTTTCATAATGGTGGTTACTGACAGCTGCTGCTGCATGCATTTCCTGAAATGGCTATCATGGGAGATGAACAGTGCAATCTTTAAAATGTGTTATGCAGAATTTCCAGCCAGTTCAATGGGACTTTATTCACTATTAAGTGTGATTAGAATTAAAACCATAATGGTGATCGAAGTTTCAAATCAATAGGTTCATAGGATCAATCAGTCATAGAGTTCATTCACATGACTGGGCAGGTGGGGTGGTGGGTGGGCAGTGGGTGGGGAGGCTGGGTGAACTCAACAATTCCCCTCCCTCAAGACAAGCAAGTTCTGATTTTGGGAGCATGAATCTTACTCCCAGAAGAGCAGTCCTATGTGGCTCCACGTGCAGCTCCGGAGGCCAGGACAACACGTCATGGCCTCCAGGAATCCCACAATGCACCACCCAACACACACAATGCATTGGGGGATTCCCCCAAGAGATGGGCACTCTAGGCACCCGTCTCTGTGTGCGGCTGGGCTGGAAGCCGCCGAGCTCACATACAAGCAGCATGCCTGGGTCAAGGGAGTGCTTGCTCCTTTAACCTTAGCTAGCAGCAACCAGGCTAAAAAAGCCAGACTAGGTGGTGCACCCGCCCCCAGAATGGGCCCAATCCCAGAGGTTCTCATACGCAGCCTAACCTAGCCTCATAGTTCTCTATGTGAGAACAGCCTCATACTGTTGTACAAATAGCATGGTCATGTGAATCCTTACAATCTGGTCTTCAAACACATGAACGCTGGTGGGTTTCCTGCTTCTGATGTATTTAAAGACATTTTTGTTATTCCCCTTGATGCTTTTAGCTAAATGTTCCTCAACTCTCTTTTTGCCTCCTTTGTTGTATCCTTACATTTCTTTGGTGTTCTTTTCTGGTCTCTTCATTTGGACAGGCCTTCCATTTTCTGAAGGAAGTTTCCCCCCACTTTATGGCTTGATTTTGCTTGTTAGCCATGCTGGCATCTTCCTCCTGGACTTGTTGGTACCTTTTCTCCTTTTTGGTATACATTCTAACTGGACTTCTAGGATTGTGGTTTTGAGTAAACTCCATGCATTCTGGCACGAAGTGACCCTCTTGAGTTTACCTTTCTTTCTTTCCCCCCCACCAAACTCCTCATTTTAGAGAAGTTTCCTCTTCTGAAGTTCAAAGTTTCTGTGTTGGAGTTTCTTGGTGATTCACTCCTCACATATATGCTAAATTTGATCACACTATGGTCACTGTCCCCTTAAGGTCCATGACACTGACTTCTCACTCCAGGTCCTGTGCACCACTCAGGATTAAGTTCAAGGTCCAGGGGCATATCTATGGTAGGGCAGGCAGGACACGTGCCCCGGGTGCCACTTGAAGGGGGGTGCCATTTTTCAAATGAATTTTTTTTTAAAAAATGGCCACTGGAAACAAAATGACCACCACATATGCTCAAATGGCCTCTGTTAGGCCCTAGACCATGCCAGGCCTCGCAGAGGCCATTTGAGCATGTGTGGTGGCCATTTTGTTTTCAGCAGCCATTAAAAAAAAATTAAAAATGCCCACTGCACATGCTCAAATGGTCCCTGTGAGGCCCTAGGCCTTGCCAGGCCTTGCAGAGGCCATTTGAGCATACGTGGCAGCCTCCAAAATGGCCACCATGCTGATCTTTGCAGGTTAAATGTGAGGTCTTAATAAGATGGCTATTAATGGTGAGTATGTCTTTGAATCAGTGTGAAATCCTTAGTATTAAGGCCACTGGGAGTTTCTTGCTCTCTTTCTCTCATTTTAACTGTCTTTCTGAAATACTAGAATATATTCCAAGCAGTGACACAGTTTACTCTGCATATCCTTTAATTATATTCAGAGTATATGGAAAAAGTCAAATTCTCCATTTATTTTTATAACTTATGTAATAGTGATGCTACAATGCATAGTAGAGAATTAGACAGGCACTTCTGTTTAGTTTTCCAAGTATACCTCCACATAGTATTTGGGTATTTCATGAGCCCCAGCATACTGAAATTTGTAGTTTTCCAGCATTTTTTGATCTGGCTACGTCCACTGCTAAATAGCTTTTGAAATATTATAAGATTAACGAGCTTGACTTGTATTTTTGAGCTGATATTATGGTAAAGTTATCTGAAAGCTGGGTGTCAGATGTTTGGACAGGGGGCACAATTTCAGTGCTTGCCCTAGGCGCTATTTTCCCTAGATACGCCTCTGCCAAGGTCGTCTTCTCTCTAGTTGGTTCCATGACCAACTGCTCTAGGGTCATTTAGCGTATCTAGAAATTTGGCCTCTTTGTAAATTCTTGAATCCCACAGTCTTTGTGTGGGTAATTGAAGTCTCCCATTATTACAGCTCTGTCTTTCTTTTATGCCTCCTTGATTTCCTTCTGCAGCTCCCAGTCACTGTCAGCATTTTGATCAGGAGGGTGATAGCATGGTCCTGGTAGCTAATTTCCTTTCAGGCCTTGTACTGTCACCCACAGATATGGGTCTTTTTAGATTTTCTAGCTTATTAGATTCTATCCCTTCTTTAACATACAGTGCTACTCCACCACCAATTCACCCCCAACCCCGTCCTTTCTATAGAGTTTATATTCAGGAATAACATTGTCCCACTGGTTCTCACTTTTCCACCATCTTTCCCTTTTGCCCACTATTTCTATGTTTTCATTAGCAACCAAGCACTCCAGCTAGCCCATCTTGGTTCAGAGGCTTCTGGCATTGGTGTATAAGCACCTATGTGCTGAGTCTCCTGGTATGTGCCATTTCTTATGGCCATTTGATTTATTTGATGAGCTAGCACATCCTTCTGTCTGCTCTTTACCTGGTTCTACTCTGGTATTGAAAAGGCAGGACTCCAATTCTACCTGATACTGAAAAGACAGACAGATAGGCATTACTGTATAAAACTAGGAAAGAGGTAAAGGTAGAGTGTGCTATCAAGTCGATTTTGACTCCTAGAGACCACAGAGCCCTGTGGTTTTCTTTGGTAGAATACAGGAAGGGTTTACCATAGCCTCCTCCCATGCAGTATGAGATGATGCCTTTCAGCATCTTCCTATATTGCTACTGTCCGATATACTACCAGTGGGGATTCGAACTGGCAACCTTCTGCTTGTTAGTCAAGGATTTCCTCACTGTTCCACTTAAGGTGACTAGGAAAGGAGTACCACAAATGAATTGCCACCTTAGAGAAGGCCCATTTCCTAGTCACCACCATCCTAACCTTAGCGAATGGAGGACTCCAAAGAACGACCTCACTAGATAATTTTAAAGCATGGGCAGTTTTCCTGATCCCAAGCTGTGTCGGGTCCTCTTGGATTTATAATATTTGTTGTAAACTGCCCAGAGACATAAGTTTTGGGTGGTATAAAAATACGTTAGATACATAGATAGATAGATAGAATTTAACCTCTATCTCATTTGGAAATGTCTTCCAAAGAAATGCATAGGTGTGTTAAGAAAACACAGCCTTCTTTACAAGTTGTGTGACTGTTTTGGTTCCATGCATCATTGCTGTCAAAGCAACAAACACCGCTTTCCCTGGATCCCTTTTGTATAGAGGCACAACTGGTGTGGACATCCACAGTGCTTGTAGGCAAGGAGATACAATTTGTTCTTCTTTCTTTTGTGTAAAGGACACTGTGGCAAATTAAAATAACTGGATTTTGATCAGCATTTCCCATTTGCACCAGGCGCTCTGTGAATTGAAATGTAAAAGGTCAAAGCTCCAAAAGCATTTTTCATTTCTAAAAAGGTTTGTTCACTACTATAATTTAATAGCCATGCCAAAGCTGATAAGATTTTGGAACCGGTCCATGGCGTGTATTGATGTCACAGGTCAAAAATAAAGGCTTCAATGTAATTTATTTCTCCAAGCACAGTGGAGATAATAACTCAAGCACAGAGCAATATGTTAAAACGAAATTATATTCAATAAGGATGACTTCAGCTATTCTTCTCAAACTAAGTATACTTGGCTAAATTCTTAGATAAATCATTATTGTGTTGAGATGGTCTCCACAGGACATTTTCATGTTGGACAGTTCCTGATGTGTTCATTTGATCTGTTTTTGTGTGCATTAACTACAGTTCATTTTTCTCCTTTTTTTTGGCACAGAAACAACTCTACTATATCCTTCTTTCGTCTGGGGTGGCCCTGTGTTCTACCTTTGGAGCAGATTTCATGATAAGATGAGAATAAAAATCCTCTTCTTGTGGTGAACACTGTTCCAGCCCATTCATCATGTAACTCATCAGCTGTTGTTGAGCAAGGGGATTCACAAGATAAACATTCGGCAGTCTTCATGAGTTTAGTCTGGGTTGCCACATCGCGCTGTAGGGAACTAGCAGGAAACAGTCATGTGATTTGCCACATGTGGACATGTATCTGTTTTACCTGTCACAGAAGGCAGTGCCAGTCACTTAATAGACTAATGTGTGCTTCTCACAGGAGCTAGTCAGCACAGCCTGCACATATGCTAGCAAACTATAGCATTGTGGCTGAGTGGGAGGACTGCTGTTCTTGCAGAAAAGAGCTAGTCTTGCAGTAGCAAGCATGAACTTGCTAGTCTTGCAGTAGCAAGCCGTGCCACTCCTTTCCATTTTCGCCGCCGCCATGTGTGCGGTTGGGGAGAGGGGGTGAGCCAAGCAGGCCTTGGCCTCCCCCATGGTGGTGGTGAGTGCAGCAGCTGGTTGGTCCGTCCAGCTGGCCTAGCGCACCTGCGCGGTGGGAGTATCGAGTGTCACAAGCCCATGGGCCCACAGAGGCCCACCAGCTACTGTGCCCACCCCCACCGCCACCACAGGGAAGGCCGAGGCCTGCTTGTCTCACCCCCCACTGCCCAGCCGCACACATGACGGCAGCAAAAATGTAAAGGAGCGGCGCAGCGGGGCAGACGCTGGGCAGACACAGAGTGGTGGCCAGAGGGCCCCCCCCCCCGGACATTTGGAGGGCCCTCCCAGACTCAGGAGGCCACAGACCAGAGCCCTAAGGTCCGGAGGTAAGAGCGCCTCTGAGCAAGTGAGCAGGGTGATTCCAAATAACACCCCTCACACATGATTAAAAGACATATTGAGAACATGTCAGCATAAACTTGAGTGATGTTGGGACAGGTATGTTCTCAGCTCATCCCCACCTTTATCATGTGTAAGGGACTGGTGGGGGTAATCTGAACTGGCTCCCTCACTGCCTTGCCTTGCTAATTCTTCACTTCAGGACAGAACACTAAGCTAAAGAGCTGTGAACCAAGAAACACGCTGTACAAAGCACACTTCTAGAATGTGGACACCCCAGTGCAGAGCATTTTGTTCCACACAAGTGAAAGCAAATTCAAAACCGGCGGGGCATGTCCCAGTTGCCCCTACATGGCACCAGCACACACATGGCCTCCATGTATGTGTAGCAGTCATTTGCGTGGCCAGCATGGTTGCTTGCCATTCAAATGGCTGCCATGCATGTGCAGAGGCCATGTGCATGCTGGCAATGCGCAGGGGCAGCTGGGAGACACACACACACACACCGGCACATAGGCATAGCTAGGGGGAGCGCTGGGATGGTGGCTACTTGCTCATCTACAGCAAGTAGATGAGTTTCAGCATATCCCTAGTTCCCTAGTTCTCAGGCAGTCACTCATCAAGGCACTGACCAGATCTAAACCTGTTTGCTTTGCTTCAGTAGGATGGCTGCATCATGTGCCCTCAGACTATGCCCTGGAACCCAATTCATCCATTTTTGACTGGCTAAATGAAGAAGTAAAATTCATGCAAACTGCCATGTTGCAAGTCAACTGTTAGACACTGACAAACTCTGCTTTTGCATGTCTGTGATCAGATGCTGTCAATTATTGATTGCCGCATGCCAAATAATGTCAAATACTGCAACATCCAAGGCCTGGGGTTTAGCTAGATTTTTTCATTGTCCCCACAGAGCCATCATCAGTCACCACTGCCTTTAAAAAAAAAAATCTTATTATATTTTTGTATCTTAAAAGTTTCTCTTATTGTCAGCTGCCTGCTAGGCAGAAAGGCGGGATATAAATATTTCAAATAAATAAATAAACACTGCCTACAGTTTCCTGTCCGTTGTCAAATATTGTCAAACACTAACTGCTGTTGCCTTCTAGGTGGCAGATACTGTCAAATGTTGACTCCTGCTGCAAAACCTTTGGATGTCAAATACTGAGGCTGCAGAGCAAACATTTGCACAGCCAGAGAACAGTTGGAAAACATTGGTGTGGAGCGGGACTTGTCCATCCCATTTCACTACCCTGTTCACAGGCTGCAAAACTGGAGGAAGACATCCTGGTAATCTTGGAGGGTGCAAACAAGTGTGGCCCTTGCCACACTTACTGAACATAGAAACATGTACATCGGAACATAGGAAGCTGCCTTATACCAAGTCAGACCATTGTTCCATCCAAGTCAGGATCAGGGGTGTAACTATAACAGGGCAAGAAGAGACAATTGTCTGGGGGCCCACTGCCTTGGGGGGGCCCCAGAGGCAAGTCACATGACTGACTCCTGCAGCTGTGCACCCGCCCGGGCTTCCTTCAGTTGTGTTCATCCTCCAAAATTGATGTGAATGTTAAGACCTGGAGCTACCAGAACAGCATGTCTTTCTCTAGTATCATTAAATGACTTGCATCATCCACAACTTACAAAGCATTTTTAAAAATTCATCCTCATTTAAGACTTCTTTACTTCATGAGCTGAGCTTCGGGGGGTGGGGGGGCATTTTAAAATCTTGTCTCTGGGCCCAATTCAACCTTGCTACGTCCCTGGTCAGGATTGTCTATACTGACTGGCTGCAGCTCTCTAAGGTTTCGGGCAGGAGTTTTTCCTAGTCTTGCCTGGAGATGTTGGGGATTGAGCCTGGGGCCTTCTGCACACAAAACAGATGCTCTACCACTGGGCTAGGGCCCCACTGTTGCTGTGCTTCTTTGTCTCCAATGTTTCCTACACAGATGCCAGACTGAGGGCAGGAAACAATGCTTTCTGCCCTCTCTCCTGATGTTTCCTGGGTAGGAAACTGCACCCATCAGGTATGGGGAATATGAACGTTATCACTGCCAGGACCTTATGAACCATCCATTGGCAACAGTAAAAGGCATGTGAAGAACCATTTCATAACATAGGGACATAGGAAGCTGCCTTCTACTGAGTCAGGCCATTGGTCCATCTAGCTCAGTATCGTCTACACAGACTGGCAGCCATTACTCCAAGGTTGCAGGCAGGAATCTCTCTCTGCCCTATCTTGGAGACGCCAAGGGAGGGAACTTGGAACCTTCTGCATGCAAGCATGCATATGCATTTCCCAGATCAGTCCCATTCCCTAAGGGGATTATCTTACAATGCTCGCACATGTAGTCTCCAATTCAAATGCAAACCAGGGTGGACCCTGCTTAGCAAAGTGGACAGTTCATGCTTGCTACCACAAGACCAGCTTTCCCACCCCACCCCCAAAGAAAGCCTCTCACTTTTCAGAGCCGAATGAAGTTCTCCAAAGAAGATTTAGCTCACCTCTAGAAAACAATTTTCATCAAAAGTTGCAGCGAATTCTAAGGAGAATTTGGCAGGAAGGGGGATTTGTTTCATGAACTATTCATGAACTGATTTAAAGGCATAAACTTAAGATGCTGAACTGGTGATAGGAGAACTGGATTGGAGGTAGGAAACTTCTAGAACTTTCTGAAGACCTTTTTAACAGAATCCATGGGACCTGCCAAAATGCTGGGAAATACAAAATATTGAAAAAGCTGGCTGGGCAGATATATTGAGAACAGCTTACACAGGACCTCCAAAAGAAGAAGGAAACAGTGCATGAACATATGGATGGGCAGAGAGGAAATAATGAACTGATGGTTTTATATAAAAAGGAGGGAAACCCTAAGGAGTAGAAGGAAATGGTAAGAGAATCTAGTGGGTAAACAAAGCTAGGTGGAAGATAACTGGGTGGAAAGTAGGTTACTTGAGAAGTTTCAAAGGTGTTTGTATGCAAATAGAAAGGAAGCAGGACAAGACAGAATGGAAATGTGTGTAGTCGGTGCACACAAAGGGATAGCTATACACAGTGTCAACAACAAACCCTGCTGTGGCAGCAGTGCTCTGTGGAGACTCATATACAGTAGGATGTAGACAGAAGAGAGGATGGAGTATGCTGTGCCCAGTGTCCTCCTGGGAGCCATAGAAATAGCATGCTATGGAAGCTGAATAGCAAGATACTGAGGCTGGATGCTTAAAAGGATAACGTATGCCAAAGAATTGTCCCAGATCACACTGTGAATACAGCAGACCAATCTTTGGGGGTGTTTGTTTGTTTGTTTGTTTGTTTGTTTGTTGCTTTGAGCGCCTTCCATCTTTCAGTCTAATTGAGTGTAGTGGGCATGATATTGGATCAGGAATACCAAGGAAACATGGTTTGAAATCCCCAGTCATGGGCCTGCGATATTTGACTTGGGGTTGCCACCACAAGCAGCAGCCACATGTCATGTTCTCCACCTCTTCCTATAACGTTTAGTCAGGCTTACCTGTGTCATTTTCCAGGTTTTCCACCCTCCACTCACATTGCCTGCCACTGGCAGGGTGGTGAAATAATATGGGTAAGCCTGACCTAACTTTACAGGGAGGGGTGGGAGAACTTACATGACAGTTTCTTCAGTAGACCTGTGCCAAGCACCATGCATAATTTCGTCCACAGCTTGTGGGGTTATCTTGAGCTAGTTGCTATGTTTCCATATCACTTGCTTCACAGAGTTATTTGGGAGATAAAATGACAGGACCCTGAATACATCACATTGAGTCCCTTGGAGAAAGATGTGATACAAATGAGAAAAATCAATACAACCAGGGATAGACTGGTCCTCAGTTATTACTCGGGACTCTCTGGAATTACGGAAAGAGTCCTTAATAAACACTACAACTTGAAAGTTGTAGTGGCCTTTTACAAAAGGAACATGACCAATGCATAATCAATTATGGGACTTGTTTTCAAAAAGGGCTAACTTTCTCTACTAGCCCCGCCAGAATTTGCATGTGGTGATTAATCCCTCACATGCCTGGAGTCTTGGTATGCCCATGATGAATGATGATTGAAAAGCCACTCAACCCAACACTAGGGATCTTAGTGAGTGGCAAACAACAGTCACAATCCTAATTAGGGTAGGTGATGCATCCTACCCTAGTTCACGACCTGTATGCACTCCCGTTTTCTGGTCAGTTGTGAGTAAAGGGTAAGGTAGGAGGGGGAAGAAGTGATCATCTGCTAAGCTGCAACTGAGTCAAAGGACTTTGCCCTACCCAGCAGCAGTGCCCAGCTCTTTAACATGGTAGGCTGAAAAGCCCTCCAACCCAGCTGCTGCTTAGCTGACAGTCACTTCCTCCCCCTCCTACCTTGCTTTTTCCTCACAGATGATCAGAAACCAGAGCAGGCACAGCTTCGGAATTAGGGTAGGATGCATCTCCTACCCTAACTAGGATTGTGAGGACAGCCTTAGTATTATTCATACTTACTTGGAAGAAATTGAGTTCAATGGAACTTATTCCCACCTAACGGTACATAAAATATCAGCCAAGTCACTTACATGATTAGCCACCATCATGTGTGAATTCAAATGGAGCCATTTTTATGTATGTAGAGCTTCACCCCTCTGTTATGAATTGTGAATTAGTCAGTCTTCTCTGCATGGAGGAGTTATCTGAAACATTACTACATATGATGGTTGTTGACATGTGTTGATCCATCTGGGTTCAATGGGTCACGTGGACATCACCATGCCACCATAAATATCAAAACTGCTTTGTGGTGGTCTTGTGAAACTTGCCTGATCTACATAAGTGAACCACTGTGTAGAGATGGCTGATTAAGAGATAGCTGGTTAAGGGCAGCAGCACCAGGATCAGGAGCGATCCCGGAACTCCATACAAGCAGCCCAACCCAGGCTGGACTGCCCTAGCTGGGGTTGGGCTGCTCATGTGAATAGCCTCAATGTAAGTGTATTGTAAATGTAATGTAATAAATTTAATATATCTATATCTATATATACACGAAGCTTGACGCAAGACTGAGAAACAGTGACTTGCATAAACTTGTCTGTACGGATGTGCAAACGGGTTCAATATCAAACCAGTTTGATATTGAACTAGTTTGGTTTGAAGGCTCAGTGTTGAGCCAAACACTCACACACCCCAGTTTGAGGGGGAGTTGGTTTGACTTCGAACTGACCCCCCCCCGACATATTTGGGGGGGTTAGACATTGTTAAAAAAATATTATTATTTTACTTACCCACTCTGGGGGGCTTCTCCAAGGCCTCATGGGTGTCCCCAGAGGTTCCCCCTCACCCTACCAGCCTCTGTTATGCCTTAAACCACCCAGTTTGGGCAGTCTTCAGCCCTGTTCAGGACTTTCCTCCATTGTGGTGGCCATTTTGGAGGCCAGTATGCATGCACAATGGGCTCTTTCATGACCAGGTCATGGCCCAGGCCATGCAGAGGCCTATTGCACATGCACAGTGGCCTCCAAAATCGACACCACGTTGGAGGGAAGGCTCAGAAAGGGCCGAAGACCACTTGAACCAGGCGATTTAAGGCAAAATGGAGGCCGGCGGAGGGGAGGTGGAACCTCTGGAGGAACACTCCGCCCAGCCTTGGAGAAGCCCCCTAGAGGGGGTAAATCAATTTTTTTTTTTTAAAAAAAATGTTTTAATTGTGAACCCCCCCAACTGAACCAAATGGGGGGGGGGGTTGAGGGGGCAAAACTGAACTGGCCCAGTCCAGTTTGAGTCCAGTTTGGACTTGAACAGGCAACAATCTGTGCCTTTGAACTGAACTGAGCTGGGTGGGGGGGTCGAGGGGGGCAAAACTGAACTGGTCCAGTCCAGTTCAAGTCTGGTTTGGACTTGAACCAAACAGGGACAGCCGGTTTTGTGCACACCCCTACTTGTCTGGTTAGTTGATAGCTAAGCTTGGATTTGTATTCTATTCTCCTGTGCCCAAATCCAGTATTATTTCCCCAACCCACACCTGCACACAGAGTAGCTAAAAGGGATCTCCAACAGGCAGCAATTTGTGCCTTTGAAAGCCTTTGAAAGCCTTCACCTTCAGGACTCCTTGCCCCCAGCACTGGGTTCTTTAACAATTAGCTCCCTTTCAAGGAGTTTGTTCTAAATCAAAATAAAGCTATCAAATCTCCACAGGGCACAAAAAGAAAATGTTTATTTGCTTCATAAACCCTCTCTTAGAGGGAGAATTGGGAAGCAAACACATTCCATGACAGTTTGAAAAATACCCAAGGTGCCTTGCATTGTGACTGAGATGTGGCCAATAAACTTTCAGTTGTTAAATGTTCTCATTTAGCCAGTATGTTTTGATAACCCCTCTTTCCACCGTCACAGGTACGTGAATCCTAAAAGGGGAAAAAGAGCTTTGCTTTTTTGGGGGGGAAAAGTACATTTAATGAAAGTTTAATGTTGAAACTGTAAATTCGCAAGCAGCTGGATGGAGTTTTAAGTTCCCTTGATGTATTTTATTTGTTTAATACATGGGTATATAAAAGCTGTTTCTCAGCCTACTAACGAGCAATAAGGGACACAAAGCCATTTTAAAAACCCAGAACTAGGCGCCATGAGGAGAGAACATCATAAAGACTGCTGGAGCAGGGAACTCTCTCTGTATCACTGAGCAGTTTATGAAGCAGAAGGCTGGATCAATTCAGAGGCTGGTCTGCTAATCGTGTCATGTGAGGTCAGCAAATGAGGGAAGTTCCATGACCAGGGCAGTCTTTAACTTCAGTGGAGACAAAACAGCAAGTATCCTAGATGGTTTCCAGGAGAATTTATATTTTGAGAGTTGTAGGTTACTATATTGCTACTGAAGAAGATGTGACATAGTTGAAATGCATCTGGCAAAAGCATAAGACAGATCAGCAGATGTTGGCAAAATCTTGATAGAATATTTCATCCTTCTCCCATCTTATCAGCAACCTGACATTTTTGAAACCAACTATTGGATTTTATTCTTTTAGTTGGATACTCAAAGACTATTTCAAGGATTACCTTTTAAAAATTTGATTGAGACGTGTGTGTGTATTCTAATTGATTTAGATTTCTTTAATACAGCTAGACAGTTTTTAAGCTACATAGTTTTATGACTGTTATACTAAAGTATTAGTATACCCGACCAGACCAGTTCAGTCTGGCACCCCCTCGACCCCCGCCCCGGTTCGGTTTGGACCGGGGAGGTTTGCAAGATTGTTTTTGTTTTTTAAAAAATTTATGATACTTACCCCCTTCGGGGGAGTTCATTGAGGTGGGGGGGGTGGAGTTTCTCCCTCCCACCGCTGGCCTCCGTTATCACCCCCTTCGGCCATCTGTAGATTGGCGTAGTGGCCATTTTGGATGCCTCCGCCCATGTGCAAATGGCCTCTGCAAGGCCTAGCATGATCACAGAGGCCATTTGCGCACTCATGGCAGCATCCAAAATGGCCACTGTGCCCATCTATGGAGGCCCAGCCAAATCGGCCAGAGGGGGTGATAATGGCTTAACTTGGTGGTACCTTTCCTCCTTCTTGGTATACATTTCAACTGTTCTTCTAGTACTGTGGTTTTAAATAAGTTCCATGCTTTCTGGAGTGATTTGACCCTCCCGACTTTCCCTTTCAACTTCCTTCTTACCAGTGCCCTCATTTTTGAGAAGTTTTCTCTTCTGAAGTCCAACGCATATGTGTTGGACTTCCTTGACAATTCTCCACTTACATATATGCTGAATTGGATCACACTATGGTCACTGCTACCCAATGGTTCTGCAACTCTGACATCTCATACCTGGTCCTGGGAACCACACAGGTTTAAATCCAAAGTCGCCATCTCTCTGGTTGGTTCTGCAACTAACTGTTCTAAGGCACAGTCATTTAGCACATCTAGAAATTTGGACTCACTGTCATTAACCTGAATGTGAATTTACCCAATCTATGTGTGGGTAGTTGAAGTCACCCATTATTACTGCCCTGTCTCTCTTTGACGCCTCTCTTATTTGTTTCAGTTAGTTAACTGGGAGGCAGTTAGTTCAGGCAGTTAGTTGGGAAGGTCTGTTAAGTTGTTCTCTCACCGTAGGTGCATCCTTGCTCTGAATGTCAGTCATCAGTGATACAGGGAAAGGCTGTGTCATTGAAATAACTGACACAGCCTTTCCCTGTAAGACAACAACATTCTATCCAGAAATAACAGTGCCTTCTTAGTTTAAGGAAATCTCAACATATGATGTGGATTGTCAGTGTTTTGCTAATCCCAATTTGCAACAAAACTGTCAAGCTACTTTTGTTGATAGCAAAAAAAAAAAAGTGTGTGTGTGAGGGGGGGTTCATTCTTGACCAAGCAATAAATATTTAATTGAGTTTTTTTCAATAATTCAACACTTGCTTAACACTCCAAATATGAACAATAGGGGAAAGAATAGCAAAAGACGAAGGAACACAAAATACATACAATATCTGGGCTAAAAGCTTACCTATAATCTCAGAGCTGGATAAAACAGAGGCTGTCTTGATGCACTAATGATTTCTGTAAGCCAAACTGGGAGGGAAAATAACTTTAGAATCTCAATAATTTAGCAGAAACAAAGTTAAGGTGCGGAGCAGACAAAGAGATCCATCCTGATGGAATTCAAGCAAGAACTGTTGAATGAAAATAAGTTGTGATTTTGAAGCAGCTGTTCATTTTATATGCTACTTTCCTCTTCTCCCAATGTAGAACATTTCCTGGCAGCTTCCCCCCCACTTTTTTTTTTCCTCTTTTACACCAGATTTGGTTATTGCTTTTTACCTTCAGGGACAAACACAGTTTTCTCCTTTCCATCCCAATGGGCTGTAAAAACAAACACCTGGCAAGCAACAGTACATTAAACACTCAGTGTACCACTTTTAATTCATTTGCTTCTGATCGTCAAATCAATGGAATGATTTGAAATAATAAAGATCACTGAAGTGCGTTTGTTCTCTCAAAAGGGACTTCATGCAATAACACCATGGGGTTCGTTTTTAATTGTTTTTCCAAAGTCTTGCTATCTCATCATTTCAAAATATCCAAAGTTAATTCTTCTAATTGTCAGTGGTATAATGCAGCAGCATTAGGTATAAAGCTGCACATAGTTTAAACTACAGGAAACTAGATTTAGCCTCAGCATTAAGTAAATTGCCTAAGGAGGCTGCATAATCTGCTTCTTTGAGGTCTTCTGGAAAAGGCTGGAGAGACAACTGCTGCAGATACATATATTGCTGCTTACATATACTGCATAAAGTTTTAGGATCTAGAGGCAGGGGTGTGCAAAACCATTCAATGTCAAATGGGTTCACATTGAACAAGGCCAGTTCAGCGGCTCGATTGAGAACTGAACCAGGGCATTTTCAGTCCATGGTCAAACTGGACCAAGCCTGGTTCAATGCAAACTGCTTTGACATCAAAAGGCAGGGTGGCAGTGGTGGAGTGGCAAAAAAGGTTGTTCAATGTTCTTACCAGCTCCCCACCACTTGTGTCTCTCACCACTGCTCACTCCCCCCCCCCGTACACCTCAATTGCCTCCAGAATAACTTTTTAAAGAGGCCACCCATGCAGCAGTGGCATGGTTCTGGCCTTGAAAAATGGATGGCGTTTCGAACCACGCCACAACTGCATGGGTAGCCTGTTTAAAAGGTTATTCTGGAGATGATTGGGATGTACCGGGGGCAGTGAAAAATGGTGAGCGGCGGGAGTGGTAAGAATAGTAAACAACCTTTCTCGCTGCCCCCTTGCAACCCTTTTGTGGATTTCCCCACCCCTTTACTTGTAAAGGGGAATCCACGCTGGATTCCCCTTTACAAATATTGCCACCTGAAACCGTGAACCAGTTCAATTGAACAGACCGGACCTGCCATTCGATTTGACCATACCAGTTCGGGGGAACATGGGCCAGTTTGGATTGATTTTGAATTTGAACTGAACTGTGTTTTGGGGTTCATGCACACCCCTTTCGAGAAGGGGATTCATTCAGTGATCCAGGGACTATAATGAAAACCATAGTGGTAAACCACAGGGAATAGTGAGAAACTCTGAAGTGTCAAAAGTGTCTTGGACATTTATTCTACATGCTGAAGAGGTAATCTACATTTCAGCTTGCCTCTAAAGCTAAACAGCAGAAACTGGCACAAAGGAAACTTCATAAAACCTAAGAACTTAAGGTTATGCTATTGTTTTATAGCTGCTTCCCTCACAAACACAAAGTAGTCTTATATAAATTCAACTAAGAGTTTATTCAGAAAGAACTCCATTCTTCTCCTTCTCCTTCTCCCTCCCTTACAGGATCCCCACTGGGACAAACTTCTAAACAACAAAGCATAAAAGATACTAGATAGAATATAACACATCCCTCCCCTTTATAACAATGAGAGGAGAGCTGGTCTTGTGGTAGCAAGCATGACCTGTCCCCTTAACTAAGCAGGGTCTGCCCTGGTTGCATATGAATGGGAGACTACATGTGTGATGCATCCTTGAGGAGATGGAGCCACTCTGGGAAAAGCATCTAGATTCCAAGCTCCCTCCTTGGCATCTCCAAGACAGGACTGAGAGAGATTCTTGCCTGCAGCCTTGGAGAGGCTGCTGCCAGTCTGAGTAGACCATACTGAGCTAGATGGACCTATGGTCTGACTCAGTATATGGCAGCTTCCTATGTTCCTGTGTTCCTAACAACCAAAATTGAATTGATTTAAAATTCAGTGACAAAGTCTTGAAGTCTTTTAGGTCATCTCCTCTCACACACACTTCTCCTAATTCTTGGGGATGTTAGGAGATGTTAGTGATGTTCTTTCTGGTAAAGAGGATTGTCCATCACTTTCATCAGCCTCTTCTATGAGGTCAAAACTGGAGGCAAGATCTAAATCCTCTCCAGTTCCTCTCTTGAGACGCTGCTGGAGCTGTTCAGTTCGAGTTTAAACCGAGCTTGAGCTGGATGCCCCAGCCTGGTTTAAACACAAACCGAACAGCTCCAGCTGCTTTTGTGCACATCCCTTGTCAGGTCTGGGTGCCCCAGCTCAAGTACCAGTTCCCCTGAGCAGACCTATGGTTTGGCTCAAGCTTGAACCATGCTTGAGCCAGTTCTAAATGGATCACCATAGGGAATAATGGGGTGTTAAACTGCCCCTTGACTCCCCCTTGGTATCACCTAGGAGCACCAAAATGGGTTGGGTGCTAGGATGCCATGGGTGCCAACTATCACCAAACTCAAAAAGCAATTGGGCACTCCAGTTATTTTTAAGAAATTTTAGTGATTTTGTCTTTTTCTCCCATAGGGAATAATTGGGATCCACAGTGGCCCCATTATTCCCCATGGGCAGAGTCTAGGAGAACTAGTAGAGCCTGGTGCTGACAGCAGTTGCATCCAGAGCACTCTACAGCTTTGAAAGCAGCCACCATCCTTTTCGACAAGCAATGCAATTCACAGCCTTGCAGCCAGTACATTGTATTGTTGTTTAAAAAGTTAGTGGCCTCCAGCATATTCCCTGCAAAGCACTCCAATATGCTCTCACTGGCTCACATACTGTGCAGCAAATGACCTGTCTAAACAACAGGCATGCTCATTGCTTCCATGGCACTTTAA
The DNA here is from genome assembly GCF_027244095.1 of Hemicordylus capensis. NCBI lineage: Eukaryota > Metazoa > Chordata > Lepidosauria > Squamata > Cordylidae > Hemicordylus > Hemicordylus capensis. The sequence continues at coordinate 40,321,050 of NC_069660.1, read as the reverse complement.
ACCCCACCAGTGTGACTCGCGAAGACTGGGAGAATCCATGGTTACGACGGAGTGCGTCGTCATACTCCCACACCTATTCCCATTGCCCTGAGAAGAACCAATACCTTCTGGACCCTTTGTACCCTGCTGACAAACCTTTTTCCCCTTTAAAGTGGGTTCTGTTTATTTGTTTGTTTTTAAAAGGTGGTGAGCCTCTTGGGACAGGATTATTAATTTTGAAAATGCTGTCTCTGAGCCACTCTGAGCCAATCAGAAAAGGTGGGATACAAATCAAATGAATAAATAAATAATGGGGATAGCAGTAGGAGTGCAAGGGTGTACTCCTTTGCAGCCACAGAGCCTCTCCACCTTTGCAAGCCATGCCGGTGGGCTTTCAAGTGCCATGGGAGCAGAGAGCACACCTGTCAGTTAGGCAGGATGTGAGCTACTGCCTCCACCACCCACCCAGGTAAATCCCAACTGGTGGGAGGGGATAGCTTCCAAGCTCTCTCCCCATCTGTATATGGGCTTCTTTCAGAGGCCTTTCCATCATCATGGCAGCCTCTGGAGCAGGAATTCTCAAGGTTGGGTCCCCAGGTATTATTGGACTTCAACTCTCATAATCCCCAGCTTCAATGTCCTTTGGTTAGGGATTATGGAAGTTGAAGTCCAATAACATCTGGGAACCCAGCACTTCCAGTCACTTCCGTTCAGTGAAACAACACGGCATCAAGGAGGTATTCTGCCTCCCGCCAGACTATTTATACACACAGTGCCGGAGGGGAAGCACAGTGGGTGGGGGGTAAGTGCACCTTTCCCCATCCTTAAAGCCACCCCGCCCCACCATTGGCTCATAGGGAGCTGGTTCCGTCCACATCCCTAATGCCCAACTTGGCTGTAGTCCTGACACTGTGTTGGAGCTACAGCTCCTGATGACATTGACTCTTTGCACCAACAACTCTATTGACCACTAGGGGTGTTAGGTGTAGAGACAGCCAGGAAGGGCATTCCTCTTGGACCATCTTTCTCTGTCCGCAACTTCTCTTTTGTTAGACTGATAATCTCGGGTTTCATTCTCTTACCTGGAGAGACAGACTTCCTTCCCCTTCCCTCTTCCTGTATGTTGCTAGCAATGAGGTGGGTAGGTCTCAATCTATCTCCTAAATAAACTACTTTATTTGGAACTTTAACTCCATGTCTCCAACCAATATTAATTAGCAGTGCTCCCTCACCTGTGCACTTCGACTGTAGCTGGGGCAGATAAAGGAATCTCCCCACCTGAGCTCTGTATCACACTGGACCTGTGCCAAGGATTTCATCACCCAGAGAATCCTCTCTGCATACTTTAGAAAACAGAAAGTTCCTTGGGGTTTCTTAACTCAAGCTGCTCAGCCTTTTCTTGCTCAGACCTCATACACAATAAATCCCACATGGATGCAGCATACTAGGTGCTCCTCCTCTTTTTCACCAGACAGTGTGGTAGAACATAGACATTCCAATCTGTTACCACTTATACCAAAGAAATAATGTATCAGTCTACTTATTTTATGACAAATTTAAACAGATGTGCAATTTATTATTGATAATGTTAGCAAAAGACACACATGCTGTTGACTATAATGATGAAATTGTTGGGGGGGAAATGACTTGGCTATCAGTAGTTGGCATTTTCTGTATGACAGATGTGAAATTAATGCAAAATGGGTAACTGACGCATGTTTCTTCTCCAACGAGCACAAGTTGTTCATAGACATCACTGCTCCTGTTCAGAAAAATCTTACCAAAAGGCACTGCTTCTGAGCAGAAATCGAATGTGGTTGTTTCCTTCCCATCTTACTGGTGGGTCCTTGTTTTGCAATTGGCAGCTATTGGATCCTATGAAATGCCATCTATTATGAAGCTACCCACTATTATACATCTCCTTGTAAGATTTACTAGCATAGTTCAGTGAAAAGAATATACCTACAGTCTGGGGACTCCGAGAAAGGCATGTTGTATTGTGTTACATTAGGGTAGGGGTTTGCGGCTGGTCTGGTTTGGTTCAACCCCAAACTGCACCTGAACCATACCGGGCCAGTTTGGTCCTGCACCCCCTTGAACGAACACACACACACACACACACACACACACACACACACACACACAGTGTGGTTCGGTCCAGGGGGGAGTCATGAACTTTTTTTTACATTTTATTTATTTATTTATTTAAAAAAAACTTACCCCCTCCAGGGATGTGCTCCAAGGCAGCAGGGTGTGTGTGTCAACGGAGGTTCCCCATCCCCCCGCCAGCCTCCCTTCTGTTCAAAACCAACCCATTCGAACATTATTTGGCCCATTCAGGCCTTTCCCCCTGGCCTGGTGGCCATTTTGAAGGCCACTCCACCTGCTCAATGGGCCTATGCATGGCCTGGCATAACCCAGGCCATGCAGAAGCCCATTGCACAGGCATGGTGGCCTCCAAAATGGCTGCTGTGCCAGGGTCAGACCAAACAGGGGGTGGTTTGGTTTGACCCCAAACCATCGAACCGAACCAGTTCAATGTCAAATATGTTCAACATTGAACCTGTTTGCACATCCCTACATTAGAGCTAAATGTTTAGTGTTAAGCATAGATGGCTAAGATTCCCTGAGCCACAGAATAATGGCTCAATGATCTGATTGATACAGTGACATGAAAAAGATTCATGTATAAATGGAGGGGCACTCCATGTGAACTTTTAGAAAGCCTTAGATAGATCCCACTTTACCACTTGAACACTGATCACAGCCTCTCTCATGCTTTCTCTTTATTTGCATCTTTCCCTTTCCCTTTTCTCCTACTCTCTGTTCTTTACAGCAGGGGGTTCCAACCTTGGGTCTCTAGATGTTGTTGCATGACAACTCAAGGGGATGATGAAAATTGTAGTCCAACAACATCTAGGGACTCCATATTTTAGTGCTATTAATGTGTGTGTCTTCCTGCCCCATGCATATCCTGAACATGCAGAGAAGGAGTGAGTCCTGCCCCCCTGACATCTGTTCACCCATTGAACCCACTCCCAAATGTCCATGTGTTCAGCCTTCAAGTGGAATTGGCACTGTGTGCACAGAGACCCTTTCACACAAATACTGGATGCACAGAGGTTGGATGGGGTCAGTGGACATTAGGCAGGGCCAGTGGGTACTACCCCACCTTTTGTGCTTAGTATGTGCTTGGAGGGAACAAGTGAATAGCCCATTCTCTTCCATCTCCCCCACCCCGCTTCAGCTGCTCAGTTGACTGGGTTCTCCATCTCTTCATAGCCAAGATTGGAAGCCACAGGAGGGAATGGGAGGAATCCTGCAGGAGGAAGGAAATAGGTGATGCAGAGATAAGCTACAAGCCTTCTATGATAGGATGTATTTTTGTAGGACAAAACCAATAGAAACCAAGTACGCTTTAAATAATGCTTGGTTTGTATTGGTTATGTCCTAAAATATATATCCTATCATAACAATTAATAAAATAAATTGTTGATTAAGGCTGTTTCTAAAAAGTAGTTCAAGATGTTGTAAAAAGAATTATGTGAGCTAGTCAAATAGGTGCTTGCAGTAGTTAGGGATAACACTGTGTAAATAAATGGCGGGGGGCGGGCAGCGCTTTACTAACCAATGTACCTATTTTTCTTTGTCTGGTTTTAGAGCATATTTCATGTTCATGTTCTTATTAACACTCCATCCAGTTGTTCATTATGGACTCCATAGTGCTAAACATTCCATACTTATACTTATGCCCAAATACAGATTTCAGGATGAAAACTAAATATCTTTAAGTTTGTGGGTAATTTGCCCTGAGTGTTGCATAAATAGCGTCTGGACCTTGTTCCATGGTTTCAACCATTCATTTACATTGGACTTTGATGGAAAGCAGATCCTTCCCTTTTTTTCCCCCTTCTTTTTTTTTTTAAGGGGCAGAGTTTACCTTTGCCACCTTCTGTCATCACTACTTTTCACCCAGAATGAAAGAATTACACAGAAGCAAACTGGGGATTAACTGAACCCTTCTTTGCTTTTAATGCTTCCCATGCCCTTGTTTGAGATCAGATGAAATGCTAAAAGCTACAGTGAATTAACAACAAATTGAGAGATGGAGTATAATAAATACTAAAACAGACGCTTGTGTTCCTTTTAGTGAAATCTGACTCTCTGCATAAGCAGATGTAGAATTAGCAACCCAATTAGCTGTCATGACCTCCAGAATGATGGATTATTAAAAACATATTTACAATTAATGTAAAGTGCAGCAAAAGCACCGAGGTCGATCAGCAGTGTAGTCCAGTTGACCTTTACCAGTGATAGTCTTAATATTCGCAGGAATACACAGTGCTGTCTCGGGCCAAAGCAAGAAAAAAAATATTTTATCATTCTCATCCATACCATGTTAAGAACATAAGAATAGCCCTGCAGGATCAGGCCCTGTGAAAAAAAAGGCCTTTCTGCAGTCAAAAGGCCAGAATTCTCCTTCTTTCTAAACTCCATTTTGAGCCTTCTCTGACTCACCAAACAGCCTGCTGTCTTTCAAGAAACTTTTGTATGTTTTTTCCTGTCAGGAAAGACCCAAATGGTGCTAAATGGCCAAGCCATCATGCAGATGGATGTCCCTATTGTCCAAGAATCTGCCACTTTCAGGGGAAGCATTAAGTCTTTGAATTTTGTCCTCAAAGTCAGCATTGACCAACATGGATGTCTGCTCAGGGGTGTCGCTATAATTGAGCGGATGGGTTCGACGAACCTGGGCCCTCAACTCTTGAGGGGCCCCCAGTACCTACCCTCCCTATTTTCTTCATTATCCCCCTCACTCTGAGGGGCCACTGGAAAGAGGGGTGAATACAGGCCCCCTCTCCCCTAGCAACGCCCCTGTGTCTGCTCAAATTAAAAGGAAGGCTTTTTCATTGTCACCTAGCTCCAATCTTCCCATGTCAGACAGGAAAATAACATATCTTTCTTTATAAAAGCTAGGCGGGCTTTTGTCCATTGCTCTTCTTGGGGATGATGATGTGGTTCTGAGTACCTGCTTCTTGAGCTGATGACTTCTGTCTTAGTTTAGCTTTCACCTTTGTCGGGCTCTTGGCTGAGTCCAAGCTGCATAGCTCCAGAGAGCATGCAAAGAGCTACTCTGCCCAGTTGGGTGGAGGGAAACTCCACTCATGATGTGCACTTTTTACTTTCTCAACTTCAGCCCAACAACTAAGATCTTTTCACCTGGGCTGGGCAAACAACACTGATGCTAGACAACACTGGACAATGAACACTGAACAAAATACTATTGTTGAGGGGAGGTGTTATATCCTAAAGATTGAGTGCAGGCATGTAGGAAGCCGGCGGTGGTGTGGGTGCAACCCACCATCAGCAGCCCCTAGGCACCATAGCCACACCCCCTGCATCAGACATCAGATGCGGGGAGCATGGCCATATAAGGTAATGTGCAGCCCCATTTGCAAGGCTCTTCAGTTGGTGCTGGCTGGGTTTCCAGCCTGACTGGGAGCACCCTTCCCTCACTCGATAGGCAGAGAGACACGTTCCCAGCCAGGCTAGGAATCCAGCACTGGCTGAAGCCTTTCACAAACCGGGCTGCGAGACCATTCACCCAGCGCTGCATTCCCAGCCTGACTGGGAATGCATCTCTCAGCCTTTCGAAGCAGGGAAAGACACTCCTAGTGCTGGCTGAAGTCCTGCTGGGCCATGCTGGGCCACACAGCCCTGTTTCCACATATGGCCATGCCCCCTGCGTCAGATGTCAGATGCAGGGGGCATGGCTAGGCTGGATGGGGCAACTCCACAGGGAGTGGTGGCCGGGTTCTCTGGACACATCCACACAATGGTTGCTCCGCCCTGACTGATGCCTTTGACAGAAGAGTTGAGTACCTTCCACCTTACTCCTATTCAGAAAGAGGGAGTAAGATTGCTTTTCTAAAGTGCGAATTCCTTATCTGAGTATCACTGAGGGGCAGCGAGGAAGTCTTGCGACTGAGCTTATTGTTTTAGGGGATTCAGATAGGCTGAATCTCCTAAAGGTGGAGGTGTGAGGTTCACCCTTTGAGATTTGATCTAATAATGAGGTCCAAATCCTCAGGGCTCATTCAGTCAGTAGTAGGAAATAGTTTTCACATGTACGAGGGGAAGATTGCTCTGCTGAGGAATTTCTTTATGTATGATTTTAATATCCTGAGGAAGGAATTTGATTATGTTAGGGATGTGCACAAGTCTTTTTTTTTAATTCAAGCCAAAATAGAATCACCTCCAATTTGTTTTGTATCCAAATCTGTCCGCCCCCACCAATCAACCCCAGATTCAATTTGGATTTGATTTGATTCAATTTGGATTTGGATTGATTCAGAGACCACTTATAAAGGTCCTAGGGGTACCAAATTTAGGTGATGGTGAGGGCCCCATGGGTGCCACCTACCACCCAAATTTCAAGGGAGTTTTTTTTTTCTTTCTTTCTGAGTTTGTATATTTCCACCATAGGAAATAATGGGGATTTGAAGTCCTAATCCTAGTACCCCAACTTTCATTTTAAAAAAAAAAGCCCCCCAGGTTTTGGTTTTTTAAAGAAATATCCCCAGCTTTCATTTTTTTAAAAATTATTTTTTAAGCTAAGCTCTAGTTCTTGTAGAACTGGCATTATGGAGCAAAATTTGTGGTCACTATTTTTCAAGTATTTGGATTCTTAGAACATGAGAACAGCCCTGCTGGATCAGGTCCAAGGCCCATCTAGTCCAGCATCCTGTTTCACACAGTGGCCCACCAGAAGCCGCTGAAAGCCTACAGGCAGGAGCTGAGGGCATGCCCTCTCTCTTGCTGTTACTCTCCGGCAACTGGTATTCAGAGGCATCCTGCCTCTGAAGCTGGAGGTGGCCTGTGACCCTCAGACTAGTAGCTGTTGATAGACTTCTCCTCCATGATGTTATCCAAACCCCTCTTAAATCCATCCAAACTATTAGCCAACAGCACATCTTGTGGCAGAGTATTCCACAAGTTGATTATGCATTGTGTGGAAAAGTACTTCCATTTGTTGGATCTAAATTTCATGGCAAATCGAATATATTCTTCTTATTGTTAATATTTATATTAAAAGATTGGTGTATAATAACTTTTCCTCAAAATGGATCCCTATGAGGATTCGTTGCACACCTTTATTTCTTCTGTTCATTTTGACTCTCATTAGACAGTGCCAACTTTCAACTGCCATGTGTCAGTTACATCTCCCCTTCCCCCCCCCCCCACACACAGGGGTACTCAGTTTATATTTTAGGAATTTTTAAAGTGTTTAGATTCTTTGGTGTCTTCATTACACACCTTCATTTCTTCTGTTCATTTTGACCCCACTGCTTTGCAGGTGTGGGTGTGGATGGGGAATTAGTGGCATCCCATGTGTCAACTACTCTGCTACCCGCAAGCCACTGAGCACTCAGTTTATATTTTAGGAATTTTTGAGGTGTTTAGACTCTTTGGTGTGTAATGAATCCTCATTTAGGAGAGGAGAGAGAGAGGAGAGCTGGTCTTGTGGTAGCAAGCATGACTTGTCCCCTTAGCTAAGCAGGGTCCACTCTGGTTGCATATGAATAGGAGACTAGAAGTGTGAGCACTGTAAGATATTCCCCCTATGGGATGGAGCCGCTCTGGGAAGAGCAGAAGGTTCCAAGTTCCCTCCCGGGCATCTCCAAGATAGGGTTGAAAGAGACTCCTGCCTGCAACCTTGGAGAAGCCGCTGCCAGTCTGTGAAGACAATACTGAGCTAGATGGACCAATGGTCTGACTCAGTATATGGCAGCTTCCTATGTTCCTCATAGGGATTCATTATGAGGAAAGGTTATTGGACACTTGAAAAAATTCCTAGAACATAAACTGAGTAGTACCCCACTGCCTTGTGCATGGGAGGGGGGTGTAGTTGGCACATGGCAGTTGACAGTTAGCATTGTCTAAAGACAGTCAAAATGAATAGAAGAAATGAAAGTGTGTAATGACTCCTCATAGGGATTCATTGAGGAAAAGTTCTTATACAGCAAAGAATCCAAGCACTTGAAAAATAGTGGCCACATATTTTTCTCCATAACTCCACTTCTACAAGGGCTAGAGCTTAGCATTTTTTTAAAAAATGAAAGCTGCAATCTGGGGAAATGAAAGCTGGGAATCTGGGGAAATGTATAGAAGGAATCCGAATCTTGAATCAATTTGAATCAAATCTGGTGTGATTCAATATAGACTCAAATCTAGCCAATGGACCACAGTGGTGATTTGTTCTGTCTCCAAATCACCCAAATCAACTAGATTTGGGTACAAATTGATAGGCTTGGCGTGCATTCATACAATCTGGGTTTTGACACCATCTTGCATACTGGAACAGCAAGATGCCATTCGCACAGCCACGGCCTGTATCCAGATCTTATCTTGATGTTTCAGGTTTAAAGCATTGTATGTGCATTACAAAAAAGTAGCTGGGTTTTTTTAGGTTTGAGAACAGTTTACAGGCTTGCTGGGTTTACTCAGAAGTAAACAATTTAGTTCAGTGGGCTTCTTCACAAGTAAGAGGGCATAGGTTTGCAGCTGTAGAAGTGGCAAACTATTTTTCCCTCTTTGCCTTTTAGAGTGGGGTGTGTGTGTGTTTTATGATTATGATTATTGTTGAGTCTGGGTGAATAGTTGAAATGACCTGTCTGCTTCTTGTGCATGTAATTTGCTTTGTTGCTCCCTTTCATTCTCTTGTGCAACGGTACAGGCAGTACCTCCTTCACTTGCAATTGCCAATTTTTATTTTATTTTTTTGCAAGAGCTCAGTGCTCTTGCACAAATTCACCAATGGGGGGGTGGAGGGAAGGGTAAGCCATTGCATCACCCGCCCCCTCATCCTCTTCTCTCTCACACACACAGTGTGGGAGGAAGTGGTGTAATGGCTAACTCGAACTAGCTTCAAAATGTTAGGGTTAATTATTGGATTTTACACTACTTCCTCCCGTGCAGTCTGGAAAGCACCCTACTGCCTGGGAGACCTATAAGTGTTTCGTTTGGGCTGAAAAGGAGGTTACTCCTAACACCTGTTTGCACAACCACCCACTTAGTGCAGCCTCGATGATGCCTTTGAAGGGTGCAACAGCCCCACAGCACAGTGTTACAGACACATAAGCACATAACACTGCAGTGGATATCAGCCAATAGCACCAGCTGAAGAAGGAAACCACCGGAGCATTCTAGCCATTATCTAGATCACATGCTTGCTTAAATAGCGGCATCTTGACCTGGAGCTTAAAATGGGCAGGTAGAGAATTAAATGAGTCTGCTGGAGCAATTCATTCCAGTTCCTGAGTGCCACTATTACAAAGGGGCTCTCTTGTGTACCAACCCAGCATCCTTAAGTCAGTGATGGGACAAGAGTAAGGCTTCAGCTGAGGACCTCAACATCTGAGTAGATTGATAAGGGGGGGAAGTGGTCCCCAGCTATCTTCATCCTTGAACTGGGCTTAGAAATTTATCATAGATTAAGCTGCCGTATATTGAGTTAGACAACTGGTCCATTCAGTTCAGTATAATCTACATTGACAAGCAGTAGCTCTGCAGAATTTCAGATAGGCCTGTCTAGAGCTGCCAGGAACCTGGAACCTTCTGCATGAAAAACATGCACTCTACCACTGTGCTATGCACCCCGTGATGCACCAGATATACATGGAGGCCATTGAAGATGATTCAATCTTGCATTAATGCCAGCATTGTAAAATTGAATATTATGCTGTATATTTGATGGAGAAACAGATCCATTAAAAATATATATATATTGAAAAAGAAAGATGATGACACAATATGGATGTTGCATTATCTGACATCCAATACAATGATATGTGAGAAGGAGAAACCTTTTTCCTTCTTTGCTCTATGAAAGGGCCCAAGATTTTTTCACCAAATACCTGTAATATCAGGTCAGTGTACATTCACTAATCGTGTCACATTCACCCCTTCCCCAAGGTGAAGCATGTTACACAGTTTCCTTTTTAAGAGAGAGTAAGCCACCTAATGGTGCAGCGGGGAAATGCTTGACTAACAAGCAGAAGGTTGCCAGTTCGAATCCCTGCTGGTACTATATCAGGCAGCAGTGATACAGGAAGATGCTGAAAGGCATCCTCTCATACTGCGCGAAGATGGCAATGGTAAACCCTGCCTGTGTTCTACCAAAAGAAAACCACAGGGCTCTGCGAGCGCCAGGAGTCGAAATCGACTTGATGGCACACTTTATCTTTACTAGAAAGTTGTGAAGATGTTAAGGATTGAACCCTGGATGTTCCACATGCATGCTTCTGTCTCCTCTGCCTTCCTTCACACATGCATTTCACATGCAAAGAAAGCAGCCTTATTCTATCATGCCCCATAATATGGCTCAACTATACTTAGCATGATGATTAATTTACTCCTACTACCTGATTTCATCAGAAGATATTTCTCTGAAGAAGGCCTTGAATTACTTCATTATTGTATACTGTGCTGGACTGACCAGTGCTGATGCCAAGAAATGAGTTAGATAACCCAGTACGTCCTTTTCAACTCCAGCTTCCAGAAATTCTATGATAAGATCAAACTGCTGTATAACAAAAGCAAATGCAGCAGGCAGTTACAAGAGCTGGTTGAGTTCTTCATTGTGAATAACCCTCCCTCTCCTCATCTTCTGCAAGAACCTATTCTGTTTGTTCAATAGATATCCTTGAATTTCATCAGATTAAATTATTACTGCTACCATCTAACACTCAGGATAAAAGAAGAAGAGTAGCTCCAATTACATCCAATTAAATCAATGGGATTGTGCTGGTTCATAATATTAATAAAAATGGGCCACATCTTCCACAGTGTTATGAGGATGGAAAAAGGGCTCCACCTTTGTAGATCAGCAGGAGCCTAGTGGTTTTTGCTTTTGCATCTTTCCCCTCCCTCCAAAAACCTTTTTCACTGCCAAGAATGGATCCCTAAGGGTCTTGCAGCCCTCAGGCACATATTTCTAACAGCAAAAGGACTTCAGAGAGAGGTGAGAGAAGTGAAAACTGCTTCCTTGTATTGAAGTCTTGCTATGGAGCAAGGCTTCAACATAGCTCACTCCTGCTAAGGGCAGAGTCCTTTTTACACCCCTGTAATGCTGCAGAAGATGTCAGAGAACAATAACAATATAACAACAATAACATTAGATGGTAATTCTTTCTAGTAAACTGCTCTGAGGGCATTTGTCAGTTGGGCAGTATACAAGATTAACAAATACTGTTTAAAGCTAGGACAGGAACATGATTCAAAGCTAGGGCCAAACTAAATGTGGCATCAGGAGTCCTGTGTGATTGCCTGCATTTTTTTTTTAAGTAAATACAGCTGGGGAGAGGAGGGCAATCTGGATCAGAGATTACTCCAAGGGGTAGTAAGGGCTAGCAGACACTCCAGCCAAAATATTTCCTATTCCTCCATCCACCAGACTGGAACTTTACAGCACAGACAATACAGTCATGGAACCGGGTCTCACGATCAGTGAGAACCGATTTGGGGAGCTAAGCAGGGAGAGTGGGCTAAGACAGCTCTCCCCGTACACGAGCAGGTCAGGAGCCCTGGGCAAGGTTGGAGTGGGAACGATGCAAGTCATTTAATGGTACTAGGGAAAATGCTATTCTGGTAGCTCCAGGTTCACACTCACACCAATTTTGGAGGATGAATACAACTGAAGGAAGCCCGGGCAGGTGCATAGCTGGGGGAGTCAGTCATGTGCCTTGCCTCTGGGGGACGCCAAGACAGTGGGCCCCCAGACAACTGTCTCCACTTGCCCTATTATAATTACACCCCTGAGTGGTCAGGAACTGGGCTAACTGAGACTATGGCTGCCTTCAGAAATAGCATGAAACCAAGGGTTGATGGACCAATGTTAATTCTGGAAACTGGAAATCATCCCACAGATGATCCACCAACTGCAGTCTGGCAAACTCTGGCTTATGGGCATAGAAGTCCCACCCTCTTCCTGGTCCACTGAGGCTGAATTCCAACAAACTTCCTGCTGCTTGCAGCACCAGACTGTAGGTCAGGATACCAATAATGTGGCTATCATTGGGCATGATCTTCAAGGGGCATACCAAGCATTATCATGCCTTTTTGGGACTGAGGGCTGCCTTGATCAGGGCAGAGACATTTTAACCCCTTCCTCACACTGCTCACACCACTACCTTTGCAGGAGCCCTGCAACTATACAGCCTCGCACAAGCATACTTATTGATACCAGAGGGTGGTAAGGGGCACTTCGAGATGGCAATGGGTTTGTGGGGGGAACACAAAAAATGACAACTAAGAACGTGGGACTAGGGGTGGGCGGGCTGTTGGCTAGCAGAAGGTCAATGGGTGGCAGAAGGTTGGTGCACCAGAAAACCTTATCCTGTGACGCAGGTGTGCAGCTGCTCCTTCAGCCTGGAGCAGATCTCATGCAAATTGTGAATGGTTTCTCTGGGAGATGTGATCTGACAGCCATATTCCTCAAGAATGGGGATTGGCCATAATAATCCCCATATTTCAAAAGGGCAGGAGAGATGATCCAGTCAATTATCCACAAACTGCATGAGTACAAGTACACTCCATGCCTTCCCTATAAGGTGCGGTGGCAGCAGGCACACCTGTGTGCTGTACAGCGGGCTGAGGCCCACATGATGGACCTGCCACCCCAGAGCAGACACTTTTTTCAAAGAGGCACCACGGTGCTGGATCACAGGAGAACCTGTCCTGTTGTCATCATCTCTTCCTTCCATGGCAGGAAGTACCCAAGTCCCAGAACTCACAGCAGAAAGCAGACATTTGCTTCTTTCATTTTAAATGCAGTCACTGAAGGGATGTGGCGTCCCTCTTGCTAAGCAGTGGGGGGGGGAGGAGGATGGCAGGGGCAATGCATTGGCTCTGAGAGGTGGCCCTCAAGAGGTGTGGCTGCCCTTGACCTGATGCCTTTTTTGGCTGCTCTGAGCCAGCCTCTCAGTGGTAGCAGAAGAAGCTTTTGCACGGAACCCAGGTTACAGCAGTGGCAGAATTCAGATGACACGACGGCACCCTCAAACCTGAGGTTTCAGTAGAAAAACTCACTACAAACTGAAGGTTCAAAATACGGTTTGGGGCCAAAAACCTCAGGTTGGTTGGGTGACAAAACCACAATTTCATGTATTCTGACAACCATGAAATTGAACCCCTGGCACGTTCGCTTCCAGTTTTGTGTTATGTCTGAAGGTGGCCCATGTGTGCAGATCATCTCCCTTACAGATTTCAGCTGGCCTGTACTGACTTCCCCCCCACCCCACCCCTGTCCTTCCTGCCACATGTTCTTGGGCAGGAAGAAAGACAATATTTTCTAAGATGAATCTGGCCCATTTTCTGAATAAGTTTGAAAATTTCAAGCAAGTTTCAATAAACAGATAAGTAAACTACGAACATCAGTTACCTTACCTCATAAGTGTTTAATGTTTAGCAAATCTTTGGTCCCCTAATAATGTTCTTTGCCAACCTTTGCTCCCCCAAACTAGTAGTTCTAGAGTCGCTCCTGATCTGAATGCTAGGGAGGCATTTTTATCCCCCTTTCCCATGCCATTTTCTCAGTTAAAATTTCCTTTGAAAAGCTATTTGCTCGCACTAGAGAAAATGTACCTGTTGCTTTGAGATACCAAGTGATGCTGCATCCACTGTGCCTCTCACACCATTCCTCCACTGGTCTTCTTGCCCACTTCTCTTGCCCAAAGGATGGGCAAAAGGACCAGTGAAGGAACAGAGAGGCATGGTGCCTCAGAGCAACAAGAAACTGTATGTTGTGGCATAAACATGGGATCCTTCCAGCTACATCAATCAGTAGGAAAGGATAGGTGGGCAGGAGAAACAGTGGAGGAACTACTTGTAGGAGTCGCAGGAGCATCAGTACCTTGGAGCATCTAGAGATGTGTCACAGTATCTAGGGGAAACCTTGCCAGCCCTTCCTACAGTCTGTGACTAGACTCTTCCTAAGCACAGAGGTCAAAAGTAAAAAGAGAAAAGCTGCAATACAGAAAAGGCAATCATCATCCTACACTGAACCATACACTTCACCATATACTGTAGACTATTCCATGTTTACAGCAGCTGCTGTCACTAGATCTTGGCCAAATCCACCCAAACACTGGCTCCAGCTCATCCAAGCTTGTGAAGCCGTGGGATTCCATTGCATGTTACTGTCATGCTCACAGGCACCTGGTCTGCAAGATTAAGGGGGACTCAAGCTTCTTCTTAGACAGGCCTCAGAGGTTTCGTTAACACCAGAAGACAGGGGTTAGTTATAGTCACACAACTCCCAGTAGTGTTTTCTTCTCTCAAGCCAAGTCATTGGACACTCGCCAGCACAGGCTCTCCTTGGTTACTGGCCCCTTGTCATAGACAAGGCTACCTTTATATAGATCCTGACAGATTCAGTAAGATGAGATCTTACCCCGAGATCTCATGAGAACCCCCCCACCCCCTGCCAAATCTTGCAAGACTTTGAACCCATTCGGGAAATCGGCTGTTGCTCTCTGACTTGGCCACTCCTGGCCCAAACCAACCGTGGTGACACTGCTGACATTCCCCAGTTGGACAAGGCATTTGGCATGATGGCTGGATTCTCCCCAGTATAGGGGTAGGTTCTTCTGCTTTCTCCCACCCTGCACCTGCCATGACCTGAGAGTTACTTATTCGAAAGGCTGTGTTTGCTGCAATGCTTTAGAGAGAGGAAAAAGAAAATGCAACAATGTGGTTTGTTATGGGCTGAACAATCCCCCAGTTACCAACACTGATGCTCATTCCAGATGTGGATACTAAATTACCTCCCCAAACCTGACCTTTGGGCTCTGCTTACTTAAATGATGCCATGTTTCTGTTGATAAGGCTTGGCAGATGGAAAAAGTCCCTTTCCTGTTGGTGTACTATTAGCAGACAGTAGCTTACATGACGATGATAATTATGTAAAGTAGTCCCATTGGAATTGAAAATAGGCATTGCAGGTACATAGGAAGCTGCCATATACTGAGTCAGAGCATTGGTCCATCTAGCTCATCAGCACAGCCTACCAGCACAGACTGGCAGCGGCTTCTCCAAGATTGCAGGCAGGAATCTTTCTCAGCCCTATCTTGGGCAAGGGAGGGAACTTGGAACCTTCTGCTCTTCGCAGAGCAGCTCCATCTCCTAAGGGGAATAACTTACAGTGCTCACACATCAAGTCTCCCATTCATATGCAACCAGGGTGGACCCTGCTTAATGGAGGGGACATGTCATGCTTGCTACCACAAGACCAGCTCTCCTCTCACTGCCTATCTCATCCTTTTAGTTTCAATGGGACTACTTTGAATAATGTTCCTATCATGCCAGCCAACATTTTTCTGTCAGGATTCTGGTGTCATGAATAGTTGCATGACAGGTAGAAATTTAGAAGTTTTCCCTTACATAAAGTTAAAACAGTAATTCAAAGTTTCCTTCTTCATTCCTCTTCTCTGTGCAACTGCTAAAGGTATAGTGCAGCTCTGCTGACAGAATAATTTGTAAACACTTGATGGTAACAAGGCAGTTTTCAGTTGATTTATCATGGTTTTTGCTTGCCTATCAGATCCCCCCCCTTCTGTTTGGAATAGAGGATAAATGCTGCCACCTCAGAAAAAGTTACATATCCCAGAAACCCCTGCACCAGTCAGGGACCTAGAAAGTAATTTGGGGGGAAAGTACCTTTTAAACTGACTGAAAGCATAGTGACTGCTGTAGCACATTCCCTCTGGAGCAAAGAACACTTGTGAAACCTGTCTCCTTTTCCATCCTGTTGGTCACAGATAGAGGCGGAGGAGGGAAAGGCAGGGCAGGGGGTGTCTATGGTATATTGCCATTAATGATTCCTGGCCCCTAGGGTCTGTGGACTTTGGCTTGAACTCTTGGGTAGTGAACAAGCAAAACATATTGGCCCAAGAATTCATTCTCCTCACACACCCATGTTTTTACTGTGTTTGAGCTACTGAAAATTTATGCCCTGTGTGGGCTATCAGTACTGGAGAGCATCTCATAATGCCGTGTGCCAAATACCAACATGAATTCTGTTCTCTAGTTTATGCTGCATTGATGTGGTGGGTGTATTGGAGACAATCTAACTGTCTGGTTTTGTTATTGTGTATTCTGAAGACAGAAGCATATTGCTCCAAGGGCTGAAGGTGGGAAGAGCAGTTAGAGAGAAGCTGTCAGTCTCATGCTTTGTTTATGTGAACAAGTCATGTGAGTCGTTCCCACCTTCATCTCTCACCAGATCCTGAAATAAGCAGACAAAACTCAAGTGATGCTGCCTTGCAGGTCAAAGTGGTGTTGCTGGCCTTTTGAATATCTATTGAGCCTGTTCACATGACCACATGGGGGTTGGCTGGAGGGGAGGCATGTCCCCATCCTAGGAAGGCAGGGTGGAAGCATCAGGATCAGCATTCCTTGATTAGGCTGCTCCTAAGAATAGCCTCTGTGCATCTTTTTAGCCAGTGGGCAATCACTTTCTTTGTCACAAATTTGCTACCCCTCTCCCATATCCTGCTCTTGATGGGCACAATTCAGAGATAGAGATCACACATCAAGAACAAGATTTAATTTATACGCATAGGAAGAACTTTGATTAGCAGAAAAATATGGTGGTGGGGGAGAGAGACACATCCCTAAGAGAGAATATATTGGGAAAGTCAACCAATGATGGTTGTAATGCTACCTGAAACCTAGGGATTTTTAACAGGTTTGTATCACAGTTTAATCATGATTTTAAAAAACCTGATCAATGAACTGTTTTATGGATTGACTGACTGCAGTGCTTTGCAATAATGAGTGTAATCTATTTGTCTTTCAGTGAGTGTCTTTGGTCCTTTAGCAGCTGCCTACTGTCATCTTGCAGAAGGCCTGCCAAGTAGAGTCACTCTCTTTATGCTTTGCAAAGCCAAATAAAGCTGCTTTATTCAGTTTTGCCACTGAACTGGCAGAATGATGCTTCAGACCAACTACATTAACCCGCCTCAACTCGAAGCAAATATTCATCCTGTGATTTGAGATGTGTGCTTACTTCTTACTCCTCTTTTGCTTCGCTGTTTGTTTTCTCTCCCACCATGACCGCCCTTCAGATCATCGCATGATATCCTGCAAATACTAAGCAGCCTTTTGGTAGGGACTTTGTCAAGCAATCAAAATTGTTTGACATATGTCAAATGTCTGTTGACATCCTGGAAGAGGCCCAGAGCCATATGATTGTTCAGTTCTCAGACCATGCTACCGATAATTAATAGATGAAATTTATATCTTTAAAAATTGAATTATGAAAAGAGGCTGTGCTACAGTGCAGTAATCAATAGCTAGACCTTAACTATAGTAATTACTCCCTTTCACTAAAACAAACTCTCTTAACAGTTATGATTTTGCTAAACCACCGAACTACAAGAAAAGCCCCATATGTGAATTAAACTGGAGTCATTAATGAACAGTCAGTGAGAGCTTTGCCTCTGCTGACCTATGGCTAGCACTAAAGAGATAGTAGCCCCAGAGATTAGGCCAAGCCAACTACTGGGAAGTCTCATGTGATTGTCCACCAAGACTCCCTTGGTAACATGAAGAGAGAGATGAGATAGACTGGTGATGTTATCGTGCTTGCTCTGACTCATGTCTCATGCACCCATTTGTCGGAGGGCAGGAACACCATATCAGTTCTGGGAAATTACTCTTTGAAGCTGGGGAAATGATGGGATGCTAGAGAAATGTGTCTGTTCTGTAGCAATCTTTGACTAGTTGGAGAAGCAGGTAGCTATCTCTCCTTAACTAACACTAGAACAAGCATATTAACTTCAGATCAGGTCAATAGGAGAAAAGAGTTAGCTGAGTAGAGTTTCTAGGCCTTGAGCTCATATCCCCTCTGAATGGGGTGGACATTTGTCCTGTCCTGTTGTACAGAGCCAAAGCAAGGTGCAACACCACAGATAGCTCCAAAGGACAAGTTGCTCCAATACCACTTAGAGGTATACTAAAGTAAAGTTGTGCCATTGAGTTGGTGTCAACTCCTGGCGCCCACAGAGCCCTGTGGTAATCTTTGGTAGAATACAGGAGGGGTTTACCATTGCCTCCTCCTGCGCAGTATGACATGATGCTTTTTTTCAGCAACTTCCTATATCGCTGCTGCCTGATATAGTCTGGTTTCCCATAGTTTCCCATAGTCTGGGAAACATACCAGTGGGGATTCGAACCAGCAACCTCTTGCTCCCTAGGCAAGTTACTTCCCCGCTTAGAGGTATACTGAGCCCTAAAATACTTTTGAGCAAAGGCTATCCCTCTTGGTCCTCTCTGCCTGGACACTGGAAGCCTTGAAGGGGTAGTCTTCTGGTCTGGAGTCATGCACTTTCCCTCATCCTATCAGATCCTGTCTAACATGCTGGTGTGCAATTGGGGAGGGCAAAGGTGGGAAGGCCTGTATTTCAATTTATATATGGTATTGCCTTTCCTCCCCATTGCCTTTCCTGCTGCATGGTGAAGCATATGCGGGTATGTGATCTGCAGGGGTCCCTTTTTCTGCACAGTACACACTTATCCCATCTTCCCTGGGTGGGAGCTACTGCTACCAGGAAAGAAGGGTGTGTGTGTGTGTATGTATGTGTTTCATTAGCCTCCCTCCAACTGCCAACCAGTCTACAGTCTGCCCCACAGTTCCTTCACTTCCCAGCATAATCCATTCTGCAGGAATGATTGATGGGTTCTTGATCAGGTTTTTGTTTGCTAAGTAAACAAAACAGCCCTCCAGCAAGCATTTGTATAGTCAAGTGGATCAATGGCAGAGGAAAGGAAAAATCCGCCGCAAAGGGGGCCTTGTTAGCAAACTTAGAGATGCCCCTCCTCGCTAGTTTAATTGAGTAGCAAAGGGAGATTCAGAAACTGCATCTCATTTCTCTAGGTCTCTTTTATTCTAGTCCTCTTTGTGTACTTGGAATAATAATTCATGAATTAACAAAAGATTTATTCCCAACTCCTAGAAAATGACACAATACAATGAGTTTTAAAATAGAGGGAGAGAGAAATCTGAGGGTGGGGGGAAAGGTAATTATGCAGTCTCTCTCTTAATGTCGGTAAATGTTATGGACTGAAATTCAATTAGTACAAGGAAAAGTGCAGAGGTTTCATTATATATATATTTTTTTTTTCCTCTTATTCATTGAAATGTCCAGGGAGCTGGGTGCATTACAAAGGCGCTGGGGTTGCTTACATATGACATTCTCAATAGAATGTATTTTTAGCCAGCAAGGTTTTTATTACAGAATGTGTAGATTTGGTTCCAAGGCCCATCATTTTGATTTAATGAATGCCATTCATACCTGGGTCATTTGGGCATTAGTTGAAATGTGCTATTGTATGAAGGTCTCTTTCAATCCAGAGATGAAAGGACTAGGAACAGGCCCCAAAAGAGGAGTTCCTTATACATTTCTTTGATTCTTAGAAAGGATAGTGCTCACACAGCAGAGACCTGGAAGGTGCTTGATGCAGTCCATGAGATGATAAGCAAAGGAGGAAGAGGATGCCTAAGAAGTGCTTCATACACTTTTCAATGAAGTAGGTCATTGCATGCAGAAGCTCATACCACACCACATCAGCTAGACTTCCAATTAGCCAAGTGATTTTCTATTCCATAAATTTTGTGATCTCATCCAATATCCCAGGGAATGGTCTGAAGTCACACTGTCCAGCAACTTCACTATAGATAAGTAAGTCTGGGTCTAGTCAAGTGCCTGGATGCCTAGGAACCCTGCCCCACCTGTGTTTTCTTGAGTTCCAGAACGGAAGAAAGGTGAGATATAAATAAGGAAAATTCAGGGCTCGCATAATGTGCAACTAATGTGCATTAATGTGCAAGCACTCATTTCTATGTAGGTGGACTTGTACTCTATATGGGCATCTTTTATCAAGGTGAACATAGGAAGGTGCCATATACTGAGTCAGACCATTGGTCCATCTAGCTCAGTATTGTCTACACAGACTGTCAGCGGCTTCTTCAAGGTTGCAGGCAGGAATCTCTCTCAGCCCTGGAGGGAACTTGAAACCTTCTGCTCTTCCCAGAGCGGCCCCGTCCCCTGAGGGGAATATCTTGCAGTGCTCACACATGTAGTCTCCCATTCAAATGCTACCATGGTGGGTCCTGCTTAGCAAAGTTGACAATTCATGCTTGCTACCACAAGACCACTGCACTGTGCATATGATTACATCAACTAGTAAAGAATCCAAAAAGACCAGCTCTGATAATCTTTAAAAATTGCATGAGCAGAGTATTATTGCAGATTATGTAATGACTGCTAAGTCATCCCTTGTTTGGCAGAATTCTGCCCAATCATTCAAGAGGGTCAGTGTGGATGTCTCTGAATGAGGTGTTAATAGCTCCAAAGTACCCTGAACATGGGAAACCATAAAAGCCAGATAAAATAGCTTGTGCCTCCACCTGACAGGAGGGGCTGATGTGAAAGTGTAACATGCTCCATGCATACCCACCCCCAATGTGGGTGTTAAGTAACAAAATAAACCATTCTTTTCCTACCAGATTCTGTCTGGGAAGGAAACAGAGTTTTTGAGGGACTGGAGCAGAGAAGGTCAGGAGAAACCTGGAGCATTTTTCTCTTGCTGTACCCCTAAATCCCTAAATAAATCTGATTGTGCCACATTTCCAACTCCTCCTTGTTTTCAGACCAAATTTTGCACAAATTGATACAATAATGAACTGTTCCACCTAGTCATGCTGATTCCCCCACATTAGCCCAAAAGCCCGAGTTGAGTGTTAGCCAGCGCTCCGGAACAGTTTCATTAACAGAACCCTAATCCAAATTGCCTTCCTACTCTAAGATGGTTCTTAGACAAAGGATTCAGGGTGTAAAACAACAGAATGAACTAAGCATGATCACTAATAAGGTTATTTTAGGGAACCAACTTTATAGTTCAAAGCCAGCTAGTTATTTTGATTTGCTTTCTCTGCCTAAATACTGCAGAGCATTTACACTAGAATGCTTAAATATTGTACCATCTGCAGAGTTAGAAGGCAGATTTAAGAAAATTCCTTATGTCCAGCAAATACGTCCTTGCGGCTTTGGTGTAGTGGAAACACTGGTGAATGTTTTATTGTTCTGTATCTTCTATGGAGATTCTCATAATTCTATTCTTGATCCCCTTATTAAAAATCTGGTAGGTTGCTCTGATGAGTTTCATGTTTGTTTTCTTCTTTTGGATCAAGATTTTAACGCATCATATAACATAGCAAATTCTGGGTGGTAGCTTCTAAAATCCGAGAACAGATTATGGCTGATTAACCCATAAGCTGTTCAAAGGAGTAATTTGGGTAATGTCTGATATAATTTATAGCTACTAGCCGACCCCGCACAGAGCATCTGTGCGCTCTTTGGGGCCGGCGGTTACCTCTCCCTCCACCCTTCTGCCCCAGTCTCTGCTTCCGGGCCCAGCCACCTCTCCTCCCCACTGCCACTTCTGCCCCTCCCACTTTCTTCCCCCCCCCCCTCCTGGGCCTTGCCTCTGCGGCCAGGCCAGGCCCACCACCTCTGGACTCCACAGCCAGGCTGCCACCGCGGCAACCAATCCTCCTGGGTGCACCTCAGCCAATCAGGCATGTCCACCACCCAGCCAATCAGCTGGGCTCTGGGACGCACATTCCAAGGCACACCCAGGAGAGTTAATATAATAGATGCTGTTTTAAGAGATCTACTTTGATCTTTGTATTTGGTAGTATTATCATTATTGAACTTCCCCTTTGTTAATGTTGATGTCATTAGTTATTTGGGGAGTTACTGAGGCGATTCTCACGATCATGTGAAATCGGGCTAAGGGAGCCTAGCCCAATTTCTCCCGTGCATGAGAACCACCGGGCTGGCAGCCAAGCCCAGTCTCACCAAAGCAGGTAACCCGCTAAAGTTACCCTCCCCTAAGCCCAGGTTAGCGGAGCAAGTGCTCCACTAACCCAGGCTTTCGGATCGTGTATTGCCGTGGTGCAGCTCCATGCCATGGCAACTCATGAGTAGACCCTCGACCAGGAGGCTAAAAAGCAGCCTCCTGGCTCAGGGGGGTCTCTCCCAGGATGCCCTGCACGCTTGCGCAGGGCATGCTGGAACTTCCAGGGGGGATCACGCAGCCCCTGATCCCTGCAGCCCCCACTGGCTCCATGACGCAGATGTTCGTCTGCGGGGAGAGCAGGCTAAGGCTAAGCCCACTCTCCCCACTTAACCCCATATGGCAGTTCCCACTGATCGTATATTCTATCCAGTATCTCACTGTATTCTATCCAGCATCTTTTATGTTTTGTTGTTTAGAAACAACAATGTGTTTGTTGTTTACAGTGGGGATCCTGTAGAGAGTGTGGAGGGTGGAGTCAGAAAGGAAAGGGGAGGGGAAGGAGAAATTTGTTTCTAGATAAACTATTAGTTAAATCTATATAAGATTATTTTGTGTTTGTGAGAGAAGGAGCTATAAAAGATATGTTATATATTTGTGCTGGTTTGTGATCATAATAAAGAGTGATTGCCTTCCTACTCAAAGAAAGGACATTGGAGCTTCCCATGTTACATCTAGTTTGGCACTGAGGTAGGGCTGTATGAATCATTTTCATGACCAAACTGATTTGACTTGAATCTGGGCAATTCAAATGATTCAACCTCGAATCGAATCACCCTTGAGGATTCTTACCAAATTTGAGGTCAAATCAAATCACCCTCAATTCAATCTTGAATTGATTTGATTATTTGAGCCTCCATTTTGTCCCCAGCAATCTCCATTTTGTTCCCACCGAGCTTCTGCCATCACTGCCAGGGGTGAAATTTTAAGAATTTGTGTGTGTGGATTCTCAGTTGTGAAATGACTTCTTCATAGGGAATCCTATGAAGAACCAATAAATCATTTCACAACCGAGAATCACAACACATAAATATTCCTTATATTTAACCCCTTTATATTTAACCTCCAATTCATTTGGAGGTTGGGTGGCAGTTGTCACACATGGGGCCCTGCCACCCAACCCACTGTGGTGCCCCCTAGCCCTTAGAAGTTGGCCAAATTGATTCAAATTTGAATCAAATCAAATTTGAATCAAATCGACCGAGATTCAAGGACAGCAGATTCAAGCTTCAAGAAAGATTCTTCAAGAAAGGACAGCAGATTCAAGATTCAAGAAATCAGGCTGTTTGGCTTTGAACTCAAATTGAATCACAAAAATTGATTTGCACCCATCCCTACACTGAGACACTGAGGGTAACTTAACTGCAGAAAGAGAGCATGCAGAAATCCCTTACAGCCCTTAATGAGATCAGTTAAAAATATGAGGAACTCTTGCCTGGAGTCTGGTTCTGCTCTCCACCTTCTACATTTGTGTCCCCAAACTGTGACTTTCCATTAGTTCAAAGAGTCTGCCACCCTTGTAGTGAACTTTAAGACTCTCCTGCTGTTACAGTACTGCACTACTTGTAACCAATTCAACCTTAATACAGACCCTGTCTCAGCAACATATGGCAGCTGAACCTACCTGCTCTTGCTGCCTGCCTGGAACTGCAAAATCAGGGTGGTCAAACATTGCCTTCCAGAGTGAACTCACTATGTGCTATACTAAAAGAGGAACTCAAACCAGCAACAGGTTCCCACGTGATATCAAGCAGGCATCCAACCTCGGTAGTACCAATGAGTACCAGTGGCTGACATCCTGACTAAAAAAGCACCTGTGCCACATTCCAGACTAAAGATCTAGACCAGGGATTCCCAATCTGTGGTACTCCAGATTATGCTGAACTACAATTCCTATCATCCCAAGGGCCTGCCGCCCCAGCTACAATTTATTGTTACTGGGGATGATGGGAGTTGTAGTTCAGCAACATCTGGAATACCACAGGTGGGGAACCCCTGGCCTAGACTAAGGAAAAATGACCTTCTCTTTTCACACAGCCAGAAACTATGCAGACTGAATGTATGAAGGGTGAGTCTACTGTTCCTCCTCCCATCCTCCCCATGTTTGTGGGCTCTGTAGGGACAGATCATGGATGCATACAGCTTGTAGGTAGCTAAGGTCAACCTAGACATTACTTTAGGGTCAAGCTAAACAATTGCCTGGTTGTTGTTTTCTATATAAAATAGCATTGTTTCCAAGGCTATACAGCTGCATAATTGTGTTTGCGCATTTTTTCAGCAGTTGCACAAGAACACTCTTGTGCAGCTGCATCAATGTTTCCAATCCACACAGCAGTGCATGTGTGCCGAATGCTGCACCATAAGTGGGCTACTGTTAATAGGTGACAACAGGAATGGCAACATGCATCCTAAAAGACGGCTCTTCTTTATCAGTCCTTAATATTGTATAAAGTTTCTTAGTATAGAGGCTGATGATAAACGTGAAAACATAGTTTCATTTAAAAATGCATTTCTAACCTTTATACTGGTGGGGGTGGGGACATAATGTGACAGATCTACTTGCTGAATGCTCAAAATCAGATGGAAAACACTTCAAGTTTAATTTTAAAATAAAGGATTATAATAATCACTCCAATCTTATTGTTATGCATCGGGCTGACCAACTGTGTGTCTTCAATGCTGGTGGAACAACATGTGCAGGAACATTCAAAATGAGCACAAAGCAGGAGTGCCATCTAGTGGTACACAAATGGAAGATTTCCAAAAGCTGCTACTATTGGTACACGTACCACCAAACTGGCACATTCATCTAATCATGAATCATTTCGGATCTATTTATTCTTTTATATCCAAACCTTCTAATTTGGACTAAGTCAAAATCTTGACTAAGCCAAAATACAAAGTGCTGGTTATGAGAGGGAAGAGCAGAAGGTTCCAAGTTCCCTCCCTTGCCCAAGATAAACTAAGCAATCTGTTTAAACTTATCACTAAATATACCACAAAATTGTATATGTTCCCAGATTAATAGCCCTATTCAGATATTCAGCCTGAATCCACGGAGGTGGGAATAGCAACTTGCTACCTAGCCATACCCCTGTACTGACAAACCCCTCAATCTATGCCCTCGGCACTCTCTGGGTTTAGTGCTTCTGCAGACTGGAACACTGACTCCTCCTTCCAGACAGATATAAAATGGAGGGAGAAGTAAGGTTTCTACATTCGCACATAATGTAGAAACATCAAGTACAATGAAACCATGGTTCCACTCTTCCCCCCCCCCCCCCCCCCGACCACCACCACCACTCTCCTGTCCAAATTCAGATGTTCAAGAGAGCGGGGAGGGGAAATTTGTTGCCTGGGCTTCTTTCTTTCTGAAGAACAGTCCTGGCAACCAATAGCAGCTGGAGCAAGGGAGGAGCTTCCTCTCTCTACTCCAGTTGCAAAGCAACAAGACAGTGATGCCAGCGTTCTGATGTAATGCTGGCACTGTGGAACCGGAGGTCCAGGTTTCATGTGAATGTGGCCAAGTGAAGAAGCAGCTGCAAACAGAAGTCTGGCCTTGGAAGAAAGGCCCCGAGAAGCTTCATAGATGCTTTGATGCAAGGGTTCTCAATCTGTGGTACGCCAGATGTTGTTGAACTGCAGCTTCCATCACCCCCAGCTACAATTTACAATTCATCCACATCTGGGGTACCACAGGTTGGGACCCCCTGGTTTGGTAGAATGCTGCTACCACCTACTGGTGAAGCCTAGTAAGGCAATGAATTAATTGTGTCTGGACTAGCCATAGAGAACTAAAAATACCTAGAGTTTCCATCCCATGGTGAGAATTCAGGGCACTCTATTTCATAGCAGATGCTTCTAGGAGGAGTAGCCCTCTATCTGAGGTACATTTCTCCACCCTTTCTCATAACCTGCATAAAGATAGTATTGCAGTTAGGGGCAGCCCTAGGTGTTCTGGTGCCTGTTTTTATAACGGCTTCCCTCATAAACAAAAAGTAAATTTAGGTAGATTTAACTAGGGTTTTACTTAGAGCAATTCCATTTTCTCTTTTCCCTTTCCCTCCCTTTTCTTTCTGACTCTATCCACCACACTCTCTACAGGATCCCCTCTGGGACAGATGTCCAAACAACAAAATGCTGCCTTGCCTCGTGCCCCTGGTTGGGGCCAGGTGCTTTTTAAACCAGCCGTTGCAGACTTCAAATGTACATGGAGGACAGAGTGGAGGGAAGGTTGCTAGCAACTCTTTTTCTCTCCTCATGCCTTCTGCAAGCTTCACAAGGAGTGTGAGGAGAGGCGCAAGTTTGAGAGGGTCAGATCTGAGCTGCTCTGAAGGCAATGGCAGGGGGCATCTTGCTATCCTGCTGGTGACCCAATAATCTGCCGCCCGAGGTGACTGCTTCACCTTGCCTCATAAAAGAGCTGCCCCAGTTGCAGCCTTCAGCGTGTGGCTGTGTTTTGGTGCCAATGATAATGTAGTTATTATTTCTCTGTGTAAACCGCCCTGAGCCATTTTTGGAAGGATGGTACAGAAATCAATCAATCAATCAATCAATCAATCAATCAATCAAATAAATAAATAAATAAATGTGCATCTGCTGTAAAAAAAATTAGTAAAATCTACATTTGATTCCTGTGGTCATAACAAAGGTAGGACCAGAATATGAAGATAAGCCAAATTCTTCAATCCTCCTCCTCCTCCTCCTCCTCCTCCTCCTCCTCCTCCTCCTCCTCCAATGTGGTAAGTTCCAGATCTCCAACCAGCCATTTTAAAGTGATGACAAGAGAGAATTGTGTGTGCTTCTGCTGCACATCTCTGCTCGCATAATTTAATTTTCACTTTCATCCCTTCTCCTATTCCATTATTCTACTTGTAGTCCTTTTAGAAAACAATTAACCAGGAAGGGTGCTGAGTCTGGATGTTAGCAAGGGCCAAAATCATTCAACTCATCTGATTTGTGACCTCTACCTGAAAACTCAGTTAAATTCTATAAAATGCAATCATTTCTCTTTGTATTTGTTCCTATGAAACAACTACCAGGGAAAGCAATGAATGTTATGTTAATTACATCATCACCACCTTATCACATTCCACTCATAGAAACCTTTAACACAATGAGTTATGAGAAAAATCATTGTTCCACTCAAAATATGAATGGGTAAACAAAAGCTGCCCGATTCAGGCCTCATTTTTGATTAATTTAACAGTTAATAGAAAAGATTATTAGAACTTGGCATAAAAGTGCAAATGAGAAACCAGACTGTGTGGCCCATTACTAAAAGATTTAGATATGAGTTAAAATCCTAATCAAGAACTTCCTGGGTAGTTCTAGAAAATTCACTAGAACTGCCAACTTTTTAATAATAAACTTTGTTAGCCACTCCATAACAAATTGTTCTCTGGGTGGCTCACAACACAAGATTAAAACATACAATAAAAACACATAACACATTAAATTGTAACAGACAAAAGGGAGAAAAGAAAATACAAATTACAGTACAATGAAGTTTAAAAATTCATTTTAAAATTAATTAATATAAACTTTGTGCCCACATGTATCTGTAAGGGTCTATTTCCCCTTGCTTGAAAAAGGGAATCCTCACTGGATTCCCCTTTACAAGCATTGTCCCTCAAACTAGGTCAAACCAGTTCAACCCAGTTTGATCTAATGGACTGAACTGCCAGTCAGTTCATCTGAACTGCTTCATGGACTGGCGGTTCGGTTTGAATTCGGTTCAAATTCGAACCAAACTGCAAAAAACCGTTGCACACCCCTAGTGTTAAACATCATATCGAGAAACTTGGCTCTATGCAACCACTGAAAAGTTATGGAGGGGGGGAAATGTGTGATGCTCCAAGAAGGTCAAAAAAGTTTCCATTGCATTCTGACAAAAACTTTGCCATTCTCCTCATATCAACTCAGGCGGGATCATAACTCCTTTCGATGAGACCCTTTTGTCATATCACACCAAATGTTTGCATTTTATAAAAATCTTTATCCGAAATGTTCCGCTTGCATAGCAAAACTGTTATATGAGATTAAGGCTGTGATATCTGGCTATTGATTTAGCAGGGTATTATCTCAAGGCAGTTCCCCCCCCCCACCGCCTAAGTCTTTGAGAAACATATCGTTCCCTCTTTAAAACAGCTCATCACAGATGTATCACCCAAGGATCTATTTCTGAGTGAGATTTCACACTGAATGAGCATTATCCTTGATAGAATTTTTAATACAAGCTACCAACTAGGCACTGATCGAGGAGAGTTAAGCTGGGGCTGAAGGCAACATAAATATAAATGTGTCATAATTGTTTACAATAACTAGTTATATGCCTGGAAATAACCATTCCTAACTCTCAGAGTCCTTCCTCCTCTGTTTTCTAGTGGTGCTGGCAGTCCTAGGTGAGTAATTATCCTAGCTATCATTGCCACCTCCCAAAACAAGATGCTTTGAGGAGGGGGCATGGCAGAAAAAGCAGCATGCTATATTCCATCAATCACTAACTGGCAGGTAGCTCTTGAGAGGTTAGCATGGACCACAATAATTACCTTTTCCTATCTTTCATCTGCTGTAATTTTTAGTGAGCCAGGCTACTGTTAGGAGCCAGGATCAATGAAATGACAAGTAGCTCCTTGGCTTCTGAACAGAGCCTGACATATTGCATGAGATGCCGTCTGCCTTTTAATGGCACATGTGTACATTTGCACAATTGCACTTTTGCACAAGACACAAGAATTACACAAACAGGAACATAGGAAGCTGCCTTATACTGTATCAGACCATTGGTACATCTACAGGTGAAACTCGGAAAATTAGAATATCGTGCAAAAGTCCATTAATTTCAGTAATGCAAATTAAAAGGTGAAACTGATCTATGAGACAGACGCATTACATGCAAAGCGAGATAAGTCAAGCCTTAATTTGTTATAATTGTGATGATCATGGCGTACAGCTCATGAAAACCCCAAATCCACAATCTCAGAAAATTAGAATATTACATGGAACCAAGAAGACAAGGATTGAAGAATAGAACAATATCGGACCTCTGAAAAGTATAAGCATGCATATGTATTCAGTACTTGGTTTGGGCCCCTTTTGCAGCAATTACTGCCTCAATGCGGCGTGGCATGGATGCTATCAGCCTGTGGCACTGATGAGGTATTATGGAAGACCAGGATGCTTCATTAGTGGCCTTCAGCAATTCTGCATTGTTTGGTCTCATGTCTCTCATCCTTCTCTTGGCAATGCCCCATAGATTCTCTATGGGGTCAGGTCAGGCGAGTTTGCTGGCCAATCAAGCACAGTACACTGTATACTTTTCAGAGGTCCAATATTGTTCTATTCTTCAATCCTTGTCTTCTTGGTTCCATGTAATATTCTAATTTTCTGAGATTGTGGATTTGGGGTTTTCATGAGCTGTACGCCATGATCATCACAATTATAACAAGTTAAGGCTTGACTTATCTCGCTTTGCATGTAATGCATCTGTCTCATAGATCAGTTTCACCTTTTAATTTGCATTACTGAAATTAATGGACTTTTGCACGATATTCTAATTTTCCGAGTTTCACCTGTAGCTCAGCATTGTCTACACAGACTGGCAGCAGCTTCTCCAGGGTTGCGGGCAGGAGTATCTCAGACCTATCTGCGGATGCCAGGGGGGAAACTTGGAACATTCTGAATGCAAGCATGCAGATGCTCTTCCCAGAGCGGCCCCATCCCCTAAGGGAAATATCTTACCATGCTCACATATGTAGTTTCCCATTCAGATGCAAACCAGGGTGGGACCTGCTTAGCAAGGGGGGCAATTCATGCTTGCTACCACAAGACCAGCTCTCCTCTCACACAACATGCAGTTGTGTGATGGGCGGTCATTATTTCCAAAAGAATGGTTTGCACAATTTTTGTTCAAGACCACTCTTGTGCAACTGCACGCAAGTTCTGTTAAAACAAGGCAGGGAGACCATTGCACAGCATGTTAGCCAGTAGTATTAACTCCTTATAAAGTCCACTTGGCCACTGCTGATTATGGAAGAGTCAAGGAAATGGGTCTTCGCTTGAAGAGTTAGGCATCATTGAGAGGCCAAGTCTTTGCACTGTTAGGCTCGCACAGGAGCATGATCAAAAGCATATGAAGAAGGGGTTCAATCTCGCATGCTAAAGAACCAAAAAAACTTCAGGCCGTTCTTGAGGACAACAGCACCCAGTCGCAGTCCAGTTAGGTTTGGCTGGTCAAGACTTAACTGAGGCAGTAACACATGGCAAGGAAGAGAATGTAGGTACAATTGGGCTGGATCATGGAGAAGGAATGAAAGTAGGAAGGGGAGCATCATCAGAGCAAAGCAACACGGGATTTTTTTGGAAGGCTAGGGTTGTATGGATAAACTAGTTTATCCATGCAATCCCACAGCAGTAGGGATGGCTCCCACAGACTATATTTGGTGGCCAGAATAGTCTATAATGGTCCACACATTTGAAAATCAGAAATATTGATACCTCCAATTTTTCCCCTCCTGTCATACTAATAGCAGCTTTCAGAGGGGTTAATTCTAGAAAATGGTACAAGAAGAACAGTATAGTCCCTCACCTCCCAGCACCACTGCTCCAATCAAAATCAGAACCAGACTGCTTTAAATGTTTAGAAAGTTGGGAGAATTTCTTTTTTTATCATAGTTTGATCACTTACAGTAAAGGGGACACAACACACCTCCAATTTTTCAAATAAAGCAATAGGCACAGTGCCACCAACATTGTACTAGGAGGTAAAAGTAGCAGTTCCACTTTTTCCTATGAGGTCCTCTGTACCTTTAACAGATTCTGTTAGGCAGAAGTTTGCCAGATGCTGCTTTGAAAGAAAAGAGGAAAGCCAAAATCTGTTCTCTTTTGCGTTGGCCATACAGTGAGTGACTATAATAAGCATATGTCTGAATGACCACTCAGATCATATTTAGACTTGATCATATTTAGAATTATGAAATCTTCCAGTAATAATGATAATAAAAATGTTGCCCTGTCCATTGAATTTACACCATATCCAATCAGATCACTATTTTTCCATACATGGATTTCGCCTTTCTTAGCACAGAGATGGCAATGGGCAGAATTGCTTATTTTTTCAAGGAAACACTGATGCTCGTTAACATTCCAGTATCTTCAAATAGGCGTGTTTGAGTCATGATACAATTAATAAATTTCAAATGACATTATTTATTGATGGTTGTCCAAAAGCGATTCTGATTAGGTGCCAGATGCTAAACACAGGAAGAAAGAGACGGGAAGCTATAGGTTTAGGCTGACAGTAAAGATTCATTGTTGTCTTTTATAATGAAAAATGGCTTGCATAAAAATATCTGATGCTTCCTTTGCAGTTGCTAAAATACATGTGATGTCTAAATAGTCCAGCAGGTACATGAAAGCAGAAGTCAAAAATGTAGTGTGGCAGTATGTTAGAAGATAATATTTTCAGCAAAAAGCACAGTATTTAAACAGTGAATTGCAAAAGATTACTGCAGAAAAGCATCCCCCCTCCTCATCCTTTATCTTTTGTATTCTTTGTTGGTGGTGCTGCGAATGGAAGTAACAGCAATTTTGTGGCACTTGGCAGAAAAGCAGCAGATTCACATTTCCCATGCCTTTGTCATTTCCAGAGTGGATTACTGTAATGATTTCAGTATGAGGCTAGCAAGCCAGTTTGAAAAACTTGTGGGAGTGGAATGTGGCTATCTGGCTCCTGGGAGTCTGGACTTTTTGAGCAAAGCCTCACTACAGCTACGCCTTGGGTTCCATTTTGGGTGCCAACTACATCTGACAACTGGGTACACATGCAGTAATTCCTCACTGCACGTTTTCTCTCCCAGATTCTTTTCTCCAGTTTCATTGAGTGATTTTGAGGAATCTTGCAAATACCCATTTTGGAATACTCATACACACATTTCTCTTGAACTGGGCCCATTTCCACCATCCCCATCCAACCCATTTCTTCTGCAGCTTGGATTGCAATCCTAGCTGGAGAAGAACTGGAGAGCAGAGAGTGGGTTACTCCTCCCTACCATTCCAACCCACTTAATCTAGTTCTAGCAGCCACTGCAGCAGTGGGAGCAAGCATGGGGGAGACCACTCTTTCTCCATTCACTTCAACTCTCCCCAGAGCTTTGAATGCCATTGAAACTGCTGAGCTGAAAGTTCTCCATGGAGAATTTGGTGGCTAAGGGTCTTAACTGTCCCACAGTTCTGCGGCAGTACTGGCACCTTGTTCTGTGGGCAATATATGGCAGCACAGGCTCCAACAGTCCCTATTGACTGTACCAGAGACAGTTCCTGTTTTCTGGAATCTGTCCCTGGTAAATCACCATCCCTCTTTTGCCTTGATCAATTTTTTAGCCTACTTTCCTTAAGGAAAGTAAGCTTATGAGATCATATGAGATTGTGTATGTGTGTGTGTCCCTATCAACTTCACTATGGCTGGATGAATCTGAACCAAATTTAGCACATGTGTAGGGACACATAGGGACTCCTCAATGGCATAGTTTGTGATGATGTCCTCCACCCCAATTCAAGATGGTGGACATGTGAACATTTGAGGCACAAGTATGCTAACTTGTGAACCACCTAACTGAACAAATTTGGTACACTTGTAGTGACACATAGGGACAGATCAATATCAAGGTTTGTGATAATGTCATCTACCCCAAATCAAGATGGAAGATGCATGAACATTTGAGGCAGAAGTGGACTAACCTGTGAAGATAGTAATTATCAATTACTACTACTACGGTACTACCACCACCACCACCTAGTGGCACAGTGAAGAAATGACTTGACTAGCAAGCCAGAGGTTGCCGGTTCGAATCCCAGCTGGTATGTCTCCCAGACTATGGGAAACACCTATATCAGGCAGCAGTGATATAGGAAGTTGCTGAAAGGTATCATCTCATACTGTGCGGGAGATGGCAATGGTAAACCCCTCCTGTATTCTACCAAAGACAACCACAGGAGGGATGCTGTGCTGGGAAGGAGAGGGACAGTTGCTCTCCCCCGTTCAGTAAAGAGAATCACCACTTTGAAAGGTGTATCTTTGGTCAGTTAGCAGGGGTCATTATGTGAAAGGAAAGTAGGCAGATGAGTTCTTACCAGAACATCTTGTTTGCATGTGAGTTGCTAGAGTTGTCATCCTTCAGGATTCACCTCCTAGAGGTGACCTGTAGAGGGCAAGTTGTGCCGGTCCAGTGGCAAGCCTTCACCCACAAGAGCAAGGCAGGGACAACAGACTGCAGTCACAAGCCAAAGGATCAGGTCCATTGAGGAGTCACTGTGACTCATGGTCAAACAAGCCAGGGTCAAGAGCTAGTAAATCAGGCATATGCAGCAGCAGGCAAGGGTCAAAATCAAAGCAAGCAAAGGGGCACGCCAGTAAGTCAGGTTTTGAGAGTGGGGCAAGGTTTTCACAAAAATGTTGCTTCAGGAAAGTTCTGAATCAGATTGAGCCCTTTTGAAGGGGAAGGGGGACCTGGCCACTCCCCTTCCTCTGGAGAGTAGAAATGTGCACGGACCAGTTTGGTGCCTCCTTAGGGAAGCGCCGAACCAACTTGGGCACCCACAACTGAACTGGTTTGGTGGGTCGGGGAACAGTTCTCTTAAAAAGCAGGTCCTTACCTGCTCCTGTGCTGCCCCATGCACTGAGGCCATGTGCGGCCTTTTGTAGAGCTAGCGCCATGCCCCAAAAAGCGGTGGGACAGCACAGCAAGTAAGGACCTGCTTACCTGCTTTTTAAGGGAACCTCTCCCCACCCCGCCCATGGTTGCTCGAGCCTGTTCATCCCTACCAGAGCGCTTAGAGGGCCTGTTTCCTGTTCCACAGACACAGGATGTGGCCAAGCTAGGGAGTTTCCTTCTCAGTGGGCAGGTTGTCTGCAGAGTCCTCTGAGTCTGAGGACACCAGCAAGGGTGCATCCTCTGGTTGTATGCTGAGCCAGCGCACGAATCTGGCACTGCTTGTGCTTCTCATCCCAATTCATTCCCCAAACTGTCTGCATCACCTCCTGGCTGAAGGGCCTCAGGACCTGGGACTTCCCATCCTGACTTCTGCCCCATACTGTCCATATCACCCCTTCCCTGATGGACTTCAGAACCCAGGGCTTCCCATCCAAACCCATCCCACAAACTGTCTACATCAATGGTTCTCAACCTGTGGTCCTCCAGATGTTGCTGAACTCCAACTCCCATCATCCCCAGCCATAATTTACTGTGGCTGGGGATGATGGGAGTTGGAGTTCAGCAACATCTGGAGGACCACAGGTTGAGAACCACTGGTCTACATCACCCCCTGAATGTGGAGGTTCAGGACCCAGGATCATGACATCTCCTGCCCCAGAAGCTCTCTAAATTAGGTGGGTAGATTCATTGTGTTCCTATGCACCTGCATGCAAATAGAGCCTGTATGCCATGCTCAGCATATAGCACATAGAAACCAGTTTTCAGCACTGTGTAATAGTGGGTGAGGGGCTTGGGCAACATCCTTAGCATGAGAATTGGTTGTTGAGAATGTATGCCTCATCTGTGAAATGTCAGAGTCCTGGATTGGCTCGCCTGTTGTGGTAATCTGGAATCATGTGTTCTGCTTGCACTTTATGACTTTATTGCATCTGCTTCCCATTTGTGGCATGCCTGCAGCCATATTTGTATGCCACACCTCCCAGTTTTCTTGGCCACACCCCCTACACATTCACAGGCATGTCCTTATTTTCACTGGTGAAATGTGGGAAGGTACTATGCTTCTCCCAGCTGTATTGGTAGTGGCCGCCAGTTTCTTCCCCACTGCTCCCTCTGGAATTATATGACACCATCATAGAGCATAATGATGCAGCCATCGCTCACGGGTAGCATCTGCTTTGCATGCAGAAGATCCCTGGTTCAGTCCCTGCCATCTCCAGGTAAGACTGGGAAAGACCCCTGCCTGAAGCCTTGGAAAAGTCATTGCCAGTCACTGTAGATCAGGGCTGCTCAACTTCAGCCCTCCTGCAGATGTTGGCCTACAACTTCCATAATCCTTGGCTATAACTCACTGTGGCTGGGGATTGTGGGAATTGTAGTCCAAAAACAGCTAGAGGGCCAAAGTTGAGCAGCCCTGGTGTAGACTATAGGGCTGTCATCACAACTGGAACTAGAGTAGGAGAAATCTAGAGTAGGAGAAATCCGAGCTCAGGAGCTGTGCACACTCCTGATATTTGATCATGTGTTAGATAAAAGCAAGGTCAGAGGCGAGGAGCTTGCTCATCTGACAAGCCCCAGCTGGGTAGGAGGGGTTTTTCATCCTACCTTGTTCCAAACCTGGGAGAGAATCTGGATAAGGTGTGGTCATCCTCCCCAGCTGGGACTTGACAGATGAGCAAGCTCCCCACATCCAGCCTAGCTTTTATTCAACACACGATCGAATATTGGGAGCGCACACAGTTCCCAAACTAGGGGAAGAAGCTTTTCCCACCCTAGATCCAATCATGAGGACAACCCTAATGCTTAGCTAAGATAGATCAATAGTCTGGCTCAGTAGAAGGCAACATCCTGTGTTCCTTAGGTTCCATCATTCTGAAGGGGAAATGCATTGTTAGTGTCTGGAACCTATAACCTGAATAAGAGCAGGGTTTTTCTTCAAGTTGAAAAGTTTTTACTTGCTTATCACGAACCCCTTATCCCCTTTGAGCACTCTGCCATGCCAACCGTCTTGGTGGCAAAAGATGGCTGTTCCATGGAATCCAACTGTGGCCCTTTCTCCCAAGTTTTGCCTTGGGTCTTCATTGGTTAAAGCTTCTGATATATCTGACAGTCACCAAAGCCAAATCTCAGTGCAAAGAATTTAAAACTGCTGTTATCCTTCATTGCATTGGAAATGTATAGTCATATGCAAAACGTCAATGCAGATCCTACAAATGAATCCCTTGCAGAAACCCTAAAAGCATTCAAGGGTTACTGTGAACCTAAGGGGGGTGGGGGCCTCAGTTTTTATGAGGTATCTCTTTTGGCAGCATAGGAATAGATAATTTTTATAACAATGCCAATAGGAAAAGTGAGAGGCTGTGAATTTGGAGCTATGGGAGCCCTCATGCTGAAAGACAAGATTGTTTTTAGTTTCACAGATGGCAAATTAAAGGAGTGGGTCCTAGGAAATCCCAACCTAACACTTACCCAAGCTGTTGAGGTGTGCAGGGCTAAAGCACTTACAACAGCCCAGGCACAAGCAGTGGCTGCTGCTGTGTAGGAGCAAAAAATGCATGTTATTGACTAACAGCAAGAATATCCAAGGGTCATATCTAAAGAGGGGGAATCTCCACCCAAATCGGTTTCACTGAAAAGCATCAGTGCATAACCCCTGCAGAGAGCGTGTCCATATTGTAGTGCTTAAATTACAGGCACGGAGAAAGAGAACCGGCCCCTTTACCTTTTGTGTTGCTTCTTTAGCTGCTAGTTTTAGAAGGCTACAGAAGGGGTTGTGATTTGACTAAAATTAGAGGGATCAAGGTGTGAGGCTTATGGAGAGGAGAGCTGCTCTTGTGGAAGCAAGCATGACTTCTCCCATTAGCTAAGCAGAGTCTGCCCTGGTTGCATTTGAATGGGAGACTACATGTGAGCACTGTAAGATATTCCCCTTAGGGAATGGAGCTGCTTTGGGAAGAGCAGAAGGTTCCAAGTTCCCTCCCTGGCTTCTCCAGGATAGGACTGAGAGAGATTCCTGCCTGTAACCCTGGAGAAGCCGCTGCCAGTCTGTGTAGACAATACTGAACTAGATGGACCAATGGTCTGACTCAGTATATGGCAGTTTCCTATGCTCCTATGTTCCTATGTTTTCAGTAGATGCCCCCTGCCTTTACCCCCATAATTTAAGCACAAGCCCAGAAGATGCCCTGCATATGGTACCAAGGGCCTCAAGTGGTCTGGCACCAACCATTTCTTATTCATCAGATCTTGAGGGCAAAGCAAATAGAAGCAACACCCCAGCTGGAGAATGTCATAAATGAATTGTTTGCCGAAACAATGGCAGGGGCACTACACAAGAGGGAAAAGAACAAGAGGATCCCTGATGCATGTTACATTACAATTGAATTTGCCAGGTTTGCAGGTGTCGTTCAAACCAGATGGTGGAACAAACAGCAGAAAACATTGCAGCAAGCATGCAAGACAAAATGGGAACCATATATCCATAAACATCACACTAGCTGCTTATGGAGGTGCAAGATTTCCACAATCACGGCAGAGCTGGAACTAATGAAGCAGATTTCACATTTTGTGTCATTAGGAAGAAACAGCATTTCCACAGTTAAGTGCAGGGTTGTTTTGGATTCTTTTCTTTTGTTTAGTTAGGGGGGTTGTCACTCTGGTGAATTTTTTTCCTGGGAGAACAATATGAATATAAATATGAGAACAGTGCATCAAGATTTTACTGCACAAATCCCACTAGTATTAATTTATGTATACATGTATTAATTGTATTATAGTCCATTATTAAGACTTGTAGTCAGGGAAGCTAGGGTGGGCCTGCCCCTGCTAATTTTTTAATACATCATTTTAAAAAAAATAACTGAATATTGCTTTCACTTGGGATTGATGGGGGCCAGATAAGCTGCCCCCTACTTTTTTGCAGCCCCCCTAAACTTTTAGGCTGGCTATGGGTCTGTCTACCACAGGCCTGCACAACATAAGGCTCGGGGACAGGATTTGGCCCCCAGGGACTATTTTACTGGCCCCCAGATATCCTGCAACAACACAGGAGCTGGAAACTGCTCATAGTGCCATCCTGTGCATTCTTTCTCAGAAATATGCTCCATGGTGTGCCCAGTGAGACTTACTCCCATGTAAGCATGCCTAGCTTGCAGCCTGAAAGCAACAACAATTTAGGGAGAGGAGAGGACTTAGCATTTGTTTGGGGCTGGCATGTACTCTAGGGGCCCCACTGATTGAGCAGGGACAGAACCTCTCTCTGGCCACTATCCTTGGTTAAAAATATGGTCCATTGACAGTGGGAATAGATCCACAAGTAATTAACAATATTTTTAATTTTAATGTAATGATGTGCTAAAAATTTGACCTCGGCCCCTGCACACCAAGTTGTGGATGGTTCTGGCCCACCAGGGCATTTGAGTTGTGCAGCTCTTGTCTACAATATACTCATACACAGCCAGGACAGATAAATAGCATTTTAAAAATGTTGGGTCCTTGAGTGACTACCATTCATTTTAATACAGGATGGTACAGCAGGGTGATCCAGGCTGTTTTAATGTGACTGTATCATAAAATGAACTCATTATCACATGCAAGGCATTTTAATCGGGAATAAAACTGCTCTACTGGCAATTATCTGTGAGAAAGCAACGCTTGTTTTCCAATCCCACGCGGCATTAATAATTTGCTCACCCCACCCGCCCAAAAGTGGCAAGCATAAGACGAGCAGATTTGTTCCCTGCCTTATAAAAACAGACCTCTTCACGGATCAGGATTAGAGTTTCCAAAGGACTGGCAGCAAGAATATTCTCTTTTTAAATCTTCAGCTTCTAGCCTCCAAAGGAAGGTTAAAAAGAAGCAAAATGTAACTAGGCCATTAGGTAAGCTGATGGAATCAGCTCTCTCTTTCGTTCTCTCATTAATATTTCCTTTAACTCCCATTCCATACACACACACACCCCTACTGAAAAGTAGGACAGTATCTCCATCAGCAGTTAGACTTCAAGTCTGGCTTTCTTTTGGATGGAACACTTGTCATCAGCGCTGATTCACAGGAGACACTACGGAGCTTGCTGCTGGAACTCTCACTGGGGTAGGCAACAGGACATTTGATGGATGGATCAGGGCTGAGGTTCTCTTTAAAATGCTTGGGCATCCAGGTTCAGGAAAATAGAGAGTGTCCATAGAGCTTCACAGATGCAAATGTGGGGCACTTTGTGCACCTTACTGGCTACATCCAACTCTGTCACTGTTACATCACATTTATGTGTCCTGACAAACCATGTCCTGATAAACACCTGTTCTTAATCATCAATATGTTTGCAAAGTTGCTATCCTCCATGTCAGATAGTGCCAGTTCCCTAAGCTAGGAGCAGAAGACAGCAGTATGCAATCCATAAATGGTTGTGTTGGAGTGTACATGGGGTGTATCCCTCTTTGCTAAAATGCATTTCTTCTGCACAGTTATATGTTAGGACTTGAGTTCTGATAAACCCAGATGCAACAAGGAACAAAATGTAAGGATCTTAAACTGTCCTTGGAAGTCTGAGTAGGTGCCTTTATAAGGCTGTAGAGGTAACATTTGGGAAGATAAAGGAGCCACACTACTCATGTCCAGAAACTGCTTCTGAACCACCAACGGTCTCTGCTGGGCTGTTGAGCAGACATGGAGAGGTAACTCACTGCATCCAAAGCTCTCTCCAGAAATCCCAGGTTGGAGCATCCCATCTGGCTGGAGAGTAACCAAATGTCCTGCATCTTATCTTATAAGAGGAGAGCTGGTCTTGGGGAAGAGAGCTGGTCTTTAGGAAGTGAGCATAAATTGTCCCCTTTGCTAAACAGGGTCTGCCTTGGTCTGCGTTTAGATGGGTGATTACATGTGAGCACTGCAAGATATCTGCATGCTTTCATGCAAAGAGGCCCAGGTTCACTCCCTGCCATCTCCAAGTAGGGCTGGAAGCAGTAGCAGAACCAGCCACATGGCGGCCTGTGTTCCGCCCCATCCTACAACCCTGCTAGTG
Organism: Hemicordylus capensis; assembly: GCF_027244095.1. Taxonomy (NCBI): domain Eukaryota; kingdom Metazoa; phylum Chordata; class Lepidosauria; order Squamata; family Cordylidae; genus Hemicordylus; species Hemicordylus capensis. Next base: position 40,281,419 of record NC_069660.1, on the reverse strand, counting down.
ACGCACCATGCGCATGGTGTCACACACACAGGGGCATGGCTCAGGCTCCAGAGAACCCTGAGCAAGCTTTCCCCCTCTCATTTCCCCCTCTCATAGGCACACTGCCATTCTTCCAGCTCCCCAGAAGCCTGCTGGTGGAAGGAAGAGGAAAGGCTTCATCTGGCCTTGGCAGACCCCAGAGTGAGAGGCTGGGGTCCCTGCCTGGCTGCCTCCTCTTCTGCTCCCCCCTTCATTTGCCCTCTGGTCCAGCCAGGACTGTCTGTGGTGGTGAGTCCTTGCAGGACTGGGGGCAAAGGTGACGGGGCAATTTTAGTTACTGTGCTCCACCTGTTGGAGCTGCGGCTGCCCAGGACTATATAGGCACTCCGCCAGTGGCGGCAGGCCCGCCACCGAAGGGGCGACACCAAAGGGGATTGCCCCCTTGGGGGAGGCACTTCGGGGGAGAACCAGGGCAAGGGCCAGACCCTCTGTTTAATTATTAGATTAGGGAGGAGCTACTCAACAGTAGAACTTCTGTTTAGTTAGTTTAGCTGTGTTTTGAACTGGCCTGAAATTGCTACAGTGTGTTTGGGTTCATCTGCAGATGGGGAGATGGGGGCGCCTTTGAATGTGGTGCAGCTATCCCAGTGGTGGTGGGGAATAGAAGGAATAATGTTGTCAGGTCAGCAGGCCATTCCAGGGGAAGGGTGGTCAGAAATTTAATTGCTGTCACCCCTTCTGGCTGTCCTGCCAGCACTCTGACCTCGGGGAGCACTGCCAACAGCCCACATAGCCTTATCCTGCTTCTCTGCAATGCCAGGTCAGTCCAAAATAAATCTGAACTCATCTGTGATTTGATTATGGATGAAGGGGCCAACCTGGTGTGTATTACTGAGACTTGGTTGGGGGAGGCTAGTGGCCCAGTATGGGCCAGTTTCTCCCACCAGGATATTCTGTAGAGGAGCAGGTGAGGGGACATGGGTGGGGAGGTGGAGTGGCTGTGGTCTATAAGGATAACATCTCCCTTACCAGGGTCCCTGTTAGGGTATCGGACCATATTGAATGTGTGTACTTGAGTTTGGGGACCAGGGATAGATTGGGACTTCTGTTGGTGTACCAATCGCCCCGCTGTCCAACGGAACCTCTTACTGAGCTCATGGACTTGGTCGCGGAACTTGCATTGGAGTCTCAAAGACTTTTGGTGCTGGTGGACTTCAGTGTTCATTTTGGGACCAATTTGTCCGGGGCAGCTCAGGAGTTCATAGCAACCATGACAACTATGGGCCTATCCCAAGCAGTCTCTTGATCAACACATATTGCAGGTCACACGCTTGATTTGGTCTTTTACTCTGATCAGGGGTGTTCCGTGAGTGGAGACTCCTGTGATTTCCCCATTGTCATGGACAGACCACCATCTGGTTAAGGTGGGACTTACGACCACTTCCCACCTCCGCAGGGGCGAGGGGCCTATTAGAATGGTCCGCCCGAAGAGGTTATTGGATCTGGTAGGATTCCAAGAAGCCTTGGAGAGATTTAATGTTGGCTTTGCTGGTGATCCTGCTGATACCCTGGTTGAGAATTGGAACAACCTGCTCACCAGGGCAGTAGACACGATTGGTCCCAAGCGTCCCCTCCAACCCGCTTCAAAACAGGCCCCTTGGTATACAGAAGATCTACGTGGGCTGAAGCGGCAAGGTAGGCGACGGGACTGCAAGTGGAGAAAGACTCTACTCGAAACTGACAGATTATGACACAAAGCACATTTAAAGATCTATGCTCAGGCAATACATGCGGCAAAGAAGCGGTTCTTTTCTGCCCGTATTGCCTCTGCGAGTTCACGTCCAGCAGAGTTGTTCAAGGTTGTGAAGGGACTGGTATCTGCCCCCCCGCCCCCGAACCATAATTTGGAGTCATCAGTTACCCACTGCAATGTTTTTAAAGAATTTTTCACAGATAAACTCTCTTGAATTCGGGCCGACTTAGATGGAGACTCCACAATTAATTTGACGTCTGAACTGGAGGTGTCCAACAACTCCTCTTATGCGACTCGACTGGATTGGTTTCAGTTTGTGACTCCTGAGGAAGTGGACAAGCTGCTTGGAGCGGTGAGACCTACCACTTGCTCTCTTGACCCTTGCCCAACATGGCTTGTTCTATCTAGCAGGAAGGTTGTTGTAGGTGGCCTGGTGGAAATCATAAATGCCTCTCTGAGGGAGGGCAGGATGCCTCCTTGTCTCAAGGAGGCAATTAATAGACCTCTTCTAAAGAAGCCTGCATTAGATCCCTCAGAGTTGAACAATTATAGGCCTGTTTCCAACCTCCCATGGTTGGGCAACGTAATTGAGAGGGTGGTGGCCTCTCAGCTCCAGGTGGTCTTGGAGGAAACCGATTATCTAGACCCATTTCAAACTGTTTTTCAGACAGGCTATGGGATGGAGACTGCCTTGGTCAGCCTGATGGATGATCTCCAATTGGGAACACAAGAACATAAGAACAGCCCTGCTGGATCAGGCCCAAGGCCCATCTAGTCCAGCATCCCGTTTCACACAGTGGCCCACCAGATGCTGCTGGAAGCCACAGGCAGGGATTGAGGGCATGCTTTCTCTCCTGCTGTTACTCCCCTGCAACTGGTACCCAGAGGTACCCTGCCCCCGAGGCTGGAGGTAGCCTACAGCCCTCTCATTTCAGGCAGTGTTTGCTGCCTAACAGCATTTATTTCCCTTCTTCTCCCTTACAGTGGGGAAAGGAAGGGAAATAAACACTGTCAGGCAGCAAACGTTGCCTAGAAATGAGAGGGGGAGAATTGGGGTGGGCCTTCTGGCAAGCGGGCCATGCCTCCTTTGCACGTGATGTCACATGCAACAGGAGCTCCAGCGAGTCTTTTCATTGGTAGCCTGGGTTCTTTGAATCCGTTCACTCAATGGTGGCTCCACCCCTGGCTGGGAGAGACTCCTGCCTGAAACCTTGGAGAGCTGCTGCCAGTCAGTGAAAACATTACCGAGCTAGATGGCCAGTAGTCTGTCACAGTATAAAGCAGCTTCTTATGTTTTGGAGATTCTGCTCCCAGGTTGCCCCCAGAAAAGGTGGGAAATATTGAGTAACAATGGAAGTTTTTTGCCTGGTCAAATAGCAGTAGTAGAAGACTCAATCCAGATCAGGACCATGACAAAGGCAAAGCATACATGCCCTCTCCATTCCTGATTCAGTCACTCACACACACACACCACAAATATTATTATTTGCAGAAAAAACATTCACATGCTTAGAGTAATGTGCCATTTGCCCCTAAATCTGCTGAAATCAAAGAGACTTGTTAGTACAACTACCTTCTACCATTGATTTCAATTGGACGTAAGCATTCCCAGTTTTTGTAAAATCAAGTTCCCTGCATAAAATGATCAGTTATTGCTGCTTGTTCCTTTGTCAAATGCCACTGCAGACTCAGGCAGATGGGATATCCTTACAAACATATTGCTAACGAAACCCATCTGGCAAATGGGTATTCATTTTGAAGAAATTTGAGTCAATACCCTTTATGCTACATGGAAGAAGAAAAGGTAATTGGGTATCTACCAGTATTAATGGATGAAGCTAGGAGTGAATATTAGGTTGACTCATCAGGTTTACACTCTGAGGCTCTATCAATTCAGGTGGATGAATAGGCCTTTCTTACTAGGACAAGAATAGCTGCCAACAATGAGCTCTAGAAAATGTTTCTTCTTAAATCAATTCAATCCAATCTTTGTAGGATGCACGTTTGCAAACATGGCTCATAGCTCAGTGGTAGAGCATCTGCTTTTCATGGAGAAGAAGGTCTCAGATTCAATCCCTGGCATCCCCAAGTAGGGCTGGGGAAAACTCCTGATTGAAGAACCTTGAAGAAGCCTCTGCCAGCCAGTGTAGACAATACTGAGCTAGATCACCAAGGGTCTGTCTTGTATAAGGCAGCTTCCTATGCTCCTGTTCTAACACAGCAAGGATGCAATGGGAGCTGTATCCTCACAATGGGGAGCTGCTCTTAATGTAACCAGTGGCTTTCACACTGCTGTTCTGCCTGCTTGCATGTGGGAAGGAGGGCAAATTTTGGCAATCTTCTCTGCCTCTGGAAATGCCCTCAGGGACATATTTTCAGATGGAACAGGGCATTTCTGAAGGCAGCCTATGCATTTGCCATATTCAGACATTAAATCTTTAGATGTACATATAACACATCTTGTGTGTACACCGAAAACCGTAATGTGTGAAGTGGTTCTATGTGGTTCTAAAATGGATGTGACTCACCAAGAGGGCAGCTACAGGAATGGTTCACAGGTATATGAGAAACCACTCTTGTTTGAATCCACTAGCTGTGGTCCAAACCAGCTCTTGCTGGCATCACAAACTCTTTTCAAGGGCTGTGTGAAGTGGGCCCTATTCAATTCAGGGACTATCTCAGTGCTTTGGGAGGGTCCTCTATTCAGTTCAGATCTAATTAAGGGATTCCACTTTGCTTCAGTCTGCTGAGAGCAAAGATACAGATTCCTGTCCCAGTCTTGTAAGTACGTTTAGAGCTGTAGGTACTTTTAGGAAGGGGTTGGAGCAAAGCTTCAAGAGGGCAAATAGTTTGGTCCAGTTTGCTTGCTTCAGTCCCACTGGCACTTCAATTCAGATCAAAGTGCATCAAAGTTAGCCAAAGTAGGCCAAAGCTGACTAAATTCCCATGGCCGTACTCTTTTCTCTATATTTTCTAAATCAGCTTCTTAGGACTAAACTAAACCTGATGTCAGAGATGGGTAATGAATCTCTGGCATGGTTTTGCTAAAAGCCATTATGGGGAAGGGGCAATTTGGATCAAGTCTGTGATGAGAGAGAGAGAGAGAGAGAGAGAGAGATTAACTCTTTCCCAAGTGCCACTGCAAAGCACTACCACCCCGGCTGAGCTGCTTTTTGCAAGAGGTGAAAACAAGCATTCACCAAGAGGTGAAAACAAGCATTCACCTCCACAGTAATAGCATCAGAATGGTAGGGGTGTGTGGGTGGGTGGGGACTAAAATCTATCTCCACCTGCACGGTCTCCCTGCTCCAAATCAGATCCTAGGAACATAGGAAGCTGCCTTAAGCTGAGTTAAACAACTAGCTCAATATAGGGATGTGCAAGCTGAATCGATTTGAACCATGGTTTGAATCAAGCCAGCCTGATTTGGCCGGTCTGAGTTCAAAGCGGTCTGGCCCCGGTTCTGAGAATCGGTTCATGGGCTGCTTCGGGAATACTTATAAAGGGGAATCCTTGAGGATTCCCCTTTGCAAGTAAAGGGGGCACCCCAATCCCTATCCTAAAGGTGCCAGCAGGGGAGGGTGGCACGAGAAAGGGGCCTCTATACCTTTAGCAGAGGTGGCAAGGCAGAGGCATCGGAGAGGGTAGAGAAAGGGGTGACGGTGAGAGAAAGGAGCCTCTGTACCTTTAGTGGAGGCAGCAAAGCAGTGGCAGAGAAATCAGAGGCAGGGGAGTAGCAAAAGGTACTCCTCCAAGCCCCCCACCAGCCTCCAGCTGACAGCCCAGGCCAACTGTGGTCCAGCTCAGGCCTCTGTCCATGTGTAGAAGCCATTTTCATTACCTCCATGCATGCATGGAGGCCATTTGCATCACCATGCAAATTGTGTGGTGATGCAAATGGCCTACACACATGCACAGAAGTCACAAAAATGGCCCCCACACCGCAGCAGGCCCAAGCTGTTATTCAGGAGGCCAGAGGGGGGCTCGGGGGAATACCTTTTGCTACCCCCCTGCCTCTCATTTCTCTGCCACTGCTTTGCTGCCTCCACTAAAGGTACAGAGGCCCCTTTCTCTCACCGTCACCCACCTCGGCATCTTTAGGATAGGGATCAGGGATGCCCCCTTTACTTGTAAAGGGATTAGGGATGCCCCAACTACTTGTAAAGAATACTTGTACAAGTATTCCCAAACCGGCCCGTGAACTGGCTCAGCCTGGTTTGATGGCCGAACTGGACCTAACCTGGTTCGGCCAAATCCAAAGATATTTCTTGCTGCCAGCCATGTAAATGTATTTAGTGTCAGAATGCTAGGTGCTGTAGTTTGAGATGCAGCATGTTATCCAGATCCCAGAAATAGCAGATGATGTTCAGTTGCTAAAAGTGATGTCTGCCACAGGAGTGCTGATATAAACCTTTCATCATACCTCCTGAGGATTAAATATCCCCTCTAAAAATATATACCTGTATCATGTGCATTTCACACAGCAGAAAAGATAACAAATACAGCGACAGCACACAGGAAAATATCACCAAGGATTTTCCTGCCTTGGTGAAATTACAAAGCTATTTCTAGACACATTTTAAAGAATTCCACTGGACTTAATGACATTTATTTACTTACTTACTTACTTACTTACCTATGTACTACATGTTTATACCATCCTACCCAAAGGTTCTGGGTGGTTTAAACATTCCCTACTCCCTTTCAACATCCTTGCCTTCCATATCCTGATTACCAGGCTGAATCTTGGCAGAATGAAATAAAACAATGGCTGAGATACTGCACAATGTCTGCCTTGTTACAGAGTATGCACCTTGGCTCACAAGTCCTCTTGCACAAATGCATTAAATTGCTCAAATGCAGTTGTACAATCATAGGAATTGTTCATAAGAAGCTGCCATATACCAAGCGAGTCCATGGGTTTATCTAGCTCAGTATTGTCTACACTGACTGGTAATGGCTCTCCAAGGTTGCAGGCAGGTGTCTCTTCCAACCCTACCTAGACATGCCAGGGAGTGAACCAAGGTAGGGATATGAAAACCGGCTCGACGTTTGACAGGTTCAGCGTTGAGCTGATTTGGTTCGACAGTCTGGGGTCGAACCGAACCACCCCCTGTTGGGTCCAACCCCAGACCAAACACCCCTCCGACTGTTCAGGGGGGTCACAAACGTGGTTTAAAAAAAATACTTTTACTCCCTTTGGGGGGGTTCCTTGAGGCAGTGGTGGGGGGGTCCATGGAGGTTCCCCCTCCCCCCGCTGGCCTCAATTCTCACTGCCAGCGGCCCCTTCAGCTGGGTTTTTGGCCCATTCAGGCCTTCAAACTTCAGTGCGGTGGCCATTTTGGATGCCACCGCACCTGTGCAATTGGCCTCTGCTATGCCTGGCATGACCCAGGCCTCACCAAAGCCAATTGTGCAGGCACGGCAGCATCCAAAATGGCCACCACACCAAGCTCGAAGGCCCAAACGGGCCAAAAAACTGGCTGAACGGGCTGCTGGCAGTGAAAACGGAGGCCAGTGAAGGAGGGGGAACCTCTGTGGACCCCGCCCCACCACCTCAAGGAACTCCCCCAAATGGAGTAAAGGTTAAAAAAAATTAAAAACTTCATGAACCCCCCAACCGAACCGAACTGGGGCGGGTGTTTCGAGGGGGTGCGGGACTGAACTGGCTCAGTCAGGTTTGAGTCCGGTCTGAACTCAAACTGAAACAGGCCAGCCGGTTCCATGCACATCCCTAAACCTGGGACCTTCTGCATGCAAGCATGCAGATGCTCTTCCACTGAGCTATCGCCCAATCCCCTAAGGTGAATATCGTACAGTGTTCAAATGTAGTCTCCCATCCACATGCAAATCAAGGTGGGCCCTTCTTAGCAAAGGGTGACAATTCATGCTTGCTAACACAAGAGCAGTTCTCCTCCCCATCAATAGCCACTGAAAATAATGGCCATTGATTGTGCAACTGCACTTGCACAATTTCCCACATCTGTGCAAGAACACTCTGTGCAACTGCATGTGTGTGCCATTACAAAAGAGGCAGAATGTTCCACTTTATGTCAGTCAGGATCTACAAAACTTTTTCAGTTCCTTTAAAAAAAATGCAATTCCGATGTCAGTCTCTGTTCAACTTATATTCCAAACGTTCCATTTAAAATTTCCTCTGACCTTTGCAGGCTATTATACTCTGCCCTTCAGGTGCTGCCTTGAACTTACTTCCGGCATAAAAGAGATGAACTTCTCAGACTCTGAAGCTGCTCCATACAACCAAGACCCATAGAAAAACTTTAATAGCCTATGCCATAAAGGTTGAGATAAAAGTTCAACATGTACTGGATTGCGATGTGTTGGGTTTTTTTGAAGGTGTGCTCTAAAATGTCACAATAGGGCTATGGACCTACAATTACTAATTTCTCCTTTTCCAAAGCTGTCCTTGTAGACTGCTAAGACCCCGTAAGCCCTAACCACAGGTGTCTGTGTTTCAGTTCTAAAAGGATAAGCAGTTGACACTTAATAGATAAGTAACTGGCCAAAAAAACCAAAACAGTAGGAGAGCTTGTCAAAATGTTTAATTTAAGCAGCCAAATATATAGTTTATTACTCAATTTTTTGACAATTTCAACATTGTTAAAGAATCTTGCACTCTTTCCTAGAAAAAATGAGATGTGGGGGGAAAGGGGGAGAGAGAGGCAAGGAAGAAGGTTGTAAAGGAAGGAATGTCTGAAAAGAACACATAATTCAGTCTAGCTGGTAGTATCTCGGAACCTTCTATGTCCTCAGCAATTCAAGGACATTTTAAGGGTCATGTTTTAAGTGAATCAGAATTGACTTTGGAACACCAGCCCATCATTACTGGTATTTTGTTTAAAGTGGAAAGTAATTTGCTGCTAGCGGTGATGGTCAAATCTCAGAATGGTTAGCAGTTTGGATTCATTTCCTAACAAGTGAGCAATTCTAGTAAAATGCAGCCCAAACGTTTTCTTCTAAAGAATTCTCTCTGTAACGTAACCCTTTCCACACCATATCTAATATGTTCAAGGCTAGGAGAGCTGGTCTTGTGCTAGCAAGCATGAATTGTCCCCTTTGCTAAGCAGAGTCTGTCCTAGTTGCATTTGAATGGGAGACTACATGTGTGAGCACCTATGGGAATGGGGCCACTCTGGGAAGAGCAGCTGCATGCTTGCAGGCAGAAGGTTCCAAGTTCCCTCCATGGCATCTCCAAGATAGGGCTGAGAGAGATTCCTGCCTGGAATCTTGGAGAAGCCTCTGTCAGTCTGTGTAGACATTAATGATAAGCTAGATGGACCAATGGTCTAACTCAGTATAAGAAAGCTTCCTATGTTCCCAAGTATCAACAGGTTTGCAGACAGAAAGAAATCTTGAGGAGTAAGTCCTCACTTAAATTTGAGTGAGGGGAGAGGAAAGACACTTTTGGGGAGAAAAATATGGTTGGGGCATGAAGATATAGGCTATGAGGTTTGGCAGGGGAGAGCTCAGTAAGATGAGAGGGAAGTCCTCAAATGTTTAGGGGCTGGGATCTACACCCCTGAGTATAGGTGCTCTCCTCATAAACCATTCATATGGTTTTCCAAGATATTTTGTACGGCATTGGGAGTCAATTCTCACAATATGTTGCACCCATTATTTTGAGATGACCTGTGTTGACTTCCAGCTGCAGATGCCCATGTTCTGGGGCAGTAATGTGCAATCCTGACACAGTACAGTGCAGGGGCATAGCTAGGATGTGGCAGGCAGGGCACGTGCCCCGGGAGCCACTTGAAGGGGGGCACCATTTTTTTAATTTTTTTTTTTAATGGCCGCCGAAAACAAAATGGCCACCGCGCATGCTCAAATGTCCTCTGTGAGGCCCTAGGCCATGCCAGGCCTCGCAAAGGCCATTTGAGCATGTGCGGTGGCCATTTTGTTTTCAGCAACCATTTTTAATATATATATATATATATATATATATATATATATATATATATATATATTTAATGGCCACCGCACATGATCAAATGGTCCCTGCGGGGCCCTAAAGGCCAGTGGGGGGAGGGGGGACCTTTGCAGACCCTCCCCCTGCAGCCTTTAGGAAGCCCCCCAAAGGAGCTACAGGTTAAAACAAAATAAAAAATGTAATATATTATACATTACTGTACACATATTCAGTTTGGCACTATGAACAGAGAACTGGGGCTTGTGAATACTCAGCTGAAGCTTATGAGCTAGGATTGTATTCATTTGCTCTTACTTTGCTTCTTGTGATAAGTGAGTTAAATGTGATGTCTTGCTAATATGGCTATTAATGGTGAGTTTGTCTTTGAATCAGTGTGAAATCCTTAGTATTAAGGCCCACTGGGAGTTTCTTGGAAGGAGGTACGCTGCTGCCCCATGCCAGAGAATTTGAAGACAGTGCCAGTGGGGGAAACATTGCAGGTGTGTGTGGCGGGGGGAGCACCTTCCCCGGTCCTTAAAAGGATCCCCGCACCGAACTGGCCGTCTGCACATCCCTAGTATTTGCACATCCCTAGTATTTGCCTGATGTTTTGAAGACACCACAAAGGTCATAGAGTATTTCCAGCTGTCCTACATTTGACCAACAATGGGGAAAACATTGGGAAGAGTGCTATACTGCCATATACTGTCCAAAAAGTTAGCTTTGTGTTTAACCATATCTACTTAAAGTCACGCTGTTAATGTACAGCCATGCATGTGAGCAGACTAGGATAATAGAGGCAGGCTCCAGCCCCAGCTTCACAAGTTCAATCCACGTATATTCCAGCTGCAGGAATCGTGTGCTGAACTGGTCACGTGGACACTACTGGCCAACATCCCGAATAATTCTGTGCTTGTGTAAGGACATTGCACAATGCAAGGCATGAGCTAGTTATACTAAGTCTGGAGCTTGCATTCCAAACTACTGTTGCACTCAAACAAACAGGTTTGTGCTTGTGCTACAAGGTGCACCTCGTATGTTGTGCTGGGAAGTTTTGCACCATAGTGCAAGATTGCAAGAGTGCACTAATAATCCCCCAGAGGCACAAAAGACCAACTGCTGATTGATAAAATGATTTTAGAAAATTGCAAAAGAAGAAAAACAAATCTGTGTTGCATGGATTGACTATAAGAAGGCCTTAGAACATAAGAACATAAGAACAGCCCTGCTGGATCAGGCCCAAGGCCCATCTAGTCCAGCATCCTGTTTCTCTCACTAGCCCACCAGATTCCGCTGGAAGCCACAGACAGGAGTTGAGGGCATGCCCTCTCTCCTGCTGTTACTCCCCTGCAATTGGGACTCAGAGGCATCCTGCCTTTGAGGCTGGAGGTGGCCCACAGCCCTCCAACTAGTAGCCATTGATAGACCTCTCCTCCATGAAGTTATCCAAACCCTTCTTAAAGCCATCCAGGTTGTTGGCTGTCACCACATCTTGTGATTCAACTCATTGCCTCATAGTATACATGGATACTAAAATGTTTAGAAACAACTAGTGTCAGCAAAAGCATTCAGATATTTATTTTAAAAAGCAATGAGCATGTGGAGTACACAATTAACAATCAATGGCGAGACACTTGGACAAGTTAGCATCAGAAGAGGTATTTTCCAAGGGGACTCACTATCCCCTCTGTTGTTTGCAATCTCCATGACTCCACTTTCACAAATACTAAACAAAACAGGCCTCGGATACCAAACATCTAAAACATCAAGTCAAATAAACCATCTGCTCTACATGGATGATTTGAAGTTGTATGAAAGTCCCAATCAGAAATCGAATCACTGCTAAACACTGTCCGCATATTCAGTAGTGATATAGCAATGGAGTTTGGACTAGATAAGTGTGCCATGTTAATAGTGATCAGAGGAAAAATAACCAAAACAGAAGGAATGGAACTGCCCAATGGAAACAACATTAAGAACTTGGAAGAGAAAGAACATTACAAATACTTGGGCCTTCTTCAGGCTAATAAGAATCATGCTGCTCGCCGCTCAAATGAGCGGTGCGGCTAGCTTGCCCCAGTCCCCTGCAAGAAACACAAGGCATGATACAGCCTCATTGGCCGATCGACCCATGCAGGGGCGGAGCTTTGGCCATGCTGCTCGGGCCAATGCCAACAGCCTCAGTCCGCTCCTAGAAGGCACCATCCCTCCTTCCCTAAGGTACAGTCTGGGCTCTAGCTGGTCGCCTTTGGGGGCCGGGCAGGAATTTGGGGGGCGCTCACTTGATTGGCCAGTGGTGCGTGTCCTTTTTCGACTGCTCCTGACTGTACCAGCTATTAGTCAGCTAGTGAGGTTTCACCTTTGTTGGTCACAATTTTGGCAGGTACAGTGTGGTTGGGAATAACATCGGAGGCCGGTGAGCACCTTCAGGTAAGCGTTTGACTATAGATTGGACAGGGCAACTCTCGAGAGACTGCACAGCTTAGGGAGCTCTGCCCTGGTTCGATCTACTCTGTCAGGCTAAGCTCCCCGGAATCGCTAAATGGCTACCGGGGGGTGCTGCTATGGCAAAGGCCTGGCACTAGGCCAGCTAGGATGGGCAGCCCCTGCTCTAGAGCATTGGGGCTGCCCGGAGCCAAGGTGCATTGCCCTTTGCCATAGGCCAGGCATGCCCTGGTGGCATGTGCCTAGGGATACTGCACTGTATGGGGTGGAGAGCCAATCCCTGCTCTTTAACAACGTTGTCTTTTAAGAAGTTTAAAATAGATAAATAAATTGTGGCCCTTATTTACACCGATACCTTTGTGTCTCATGTCTGCTTAGGTGCTGGGCAATCAGAACTGGATTTGAACCAACCTAATCTGGTCCAGTTTGGCTGCCAGAACGGTTCATGGACCAGTTCAGGGGATAACTGGTAAAGAGGAATCTGGTGAGGATTCCCTTTTACCAGGTATTATTATTATTATTATTATTATTATTATTATTATTATTATTATTATATTTACACAGTCAGACAGGCGTTATTGACTGGTTTGTTTTATACAGACATCGAGTCCTTCCCAAGGACCTGGGATGGCTGAAGTTTATTGTCAATGTTGTTGCTGTTGTTATAGATATCGTCGCAGAATATAGGCTGTTCCCAGTAAAGCTGCTTTTTGTAATTGGCTGATGGTGATTTCTGTGGTCCCTATGGTGTTGAGGTGCTCTTCAAGGTCTTTTGGAACTGCACCCAGGGCGTCAATTACCACTGGGATTATTTGGGTCTTTTTCGGCCACAGCCTTTCAATTTCAATTTGTAGATCTTTGTATTTGGTGATTTTTTTCTATTTCTTTTTCTTCTATTCTGCTATCCCCTGGTATTGCTATGTCGATTATTTTGACTTGTTTTTCTGTCTTCTCGACTACAGTTATATCTGGTGTATTGTGTGGCAGATGTTTGTCTGTTTGTAGTCGGAAGTCCCATAATACTTTTGCATCTTCATTTTCTACCACTTTTTCAATTTTATGGTCTCACCAATTTTTGGCTACAGGTAGCTTGTATTTTTGCAGATGTTCCAGTGTATCATCCCTGCTACCTTGTCATGCCTTTGTTTGTAGTCAGTCTGTGCGATCTTTTTACAACAGCTGATTAGGTGGTCTACTGTTTCATCTGCTTCTTTACAAAGGCGGCACTTGCTGTTTGTTGTTGACTTTTCTACTTTTGCTCTTATTGCATTTGTTCTTAGTGCCTGTTCTTGTGCAGCCAGTATTAAACCCTCTGTTTCTTATTAATTATTATTATTATCATTTCTATTTATTTATTTATTTATTTAATACATTTCTATACCACCCAAAACACAAGTTCTTTGGGTGGTTTACAAAACAATAAAAACAGCCAATACAAGATTAAAACATTTCAACAGTTAAAATTAAAAAGTAAAAACTATTAAAACACAATTAAAACAGTATCTAATTAAAAGCCTGGGTGAACAAATGCATCTTGACTGCCCTTTTAAAAGTTGTAAGAGATGGGGAGGCTCTTATTGCAGCAGTAAGTGTGTTCCAAAGCCTCGGGACACCAATGGAGAAGGCCCGTCCCCAAGTAGCTACCAGACAAGCCGGTGGCAGACAAACCTCTCCAGGTGATCTCAATGGGCGGTGTGGTTCATAGCGAAGAAGACATTCTCTTAAACCACCCTTCTACCGCCCTTCAAAAAATGGCTCAGGGTGGTTTACACAAAGAAATAACGAACAAATAAGATGGAAACCTGTCCCCAGAGGGCTCACAATCTAAAAAGAAACATAAAGTACTGTTACAGTACTATGCTGGTGGTGGATAGGGCCAGTTACTCTCCCCCTGCTAAATAAACAGAATCACCACATTAAAAGGTGCCTCTTTGCCAAGTTAGCAGGGATGATGAAAAAAGCTTTCCATACATACAAATGTAGATCCAGGGAGCTCTCTACAGATGTTCTAATAAATGTGCATGAGCTGAAGGCGGAGCTGCCTGAACAATGCTGCTCCCCAATGCACATTTGTTGTACATTAATAGAACATCTGTAATGAGCTAATATGCGGCAGTGTTCATGTGAGTTTTTCCACTCCTCTTCATACCCTTATTGTTAACATGTGATTCACATGATAACCTCAGCAAAGAGCCCCTCATACTGGAGTTTACATGGATTGATTCATCCATGGGTGCTAGGCACTGAGAGAGATAAATTATATATCAGTGTTCCTCAGTAATACAGCTTAACTCATTTCTTAGGGTGTCCCCCGCCGCCACCATGGCTTCTCAAAATAATATAAGCATTTCTGGAAGTTTTTATTATTATAATAATATCTTTGACATATTTCACAAAACGGGACTGACAACTAGAATTTCAGCTAATCAGAAACAAATATTTATATACATTAAAAAGCAGTATGTTTATTCAGAATCAAAATTGACATTAAAGATCTGATGTTGAAGAGTTAATGCCAGGGCAGGGGTTAAACTAAAACTGGAATAAAATCTGCTCCAAAAGAAGCATACAGAATTTCTCAGCCTTGCCTAATTATGGAGCAAATTATATTTCAGAACAAAACATTTTATAAACAAATGTTTCAGAAAACACTAAAAAGATGCATTTCAAGTAGATCGTAGTTTGCTCCACTTAGGCATCTTCTGGTTCTACAACCCTAAGAGGATGTTGGTGGAAGACTGGTTTAGAGGTGTGCACTGAACACAGAGGCGTATCTAGGGAAAATAGCGCCTAGGGCAAACACTGAAATTGCGCCCCCTGTCCAAGCATCTGACACCCAGCTTTCAGATAACTTTACCATAATATCAGCTGAAAAATACAAGTCAAGCTCGTTAATCTTTTAATATTTCAAAAACTATTTAACAGTGGACTTAGCCAGACCAAAAAATGCTGGAAAGCTGCAAATTTCAGTATGTGGGGACTCATGAAATTCACAAATACAATGTGGAGATGTACTTGGAAAACTAAACAGAAGTGCCTTGCTAATTCTCTACTATGCATTGTAGCATCACCATTACATAAGTTTTAAAAATCAATGGAGAATTTGACTTTTCCCAGATACTCTGTAAATAATTAAAGGATATGCAGAGTAAACTGTGTCACTGCTTGGAATATATTCTAGTCTTTCAGAAAGACAGTTAAAATGAGAGAAAGAGAGCAAGAAACTCCCAGTGGGCCTTAATATTAAGGGTTTCACACTGATTCAAAGACAAACTCACCATTAATAGCCATATTAGCAAGACATCACATTTAACTCACTTATGACAAGAAGCAAAGTAAGAGCAAATGAATACAATCCTAGCTCTTAAGCGTCAGCTCAGTATTCACAAGCCCTGATTCTCTGTACATAGTGCCAATCTGAATATGTGTACAGTGTCTTATATTATATTTTTATTATTATTATTTTTACCCGTAGCCCCTTTGGGGGGCTTCCTAAAGGCTGGGGAGGTTGCAAAGATTGCCCCTCACCACGCTGGCCTCTAGGGCCTCGCAGGGACCATTTGAGCATGTGCAGTGGCCGTTTTTAAAAATAATCTTTTTTTTAAAAAAAAGGTCCACTGAAAACAAAATGGCCACTGCGCATGCTCAAATGGCCTCTGCAAAGCCTGCCATGACCTAGAGCCTCACAGAGGCCATTTGAGCATGCACGGTGGCCATTTTGTTTTTGGCAGCCATTTTTTTAAAAAATTAATTTTACAAAATGGCGCCCCCCTTCAAGTGGCTCCCGGGGCACGTGCCCTGCCTGCCCTACCCCTAGATACGCCCCTGACTGAACAGGTTTTGCTGGTTCAGTTTGAATCAGAACTGGATTTGAACCAACCCGACCTGTTCCAGTTTGGCTGCCAGAACGGTTTGTGGACCAGTTCAGGGGACAACTGGTAAAGAGGGATCTGGTGAGGATTCCCCTTTACCAGAAAAGTGGCAGGGGGGCTTCCCTGAGACTAGAGAGGCGGCAGGAGGACTCAGAGGTACTTAACTCAATTTTTGGTGGTAGCAGCAACAGGGGCAGCGGATTCCCCTTTGCCAGTAGACCTCCAAACCAGTCCAAGCCAGTCTGGTTTGAACTCGGACCAGCTGAACCTGGCCGGTTTGATTAGAACTGCAGTTCAAATCAAGCCAGCTCACACATCCCTTGAGCAACTCTCTGTGGAGCACTATGTTTCCTGACTTTTGCTATATAGGCTTCAAATGGTACATCATCATTCTTAAGTACCTAAGATATCTGGCACAGCATTAGTAAGTTTTTTTGTTCTAAAGCCGAAATGAATTTTCAAAACGAAACATATCAACATCAGGCATCTGATGAAGTAGGTGCTTGCCTATAGAAGCATATGTCACCATAAACTGATTAGTCTTTGAGGTGCCACGGG
Source organism: Hemicordylus capensis (assembly GCF_027244095.1). NCBI lineage: Eukaryota > Metazoa > Chordata > Lepidosauria > Squamata > Cordylidae > Hemicordylus > Hemicordylus capensis. The sequence continues at coordinate 40,264,885 of NC_069660.1, read as the reverse complement.
ACATTTTTGTTGTTTTTAATTAAATTTAGCTCATCCGAATAGAACAAATCTGGATCAAAAATCTTCATAGAATTCTAGAGCTTTTCTGTTAACATTCTTACATGCATTCACTGAATGCATTAGCAGAATGAAATGGGTCAAACAGCATAACAAAACATCAGGGTGTCTCAGAAGGAGCGGATCTCAGGGTGACCTCTGAAGCAAAACAAGTAAGGATGTAGTGTTTCATTGATTGCTTAGTTATACTAATAAGTTCAAGATCTTTTATTTAAAAGATGCTCCTGATTAACTGGGAAACATGTTTTTAAAATGTGTTTTAATAGAAATGCTTACAATTATTGTTTATTTTTATGCAAAGTTATGTAGAGTTTATCCTGAGATCCAGTTCTGAATTAAGTGCAAAGATGGGGAGCACACTGAGTGGGTTAAAGTTAAATAAATTGAGAAGACAATGGGGGCCATTCACACGACCTACTGGGCAGGCAGGGGGAAGGATTCTGAAACCTTGCCTTCCCTCCATTTGATGGTTGTTTTGTTGGTGGGAGCATGCAGCATGCTCCACATGATCATTGTCCCAACCTCCATGAATCCCACAATGCACTGCGAGACACGTGTGATGCATTGGGGGAGTCCCACAAGAGATGGGCGCTCTAGGCGCCTGACTCTGTGTACGGTCAGGCTGGAAGCAGCCCATGCTCACACACAAGCAAGTAACTGGGGGTAAGGGACCACTCACTCCCGTAACCTCAGCTAAAAGCTGGGGTAAATAGCGGGGCTCTGTTTGGTGGGAGGCAGAGGGTCAAGTAATTGCGGGCATTCATTTGAGAGGATCTGGGGATGGGATCTTAGAGAGAAATTAATTTGAAGCAGGATCTTGGCCAGCCATTTGCCACTGGAAACTCACAAGCATGGAGATGGCCCCCCTCCTTGTTTGCCCTTAGCTTCTGACATTCAGAAGTACTCTGAACATGGAGGTTTCATTGGCTATCATAGCTAATAGTTATTGATAGAGATCATCTTAATGAATTGGTCTAATTCTTTTTTTAATGCCATCAAAACTCATAGCCTTTCCCCTAGAAGGTCCCTGTGGTTAATGTGGCATGCCAGCTGCCATGGTACATGCAGATCTAACTCAGCCATATGGATTGGTGGATTCAGTCAAAGATGGATTCTCAATCTTGGGTCTCCAGATACCATTGGACTACAACTCCCATCATTCCCAGCCACAATGGCCAAAGGCTGTGAATGACGGGAGCTGTAGTCCAACTGCATCTGAAGACCCAAGGTTGGGAAACCCTGTTTTAACTGAATCCACCTGCTTTAACGGAATCCTTTAACTGAATCCAACTCACCTCCGGTTCAGCCCCTGTGTAGTTCAAATTATTGGAACTACAGTTCTTGGACTCAACCATGGCTCCAATTTTGCCCCTAAATGAACCCTCAGTTTGTAGTAAGTTCCACTCACTCAACTGAGGATCCATTCCCTCCTCCATTATGTCCAGATTGGGATTTCAACCCAAACTGGAACTAATGAACGAAGCTCCTCCTGCTGGCTTCCCTCCCATTAGCTGGCATGGGCTGTCCTTTCATGGTCAGAGGAAGCCCATACAGCCAGTCCCACCCCTGTTGCCAGCTCCCAGACTGAAGATAGTGATCATTTGGGAGCACGTGGGGGGATGAAGGCAAATTGCAGGTCCATTGGACCCGTGGTTTGCCATTCTGTACAGAAGTGCATATAGGTAATTTTGGAGCCTGGACCTAAAGGCCTTTGGAAACCGCATCCCCCCCTGCAAGTTAAGCATCACCCCTCTACACACACACACACACACACCATGACACACACAGAGGCTATTCTCATAATCTGCCAAAAGCGGGCTAAGGGAGTCTAGCCCACTTTTGGGTGAGCGTGAAAACCACCGGGCTCACAGGAGAGCCTGGTTTCCTCAAAGCGGGTAACCCACTGAAGTAGCCCTGACCCAAAACGGTTAATGGGGTGAGCGCTCTGTTAACAGCATTTTTTGATCGTGTATTGCTGTGGTGCGGTTCAGCGCCACAGCAACACACGAGGAGACCCCCCGCCAGGAGGCTGCAAGCAGCCTCCCAGGCTCGGGGTTCTCTCCAGCATGCCCCGCTTACTCGCATGGGGCATCCTGGAACTTCCAGGGGCCACACGGCCCCCCGATCCCTGCAGCCCCAGCCAGCTCCGTGACAGAGCTGGCAGTCATGTGAGCAGCCAATCCGGCCGCCCAGGGCTGCTGCCTTCATAGTCTGCCAGGAGAGCAGGCTAAGCTCTCTCTCTCTGCTAACCCTCTTGTGGCAAGTCTCACTCATCGTGAGACTCGCTTCACAGTATAACTAACACGTGGGCTCTTGAGAACACAAACAGCAACTGAACTCACAAGAATGTAATAATATAAAACAGGTATATTTATGCAAATATGCATTCGCAGAAACATTTCAACACACAACTGAACATATTCCCATCACACATATTATGGAGTTCCACAAGGCTCCGTACTATCTCCAATGCTCTTTAACATCTACATGAAACTGCTGGGAGAGATCATCAGGAAGTTTGGTACAGGGTGTTATCAATATGCTGATGACACCCAGATCTACTTCTTCATGTCAACCTCATTGGTAAATGGAATATCTTCCCTAGATGCCTGCCTGGAGGCAGTAATGGGCTGGATGAAAGATAACAAACTGAAGTTGAAATAAGATGGAGGTACTGACTGTGGGGGGCCAAGACCTGAAAGATGGTTTAGATCTGCCTGTTCTGGATGGGGTTACACTCCCCCTGAAAGATCAGGTACGTAACTTGGGAGTGCTCCTGGACCTAAAGCTCTCCCTGGTTTTTCTCAGGCTGAGGCAGTGGCCAGGAGAGCTTTTTATCAGCTTCGCTTTTTGTCAGCTACTGTATGTCCATTTCTAGAGGTGAATGACCTTAAAACCGTTGTACATATGCTAGTAACCTCCAGACTTGACTACTGTAATGCAATCTACATGGGGCTGCTTTTCTACTTAGTCCAGAAACTACAATTGGTACAGAATGCAGCAGCCAAATTTGACTTTGGGACATCACAAAGGGAACAAATGACACTGGTTTTAAAAGAACTGCACTGGCTGCCCATATGTTTCCGGTTGAAATACAAAGTGCTGGTTATTACCTATAAAGCCCTTAATGGCTTGGGTCCAGGCTATTTAAGAGAGTGCTTCCTTTGTCATAAACCCTGCCACCTTACAATCTTCTGGAGAGGTCCAGTTAAGGTTGCCACCAGCTCATTTGGTGGCGACCCAGGACCAGGCTTTCTCTGTGGCTGCCCCAGGGCTGTGGAATATGCTCCCTACCAAAATAAGAGCATCTCCTCTGTTTGTTTTCAGGAAGACCCTCAAGACTCTCCTATTCTTGTAGATTTGATTTTAATAATTTGTTTTAATAACTCTTTTATGCTATTGTTTTTATTGTGTCGTGTGTTTTAATTCTGTGTTGATTTTTAAATATTTCAAATTTTGTACACTGCCTCTAAAGCAGAGGTCACACTTGGCCACCCGATGCAGCACAGGCCAACGGTGCAAAGACCACACCACCTGGGACAGATTAGAGGATTTAGGGCCCCCCAGGGGGTGTGGAGGCTCTGAAATTTGGCCTGGAAGTCCAGGGGTGAGAACACCTCTGAGTTTGTGTGATGGATACCAAAGATTCTAGCGCAGGCTCAGACAATCCAAACAAGAGCACTCCAGAACTCTAACCAAGGCAGTAAATCTTCAGAAACCCTCTTTTTATTTTGCCTATGCCTAAACATATGTATTGGATGTTTGTAAATATATAAATATTCATCATATTTGTATTCATCATATTGCCAAACATTTGTGAGACATTAGCCAGAATATAGTCTAGCTTACAATAAGAGCAACTGCCCAGAATACTGGGTTGTAGCAATGAGAGCTAAACTGGACCTCTATGTGCAAAGGCAGTATACCTCTAAATACCAGGTGCTGGGGACAAACAGAGATGGGCTGTCATCTTCTATTCCATTTGTCAAACTACTCAAAGCCATCTGATTGGCCACTGTTGGAAGTAGAATGTCAGAATAGTTAGATCTTTACTTTGATACATCAGGGCTCTTCTTTGCTCTATTGTGATTGGATAGGCACAAAGCCTATCCACAGCCTGCATAGCAATATTCTTTTCTGGTCATAGACAAGCCACCTTATCACAGCATCCAAATGGCACTTGAGACACATTTTTGTTTTGTTTTGTTCAATAAACATAGATAGCTAATCTTCTGGGTATTCAGATAAATTGTTAGGCATTTATTTTTACAGGACTGCATTATTTGTTTCTATAAGACCACATTTGACAGTAAGCTTGGATGCATGGAATAAGTCGTTCCTAAATCATTGTAATTTGTATTCTGAAGATAGATATATAAATCCTTCAGGAACTTATATATCTTGTGTATACAAGGCAGGCTAATATTAAATGGTTTGTTCTTTTAAAGGAATGGTTGTCCTTGCACAGAAGAACTTCAGCCTGATAAAGCTATCACCTGTCTAGTCTTCCCTCTGGCAGGTTTTTGCAAATGCTGCATTTGGTGTCAGTATGAAGGTGACATTCATTGCCAGGTGTTTTAGGTGGATGAGAGATTAAAGGATGATAAAAAAGAGGACAATGAATCCTTTCAAAGTGAATGTCAGCAGTAGTAACTCCCACATTTCTTCCATCATATTCTTTGTACTAGTCAAGGAAAAGAGCTCCTTAGAGCCAGTCTTAACTTATCAAGAATGTACAGTCCATTCAGAATACAATCAAAGCAGCCAATCTTTGCAACTGATCCTCCACCAGGTCAGCTTTTACTTTCCCTCACAGGAACATAAGAAGCTGCCATATACCAAGTTAGACCATTGGTCTATCTAGCTCAGCATTGTCTACACGGACTGGTAAGGCTTCTCCAAGGTTGCAGGTAGGAGTCTCTCTCAGCCCTGTCTTGGAGATGCTAGGGAGGGAACTTGGAACCTTCTGCATGCAAGCAGGCAGGGGCTCTTCATGGAGCAACCCCATCCCCCAAGGGGAATATCTTACAGTGCTCACATATGTAGTCCCCCATTCAAATGCAAACCAAGGCAGACCCTGCTTAGCAAAAGGGTACAATTCATGCTTGCTACCACAAGACCAGCTCTCTTTCCTTTCCGGCTCTCCTCCCTCATTGCATAAGCCAGAAGGCTACCTTATGTAATGCCTGAAAAGATACTTTTGCATGGGTTCAGAATTGACTTTCAGTTCCAGCAGCACCAGTCAAAATCCCATTTGTGCAATGGGCACTGGCTTGATTCAGTTAATACAGATGAAAAAAGGGCCACACATGTGATAAACAACTAGTCAATTTATAGGTTTGATCAGTAAGGAAAGGAGATCTAAATTTGCATCTGGACTTGGCATGTTTCCTTTAATATGGGGTTTTTCTGTCTTTTCTCATTAGTGTAGTTATTTTGTGAAATGATTTGTCCATTCTCCATTTGTTTTCATGGGTTAAAAGAATTTATATGTTGTTGATTGCTTTTGAAAGTGGTTATTACTGAGCCCTGGTTGGAATGGGCTGATTAATTTGTCTTTTGTCTCTGTTTCCTTTCTTATGCAAGTAGTTGATCTTTGCTCCGATCCCTTAAGTGAATAAGCTTGATGTCTTATTTGTGGTCTCTTCATGAGTAAAATGACTTGGCTAATTAAGGTTTATTCTATGCAGGAGTTTTATGATGCATGATTGTGCAAATTGAAGCCTTAAGGGTGGTTCACACACACACACACACACACACACAGAGCGCTCTCTTCCAGGTAACACACCACAGGTAAAGTGTTACCATGAAGTATATAAGGTATGAGAAATGTTTTATCACATTAGTTGAAAACATTTGTTACAAGGGCTTATCAGTAAAGACTACTGATGAATCACCTCCAAGAGCTTCAGATGAAGTTGAAGATACTCATAGCTCATCACATGTAGGAGGATGGACTTTTTCATACTCTGGGAAACTAGATTCCTCTGTGATAAGCAATTGCTATTTCATCTACATAGTGGCTATTTTATAAGAATGTTTATATGACTTTTGGCACATTTGGGGGTTTTAAGCATTTGGATATATGGATCATATTTATTATACTTGAAAAATACATCCTTATATATTTAGTTTACTATGCTTTGAGGTTTCATGTGTATGCTTTGAGCTGTCATGTATTGTTTTTGGTTCTTGATTCAGTTAATGGCTAGTATATCCATGGAGTAGTGACAACATACCAGAGCATAGTGAGAAATTCTGACCTTCTAAAAGTTCAGGGGATTATCCAGGAACACACTTGAACTGAGGTGCAAAATGGGAAAGTCCTCCAAAGTAACTTCAGGCTCAAATACGGTTGCCATCATTTTATTAGCCTGCTCTTATTACTTATAGGGATGTATGAGCAGGTTTGGAACTGAACCAGTTCAAAGTTGAACCAGTTTGGTTCAAAGGGTCTAGCCAAATCACCCCCTTCTTGGCTCAACCCCGGATGGACACACACACACACCCTGGTCAGTTGGTGGTTTTCACAGACCTTTCATCAGGAAAATTTTGATTTATTTTTTTTACACTTACCCCCAAGGTGGTGGGGAGGGAGTCCACAAAGGTTTCCCCTCCTCAGCCTTCCTTCCTTCAAAAACAGCCCCATTCAGTCATTCTTTGGCCCATTTTGGCCTTTTCCCCCAGTGCGGCAGCCATTTTGGAGGCTGCTGCACCCACACAATGGGCCTCTGCATGGCACCTGCACAAAGAGCCCCAAAATGGGCTGAAAATGGCCCAACCTGTCATTTGGGTGGCAGGCAGGCTCAGGGAAAAAGCTCTTGCCACGGCCTCCACCTCCCCCGCCTCGGTCTCCCCTCGAGTGCCTGCACCCTGCTGGCCGCCCCCATCTCTGCTACCATTCCTGCTATGCTGCAGCCTCTGGGGGAAAAAAGCTTGGGGGGGAAATTTCACTTGCTCCCAACCCCCACCCCAAGCCCTCAATCTGGGGGGCCACCTCCAAAGCACTTCAGGTCTAGGCTCCAAAATTACCTAGGTGTGCCCCTGCTGCTGAGTATGTCAGTCAGGGTGAGAGAGGGCTGGGCTAAGCCATAACATGTAGCCAGCCAATCAAGAGAAGAAGAGGAGGGAGAGACACTTCCTGACATACCTCCTTTCTCTCTCCTCCTGGAGAGGACTTTTGTTGGAGCCAAGACCAGTCCTGTGATCTGGGAGTCGAGTAGGCCACTGAGATGGGGAGATGGAAGGGAGAGCGTGAAGAAAGAGCATTTGCCCCACCAGCAGGACATCTCTTCTTCCATGGCCCAGGAGCAATTTCCCCTCCTTGTTCCATTGTAACTATGCCCCTGTTAATGACCCTTTAAAGAGCTTGACAAATTCATTGAGGATAAGTCTATCAGTTGCTATTTGTCATTGTGGATAAAGGGAGCTGCCGTCTTTAGTGGCAGTGGCTGACACCATAACATTTCCTTTGTGCAATGGACACAGTTGCACTAGCTCAAGAAGATCCTGTAGCTACATGAAGTCATGATGGTGTTTTAAATTGTGCTATTGCGCAAAAGTTACTTTTAAAATATGAGGCTTGCCACAGGTTGTGCACCTGGTAGCAATTGCACACAGGTCTGGAATGCCTGCCCCAGACTTAACACAATTAGCACAGCAGCCTTGCACTAGCACAGAGTCCTTGCATGAGCACAACATTAGGATGTTGACCAGCATGTTTCTGAATAGCAGCTGCTGGAGTCAAACAATAAGAGAAGGCTGTTGTCTCCCTGCCCTGCTTGAGAGACAGCATGGGGTAGTGGTTCAAGTTTTGGACTAGGACTAGGGAGACTCGAGTTCAAATCCTCATTTAGGCATGGAACTCACTGAGTGACCCTGGGTCAGCTACTTATCTAACCACACCACCATAACCATGTGCACTGCTCTGGGCTCCTTGGAGGGAGAATGGGAGAGTGGTGTAGTGGTTAGAGTGCTGGGTTATGACCAGCGAGACTCAGGTTCAAATCCCTGTTTAGGCATGGAACTCACTGTGACTCTGGGTCAGCCACTTATCTAACCTACATCACAAGGTTGTTGTGAGGATGACCATAACCATGTACACTGCTCTGGGCTTGTACACGTATATGTGTGTGTATGAATAAACAAATAAGCAAGCTTCCCAAAACATCCAGCTGGCCATTTTTAACCAAATGTTCGATGAACATTTGGTGCATCCAGCAGGGTGGTTCTTTCTTTCTTGAGTTCATGGTCTAAATTGCAGTTCTCAGATATGGGGTCTTGGATATGCCACAAGTAGCAATAAGCAAATTTCCAGTAATGAAGGGCATGGCTGATCCTCTGTTGGCATATATAATGCAAACCAAATTTCATGCTACGCTGCCAGGAGTTAAAGAATGTAGAATTAAGCAGCTACATCTTTCTGCTCTTGTGCTTTTTAATTTTTTATTTTAGAAAATGACTTTAACTGCAGCTTTTGTTAAAAAGCTATGATCCTACCCTGCATTGACTGAGGCCAAATGACTATTTAAGACCTTTTCAGCATTTTCACCTTTGGGGGAAAATTAATTATGTGCCAGCCATAACTCATTCTGCAAAATGTAACCGTAATCGTTCCAGCAGAGAAACGGCTTAGCAAGATGTTATTGTCTAGCAAGATGCCGCAAGAAGAGCCACAATGGAGATGCAGAAGAGAGCAATTCTCAACTTGCAGACTTTCATTACAGGAGCAACTTCAATATATAGTTCTCTTCATCTAATTAATAATGGTCAGATATTAAAACAGGAAAACCAGACTTCTGCTGCACAGCCAAAAAAAATCATGGAGGTAAGGGAAACGAAATGGTACAGATGAAAAATATCCTATATTATGTAGCCAGAATCAGAAACTGGTAACATCTTCATTTCAGCAACAGAAAGCAATATGGGAAGCACTAAATCTAGAAAAGGGGTCCTTTCACATGAACATCTGGGGGTGGTTTGCGGCAGGAAGATTTCGTACCCTCTTTCTGACAGAACCTCAATTTGGTTCTGCAAACCCTGCACCAGTGGCTTAGGGAGGCCAGCGGTGGCCCCGGTTCAGCCTGCCACCAGCGGGCCCGCCTAGCCATGCCCCCTGCATCTGACGTCAAGCATCAGCTGTGTGCCTCTGTTTTTCAGAAACTTAGCCAGCACCGGATTCCCAGACTGGCCAGAAACGCATCTCCCTGCCTTTTAAAGCAGGGAGAGCCACTCCCAGCCATGCTGTGAATGCGGCACAGCCCAGATTTTGCTCACAAATGCAACCCCGTTTGTGAGCGAAACAATGCCTCCTGCAACGGACTTCAGCCACAGGGAGTGGCTGGGGTGCAAGGTATGGACCCTGTGTGTGGCAGCTCAGGTTCTTTGAACCCGTTCATGCAATGGTGGTTCTGCCCCTGCCCTGCACCCAGACAAAACAGCAGCTGTGGGCCCCATTTTGCGGGGGAAAGCTGAGTCCTCCAAGTATCCCATAATGCATTGTGCTTACAATTGAGAAGCAGCCCTCATTACAGCAACAGCTCTCCTCTGCTGTTGCTGTACTGCTTCTAGCCACAGAACTCTATGACAAACATGGCCACCCACTGTCGAGCACAGCTTTAACTAGCAAATTCAAGAGATGGTCAAACTTCAAGGAAGGGCATCTGCTATTTTCATCCTACTACCTCAGTTTTTTAAAAAAAGGCTTGCTACTCACATTTTTGTGGCCTGAGCTGGAGGGTTTCCCATTAGTTCCATGAGCAGCAATAGTTGCATTTGCTGCCTCCTGCGTTTATGCTGCTGATCATGAGGATGAGCCCAATATCTAAATAAGTCAGACATGGGAAATGGTATTTCATCCTTGGGCAGGCCCTAAAGGCTCAGCCATTGGCCTCCAACAAGTGCCTAAGTTGGTCAACCCTTGACATTGGGCCTGTCTTTATACATATTCAACTACACAGATGTTTACATTTTTGACAGAAAGCAAGGCCTAGGGACAAATAAGCAAGGACTGTTCTTGGAAGGCTTAGAATTTTTAAAGTAAATGTGACATTTATCATTATTTGAGCAAAAGTCAGCAGCAGCATTTTCACTTAGTGTGCATGACTGAACTGTGCAGCCTACACACATAAGGAGCCAGGTTGATAAACCTAATCCCAGCAGATTATAGCCCTATTCAGACGTTATGTTGTATATGTGTACAGATGCATGTACAGATGCACATGTTGTGTGAATGACTGTCACATGTTGTGTGTGAGACATCAGAGTGCATGTGTGCACTTCCTCTCATAGGCTTTTTTGAGGTGAAGAAGGTGGGATGAATAGTAGTGATGCAAACTGATAGCTTACCAGTGAAAACTATGAGGATTGTTCTCATATCCACTTCCCTGCATAGCTCCTTTACCTCACAGTAGGATGCAAGTACAGGCTCAACCTATTGAATCTGCCAGGGGGCAGAGCCTGAGACAGATCGGGGCAGAACTTGCTCTTCACTCCACTCCCCATAGAATCTACCAAGTTCCAACCCCTGACGTATTTCAGACTCCAGCCCCAGGTCCAGCTCTAGGCCCAATCTATGACTCTACCCCAGGGCTGCTCAACTTCATAGGAACTTAAGAAGCTGCCATATACTGAGTCAGACCATTGGTCTATCTCACTCAGTATTGTCTTCACAGACTGGCAGTGGCTTTCTCCAAGATTGCAGGCAGGAATCTCTCTCAGTCCTATCTTGGAGAAGCCAGGGAGGGAACTTTGAAACAGTGTTCCCTCTAACAGGGATTTCCAGATATTGTTGACTGCAACTCCCACAATGCCCAGCTGCAATGGCTTTGCTTGGGGATTAAGGGAGTTGTAGTCAACAACATTCTCCTGTTAGAGAGAACACTGCTTTGCAACCTTCCACTCTTCCCAGAGAGGCGGATTCATCCCCTGATGGAACTTCGGCCCTCCAGCTGTTTTTGGACTATAGCTCCCATCATCCCTAGCCACAGGGGCCAGTAGTAAGGGATGATGGGAGTTGTAGGCTAACCTCTGCAGGAGGGCCGGTTAAGTAGCCCTGCTCTACCCCCTGGCCCAGCCCAAAACTCCACTCTCTGACCCAACCTAAGGACCAATTATTTTCAACTCAAAAAGATGTCAATCCTGGATTTACTAGAACTTTCAAGGAGTTATTCATGGGATGATTCTAGAAAAGTCCATGTGGATGTCAAATTATTGATTGTCCCCACAGGAATTGTCCCAAAAACACTCTCATGGAGATAAATGTTACATAGAAAGAGGTCTTTATTTTAGCTCTGATCTGAAAGCAAAATAAAGTTGCCTGTTTCCGAATGAGATTAGTCAAACCTTAGTGGATAAATTCTTTTTAATAGCAGTTAACCATGAAAAGAAAACCCTTCCTGAGTTCTGCTAATCCCCAGTGCCAAAGCTGATGAAGACGCTGATGATGCACAAACAGAGAAATAAACTAGAGACTATCACCTGAATACACAATCAGTGCATGTTACCCTCTTGGGATGTCCAATTTCTGCTTACAGATGTATCTGGGAAATTTAGCATGCAAGAAAATACAGTCTACGATTTAGGTAAATGCTTGAATAATTTGAAATCTGGGAAGCTGCTTCAATTACCAAGGCTTCATTTAGGTGACATTGCAGCATTTTTAGGGATTCAAACAAATAGTTCAGGATATATCACAGTATCATAAATATATAGTGAGGACATAAACTACCTTTAAAATGGGCCACAGTTATCTCTTTTTTCAGGGGGTCACCTGGAAAGTTGACCTATGCACTCACCCACTATATAATTTCAAAAATGAAAGCTGCCTAGAAATCACGGCTGATAGGAATTTCTGCTGAAGAAAAAGCACTCTTCACATACTCAGTAATGTTGTTCTATTCCAAAATAGCAGTGCCATCACCTGCCAACAATGTCCTTCTGCTGCCTACCTAGGACCAGCAGGTCAGTCTCTGTGGAAAAATAAATAAATGGACACAGATCTGATATCCAGAATTTCAACATTCAGAAACAAGTGGGAAAACATTTCAGTCCCCTAAGATGCTCTGCTGCTGACCCAAAACCGACTTCAAGTTCAAAGAGAGATTCCAAAAGGAAACTGTTGAACTAGAATTGATCATCAGCAAGTTTGATTCTGTTTGTATAGGACTCAGTCAAGACCAGGTTCCCCCACCCTCCCCTTTCTCTCACTGCAGGTGTTAAATAAGCATAGCAAAGCTAGGAAGACTGCATTATTACCAATTACTGCTGGTGTGAATGATCACTGTGCTCATTTTGTACACATCTGAGCCTTGCATAAGCCCTGTTCAGGCATTACAAAAAGCAGAGATGCTGTAAAGGTAAAGTGTGCCGTCGACGCCTGGCGACCACAGAGCCCTGTGGTTGTCTTTGGTAGAATGCAGGAGGGGTTTACCATTGCCATCTCCTGTGCAGAATGAGATGATGCCTTTCAGTATCTTCCTATATCACTGCTTCATACAATGTCCCTGCTCTGAAGCACCTGTGCTGACATGATCAAAAACTCCCCACTCCCAGCACACTGTCCACAGTACCAGCTTTTATCTGCACTGCAGAGGTAAACACTGTATTTGTGGACTGATTCTTCATACCAGCAGCAGTTGAACGCTGGAACCATGGACAGTGAGTGATTCAGAAAGAGCATTCTTGGGGGCTCCGTACATAAGCACAGCATCCCTGCTTTTTATAACACTTGAGCAGGACTGTAGAAATGTCACAAACTGTACTTTTGTAGCCATTTGGCCCCACTGTTTACAACTTTCTCTGCAGAGGCGTAGCGAGGTTGGAGTGGGCCCAGAGACAAGATTTTAAAATGGCCCCCCTCACTGAAGCTATATATATATATATATAATCCTATGTGCCACAATCAGAGGCGTAACTATAGGGGGGCAGGGGGGGCACGTGCCCCGGGCACCATCTTTTTGGGTAACATGGGGGGCGCCGCCATGACCAAAAATTGTTTTGTTTTTTAAAAAAATTAATACAAATTTCTCCTGCTCAGTGCAGCAGTCAAGGGAGCGCGTCGGCGCCCCCTCCCCCATGAGCGGTCCCTTCTGCAATGCCCACACACACCCCCCATTGCTTTGCTGGCGGCCAGTCAGTTGCCTGGCTTGGCAGCTGCGGGTGCCGCGGCGGGCGCCTTTCATGCTGCTCACTGCGCCTGCCTGCCCGTGCCCCCCCCCATTGCTTTGCTTGCGGCCAGTCAGTGGCCTGGCTTGGCGGCGGGCACCTTTCATGCTGCTCACTGAGCCTGCCCTTGGCTGAGGCTCGCTCGCTCCATCGCTCGCTTAGTCTGGAACAGCCAGAAAGAGGCCCTCTAGTGGCTTGCCAGCCAGAGGGTCTCTAGTCAGTGACGCACGCATACGCGACTTGGCCGGCGTGCCGTGTCGTGCTGCGCATGTGTGCGGTGTGTCCGTCCTCCTCTGTTCGCCTGCACGTGGTGGCGCGGTCGCCGTCGTGGAGGAAAGCGTGGTGGCTGGGGCTGCAGTGCAGCAGGCGCAGGCAGGACGACGAGGACACACACGGACACCCGCACGGAAGAAAGGATTCGGTGGCGGGTGGGTGGAAGCAGCAGACCAAGTGTCAGGGTGAGAAATTGAATGAGTTGCAAAAACTACAGAAGCCACATGTCGGGGAAAAAACATATTAAAGAATCAGGCTTTTATTTAGCTGCCCAACTATGGTTCTCAGATGCCTAACAGGTGTTAATGTTTGCATTATACGCTCCTCTCTCCACCCCAAAAGAAAGAAAAACAATCATAAAGATTCTTTGGCACTCAATCTTAAATGCATGCATGTATATGGAACTGAGAGTCAATTCCCATAGCCTGGGTAGTACAGCAGTGTGAGTTGACTCAAGCAGTGTAACATAGCTGCCTGTGCATTGTTACAAGGTGTTTCAAGAGAGTTTTACCATGAGTTCTGCTTGCTGGCATGCTCGTTTTTGCACTGTGAAAGCTTGCCTTGTGATATCAGTTTACGCTGAAGTGCTCCTATAACAGCTCCATCTCAGAAAAACCTGCAGTCTTAGCTTTAACAAGTGCCTGTGGTATCCTGCTAAAGACACAAAGTTTGGCAATAAAAATGGGGGAGGGGGTTATATGCCAGGACCTTTGGAGATTGTCTCTTGCTTGTGAGGAAAAACCTAAGTATAATGTAGTGTGTATCATCATTGCATCATAATTCTGTTGTTTGAGATACAAGCCAACTCCACAGGGTTGTTGCTTGTGAGGAAAAACCTAAGTATAATGTGGTGTGTATCATCAATCATTGCATCATAATTCTGTTGTTTGAGGTACAAGCCAACTCCACAGGGTTGTTGCTTGTGAGGAAAAACCTAAGTATAATGTGGTGTGTATCATCATTGCATCATAATTCTGTTGTTTGAGGTTCAAGCCAACTTCACAGGGTTGTTGAGAGGAAAAAACACATGTGTGTCAGTCAGATGTATGCTGGGAGAGCGGCGGCGGGGGGGGCACTGCAGGGAGGTGCAATTTCAGTGCTTGCCCCAGGCGCCATTTTCCCTAGTTACGCCTCTGGCCACAATAGAACATCATCCTAAATTATGTTTTAAAAGGTTTTGTAAATTGTGGACAATGCAAGTCATTTAATGGTGCTAGAGAAAAACATGCTGTTCTGGTAGCTCCAGGTCTTAACACTCACATCCATTTTGGAGGATGAATACAACTGAAGGAAGTCCGGGCGGGTGCGCGGCTGGGGGAGTCAGTCATGTGACTTGCCTCTGGGAGGCCCCCCAAGGCAGTGGGCCCCCAGACAACTGTCTCTCCTTGCCCTATTATAGTTACGCTCCTGTTTCTCTGTGTATGAATATGTGGGTACATATAGATAGGTATAAGCCCTGTTCAGGCATTATGTTATACAAGTGTGCAGATGTCTCTGCACAGGTGCATGATTTTTTGTGTGAATGACATACATGGTACAGACAGGAAGTGTACTGCTGCATCCATGATCAACATAACATGTGAAGAAGTATACCTATGAATACTCATCGTATGAGTTTTGAACATAGCATGTGACTTGGGCTATAGTTAGATATATAATCTCAACTAACACTTCATGCATCTGGTGAAGTGAAATCTAATCCAGAAAAGCTTATATCATACTAAATCTGTTAATATTTAAAATACCACTATAACTTTGTTGTTATTTCACATATTCCACAAGTCCTTTGCATGGAGCTCAGGCTCTAGGTCAGCAGCCTGGCTACCTTCATCAGGGCTGGCTGCATTCTTAGCAGCACTATTAGCTGAAGAGATAAAGCTCTCAGACTTTCTGTCTCAAAGAAGTCAGTGATAAGCTAGGACAACATTGCCATCTTGTGAGGATTCTCTAAAGTGACTGCAATAGCAGAGGGAGAGAAATGCTTATGGTTTCCATAAGCAGCACTTCAAATCCCATGATTCACATGTCAGTCAGTCACAGTCTTTATTACAGTCTTTGGCCAATAAAACAACATCTAAAACAATATAAAATTTTAAACATAGCCATATTAATAACATAACTGTACATTGGATCTAACCATTAGTGAGCAGAGTGCAATGAACTCGTATTGCAGAACAACAGAATTTTGCTACTGTGTGTGTGATAGATGAATTCACATCTATTAGCAGATATTTAGCATAGAATTTGTCTGATCGACCTGGCAGGTTATAAAGAAGAGGGTCAATTAACCTTCGCTTAAGGGCTATATAAAAGACACACCGCAGGAGCACATATGCAACTGATTCAATCTCATCAGAGTTACAGGGGCAATATCTCTGCTGAACTGGAATTCTATTGTATCTACCAGCCAAGAATTCTGAAGGGAGGGCATTCACATATGGGCCCTCGAAAAGGCCCATCTGTGTTTGAGCAGGAGAATAATTCACATGGGCTAATTCACATGCACATTGAATCATTCTCTGTGCATGATTCCTGGGTGAATCAACCCACAATACATTTGCAACTGAATACCTCAATTGAAAAGTATTGTGGTTTTAGTCAGGGTTTTAAAAAAAACCACAAATATTTTAAGACTTTAACACACAGGCTTTACATATGTAGCAGAACGTAAAACAAATCGCAAATTTATTTCAGTCCAATAAATACCAAGTAAGCTCAGCTATGATGCCTATATTGAGTTCAAAGTGATGTTAACTGTTTAGAAAAGCCAAGGAGCTCTTGCCTCCTGCTCCGGGAGGGGGGGGGACCACCTTCTGTAACATGTTTTGTTTGTTTTAGTTTTGTAAACTGCTTTGGTTGCCACGGCAAAGGCAGAAAGGTGGTGTATAAATGCAATAAATACGTAAGAAAGCTCTGTCAGGGTGCCAGTTTTCAAAATACTTTATATAGCAAAAGATATGAGAAAATTGTTCCCTGTTCCCAAAGGTCTCACAATCTAAACAAATGCACGCATGCGCGCGCACACACATACACACGGAGATGCCAGCAACATGCCACTGGAGAGAGGCTGTGCTGGGCTGGAAAGGTAAAGTTTCTCTCCCTTGCTAAATATAAGAGAGCCACACTTTAAAAGGAACTTCATTGCTAGGATTGTCCTTGTGGCAGGGCAAGCAGGGCAATCACCCCAGGCCCCACTCTAATAACACCCATAAAATTTAACTGGAAGGGGTCCCTAAAATGACGCCTGGGGGTTTGCCATCAGCAACTGGATAGCATGTGCTTCAGCAAGCTTCAACAAGCAGAATCCCCTAAGGTGTGAGGGTGCAACATTTCAGATAAACAAGGGGACAAAGTAGAACCAGGAGTAGAGTAGATGGACAGCTGGTCAAAAAGGTCAAATGGCGGTAAGGGAGACACCACATGCCAACGCCAGGTAAGAGACTCAGCATATAGGTGTTTATATACCCAGGTCTGCTCAACTTAGGTCCCCAGCTGTTTTTGGACTACGATTCCCATAATCGCCAGCCACAGTGGCCAATAGCCAGGGATTATGGGAGTTATAGGCCAACATCTGTGGAAGGGCCAAAGTTGAGCAGCCCTGATATATCAATGCCAGAAGCCTCCAAGCCAGGATGGGCAAGCTGGAGTGCTTGGTTGCTAATGAAAGCATAGATATAGCGGGCATAATGAAAACCTGGTGGAACTGTGAGAAGCCAAATTTCTAGACATGCTAAATGATTGTGCCTTAGAACAGTAGATAACAGAACCAACCAGAGAGAAGGCGACCTTGGACTTAATCCTGAGTGGTGCTCAGGACCTAGTGTGAGATGTCAGAGGTGGAGAACTATTGGGGAATAGTGACCACAGTGTGATCCAATTCAGTCTATATGTGAGTGGAGCACTACCAAGGAAGTCCAACACAGATGAGTTGGACTTCAGAAAAGGAAACCTCAAAAATGAAGTGACAAGTAAAAAGGAAGCTGAAAGGGAAAGTCAGGAGGGTCAAATCACTCCAGAAAGCATGGAACTTATTCAAAACCACAATAATACAAGCTCAGTTGGAACGTATGCCAAGAAGGAGGAAAGGTCCCACCAAGTTTAGGAGGATGCCAGCATGGCTAACAAGTAGAGTCGGGGAAGCAATAAAAGGGGAGAAGACTTTCTTCAGAAAATGGAAGTCCTGCCCAAATGAAGAAAACAGAAAGAGACGTAAACTCTAGTAAAAAGAAATGCAAGGAGACAATAATGGATGCAAAAAAGAGAGTTTGAGGAGCATATAGCTAGAAGTGTCAAGGGGAATAACAAAAACTTCTTTAAATATATCAGAAGCAGAAAGGTTTCCAAGGAGATGATTGGACCTGAAACCCTCGGGAGGCAGTTGGTGTGAAAGAGATTATTAAAGAGGATAAGGAGATTGCAGAGGAGCTGAATGAGTGGCAGAGGATACTTACTGGCCATATACCCACTCTAGAACTGAGCTTCTCAGGCTTGGAAGCTGAAGAACTGGGCCAATCTGAGGTGACATGATAGGATGTTTTAAATTGTCTTGAAAAACGAAAAATTAACAAATCGCTAGGGCCAGTTGGCATCCACCCAAGAATTCTGAAGGAACTCAAATGTGAAATTGCTGATCTCCTAGCAAAAAAAAATGTAGCTTGTCCCTACAATCAGGCTCTATACCAGAGGTCTGGGAAGTAGCTAATGTAACTTCCACTTTTGAATAGGGATGCAGGGGGATGCAGGAAATTACAGGCCAGTTAGCTCAACTTTGGTACTGGGTAAATTGATGGAAGGCATACTTAAGGACAAAATTGGTAAGCATATAGAAGAACAGGCCTTGCTGAAGGAGAACCAGCATGGCTTCCACAAGGGCAAGTCTTGCCTCGCTAACCTTTTGGAGTTCTTTGAGAGTGTCAACAGGCATGTGGGTAAAGGTGATCTGGTTGACATAGTATACTTGGACTTCCAAAAAGCTTTTGACAAGTTCCCCAAAGGCTCCTGAGTAAACCTAACAGTCATGGGATAAGGAGAAAGGTTCATGTGTGGACTGGTAACTGGTTGAAGGACAGGAAACAGAGGGTAGAAATAAATTGACAGTTTTCACAATGGAGGGAAGTGGGGTCCCCCAGGAATCTGTACTGGGACCAGTGCTCTTTAACTTGTTCGTCAATGATCGAGAAGTTGGGGTATGCAGCAAAGTGGCCAAATTTGCAGATGACACTACACTATTTAGGGTAGTAAAATCCAAAACAGATTGTGAGGACCTCCAAAATGATCCCTACAAACTGGGTGAGTGGGTGGCAAAATGGCAAACACGGTTCAGTGTAAGCAAGTGTAAAGTAATACATATTGAGGCACAAAAACCCAACTTCACATATATACTGATGGAGTATATACAGAGTACATACACTGATGGTCTGAACTATCAGTGACTGACCAGAGTTGAGATCTTGGGGTCATGGTGGACAGCTCATTGAAAGTGACAACTCAGTGCACATCAACAGTTAAATAAACATGGACAGAAGGCATTCCCACAGGACCTAGGTGAGACTGTCAGCAGCCAGATCACTCATGAGAATTAGGAATGGACCCTATGTCTACATCATGAGATGCAGCCTGGATGACCTCCATGCATTCTACAGGTCTATGGATCCAGCATCATATCAGCTTCATAATTACACCCCACCAGACTTCTGGTATCCAGCCAGGTGGTTTCATGTCCTGTACGATTGCCCTAGATGGCCAATTGCAGTGGTCAGGATAATAGTCTATCACAGTGAGTGGAGTCATTGGCAGTTCTGCCTTCAACCATTAGCATATGTCCAGCTCTGGACTGGCTCCAAGTTCAGAGTCCCTTTTTGGCCCACGCATTGGCGTGCCACAAGTTGGGCGGGGACACATGTGTTAGTGCATGGGGGAGTGCCAGCAGTTAATTGTTAGTGCATCTATGCATGCCTCAGTTCCAGCAATGGATCCAGAAGGAGGTCATGTGCCAAACTAGTGTGATGCTAGCCTAACAAGGGATCAAGGAGGCATAGCTGCCTCAAGCCTCTCCCGGGAGATGACACAGCCCCGAAGCAAGCCGTTTGCTAGCCGTTGCTTCCAGAAGTTATTTTTGCCAGCTGTAAGATGGAGTGGCCATCTTGGAAATGGGGAAACCGGCTCCCATTCCAAGAGCTGATTCACTGTTGCCATTGTAAACCCAGATGCCTAAATTCTCAGCTGCCGATGACATCACTGTCCTGCTAGATGGAGGGATGGAGTGTTTGAGCCACATCTCTGGAAGTTTTGCCATTGCATTCCTGTGAAGCATCAGAGACACAAGCGATTGGTGCTGCTAGTCAAACAAGTAAAACTACCTCTCAGAGTTGGCATGGACTATATATACACATAGCCCCAGCTCCTGAAAATACCAAAGCCCTGTAGCCCACTGTTTCCCCCTCAAGAAACACTTGCTTGAACTCTTTTCCAAAATTGTATCCTGACAGTTGCTACTGCTCCCCCATTGGAGTTCCCGCATCACAACAATGCAGTGTTATTCCCTGTACAGCTCAAACCCTTCCCGGCAACATTGTCTTTGTACTATATGCTTGCTGTTATGGCTTTACGTTTACTTTTATGGTTTGCTTTTATTGGTTAGGCACATGCTTTTCAATTGCTTCACATTTAGTGCCTTTTATAATTTTGGAGTTTTTCTTTAATTCATTAGTAGGGATGTGCATGGAACTGGTGGGGGCCAGTTCAAAGGCGGGGAGACACCTTGAAGGGTGGGGGAGGGTGCTCTTACCCCTCCCGCCACGTTCCCCCTGCTAGCGCTGCACTTGAAAAGTGTTCAGCGTGGCAGCAGCATACCTCCATGCTGCCCCATTCCCTCATCGGACCAGAAGTGACAAGAAGTACCCCGTGCACATGCGCATGTCAGCGTGATCATGTGCATGTCTCACATGTGCCAGTTGTGTGCGTGAGCAAGTGCACTCTCCTCTGCCCTTAAAGGTGCCCCTTGCCTTCGAACCGGCGGAACCTCCGGTCATTCAAACCTATTGCGAGGCCTGCAAAAGGTACATGGGGACAGGTCACTTAGCAGGCAGTGGGACAAATACCCCCAGGTTCACCAGCTATCACACAAATTGAAAGGGGATTAGACTCACACCTTTCCCTCTTTTGGGAATGTCTAAGCAGACCCGAGTTAGGCACTGAGAATTAGGGGTGTGCACGGAACCAGCTGGCCTGGTTCAGTTTGGGTGGGAACTGCACCTGAACCTGACTGGGCCAGTTTGGTCCGGCACCCCCCGAACAGCCCTCCAGTTTGGTTCGGTCGGGGGGGGGGTCGTGAAATAGATAGATAGATAGATAACCTGTAGCCCCTTCGGGGGGCTTCCTAAAAGTTGCAGGGGGGCAAAGGTTCCCCCTCCCCCCTCCGGCCTCTTAATTCACTACCACGGCCCGGCCCGGGCTGATTTTCTGGTCTGTTCAGGCTTGCAAAGATCGGTGTGGTGGCCATTTTGGAGGCTGCTGTGCATGTTCCCTGCTCCTTGCAGGGACCATATGAGCATGCGCGGTGGCCATTTTTTAAAAATAAAATATTTCTAAATGGTCGCCAAAAACAAAATGGCCACCACGCAAGCTCAAATGGTTCCTGCGAGGCCCTAGGCCATGCCAGGCCTCACAGAGGCCTTTCGAGCATGCACGGCAGCCTCCAAAATGGCCCGAACGGGCCAGAAAATCAGCCCGAGATGGGCTGCGGCAGTGAATTAAGAGGACGGTGGGGGAGGAGAAACCTTTGTGGACCCCGCTCCACGTGGCCTTTAGGAAGCCCGCCAAAGGGGATACAGGTTTTAAAAATTATGTTAAAAAATAATTTTTTTTAATCGCCAACTGGGGAGGGGGGTTCGATTCAGCCGGGCCAGACCAAACCAAACCCCCAAACCCCAAATCCCCCGAACCAGTTCGCACATCCCTACTGCGAATGCTACTCCCTTCCCCAATAAAAGGGTTAATGGGCCATAGGGAGATGCGCTCATTTAAAATCCTGATTGGTTTACTGGGTCCTTCTGATCCAACAGATAAGTCCTTGCACATCCATTCAAGCCATTTACATACAGATTGTTCTTGACCTTTTCACGCCATTGTGCTAACACTAGCACAGCCAACAAAGACAATGAATTCTTTTGATATGCACAGGAATTCCCCCCCAACACCAGGCAGGAGGAGGTAGTTTGCCCCCGGGCACATTTTGGGCTATAACTGGCACTAGTTTCATGAACCAGTGTGCTTCTCTTGGTCTCTACACCTTGGAGCCACCTGCTGTTTGGGCAATTGACCTGACACCTGCCAGAACATCAGGCCGCGTCTTGGTCTTTGCGCCATTCCTGCTCTCAGCCTCCAGATCAGCCTTCCTTGCTGGCCCGATCTTCCCAGCATGCCTTGCTGCTATGAGAAGCTGGCTACACCAGAACAGACACCTTTGGGATTTCCCCTGCTGCCTAACCCCTGAACAGCGTTCATTTCTCCGCTGCTGTCTCCCTGCTCCAAGTCCGTTCCTGAGGAAAGAGGTACTTTGGTTGCACCTGAGCCATAAGGAAGAAGTGAGGTAGTATAGTAACCAATGCACCTCTCTGGGTTTTTCCCTATCCCTGTTCTTTCCTAAATCTAGAAACCTGTTTCTCTAAAGCCTCCTTTTCCCTAGGCAGCCGGGAGTAATCTAATTCAGACACCAAGCTAAATTGCCTCTTTGCAAGTTTCCTAGTGACATATTTTAGTAATAATATTGCCTTTTATCTATTACAGTGCACACCATATTTAATCTTTGCATGCAAGTTTACTATATTAATATTCACATTGACCCTACTACAGATGGCCAGCCCAGAGTAAATGTGTGGGATGGAGAAGTAGCTCTGCACTCAGACTGTCCTGACTTTGCAGATGAAGACTCCTTTACTTCTCCTCTTGGCTGGTCTTTTCTACTCTCTGATTTGGTCCCAGCCAATGCACCTTGGAGCTTGGCCATGCCACAGTGTCCCTTGAGTCATGATCCAGATCATGCACTCACTGAAGCATTTGATTGGTCAATTTTCTATTGAGAGTGGATAGAGAGACGTTTTTCTTCCCCTCTCATAACACTAGACTAGGGGCTATCAGCTGAAACTGATTGCCAAGAAACATAAGAATAGCCCTACTGGATCAGGCGGAGGGCCTATCTAGGGCAGCATCCTGTTTCACACAGTGGCCCACCACATACCTCTGGGAAGCCCATAGGCAAGAACTGACGGCATGCCCTCTCTCCTGATGTTGCTCCCCTGCAACTGGCATTGAGAGGCATCTTGCCTCTGAGGCTGGAGGTGGCCTATCGCCCTCAGACTAGCAGCCATTGATAGACCTGGCCTCCATGAAATTTATCTGAATCACTCTTAAAGCCATCCAGGCTTCTGGCAGTCACCACATTCTGTGTCAGAGAATTCCACAAGTTGATAGATTATTTATTTATTTACATTTTATATCCCACTCTTCCTCCAAGGAGCCCAGAGCGGTGTACTACATACTTAAGTTTCTCTTCACAACAACCCTGTGGAGTAGGTTAGGTTGAAAGAGAAGCCCAGAGTCACCCAGCAAGTATGATTATGCGCTGTGTGTAAAAGTACTTCCTTTTTTTGGTCCTAAATTTCTTGGTAATCAGTTTCAGCGGATAACCCCTGGTTCTAGTGTTATGAGAGGGGAAGAAAAATGTCTCTCTGTCCACTCTCTCCACACCATGCATGATTTTATCCATCCATCTATCATGTCTCCCCTCAGTCATCTTTTTTCTAAACTAAAAAGCCCCAGGTGTTGCCTCATAAGGAAGGTGCTCCATTTACTATTGGGGCATCCCCTTTTGGGGTAACGCTCCATGCATTCATAGTTACCTGAATAGGTCTAGGGCAGCAGACCGACAGATATAGGTGCGGATTCAAGATCAGTACAGGAATCTAACAGTCAACAGATAATTGGTGATTTCAGCTTTTTCAGGTTTGTAATTATAATCAGAAGAGGAAGAAATAAAAAAAAACAAGGAAGACCCAGCCCTGCTGTGATGTGACCTTGCTTAGCCATAAATAAATATATTTTTTAAATAAAGAAAGCACATTCTTGGCTTCTGCTTACCATGCAAAGCTCCTATTAAATGTAGGAATAAATCTCCAGAATCCTGCTGGGTGCTGGCACTGCAGATGGTGTGGGTGATAGCAAGTGCTGCAACTGTGAAGCTTCTTCAGATGAATGATAATTAGGCACTTCAACTAACAAAAAGTTCACAAAATAGTTAGCTGTCTATGTGGAGCAAGCTGTACCATTCATCACTTGTCATGTCATAGAACAATAGCCAAGAGAGGCCCATAACATGCTTGCAATTACACTCCATAAAACAATCAAAACAGAAATGAATGGTCTATCTAGGGAAGAAGAGCATTTTCCCAGGTGTGAAATTGCAATGGGGGGGGGGCTTAGAAAATGCACTAACATCACATCAAAACCTTAATTTTGAGGTGGAAGGCAGGCGGGGGACAGGGGATGTGTGATTGGGCACCAGAACAGAGAGACACATATTTATTGCATTTATTATGCAATAAACCTATGCAAAAAGACAGTGGCAGCCCATACTAACTGAGCCATGCAGGTTGGTCATTTGTGCGGTGGGGGAGGGAAATTCCCATACAGGTGAATAACCAGGATTTGGGATTTCTTTCTCCTGCTGGACAAATGACCAGTCCACACAGCTCAATTATAGCCAAGACAGGACCAGAAGGCAGGGAGAGACCGGCTGCCAGTACCCAAGCATCTAGGGCTCATTTATTGCTCGTTCAGCTTGTTAGTATGGGCCGCTACTGCAAAAGGACCTTCTACTAGAAGAGCCCCTGGTGGCGCAGTGGTAAAACTGCCGCCCTGTAACCAGAAGGTTACAAGTTCGATCCTGACCAGGGGCTCAAGGTTGACTCAGCCTTCCATCCTTCTGAGGTCGGTAAAATGAGTACCCAGAATGTTGGGGGCAATATGCTAAATCATTGTAAACCGCTTAGAGAGCTCTGGCTATAAAGCGGTATATAAATGTAAGTGCTATTGCTATTGCTATTGCTATTGCTATTGCTATTGCTACTAGGGGTGTGCGAACTGGTCCGGTTCGAACCCCGGTTCAACTTCATCTGGGGAGGTTTGAGTGGTCTGGGTTTGAACTGGACCAGCCCCGCAAAAAGGAATGCCAATCCAAGTTCAAACTAGACTGGTGAGGTTTCCCCTTTATTAGTAAAGGGGCAGGGATGGGGGGTTTCCTAGAGCTAGAGGGTATGGGAGGGGAATCAGTACTACTTACTTTAGTCGGCAGTGGTGGCTCTACTCCACCCCTGCTGGCCTCCTCCAGAGTAACCCAAACTGGGTCAGAGAAAGCCCAAACTGGGCCACAGCCAATCCGGGCTACCCTGGAGAAGCCTAGGAAGGGTGGGAGGAGCCTCTGACTCCCCCCAATGCTGACAATTAAAGTAAGTAGCCCTGACTCCCGCTGCCTTCTAGCTCTAGGAAGCCCCCATTGCCCCTTTATTCATAAAGGGGAATCCTCACCAGATTCCCTTTTACAAGTAGACACCCGAACTGGTTCGTGAACAGGTTCGAACCGGTGAACAGGTTCAACCAAACTGGACCAGGCCAGGACAAATCTGTTCAGATTCAAATTGAACAGGTCTGGACAGTTCCATGTACATCCCTACCTTCTACAGCCTTTGGGTTATGGGCGGAGAGATAAAATAACATTTTAATAGGTTATTTCTCTCAACCATTGCCCCTGACCTTCTGTGGTTTCTCAAAGCTTTCTTTTTGCACTATTTGTGCTGGAACACACATTTCAAAGCTCAAATCACCTGCTGAGCAAGTGTCAGTTTTCTAATGAATCCGTGGGAAGATGGCTAAGTGATGAGGAGCAGACATTGAAAAGCGCACATGAAATTGCAACACTGTGCTCAGATCTTCCCCTGCCCCTTATGTTTACAATGGGATATTTTACTAACTAATAGAAAAACCCAGATTAACTGAATTTCTTCCAGAAAGGTCTCTTTCAAAGGTTTGCTTTCTGCATGAGGGTCTTCCGTGAGCTTGTCAAAATAAATAGGTTCTTTTGAATGTCTACAAATTAGGGAAATGGCTCTCATTAGGTTATGTGCTAATTAGGGATGTGCAAAAAATTTTGGGCACAGATCGATCTGTGCCTGAAATGAGCAATTTTGGGTGATTCGGGGCCGAACCGAATCACCCCCGATGTCCCCCGATATTTTTCAGGGCCGAGCCGAATCACCCAAATTTTGGGGCCAAAAAATTCGGGTGATTCGGCTCATGGCTGATTTGGGGGGATTTTTTGAAGTTTTAGTGACTTTGGGGCAGTTTGGGGGCATAGAATGGGATCTGGGCAAAAAGAGTGGGGTGGGGTGGTAGTGCCTAATGGGTGGAGGCTACCACCCCAATTTAAGTGGGATTGGGCAAAGGGGTGATTTTGGGGGGATTTCTGAAGTTTTTGTGTCTTTGGGGCATTTTGGGGGCAGAAAGTGTATCTGCCCCAAAAGGGTGGGGTGGAGTGGTAGTGCCTAATGGGTGGCAGCTAACACCCCAATTTCAGGGGGATTGGGCAGAGGGCTGATTTTGGGGGAATTTTTGAAGTTTTGGTGTCTTTGGGGCAGATTGGGGGCAGAAAGTGGATCTGCCCCAAAAGAGTGGGGTGGGCTGGTAGATAGTGCCTAATGGGTGGAGGCTACCACCCGTCCCCAATTTCAGAGTGATTGGGCAGAGGGCCGAATTTTGTTGAATTTCTGAGGTTTTTCTTCATAAAGTGCTTTGTGGTAGATTGATTCATTTATCATATTCATAGTAAATGCGAGTTTGAAAAAGTGAAAGTGGGGTCATGAGAGTTCTTTAATTGAAAAAAATCTCATTTGCTATCATTGAATGAGAATTCACACCTCAGAAAATAAGGGAATAACATCCCTTCAGAAAAACTTCTGAGGTGTGAATTCTCATTCAATGATAGCAAATGAGATTTTTTTCAATTAAAGAACTCTCATGACCCCACTTTCACTTTTTTCACACTCTCACTTACTATGAATATTGAATGAATCAATCTACCACACTGCACTTTATGAAGAAAAACCTCAGAAAATCAACAAAATCCGGCCCTCTGCCCAATCACTCTGAAATTGGGGACGGGTGGTAGCCTCCACCCATTAGGCACTATCTACCAGCCCACCCCACTCTTTTGGGGCAGATCCACTTTCTGCCCCCAATCTGCCCCAAAGACACCAAAACTTCAAAAATTCCCAAAAAATCATCCCTCTGCCCAATCCCCCTGAAATTGGGGTGTTAGCTGCCACCCATTAGGCACTACCACTCCACCCCACCCTTTTGGGGCAGATACACTTTCTGCCCCCAAACTGCCCCAAAGACACAAAAACTTCAAAAATTCCCAAAAAAATCACCCCTTTGTCCAATCCCACTTAAATTGGGGTGGTAGCCTCCACCCATTAGGCACTACCACCCCACCCCACTCTTCTGCCCCAGGCCCCACTTTCTGCCCCAATCTGCCCCAAACTGCCCCAAAGACACAAAAACTTCAGAAATTCCCCAAAAATCACCCCTTTGCCCAATCCCCCTGAAATTGGGGTGGTAGCCTGCACCCATTAGGCACTACCACCCCACCCCACTCTTTTTGCCCAGATCCCATTCTATGTCCCCAAACTGCCCCAAAGTCACTAAAACTTCAAATATTCCCCAAAAATCAGCCGTTTGCCCAATCCCCCTGAAATTGGGGTGGTAGCTTCCACCCATTAGGCACTACCACACCACCCCAAAATTTTGCCCCTGGGCCCCTTTTTTCCCCCAAATTGATTTGGATTCGGGTTAAATCCGAATCCGAACCGAATCAAGGGTGATTCGGGTGGCCCATATTCGGGCACAAAACAGAACAGGGGTGATTCGGTTCAGGTCCCGAACCGAATCACGGAAAATCCGAATTGCACACCCCTAGTGCTAATGTCAGGTCTGCTTGTGCCCAGTAGCAGACTGTCAATAGTATAGAATTTTGGTTAGCCTCAGAGGCAGAACGCCTCTCAATACCACAGTTACAAGGGAGCAACAGCAGGAGGGAGGGCATCCCCTCACCTCTTGCCTGTGGGCTCCCCAGAAGTATCTGTTGGGCCACTCTGTGAAACAGGGTGCGGGCCTAGATAAGCCTTGGGCCTGATCCAGCAGGCCTGTTCTTAGGTTCTTATGAGAGAAAGCGGGGGAGAGTGCTGGACAGAGAACGGAATGGGGGCAAATAGAGGCTCTTCAGTTTCTTCTGCTTGTTTTTCGCCCTGGAAACAGATGAAAAGGGCCTCTGTCAGGGCTGGTTAATCTGGTTCAACCCCCCAGCATACCCCACCCAAGGAAGGAGAAATGTCTTGAAAATAAGGGCAGTCATCACACACTCATGGCTCTGAGGTAGATTGGGCCTGCTCCCCTATCACATAGGCCTCAGCTGCTCAGAAGTGGTAGTGTGGCTGCTTCTATCTGACAGTGGCCTTTTCCTTCATTTTGCTTCATTTTACCTCAGAGCTACTAGGTCACAGTGCTCCTGTTACTACACTCCAACTTTGTACCTCATAAGGGAGAACGGCTGCTGAATTCCTTGTAAGGGCCAGAGGCCACAGGGCCTTTAACAATTGCACGACAGGCAGACATTCAACAGGTGCAACTTTGCCTAATGTAAGAGGGTGAAAGCAGAATCTGATGATATTCTGAACTTCAACAGGCATAGTTCCCTTCTCCAAATTTTGGGGGGAACTCAACTGGCTGAGTTTCTGTCTGTAATTCATCTGCTAGAGACAGAGCTGCAGGCATGGTGGAAGCACAGTTATTTCTATCGTTGAAACATTTCTTGCTTCCACCACACCCAGTGCTCTGTGTTTAACAGCTGGATGACAGGAAGAAACTCAGTCAGTGGAGTTTCAGCCAGCAATAGGAGATGGAAATTGCACACACTGAAGTTCTAGCTGTCAGGCAGCTAAAGTACGGCAGAATACCAGCAGGTGCTGCTTGCACCTTCATTTGCTAGGCAAAGTTGCACCCATTGGATATCTGCCTGTCATACAACTGTTAAAAGCCCTGGGCCCTCTGGCCCCAGGGAATGCCCCAGAGAATGGGACAACTACAGTACATGATATACCATTTATCAGTTTGCCTGGAGACAAGCAGTAATTGCTCAGCATTCACTGATGTGCCTTTGTCTGGAGGGATTGGTGACTGCTGAGGAAAATAACAATAATGATATCCTGACACATGCTGCTTACCTCCCTTTATGCTGGTTTCTGTCTGATTAACAACAGGTTCAGGTGAGTGTCCCGTGGGACATTTCAACTGGGCATCCATCCACACCAGCCCATTTGGGACATCTCAGTTAGCAATGATTTTTGTTCCTCTAAACACTGGTCAGCCACTTGCTATATTTGCCACATTTGGCAAATACAGTGATGGCTTGTTTTAAATCCAAGCACTCACATATCTGCCTCTTTATTTATGCCTGGCAATGCTAAAGCAGTATTTTCACTTTCCTCATGCTGGGCACACTTATATTACGTGTGGCACATAAAGGATCCTTCATTTTATCGCACATGTCTTTTTTGCCCTTTTGTGTCTAATCCAGGGAGGCGGTGATGCTGGGTGCCCAAAGCAATGAGGTGAGGGAATGACCTTGATTAGCAGGCTGTTCCCTCCAACGGCAGTACAGGGGAGGAAGAAGCTGCAGTAGTTGGAAGAGGAAGCAGGGAATTCCCTGCCTCCCAGCAGATCAGCTGCCTCTTTTCTCTGCTGGCTGGCTGGCTGGACACTGTAAGTTATCTCTCACCAGCCATAGGCTGTTTTCTTTTCTTTTGGGGGGTGGAAAGGGTCCTGGCTGCTGCTAGATTTGAGTGGCTCAAATCACACTGTCTGTTACCCATGAGTAGTCCCATTGGAAGTAATGGGCTTACTCATGGGTAGCATTTACTGTGTGATTTTTGCAACTAGCATCCTCCCCCCCCCCCATCCTAGATGGCAGCAGCTGCCACTACATTTATTCTCTTTTTGTGCTGATTGTAGATGTTGCCTGCTGAGGTGACAGCACTCACCATATGCTCAGAGGCACATGTTACCGAATTCTTCTTAAACATTGCTGTAATGCTAATCTCCAGTTTTTGCTGTCACTACCAGCCTATGCAGATAGTGGATTGGAGCATGGGGAAACTAGCCAAACTGTTTTTCCATGGTTATGATTTCACAGGGCAGTACAATATCTCATACTGGGCATCCGGTCTCACCCCCCACCCCATGGTGTGAACTTCATGGGACATCAAATTTGCTCACTTTTTGGAGTCCAGTTGGAGCTGCCACTCCCATAACTATCCCTGTAAACCAAAGTTGTTTCATTTAATTAAATATACCATTTATCCTGTTCCTACTCCCAAGGTCTTTAGCAACAGAACATTCAAATGCAGGAAAGGACTGAAGACAATATTTAATGTCAGTTTCTTCAAATATCTATTGGATAGTTTCACATGTAGTGTTATATATAAAATCTTTATATGACTCAATGTGAAACTCTATATAGTTTCCCATTTGCCTGAGTCTATTTTAAATGTGAGTGTGAATGAAATTGGCCTTTCCCCCCTTTTCCTCTCTTTTCCACTAGAGGGCATCAGTGCAACAAAACTGATTGCTCAGAGACCTATACAAGGTAAATAAAATGAGATGAAAAGAAATAACAACACCTTTTATTAGTCTGAATCTTGAACTTTATAGTGCTTTGCATCTTCTAAACATTTTAAAGCAAGTAGGACTGGCCGACCAAAAGACTCTAGACACTTTCCTCCTTTTAGCGAGCATTGATACCAAATCCAACTTAATGCTACCCGAGGGTTGGAAAACTAAGCAAGGTCCTGCCCTCTTCTATCTGTTATAAGATATACCCCACTTTTGACATCTGAGTGAGAGCCAGAGCGGCCCAGTGGTTAAAAGGGAAGGAAAGATTGTGCCGTTGAGTCAGTGTCGACTCCTGGCAACGACAGAGCCGTGTGGCTTTCTTGGTAGAATACAGGAGTGGTTTACCATTGCGTTTCTCCCACGCTGTATGAGATGATGCCTTTGCCATTATCCTGAAGTTAGCATCCACCTCCAAAACCTTCCTATATCACTGCTGCCCAATATAGGTCGGTTGTGCCGTCGAGTCGGTGTCGACTCGTGGCAACCACAGAGCCATGTGATTTGCTTGGTAGAATACAGGAGGGCTTTACCATTGCCTTCTCCTGCGCAGGATGAGATGATGCCTTTCAGCACCTTCCTATATCTCTGCTGCCCTATATAGGAGTTTCCCATATCCTGGGGAACACACCAGCAGGGATTCGAACCAACAGTCTCCTCCTGCTCTCTAGGCAGGTTGCTTCCCCGCTGTGCCATGAGGATGCCTGATCAACAGGTGACTACAAATTTACTAGGCACAGTCTGAGAAGCACACCGGCGGGATTCAAACTAACAGCCTCTTGCTCCCTAGGCAGGCTGCTTCCCTGCTGCGTCATCACAGCCGATCCAGTGGATATCCCAAAAGCAAAACTGTCTGGGTAACATTCCTTTCCCCACCACAATCTCAGTTGTCAGGATACAATACAGACTTGCAAGCATTTTGCCACATTTATCCACTGAAAATCCTGTGAAAAAAATGGGGCTGAGTGTGAACCTCATTCCCTTTCCCATTCAGCCTCCAGAGCTATCCATTGTGAAAGAAAATACACACGCCCACCCCATTCTTCTTCCCACTAGTCTATGACCCAGGCCCACAAATTTTGGGCACTGGTACCATTTCAGGAACCACCTAATGGCGCAGCGGGGAAGTAACTTGCCTAGGGAACAAGATGTTGCCGGTTTGGATCCCTGCTGGTATGTTGTATCAGGCAGCAACGATATAGGAAGATGCTGAAAGGCATCATCTCATACTGCACGGGAGATGGCCATGGTAACCTACTATAATACAGGATCTACCTCCTGTATTCTACCCAAAAAAACCACATGGCTCTGTGGTCGCCAGGAGTCAACACCAGCTCGATGGCACAAATTTGTTTGTTTGTTTGTTTGTTTGTTTGACATATTTGTATACTGCCCAAAACGTAAGTCTCTAGGCAGTTTACAACAAAACAATAAAAACAAGAAGTAAAAAGGTTAAGACATTACAACAATTTAAAATATAAAGGTTAAAACTATTAAAAATCAAACAATTAAAACAGTACCTAATTAAAAGCCTGGGTGAACAAATGTGTTTTGACTGCCTTTTTACAGGTTGTAAGAGATGGGAGGCTCTTATTTCAGCAGGAAATGTGTTCCAAAGCCTCGGGGCAGCAACGGAGAAGGCCCTTCCCTGAGTAGCCACCAGACAAGCTGGTGGCAATTGCAGATGAACCTCTCCTGATGATCTCAATGGGCAGTGTGGTTCATAGTGAAGAAGATGTTCTCTTAAGTATCCAGGGCCCAAGTTGTTTAGGGCTTTATAATCAAGACCTTGTATTTTGCCTGGAAACTTATCGGCAACCAGTGTAGATCTTTCAAGACAGGAGTGATATGGTCTCTCCAAAATGACCCAGAGACCAACCTGGCTGCTGCATTCTGGACCAACTGCAGTTTCCAGACTACGTACAAAGGCAGCCCCACATAGAGTGCATTGCAGTAATCCAGTCTGGAGGTGACTAGCAGATATACTACTGTTCTTAGTTCGTTTATCTCAAGAAACGGACTTTACCTTTCACTTTACCATTTCAGGGGATGAATGTTTATAGTGATTTTTGTTGGAAAGTTAAAGGACTTTGCGCTGTCTCATGCCTCAGACAGTGGAGGACAGACTAGTAAGTCAGAGGGCTAGAAGGTCAAAGACATTTGGTCATCACTTCCCGCTGCTCTGATGCTATCCCTTTGAAATGTAGATTGCTAATCTCAGGGACTTCCTTCCTCCTTCTCTCTCTCTCTTGCTACCTGGCTGTTGACCTTGCAACATGGCAAGTCTCTTGCCCTGCACCATATGTGCAGAGAAGATGGTGAATCCATCTGCATCCATTTAGATAGATAGATTAGAGATCCTAAATCCTCACTTTCCTATCTAGAATGGAGTTCCTTAATAAATGCCTTTTATATTGATTTGAAACTAGCAATTGGCTCCAAGTTAATTTACTCTCAGCACACATGCATGCCTAACTAAATCCGCTGTGTTTTGTGCCTCTGTGCACTCTGCTATATTGAGAAAGGGATTCTCTCACCACAGAGAACTTCCAACAATTTTTGGCAATTTAAAATTTAAATTTCCACCACCCCAAATCCAGAGTTGGAAAATAGGTGGTAGCACTGTTGCACTTACAGCTTTCTGTGATCATCCTTTCTTTATCCCTACCCCCACCCTCCCAAGAGAGTAGGGTAGAATTGCAGTCATTTTTGAATGGAGGAAAGGGTTAGAGTCAGGGTGAGGGAAAAGGGCTGGCCTTCTGGAAGCAAATATGCATTGTCCCCTTTGCTAAGCAGGGTCTGCCCTGGTTTGCATTTGAATGGAAGACTAGATGTGTGAGCACCATAAGATATTCTAGGGGCTGGGGCCACTCTGGAAAGAGCAAGTTCCCTCCCTGGCATCTCCAAGATAGGGCTGAGAGAGATTCCTGCCTACAACTTTGGAGAAGCTGCTGCCAGACTGTGTAGACAATACTGGGCTAGATGGACCAAGGGTCTGACTCAGTATAAGGCGGATTCCTTCCTATGTTCCTCTGTTAGCGTACAGTCATGAACATATTGTTGCACTCTCCCTATGGAGAATATTCCTGCCAATTTTCCTTTCCTTTCCTCTGGCAACACCAATAAAACTAGATTTTGTCTGGTTTTTGGTGTGTTCTTAAAACTCTAAAAAGCTTTTAAAATACCATTGCAAATTTGGCCACTGCAGGCCCATGGTCAGGACAATAAAAGCATGATCACACACTGGAAACTGATATATAAACTTTTATATATCTAGGGGTGTAGACCTTGTCAAAAATCACCACAAGCATCCCCCGCCGCCCGGTACCAATGATGACCCCAGCTGGCTGCTACACTCTAGGTGCCTGGCCATTTGCTTCTCTTCAGCCTACCTTTCAACTCAGTGGCTGAGGGATTCGAGTATGCACTGATGTCTCTCTGCTGCTAACATGAAACAGCACGAGTACTACTACAGTATGCAGCCTTCAGCCCCTACTAATTCGATTTGGGGAGTTTTGTGTGTGTGCGAGGCTGCACCTCATTTTGTTTCAGGGATTATTATTCAAGACGTTTTATCTCTGTGAAAAACAGAAACAGACACTACAATGCAACTGTTGGAAGTGAAGGACTCTGCGCTGTCTCATGTCTCAAAGACAGAGGGGGACAGATTAGAGGGCTAGAGGGGTCAAGACACTGGTCATCCCTTCTCTACTGCTCTGACACTATCCCTTTGATATGTAGATTGCTACTCTCAGGGACTTCCCTCCTTCCTGCCTGTCTTGCCACTTCCTCTTCCTCTTTCCCTTTCTTCTCCCTTGCAACACCCACGCTTCTCTCTCCCTGCACCATGTGTGCAGAGATGCAGAATCCATCCCTCTGCATCCAGCTTGCTAGATAGATTAGAGATCCTATCTCTCCACTTTAATATCTAGAATGGAATTCTCCAATAAAGATTCTTTATACTGATTTGAAACTATGAACTGGCTCCAAATTTCTTTTACTCTCAGCATACACGCATGCCTAAGCAGACTCTGCTTTGTGTCTCTGTGCACTCTGCTGTAATAGAAGGGTATCCCTTACCAGAGAGAATTCCCAACAACAAACATGAAAATATAAGAGATCCATATGAACCAATAACGTCTCTAAAGAGGAAAACACAGAAAAATCAAGATTAATACAAAATTGAACAATTTGTTCTAGTAAGAACTAATCAGCCTACTTTCCTTTCACTGTCTCTACATTTGGACTAAAAAGAAATTGGTGCACATCAAGGTCCACAAGTTATAACTCTTGCGCCTCAAATGTTCATGTGTCCGCCATCTTGGCTTGGGGTGGATGTCATCATTACAAACTGCACCATTGAGGTGTCCCTGTGTGTCACTCACTACAGCTGTTCCAAATTTGGTTCGAATTGGTTAGAGAGTCCTCAAGTTAGTGCAGTTATGCCTCAAAGTTTTATGCACCCGCCATCTTGGAACTAATCTGACTCTTGCAAGCATTGCAAAAAGTGCCTCTCCTCACACTCCTTGAAAAGCTTGCAAGACACATGAGAGAGGAGAAAACCTCTCCCTTGCAGGCTTTGAAAGTGCATAGGAAGCGGGTGGTGGAGGAGAGGTTGCCAGCAGCCTGCTCTTCTCTTGTCATGCAAGTGTTACTCCTAGTTAAGCTTGCAAGGGTTGGAGCAGTCCAAAGCAGTTGCCCTCATGGCGGCAGTGAGGGGCATTGGGCTGCCACCTCTGGGGGTCTTCCAGGTATGCAGGAACCCACTCTTCCATTCTTCCTGGCCCTCTTTTGGCATCCAGGAGCTCCCCAAACATCCCTGTTTACTTACAGAGGTAATATATAAGTCAGTTTTCCTTACTCCACAGGAAAAGCCACAGTGTCTTGCAGAACACATAGAGGGGCCTAATGAGCCTTTATATGAATATGAAGGACATGCAGGAGAAGCATCAGCATGCCCTTGAGTGATGGGGAGGGGACTTTCCCAGCATGACCAGCATTATCTTGTATAGGAGCAGCTTAGATGGGCTTCGGTTCGTCTGAACT
Source organism: Hemicordylus capensis (assembly GCF_027244095.1). Classification (NCBI taxonomy): domain Eukaryota; kingdom Metazoa; phylum Chordata; class Lepidosauria; order Squamata; family Cordylidae; genus Hemicordylus; species Hemicordylus capensis. Next base: position 40,229,569 of record NC_069660.1, on the reverse strand, counting down.
GGCCCCAGGACAATTCCAAATCGGCTCTTTGTCCATGTCCAGGTCTAGCAAGGAAGCTGGAGGCATGATCTCACAAAGGGCATGATCTCAATCACTAAAGACCCAGCTTTTCAGCCTGGCTTTTAATAATATCTAATAGGGTTTGAATGGTTTTTTAAATGAGTTTTATATTAAAATTTTATCTGATTTTATTTTATACTTTATGTGAACCACCTTGAGCCATTCTGGGATGGGCAATATATAAATAAAATAAATAGAAATAATAAATAATATGAAGAAGAAGAAGAAGAAGAAGAAGAAGAAGAAGAAGAAGAAGAAGAAGAAGAAGAAGAAGAAGAAGAAGAAAATTGGAGCTGTAGAACCAGCAAAACTGGTGCCAGCTGACAGTATTATGCCCCCTGCAGCCAGCAAGATATCTGTGCCTTCCTTCAGACTAGCTGTGCTCTAGAGGAGGCACCTGATCTGGCCTCCCCTTCCTCCTGAACAGACCCATCAGATGTGAGGCCCCAAGCAGTCAGGCTAGCACTTCACCTTTAGCTGGAGTTCAGCCCTAATGCACCATAGCCTCCACTGCTGGGGTCTCAGAGGCGATGAAGAGGATCATGACGATTGGGCAGGAGCCTGCTGTCAGTGTGTGGGTAATCAAGTCTGTAGCGCTCCAGGGCTGCTCTGAGTCAGTCTCAGTCGGACATTGTTTCATAGCGAGTCAGGCCATTGGTCCATCTAGCTCAGTATTGTCTGCACTGACTGGCAGCAGCTTCCTCTAGGTTTCAGGCTGGAGCCTTTCTACTCTCCAAGTAGAACACCTCTACTTGTAGATGCCAGGGATTGAACCTGGGACCTTTTCTGGGCAAAGCCAATGCTGTACCATTGAGCTACCTATGTCCCACTCCCATCCCTTAAGGGGAATATCTTACCAGAGACAGTGCTCACATGTTGTCACTCATCAAAATACCAACCAGGGAAGATCCTGCATAGCAAAGGGGATAATCCATGCTCACTGCCACAAGACCAGATTTCTTCCCAGGTGGGTTCTAACACCATCAAACCTTTGCATAGCCCTAGTGGTTATAAAACTTCAAAACTTTATTCAGAGACTTCAAACCTGCATTATTTTATATGGCCATAAGATGGCAGTGCAAAAAAACCCTTTCAATTTAATTGAAAGTTAAATTGAACAAAACTTTCAATTTAACGTCATAGTGAGACTTATGTAGGATAGCTAATTGGTTTACACAAGCACAAATGACCCAGGCCTACTCTCACAAGTGATGCTAACGCATTTCTACTTGTACGTCACATTAAAAAAAAACAACCATCCTGTGGATATGATTAAATCTTCTAGCATCTAATGCAGAAAACAAATGTCAATTAAATGACTGAGTCACACTTTATGAACTTTTAGATTAAAATGGTCCAGTGGATATACGTTTTTTGGTTCTTGTGTGCTTGAAGAAGTATAGAATAGACTATTGGAATGTTGCCTTCATCATAGAAAAATACAGCATTCAGGGTCTCCTGGAGGCATTTTCAGGTATAATGTGAGGAATGTGACTTTTTGCAGCGAAAGGGGAAATCTTTTGATTTCCCATATCTTACGGAAGCAACCTAACTTCATTAATTCAAGCTTTTAATGCAATCAAATAATAGCTTAATGCATCTTGCTATCATTAACTGCAGAATACCTCTGCATTCTCAAACACCATTGGTGATAATTTATTATAGAGGAGATAACTAAGAAGAAAGACTGAAGTTCAACACATTGATTTTATGTTATTGGGGGGGATTAGCACCCCAAATCTTAGTGTTGAATCCCTTCCCCCTCAGAAACACAAAGCTGTGAAATGGCTGGTGAGAAAACAAAAGTTTAAGACACCTCCCCCACCACCCAGAAGCAGGGAGAGGAGTGACTGCCTTGAGAGAGTATTCAAGCTGAGAAATGTGCAACTTGTTTTGTTCAAGCCCTCTTCACTTCCTCACCAGTGAGTGTCATTAGCTCCACCCACCTGGTTGTCTATTAAGTGCCATCGAAGTCCTTGAAAATTCCGCTCCACTGAGTTGCATTGGGGCACTTTGAGAGGGTTTGAGCCTCCTTAGATTTTTTTTCTTTCTTTCAGATTTTTGTTCAACCAATGTATCTGTGGTTTACCCAGGGGCGTATCTAGGGTAGGGCAGGCAGGGCATGTGCCCAGGTTGCCACTTGAAGGGGGCACCATTTTTTAAAATTAAAAAATTAGAAAAAAATGGCTGCTGAAAACAAAATGGCCACCGCACATGCTCAAATGGCCTCTGTGAGGCCCTAGGCCATTCCAGGCCTCACAGAGGCCATTTGAGCATGCACGGTGGCCATTCTGTATTCAGTGGCCATTTTAAAAAAACAAAATTTATTTTTAAAAATGGCCACTACACATGCTCAAATGGTCCCTGCGAGGCCCTAGAGGCCAGCAGGGGGAGGGGGAACCTTTGCAGACCCCCCCCCACAGCCTTTAGGAAGCCCCCCAAAGGGGCTACAGGTTATATATATATATATATATATATATATATATATATATATATAAAATGTAAGTCACTGTACACATATTCAGGGCTTGTGTATACTGAGCTGAAGCTTATGAGCTAGGATTGTATTCATTTGCTCTTACTTTGCTTCTTGTGATGAGTTAAATGTGATGTCTTAATAATATGGCTATTAATGGTGAGTTTGTCTTTCAATCAGTGTGAAATCCTCAGTATTAAGGCCCACTGGGAGTTTCTTGCTCTCTTTCTCTCATTTTAACTGTCTTTCTGAAATACTAGAATATATTCCAAGCAGTGACACAGTTTACTCTGCATATCCTTTAATTATTTTCAGAGTATCTGGGAAAAGTCAAATTCTCCACTTATTTTTAAAACTTATGTAATAGTGATGCTACAATGAATAGTAGAGAATTAGACAGGCACTTCTGTTTAGTTTCCCAAGTACACCTCCACATAGTATTTGGGTATTTCATGAGCCCTAGCATACTGAAATTTGTAGTTTTCCAGCATTTTTTGGTCTGTCTATGTCCACTGCTAAATAGTTTTTGAAATATTAAAAGATTAATGAGCTTGACTTGTATTTTTCAGTTGATATTATGGTAAAGTTATCTGAAAGATGGGTGTCAGATGTTTGGACAGAGGGCGCAATTTCAGTGTTTGCCCTAGGCACTATTTTCCCTAGATAAGCCTCTGGAGTTACCCCAAGTTTGCTGGTGCCTCCCTCCCGCCCACAGGTGCCACAGTTATGCTTTTGTAAGGATCATAATATTTCCAGCTCATTCAGAAATAGAGGTAAGATATTAATCTCTCATGTAAACACAATACTGCAGGGGTTCTCAAACTTGTTGACAACTCTAGAACCACAAATGATATGGCTTTCCCCTGCCAAATTCCCAAGAAAACAAGGTGGGAGATATTTCCTCTCCAGAACCCATCCTTCCTTAATCTCAGTGCCAAAACAGGAGCGGCACTAACAGAATACCTTTCTTTCATAGCAGACAAGCATCATACTTCAAGAAAGGCGTGGTTAAGCTCTTCCCTTGTCAGAGTATGATGTAGCAATTTTATATAACGATTGGAACAACAAAGTGGTTGCCAAAGAGATTTAAGGGACTTTTAAAATCAGCTCTGAAGAGTCATTTGTATCATTGGGTATGATTATTGAATTTCACAGAACCCTCAATGTCACAGAATTCTGAACGCAGCAACTGGATGCATTCATGCCTACCTGCCTGGTTTAGAGAAGTAACTGTAGAATCCGGTGAATGAAACCCAAGCAGCATTCTGCTTGACTGGCCTCCTACTTGTGACTCTAGAGTTGTCCTGAGGATAAGCAACTTGCTTATGCCACTTCTGTAATATTAAAGGTCCAGGAACCTTTTCTGGGACAAGAGCTGGAAACTCGTGTTGCCAGCTCTGGACCTGGAGACAGCATTAAAATTTGTTGCATATACACTTCTAAGGCTGGAAAAAGACATCTTGAAGGTCAGCAATGGCCATTTCTATCCCAGATCTGTAGCAAGCTACTTACCATTCCTCACATGCTGTGAACTGTCCTTGAGTCCTTTGTTATAAATATGGATCTAGCAGCAATTCTATTGGCAATTCTGTTGAAAAGCAAGGGGTTCTCCTCAAATTTTATTTTTACCATCTACCGATGGTAAAAGTAGCACAAGTGCCCTGCAGTGCCTTCCTAGAACCCACGGAAGATTTCTCCACCACTTTTGCCCATCCGAGTCCCTTATTCTGAGATAGGGATTGGCCAAAATTACCTTAAAAGGAAGAAGTGAGATATATAGCTGCTGCTCTCCACTCAGCACACTTTCCATATGACCCTCTCTCTAAGGGAGGGATGGGCAATCTCCAATGCCCAGATGTTGTTGGACTACAACTAGAGTTGCCATGCGCCCTGAAATTCTGGGTTTCACCCGGATTTTAAGCATCTCGCCCAGATTGCTTAGCCTACCCAGATACACCTGGATTTCAGCTTTCATTTTTTTAAAAAAAAATAAAATAAAAGCTAAGCTCTAGCCCTTGTAGAAGCAGAATCATGGAGCAGAACGTGCAGTCGCTATTCTGCTCAAAAATTATTTTCAAGCCCATTTACATAATATGCAAATAAGGCACCTAGATTTGGAAAGCCAGAATATAGCAACCCTAACAACTCCCATAAACCCCAGCCACAATGGTCATAGCTGGGGATGATATAGACCAATAGGAGGAGAGCTAGTCTTGTGGTAGCAAGCATGACTTGTCCCCTTAGCTAAGCAGGGTCTGCCTTGGCTGCATCTGAATGGGAGACTTGATGTGTGAGCACTGCAAGATATTCCCCTCAGGGGATGAAACCGCTCTGGGAAGAGCAGAAGGTTTCAAGCTCCCTCCCTGGCTTCTCCAAGATAGGGCTGAGAGAGATTCCTGCCTGCAAGAAGCTGCTGCCAGTCTGTGAAGACAATACTGAGCTAGATAGACCAATGGTCTGACTCAGTATATGGCAGCTTCCTAGGTTCCTATCTTTCACCATGCTATGACCATTGTGGCTGGGGTTGATGGGAGTTGTGTTAGGGTTGCTATATTCCCAGATGTTATTGGAACATTGGAACATAGGAAGCTATGTTCCTATGTTCCAATAACATCTGGGCATCCAGGTTTGAGAACCCCTGCCATAAAGTCACACAGAACACAGGACAACAGTACGCCCGATTGCCCAGGAGATTGTTCAGCTTTATATCAGGAATGTACATTAGCAGGCTGGGCATACATATTTTAAAGAAATACACTAGTTACATATCAGCACTGGCCCCTGCTGTCTAAAGGCCCATCAAGGACACTATACTCCCTCCTGTAAGGAAGTATTGAGGTACTTCTCTCTAGAGAACGGCAATAGAAAATCCCATGTATGCATGGTAAAGCCAAATATGGATTGCTGTCTGGTTAAGATGCCCATTTCAGCCCCAACCAGGAAAACCATTTTTGACCAGAGCTTCCTGGGACAGCATGGGAGAGTGTAGCATTCTCTTGTATTCCTTCTAGAATGGATAATTTCTTCAATCCATCCAGTGTGCTGACCTCACTGACTAGCCCTTTGGTTTGTGGGGGACAAATGCCACCCCAACACCCTATGGCAGGGGCGACCAACCTGACACTCTCCATCTGTTGTTGGACTGCAACTTTCATCACCCCCCCGCTGCAATAAACTGTAGCAGAGGATGATGGGAGCGGTAGTCCAACAACAGCTGGAAAGCCTCAGGTTGGCCACCTCTGCCTGATAGCACTGAATCAGTCTCCAAACACATCAGATTTTGACTTGGAGAAACAGAGGTAGAGATGGAGTGGTGAGCTCTCTGGTGAAACGTGACAGCCTTGGCCACAAGCTGTAATTGTGCCGTTGGAGTCAGGTGGTAGCTAAATTAAATTTAAAAAATAAATAAATAAATAAAATATTTTTTTATTTATTATTTTTAAAAAGTCATCAGTCAGTCGAACCCCTGCTAACTGAGCAAAGAGACACCTTTTGAAGTGGTGATTCTCTCATATTTAGCAGGGGGAGAGCACCTGGCCCTATCCAGCCCCAGCACAGCATCCCTCCAGTGGCTGTTGCTGATATCTGTCTTATGTTTCTTTTAGATTGTGAGCCCTTTGGGGACAGGGGGCCATTTTTTTAATGTATTATTTATTTTTCTTCGTAAACCATTTTGTGAACTTTGGTTGAAGAGCGTATATAAAAATTCGTAGTAGTAATTGTGTGTGCTTTCTCTCTGCATGTTGAATGGGAAGACCTACAGGGTCAGTGGCCCTGTCATCTACTCTTCACATACAGATTGTGGGGACTCGATACACTGTTTCAGTGCATCCGATCTCCTAAAACGTGGATATGTTCAGGGGCATAAACTTGATGGGGAATGCAGGGCTCAAGCCCCCTCTGGGATTTCCTGGATGGAGCAATGCCGCCCCCCCCCCCCCAGCTCCTAGGCAGCACCGGCAAGCTCTCATGTTCAAGTTCATCAGTCAGTTGAACAACACAGTCAGTGCTGTGTCGTCTTTGTAGCAACTCAGCAAGTCCTTAGACAGGACGGCTGCCTCTCAGGGCCCTTTCACTCCATGATTCTCCGATTAGAAGTAGTATAACATGGAGAAAACCTAGTGGTGCTCAATGCAGGCAGGGGCTTTGCCCGAAATGACCCCATCCCCTAAGGGGAACAACTTACAGTGCTCATACACAGAGCCGGGTCTCACAATCAGTGAGACCCAGTCTCAGGACCTCAGCGGGGAGAGTGGGCTAAGCCCACTCGCCCCACACACGAGCAGGACGGGAGCCCTGGGCAGCCACATCGGCCACCCACACGATTGCCGGCTCCGTGACGGAGCTGGTGGGGGCTGGGGGGAGTGGGGGGCCGATTGGCCCCCGGAAGCTCCAGCATGCCCTGCGCGGGTGTGCAAGGCATGCTGGCGAGACCCCCGGAGCCAGGAGGCGGCTTTTCGCCTCCCCTCCGGGGGTCTCCTCGTGAGGAGCCGCGCCGCGGAGCCGCATTGTGGCTACTCACGGTTTTAAAAAACGGGTTTGTGGAGCGCTCGCTCCACAAACCTGGTTTTAGGGGAGGGGTACTTAGGCGGGTTAACCTCCTGGGAGCCACCAGGCCCACCTGCAAGCCCGGTGGCTCCCACGATCAGGCAAAATCGGGCTTGGAATAGCCCCATTGTCTCCTATTCAAATGCAAATGAGGCTGGACCCTGCTTAGCAAAGGGGAGAATTCATGCTTGCTACCACAAGACCTCTCCCATATGCACCGTAACCCCGCTGGGAAATCGAGAAGTCTTTGTTATGGATGTGCACTCCCAGGAGGCTGGGGGGTCCTTTAAGGGGCAGGGAGGGTGACCTTACCTGCCCTCCCACTTTTTCCCCACCAGCACTCTCCCCAAAAGCATTCGTGCGGGGCTGCAGTTTACCTCCTTGCAGCCCCGGTGGACATCACCATGCAAATGGCCAACACACATGCACATGGCACACAGACGCATGAACGTCAGCCATTTGCATGGTGACATTTACCAGGGCTGCAAGGAGGTATGCTGCAGCCCCACACCAGTGCTTTCAGGGAGAGTGCCGGGGGGGGGGCAGAGGAGCAAGTAAAAGCAGCCTCCCCCCACCCCCACCTCCAAGCAGGCTCAAACACCAGACTTTTGAACCGGTTCAGCACTCCAGAAAAAGAGCACCGAACCGGTTCGTGCACATCCCTAGTCTACATCCCTGGTACTAAATATTTTGATGGGAAATGTCACATAGAGAGTGCATTATATGGAGGGAAGGTTGAAGTTTCTACTTCTATGTACTTGGCATAGAATATGGGATTACATAATATTAAATGAAGCTTCCAGGTTGCTAATGGAAACCCCATTAAGCCTACCTCAAATGTGTGAAGGATCAATGGTCCTCCCAGTTCAACATTCTGCTCCGTATTTGTTTATTTGTTTCCTCTGTGCTGGAGTGCTGCCTCATATTATAATACAAACTTTATCCTCTTTGACTGCTAAATGCACACATTTTCTGATTTTTCAGATGTTTCTAGCAATCAGGGCATCTCACACAATGGCTGTACCAAATTTCAGGTTTCTAGGTCATGTAGAAGTACCCTAAAAGTGTGTACATACTGCCGTGAGTGAGCAAGCGAGTGATTGAGCCAAAGAGTCCCAAGTGCATTTATGTATTAACCTGAATGTCTGAAATTGTGTAAATGTCACATGTGACAATGTATGCATTCATCAAGCCAATACCCAATGAGTTTTGAAAATGTCAGAAGATTCAAAAGATGCACTGGGTAAAAACTGGAAATCACCCAAACGTGACAGAACATTCACATGTGGATCCAAAAAGCAGAGAAATGTGTCCCTATTTTCACAAAAGTTATCAAAGATTGTCACAGGCTGACATTCACCAAGTTGTGTGTGTTGTTCACTGAAAAGTATGACATGATGATTCAACTTCTTCTAAGGCAAGGCAACAACATCAGCCAGAAGTATAAGGGGGATTAAAGTTCAAAGAGTCGCTGCCCTGCATCCTTCCAGACATCCTAGGTCTCTTCTCTCCATCTTCCCATCTGCAACTTTGGGGAAACTTACTGCTTTTTTCCCCTTGAAGTGTATGTAAAACTGAGTGCGTTGGTTTGCCTCCATTGATCTCAGCATTCTAGAAAACAGAGGTTAAAATACAGGTTTAAAAAACAGAGATTAAAAATCATATCTATACTTACCCAAAATATCATATATCTATACTTACCTAAAAGGAAAAGTACTCTGAATTTAAGATGACCCCCTGATTTCTAACATTTAAAAACTTGGGGTGAAACCTAGTCTTAGATTCAAGTAAATACAGTATTGTGGCTACAGGAATTAATATCAGATTGCACAGCATCTTCTAATCTAGCTGGTTTGTTTTCTCCTTCTCCACTGCATACTCTTTTGAAGTATACAGTATTTGTGTATTTTGAAGACACAAATTTTAGAAATTAGGGGGTCATCTTCAATTTGGAGTCCTCTTCCTTTTGCATAAGTATAGGTATGAACTGTATTTAATCTCATTTTTAAAGGGGCTCATCTTAAATTCAGAGTCATCTTGTATTCAAGTAAATAGGGTACAAGCTCCGAGTCCACAAGTAATGCAACAGAGCCACCTAAAGGCAAAAATGCTCCAGGGCTGTAGCTAGCCCAACAGTGATTTTCCCTCAGGCAAGAAGGTGCTTCTGGGGACTCCAGCGACATCGATCGGGGCTTGTTTCTCTGCAGTGAGCGTTTGAAAGATGCAAGAACTGTTGAGGGATTAAGAAGGAAGGTTTAAAACAAACATACCTGTATATCCACAACCACAGTGAGCTCCCAAGGTTTCCACTGCCAAATTATCTTCCCTGACTCAGGCAGCATGGGAGGGGACGGGGAGGGAGAGGTGGGAAATGCAGTCCAAGATCTGGAGACTTTCTGTACTATTAAGAACTACCCATGTACTGCGACCACGCCCTCTGCAGAACCGAACCCCGCCAGCCGTATTTACTCAAAGTCCATATTTCAACACGACTTCCTTCCCAATTGCTGTGCATTAGGATTGCTATTGATACTAGTCTTCGGGAGCTTCGAGTTTCTCTGAGGTACTGAGAAACGAGCTTCCGAGGTCTACAAAACTCCCAGGCAGGAAGAAGCATGTTATGCAATTCAGAAGATTGCCTCTCATCCTTGCCTCTGCCTTGAATTCACTAGGGTTGCCTTAGGCAATCCGCTGTCTTTCAATTCCACCTGCACTATGGGAAGATAGCAACTATTCTACCAACTATTCTCACGGGTTGTGTAACGACTGCAAGACAATGAGCCTGAACTTCTTTGAACACGCAAGAAGTACTTGCAATGTATTGGGTATGCTTATTACAAGACCACCACAGCTGGAACCATCAGTGGTCTCTAGCCATAAGAGCGGCTCAAGACGAGGGCAGCAGGGGAAGGAGGATTTAAAGGGCTCCTCTTAAATGCAGAGACACCTAATGGCGCAGTGGAGAATGGCTTGACTAGCAAGCCAGAGGTTGCTGGTTCGAATCCCCGCTGGGAAACACCTATATCGGACAGCAGCGATATAGGAAGATGCTGAAAGGCATCATCTCTTACAGTGTGGGAGATGGCAAGGGTAAACTCCTCCTGCATTCTACCAAAGACAGCCATAGAGCTCTGAGGTCGATACCGACTCGACCAGCACACTTTACTTTTACCTTAAATGCAGAGTTGGCTTTCATTCGAGTAGATACAGCACAAGACCAGAATCCTCAAGTGATGCAACTGCTCCACCTAAAGGCAAGAATTCAGGAGACAGACATTCTTTCTTTTCTGGGCACCCCGAGAAAAGTGGCTTGCCCCTCGCCAATTTCTGTTTCAGAGCTCTAATATGTGGGACACAACTTGCCCGCCCAGAAATGAATGCACTTTGCCCCTTCTGCCTCCCCCCAATATTTCTCCCTGGTGCTGCTGCCCCTTTCTCTGTTTTAGACCACTGTCGTAATAACATACTCAGACGGTTACCTTCCAAAACTGAGGTTGAAACGCTGAGTTGGAGACAGAGCAGAGCCCGGAAGGAAGACTCGGCAACCTGGAGCGAAGGCGCAACCACCCCAAATCCTTGGCGTCCGATCGGGAGAGGCCACCCGCGGATGGAAGGCCCGGGCTGCATTTCATTCACCACTACAAGAGCGCGGGGGTGGGGGAGAGAGAGAATCTGATGTTAGTTAAAGGGCTGGGGAATTTGTAGGGAGAGGATTACCCAAATGAACACGTTGGATCAATTCCACTCGAGGAAGGGTGCGACGGAATGTCTGGCCGGGATGTTTGTATTGTCTGGAGCAGCGATTATGATGTCGGAAAATATGTGGTGGGCTCCTCGGCGCTGCACGTCAGAGCAGGCAACAAAACTGAGCTAGATGGCTTGACTCAGTAAATGGCAGCTTCGAACTTCCGATGTTCATTCGGGGGTGCAGGCAGGCAAGGGTAGAGCATCTGCTTTGCATGCAGAAGATCCCAGGCTCACTCTGGCATCTCTAGGTAGGCCTTGGAAAATCACTCCAGCTTGAAAACCTTGGAGAAGCCACTGCCAGTCAGTGTAGACCATACTAAGCTCGGTGAAGCATGCTCTGACTCGATAAGAGGCCGCTTCCGGTAATGAATCTCTGGTTCTGCGATTATCAGTTTTGTTACAGCTTTCCTTCCCGGTGTGTGCGCGCGCGCCCCCGTGTTTTAACTTTCCTCTTCTACTCCCCCTTCAAAGGAATTCTCTCCTGCAAATCTTCTGCAATGCGGAGCTAGTCGGCGAACCACCACCAAGGCCTTCCTATCGCTTTTTGCTAAACCAATTTTTAAAACACCCACGTGATAAATCCTGGGAGGTGGGGGCTTCGAAACCACTCCACTTTCTTCCACTCCACTGCGTGTGGAATGGAACCTGTTTCTTTGAGTGCTTTAACTGTAGATTATTTTAATCATTTTTTAAAAAAACAGAATAATCGCTCTAAAACCGATCTCTTCTTACTGTCGTGCTGTAGAATCAACAAGAGAGAGATCGTGTTAGGTAAAAGCGTTTCGTTTGCCGCTGATTTTTTGGACCCTTCTCCTTTCACTGAAGATCTTATGGCAACTATACAGCCATTAATTTAAGGAGAATTAAGAATCAAAAATCTACCAGGAGGAATCATGCGGACAAAGCACCCTAGCTAAATCCTTGTCATACGAATTCATCTTGGAATGGGAACAGTGTCTTTGTGCATTCCATTTTTTAGGAAATTCCTCCCCCCCCTTTCTGTTTTAAACAACAATACAAATAACTTCGCTGCATCACAGACGTTGCAGAACAGACATGTCCAAAGGCGATCCCAGTTCGCTAGATTCTAGGGTGGTTCTGGGTGCTTTAGCATAATATTGAACGTCAATGTCTTAAAAGCAATTTACGAATGTCCCTAAAAGCTTTCAGATCACGTTTATTCTTATGCAAGGTGTCTACCTTTCGATGGTGAACTGTTCGGGGTTTTAAGGCCACAAAGCAAACTCATTCTCAGCTCATGTTATAATTATCCCCGTAATTATTTTCGCGGCTGCTGCAAAGCTCACTGGCCATGAGCCCAGCATGCATACGTAAGAGGAGCTTAAGGACGTAATTATTTGTCGCACGCGGTGTGACGTTAGCAGGGCAGCGTGACGTGCCATAGCCATGACCATGAATGTTAATTAATTGTAAAGTAGCTTTAAAAACGCGGGGCTCAAAGGAATCAAAGACAACGGAGAGTCGACTCTCGTTGCACCTTAAACCCTAACGGATTAACTGTGGCATGAACTTTCTTAGATAGACACAGAGTTGCACACAGGCATGTACAAAACACACATACCGGTAGGTGCAGAAAACCGGGAGTGGGGTGGGGTGAAAGCAATGACTAGGATGATAATGTTCCCTTTTCCCCTTCCAGAGAGGAGACTGGGGAAATGTATTGATCTTCAAAAGAAACCTGCAGGAATAATTTGACTACGTGTACCTACTACATGTTTCTTGCTGTTTTTGAAGGGCATTATTTGACACGCACAAGAAACAAAATCCAACGTAAAAGAAAAACGTGCGTAATAATTCCCACCGATTACACAGTGCTAAAGAAAGGCAAGTATTTCTGTTTAGAAAACTATGGGAAGGGTGTTAAACAGTGGTGCTAACCAAAAAGACTGCGGAGACATTCTGGAACCTTCAAAAATATTGTCCTCTTGAGCAATATTGGGGAAACCTCTGATGTACCACTAGGAGGCGCTATTTGAAATGTTCCAAATGTCGTAAAATTAAGATAATAGCGGGGAAATTAGCTGGTAAAGATAACGAAACAGAGCCATTGAGATTATACAAGAAATTCGTAGTCAGAGAAGAGCTGGGGGTTAAGTTCTGACATCTTTGTTGCTTCCAACAAGAGCACGGTTAGCCAAAACTAGCGCTGCACTTCCATTATATCTGGATCTCAAAACAAATCGTCCCTCCTCCGAAGGCTTAAAATGCAATCATCTTGTGCACTGCAGTGGGTAAGGATCTGCTATAATTTGTAGCTGCGCTGCAGAAAATACCAGGACTTAGGAAAGGATGTATATCATCTTAGAGTTTCCCTCTATTTTGCTTAAACTGAAATCTGGCAAATTTGTGTATCAAAGATTGGACTATATAACTGTTAAATCAGTCAACAATCGCCATAATCTTTTGTTCCTCATCAGAGAAGCTTAAAATATTACACAAACATTCTTAGGGATGCTGCATATTTCAGAGCAAATTCTACCACCAAATGCTATAATTAACCTGAAAATCCAGTAAGGATAATTTAAATGACATACTGGAAATTCAGAACTTGAGAGGAGCCCTCCAGACATTCAAATATGCATAAATGTGACATTTTAGAGTGTAAGAACTTTGACAAGCAAATACAAGATGAAAACCTCTACATGACTATTTATCTCCCAATTTCATGTCAGCTCTGTGCAATACTAGTCCTGTGGGTAATGTATTGGACCACGAGTTAAACTACTCATTCAGAACAACCATATGGTAGTCTTTGCTGGCCTTTTTCACTTTAGAGTGTGATCTAAACATGTTAGATCACATGATGATATCACGTTTGTATGCTCCACTCCCCCATTAAAAAAATATCCCTTCACATTTTAAAAAAAATCCTATTAGTATGAAGGCTGAGTTTTCCTGTCTTTCCATAAGCAGGGAAGTGTTTTTACGTAGCGTATATTCAATTAGGTGATTCTCCTACCTGTCCTCTGAAGTGCAGTCCAGAAAGAGCTGTGCCATGTGAGCCTTAGGACCTAGAGTTAAGTCCCATCCTCAGCAATAGGTTCACTGTAACCTTGGCAGAGCCACTTCTCCTCCACCTTGGGGGTCCCCATCTGTAAAATGAAAATACTACTCACCTACCTCATGCTGTAGCTGTGAGGAAAGACCATGTAAAATGCTGTAAAATCCTTTGCACATTTAAAAAACGATCACAGTCAAATAATCATACTAGTGAGCTTGGGAACCGAATACACAGAGCACAGTTTACAATTGCAGAGACACGCAATCAAAACACCTACCCATATCATGTATGTGAAGTGCTCTGAGCATGTCAGAATGCTATATAGATGCTAGGAATACAGGAAGCTTCCTTATACCAAGCTAGTCTAGACCAAGGATTCTCAACGTTGGGTCCCCAGATGTTATTGGACTTCAGCTCCCAGAATCCCCAACCAAAGGCCACTGGGGCTGAGGATTATGGGAGTTGACGTCCAAAAACATCTGGGGACTCAACATTGAGAATCCCTGGTCTAGACCATTGTTCCATCTAGTTCAGTATCGTCTACTCTGACTGGCAGTGGCTCTCTAAGGTTTGAGGCAAAAGCCGTTTCCAGCCCTTCCTAGAGATGCCAGGGAATGAACCTGGATGGGACCTTCTGGGTGCAAAGCAGATGCTACATCTCCATCTCCACAGGTGCCATTATATCCCCAGCCTCTGTCTCCTACAACAAACCATGCCAGCCGTCGTTACTATGATTTCCTTTTATTGTTTGATATATTTATGTACCACATTATATGTTAAAGATAGATTTTCTGATATACATTTTTCATCTTATTTACCACAATTACACCACACATACATTTGAAACAGCTCCACAGATCTGGTAGTTGCACAGAATGGTTTTTCGTGTGTGTGTGTGTGTGTGTGTGTGTGTGTGTGTGTGTGTTTTGCTTCATATCCAGAATACTTTTCAAATCCAACAACTTGATTTTTGTAATTTAGAAATAAAAACACCCCGTCCAGAACTGAACTTCAAGTCCTTGATTTCAGCTGGAGGCCAAGATCTTAATCAAACAGGGAAGTGCTGGTATTGGTCATGAGTTGGTACAGAAGAATTAAACAGTCTTTACAGGGGATTTTTTTTTTAATATGCAATGTAAACACTACAGCTTGCTAGGCTCATCATTGGCCAATGCTGCCATTTTAATTTGTTGCTCATATGATCTAGATCTTGCATTAGGCTTTATCAGCTTGTGTATGATCGCCAGCTCAATGGTCCTGAGCAATTGGGCTGCCATATATGTTATTTTCCCCAAGACTGACTTGCATAATACTTGCAAAAATGTTACCATGAAACCTTTTGTTATTTCCAAATCTAGCAGTTCACCTTCCTTATAAAGATTAGAGAGTTAGATTATACTAAATGAACAGGACGGGGAAATATTTCAAATATTCTCTCTCTTTCTCTCTGATAATATCTAAATAATACAAAATATATATTTTTTTTCTCAGTCTTCATTTAAAAAATCTGCAGGGCAAGCATTTGATCTGGCAACTTTGCTTAAGGTTTGGTGACAGAATTTGTTGGATGCAAACTAAAAGAACAACACTTCTCCTTTATGAGGATGTGTAATCGTTTGGCTATGTGGATGTTCTGTGTGATTATCTCTCCCCTCCACGTGAATGCAACCAGCTCTCGTCATTCTCTAGTCTTCTGTATTGGTTCCATAAGCCTCAATGAGACCTTCTAAAGAATGAATGAACCCGGACACACTGCATATACCACCTATTACAAAAATGGCCACGTCAAAGAAGACGTGGTGCCATAAGAGCTTCCGCCACAACAGCTTGAGGTGGAAGAGGCTGGGAAGGAGGAAGCAGAGGCCTGCACCGGTGAGGCTCCCTGTGAGGCCCATCAGGAGGGCAAAGTGAGGGACATAGATGGCCATCAACAAGGTGAAAACTACCAGGGCACACCTGAGGGTGAGCCCCCAGGACTTGAGCCTCCCATCACCTCCATAGCAGTTAGGGAAGAAGGCCCTGTTTCCATCTTGGAAAAGGGATCTCTCCAGAACTTCCACAGCTGCAAAGAAGGGCAGTGGATAGGAGAGCAAGGCTTTGGCCACCAAGAAAAGGTTAACCACGGCCCTAATCGTGGACGGCAAGTTGTCTGTGATGACTTCTTTAGTGTCATCCGCCCAGGTCAGGTAGGCTACCAAGGCAAAGAGTCCTTTCAGGATGCAAGCGGCAATGTGAGTCCAGTTCATCATGCAGTGGAACTCCTTAGGGTTCTGCATGTTCCCTTCTAAGGAAGGCAGGAAGATCTGAGAGGTGTAGCTGAAGACAATAATGCCAATGGAGATGGGGAATTTCTTCACGTCAATGTAAAACTTGACTTTATCCCACGCCCAGTCATGTGCCCTGGAGAGGCAGTAGGCGATCACCAAAATGTTGATCACAAAATGAGCCAATGTACAGAGCAAACTGAACTTGGAGACAGCCTTGAGGTTCTTCAAGAAAGCACACGGCAGGAGCACAGCTGTGGCAATGATGGACCAAGATTTCTGGGAGACTGGCAAGGTTGGGAAGCTGTTGTACATCAGGTTGCCACTCACCACCACGTAGAGGATGCAGGTCATGACCAGCTCTATGATCTGAGCCACATTCACAATCCTGCCCCCAAGCGTGGGAAACCTGGGAGTGCAGCACGCGTTAGCAATGTCCACATAGGAGTCTCTCACCCTGACTGTCTCCCCGTCTTCATTCTCTTCATAGAGACAGGCAATAAGGATCTTCCCAGTGTAGCAGCAAACCACTGCTGCAAAAATAATTAAAAAGAGTCCTAGGTATCCACCGTGAAGAATAGCGTAGGGCAGGCCAAGAACAAACATTCCCTAGAAAGAAACAAAATGGAGACGGTATTGCTCATTTTTATTTGGCAAAAGACAACTCAGTATGCACAGAGAAACAAGCAGCAGGGTTCAGGCTGCCTCAGTGTCACCAAACAGATATCAAAGATTTTAGAAGCAGCTCCCAGAAAGAAATTAACAAGGATCCATGCTTCACTTTTTTGTGTATCATAGCTTATATAGTGTGCATTCTCTGAGCTCGTTATTGAGACAGGAAAATTGATTTCAACTGGGACATAACTACCTTTAAAACAAACATGTTTTTTTTAAAAACCCACATGTTATATACATTAAAAAGCATACATTTCTTTTCATTTCAAAGTTAGAAAAGTGTTGAGTATTCTGTAGTATATTGGAATAAATGTCACTCATCATCATAATCATCATAATTCTTCCCTATACTTTTAATTTCATCTTATACCTAATGATCGGTGTTTTGTTTTTAATTTCAAAAGCAGTAAAAAAATTAGTAAGGATATATTTAATAACTAGCAAAGGCAAATATCATTCTATCTCCTTCTTATTTCCTTTGCCTTCTGTAAACCATGCCCTGTTTTTATTTTTAAATTTAATAGTGCCTAGTACTTAATAGTACCCAATTGTTATAGTGCCTGTTAGTCACAATAATAAATGTTGAACTCCCCAAATTTCCACAAATTAGTTTTTCCCCAGCCACCAAAAGATCTGCAATTTTACAAAGAAACACATCTTGTAAATGCAATGCAAAGGGTTTGGAACAGAAGGAACTGCCATTCGCTCTCCTTATTTAAACTACAAACCAAATTCAATCAAAGGACTGGAACGGAATATTTTAGTTGAATTGGTTTTGAAAAGTGAATCTCTACAGAGGACATTTACCGAAAGGCTTAGTTGCATTCAGAATTAATCTAAGATTGTTATAGTTACCAAAACAAAAACAAAACAACAAAAAACCCGCTGGTTGTTTCTTTTTACGAAAATGAAAAAACACGAGGTGTTTTTTGTTTTGTTTTAATCAGTGTGGATTATTTTGGGGCCGGGAATAATCTGAAGGGTAAATGCTGTAATATCAAGGGAAGTCCTTGGGGAAGATTCCATCCTAGTCCCTCAACAGCAAACGAAAATGGATCACAGATAAGGAAAAGCAACTTGTCTTCGTAGGGTCTCAATATTACTTTCTCCCTTTTGGATTTGAAATCAGAAACACTGCATCAATCCGAGCCGTTTCTGGGTTTCATTTCATTAGGTTTCATTTTAGGTGTCTGTAAATTTATTTCTTATGTTTATGCATCTGCATTTTTTTCAAGTAAAATAAAATAGTGGTGTCGTTTGGTTTTCCAGACTGGAATCACGAAGGGTCATGTTATCTGTAGCCCAAAAGGAAGCAAGTCGCTTTCCCCAGCCGTGGGCTGGTTTATCCCTTCTGTAAATCACATTCCAGATACATTTAGCTGAATGAGCAGAACAGAACGAAAAAAGAATGTGAGACGCCTAAGGGAGAGAACAAGCTCTCCTGTTTAGATCATCTGTTGCCTTGGTCATATGGACGTCCAGAAGCATGCCAGAAGGGGTGCTATGCACTGTGGAAACCAATTCGCAACGAGAGAGAGAAAAGATGATGTGACAGGTCTGGGCAATTGAAAGATATAGAAATATTGCTAAGACTACATCTGATCATGTGCTCATAGGAGTACATGGATAAAATCACAGTCGTCTATTCTGGGTGGATCAATCGGGGATTAAATTCTGGGGACTGGGGTGTTATTTTGTTCTGATGGTTCTCACCATCACTCACCCGAATTAGACTCATCGCTGCAGAAATAAACTTGTGTCCAGAATGAGGGTGGGGTTAACTGGCCATTCTATCGACCTCCCTGGTATCAAAGTACGATTGCTGTGTGGGTATTCATCAGTGTTGGGTGATATGAATATGAATTTCATATCCCAAGGGTTATTTTACCCTGTTCCTTAAATGATATGGCCCACACGTATTGCATCCTTGGTACACACCTCGGGTCAGCCTAGATGACCCATCGGGCTCCCTAACCCACCTCTAGAGTTTTGTCGCTCAAGTTAGAAGAACAGGAGGAAAGGAGCTCCAGGGAAAAGAGCTCCAGGGAAGCCCCCCTCACTACGGGGGACAGGAAGGATGGCACCCTGGCTCTATGGAAGTCAACGGCAAGGCTCTCTGGATCCAAGGCAGGCAGGATTTCCGCCCTAGGGAACCGAGGGAAATGGAGCTGGGGTGGTTACCTGGATGGCATTGGTGACATTCCAGCCGGCTTCCCAGGCTGTGATCCTGGGCTTCCCTTGGCCGGACAACTCGGAGCAGATGCCTTCGTCCTTGGAGGCGGAAGGGGGCAGAGGGGGCCCAGTGCCGTCCCTCTGGTAGTGGGTATCCCCTTCCAAGGGCGGCTCTCCTCCTTCCTCGCTGCCCTCGGACTTCAGGATGTCCATCTGCAGCCCCTGCCTGTGCTCGAAGTCCAGGTCATCGCAATGAGCAAACCCCACCGCCTCTTCGTTCGTGGCCGCCTGGAAGCCCATGCGGGCGAACATGCCGCTGACTTTCGCCTGGGACTTGTTGGAAACCGAAGTGGCCACATTGGTGATCTTGCTGCGGATTAGAGTCGCCATGATGCCTGCTCACCTCCGGCCCTCGCTGGCGGATGCGCGGCGCGGGGAGAGACCGAGACGCGAATCAACAAAGCCTGCCCACTCCGCAGATCAAGGAAGAAAGAAAAGAAACTTTTAAAATTAAAAAAAAAAAGCCAGCCAGCCAGCGCCTTGATAGGAATCTGCACCAGCAGCAGGCTCGACTGTTGCGGATCTGCTCCGGCGGCGGCTGCGCCCTTGCTGCTGGGGGCTGGAGGATCTACCAAGGCGCTATCTCCACTCCCGGCTGGAACTGGACCTTCTCCTCCGCAGTGTCCCTTGGACCATGACACCGCTCAGAGGGACCCCCGGGGCAGCTCCATGCCGGCCTCTCGCCTCCTTGGTGGTGCATAGAGAGTGGGCTGCAGACAGGGCGCAGCAGTGGGGCTCGTGATGGTGCCGGCGGTCGCGGCAGTGCCGGGAGAGACTCGGATGCCCAGCTTGCGTGCCCGGCGTCTCCTTGTCTCTCCCCTCCCCTCCTCCTCCTCCTCCTCCTTCCTCCTAAGCAGCAGCACAGTCGCGGGTGGGTTGGCTCTCCAGCCTCAGCGGTGCCAATGCAATGCAGAGGAGCCTGTGGGGAGGGGTGGGGGGCGAGAAAGAGAGAGGGAGAGAGAAAGGAACAGGGACGAGCGACGATCACCAGATTGCCAGCGCGAGCCTTGGGCTGTGCACGACACGTCTCCATCCCCACGCGCGTAGCTATCAAAAGGAAGGGGAGGGGAAGTGGGGTGGGGACGGGGGAAGAAAGGTTTGCTGCATTTCTGGGGGAGGTACTGCAAGTCCCCACCAAAATCTACCTCCCTTCTTCCTCCCCCCAGCCCGTCCCATTTCAGCAGCAACACCCACGCCTCGAAAGCACTGCAGATGGGAGAAAGGAGAGGGAGGGGTCAGCATTTTTATATCTGCACAGTATTACTGCACAGTATTTCTTGTCCTTCCTTCACAGACTCATCCAGGCTTGATTTGCAGGATGCAGCCCAACCCAGCCCTTATGTAGGATAGGACCCCTTCCCCACCAGCAAATCAAAGACCCCAAGGAACTCATCTCCTTGACTATGCCAGGTGGTATATCTCTTCTACCCTCTTTCCCCAGCCGCATTACATTTACGACTTCTTCATTCGATCCCCCCCCCGTATTGTTTTTTCGGGTTATCTTTGAGGCAGGAGGAAGCTGATGATGGGCTAAAATATGGAGTATTTTAGGAGGAGTATGGGGAATAATGACAACCCCCCTTTATTCCCCCAAAATGGCAAAGACAGGCCTAACAAGGGTGAACTTGTTCGGTGCCAATTGAATTAAAGACAGACCACTTTTTATAGCTCCTAGCAGAGAGCTAAGGAGAATTCTTCTATGTCTGGTTCCAGGATCTATAAAGAGGAATGCTCGAATAAAACAGGTGTGGTTTTCAAATCTCTGTTTATATTAGAGATCAGATCAGTGGCGTCACTTCATCTTCTAAATGCATATATGCATTTTTCGGAATCTCCTTCCTTACAAAAGTGTCTATCTGGTGTGTGTTTTTAAGATACGCCAGTGGCGGACCTCATAACTGTCCCAGACACCTATTACATAGAATCTAGTGTAATAATTGTTATCCCACAAATTGCAGAACAGTCCTGTGTCTGTTTACTCAGGAGTAAGATCAATGGGATTTTCTCCCACGCCAGTGTGCATGGGATTGCAGAATCAATGAGCGACTCCTCTGTAGGACAACTCCTGGCACTTTAAAATACTGCAGTAATCCGGTTTGGGTGGTGTGTGGGTGGGGTTGGAGGGAGACATACGTTAGGAAACCTAGACCACCGTAAATCAACTTCCAAGCACAGCCATTCAGCACATCCCTCCCTTTCTCATTTGATTGGTTCTTCTCCCCTTCTATTAATATGACAAATTAAATGTTCCTAAAATAGGATCGCGCCTGTAGTAGTGACGTTATTATTATTTTTTCCTTACTGCCTAATTTTATTTGCTGTTTTAGAACTATATAAACGGCCCGGATTATTTCCCCTCGAAATATTTTACTGGTCATATAGCCTGCTGGATTAGATTCAAAATCAGAGGTAATCAAATGATATTGAAATTAGAAAGAAGGTCACGGTAAACATGCCAGGCGTTTCTCGAAAGATGCTTTTAATTTCACCTAATCGTTAGATTCTCATGTTACCTGGTCTGAATGTTACTGGGGTTGGGGCGCGTCTCAAAAGAGCGTCTCAAAAGATTGTAAATGACACGATGACTTGTAAATGACATTGTAAATGACACGATTCTAAGCGTAGTTACTCAGAAACAAGTATCTCTCTGGCAGAGATTTCCTTCCCAGGAAGCATTCTTATAAGGACACCCTTAAATAGATATGTTTATAATGAACTAAAAAACGGGCCCTCTGCTTCTAATGTTCTGGGCGATGAAGGTCAAAGACCGTTTCTTCAAGCAAACATTATGCGCCTGTGTTTATAGCAAACGAGTCTGAATGAAACAGGGAAAGAAGAGGAATCAGCTCCGCAGTTTAACAAAAACAGGTTCCGTCCTTCCTTTGGAGAAGGAATTATCTCATATCATTGCACAAATAGGTCGAGAAAGGCAAGCTCTGGACTCTCCCCCCCCCCTCCATATTTAGAAACATCCAGCATGCATCTGGTACAAAGGGACGATCAAATCGCACCCAGCCAGATTTTAATGTCAATCTTGAAACAGCAGTGCAGTCTCGAGCCGGCGCACACAAACGCATGTAGTTGTTGGAACCTCAGATATTCTTGGAAACCAGAAAAGGAAATAATGACCCAAATCTTGCCATTATTTTGGCAAAGACGTCTTTGAAACAGATGGAATTCTTACACTGGTAAAGATACTGTTCTTTACACTGGTAAAAGAACAGCCCTGCTGGATCAGGCCCAAGGCCCATCTAGTCCAACATCCTGTTTCACACAGTGGCCCACCAGATGCCTCTGGGAAGCCCACAGGACTGAGCTGAGGGCATGCCCTCTCTCCTGCTTTTGCTCCCCCAGATGCATTTAGCAGCATCTTGCCTCTGAGGCTGGAGGTGGCCTATAACCCTCAGACTAGTAGCCATTGATACACTTGTCCTCCATGAATTTATCTTTTAAACCCTTCTTAAAGCCATCCAGGCTGTTGGCTGTCGCCACACCTTGTGGCAGAGAATTCCATAGGTTAATTATGCCTTGTGTGAAAAAGTACTTCCTTTTGTTAGTCCTAAATTTCCTGGCAATCAGTTTCATGGGATGACCGCTGGTTCTAGTGTTAAATGAGAGGGAGAAAAAGTTCTCTCTATCCACTGTCTCCACCCCATGCATAATTTTATAGACCACCTCTATCATGTCGCCCTCAGTCGTATTTTTTCTAAACTAAAAAGCCCCAGGTGTTGTGGCCTTACCTCATAATGAAGGTGTTCCAGGCCCCTGATCATTAGTCACCTGTTTCTGCACCTTCTCCAGTTCTATAATGTCCTTTTTGAGGTATGGTGACCAGAACTGTACACAGTATTCCAAATGTGACTGCACCATCGATTTTTATAAGGGCATTTGATGTTCGGAATAATCTGGCTCCATATATTTAGAGGGAAACATTTTATTCTTCATCTTATTCCCATTTATTCATATTGCTTGGGGTGTTTGGTTCCCAGCTAATCATACCTTTCACTGCACAAAGATTTAAGCGACTTCCTATTTTGTTTAGATCTTTAAAAAACCGAATTGTTCTACAAAAGAATGCAGACCTCAACTACAGAAATAATAACATTAAAAATATTCTAACGGCGGGACAATGATAATCATCTGATGATGAGCATCAAAAGAGACAACTAAATTATACCCCTCAACCCGTCCCGTAAATATTGAACAACTTTGACCTCCTCCTCCCCATAACATTTTTGGTTTAAGTTTCTTCACATCACACCAAAGGAAATAAATTCTGTTGTGGCTACTGCGGAAAAATCCACCTATAGACTGGAACAGGCAAGAGTTAGAGATGATGATGATGATGATGATGATGATGATGATGATGATGATGCCACAATATGAGAGGGGTATTATATCTTGGAACTATTCCTTTTCTTCAAATGTGCGCGTCCCAGAAAGAAAAGGAGATTTGCTAAATAAAGAGAAAAGGAAACGAATCAGGCGGAAGAAGGCGCCGGCTTCCTTTTTTTTTTTTTTTTTGTCTGGAAAAGGTCAAGGCCGAAATCCCTGTTTGTGGATCCTAAACGGGGGAAGCCCCATTGTCTTCATTAAGCGCTCGCTTTCGATGACGTGCCTTCCCAAGCCTCCTCCCTCCTCCCCAAGAACACCCCCCGCCTCCATCTACTGCTATTCCACCTTCCACTCGCCCCCGACCGCTTCGCCCGATATTGGACCAGACAAACTGGTTTCTTTTCTCGCTTCCACTTAAGTACCCTTATTTTACTCCGGAATTCCCCAGGGTTACCTCTACCGGTTTAAGGGAGCGATAGCTGCCATTTAAACGGATTTGCGAATCAAAACAAGAATGGCTTAGAATGGCTTATCTGGAGATCCCAGGACTGCAGTCTGGAATTAGTTTGCTCAATCTAATCATCCCGTAAGTGTCCAAAAAAAGGTGCCCATACAAATCTCTGTTTTTTTTCCTCCCAGTCCCTTCAGAAGCCCTAAACTTTTCCTCCTCTTTGATAAAAAGGAAGACGCAAATTACTAATTTCACTGAAATCAACATTGATTCAGTGCATTCATTCACATCTCTGAATCGATGCTTTAAAAAAAAAAATCCTCCTAGGCTTTGTTTCCTGCGCGATCCACATACAAGGAAATCCAAAATTCTCCAATTCCATCTCAAAATCAGTGGAAGTAACTGACGAATATCCTAAAATCCCTAAGGTTCCTGTGGGGACCACACCCACTCAAGAGAATGTTCCTCTGGGACAGGGTGAGTTGCCAATCTGTTTAACTAATTTGCGATACTGGATTATACATCTGGCTGTAGTAAGCATCATATATCTACATCTACATCTATATCATTAACCTACCCCAAATTAACGAATCCGGAAGAACTATTCCCCCTTTTACGCAAGTAACGCCAGTCCTACTTCACTCAACAACATACGTAAGAGATAAACCAGCTCTTAACTACACTAATGGAAATGGTTAAAGAAGAGGACTTCGTATTTAGGTCCGTTTCAGAGTATACTTTTGGAAGTACTTTTTAGTTTCAAGATAAGTATATACCCCGCATTTAGACGCATTCACACGTGCAGGTTGGTAAATTCTTTTAGACTGTGAGCTCCTCGGGGCGGGACCTTTTTGTTTATAAAGCGCCATGCATGTTGATATGTGTATTGGCTCCCTCTCTCCGAGTCTTTCGGAGAAATCTGAAGACCATCTTTCTTATCTGAAGACACACACACACACCCTCAATGAGTGCACCCTCTCCCTTCTTAATGGAGCTGTGTTTTTGTTTTATTTTATCAGTATGTTTTAACTGTAGTTTTATTACTGTTTTTATTTTGTTGTTAACTGCCCTGGGAATTTCGGGTCAAGTGTAGTATAAAAATACCATAAATAAATAAATAAATAAATAAATAAATAAATAAATAAATAAATAAATAATTAATAACAGATATAGATCTAAATGTTAACATCAACAGACAAGTTGTTGCATGTGTGAAAGGGACATCACGGATCAAACACCACAGAACGGATTTTCCTGTCGGCTATGTAGCAGAGCGGAGATAATTCGCACATTCACCTGCCAGTAATCGAGCGATCAGTGGTGCAATTATTGATGCTTTATTTCCAAGCAAATGTGCTAAGTATGGGGTGCCCGTTTCTTCGTGGTCTCTGGACCGAGCAATTTGGGGCGAAAGGGTTAAGCCCTGCCTCCCCCTCCTTGCTTTTCAGTTCCAAATGCTCCCCTTCGGAAATGGCTTTTCTCCCCAAGGGCTCTATGGCGCGTGGAGTTAGTTGCCCCTCAGTGCAGGCGTGCAGAGGTCACTTTGGTTAACGTGCCTTTTTCTCGAAGACCATGCTCTGGTCCTAGGGACCGACCGACGTTCTCCCACGAGAGCCCTGATCCGGAGTCCAGCAACCAGATCCACTGCAAAACGAGGGGCGGGGGGCAACCTTACACGCCGCTAGACTCTTGTGCGTAGCAAGGCAGCGTTGCCCCTCACGGGGCGGGGGGGAACCAGGGTAACAAGATGTCAGTCAGACGGTCTATCAGCGCTTCCTCGGGGTTTTTTTAACTCTAGCTCTGCTTTGAGCACTGACCCGGAGGAGAGGGTGACGAAAAACCAGTTCCCTGCGTAAAAGCAGCCGAGGATTCCTCCTCCTCCCCCCGCCCCCGCCAACGTACACATCCCAGACAGCGGAATCGTGACAATTCTGTCTGGATTGGAGTCGTGACTCAAAAGACGCTCATTCTTACAGACCGTTTCTGACACGTCCCATCACCCCGCCAGCCAGCTGCATTAGACAAGCAATCCGCTTGACCTGCGAATCTGATGCCTGCTTCCCTCTGGAGTAAGCGCAACTGAACTCAGTGGGGCTGGCTGCGGGGGCTTATTCTGCGTGGCAGCCTTAGCGATGAAAAGAGCGGGGAACGCTCCCGGTGGAACACAAAGAGAAGCCTAAAGAACACTCGACACGGGACAAACAGGACCAATCCTTACGTGGGATGGAACAAGGATTTTAATGGCAGAGTTACGGAAGGGAGGCATTTCTGCCGCCGCGCCCCGCGCGCTTCACTCCCTTTTGTAGTACCATACCTGCCGGTTCCTTCAAGAATGAGAAACTTTCCTGCTGTCGATTGCCGGCTGCAACGGTGCTTCCTTCGGTGGATTTCAGTAGCATGCACGCTACTCCTGGTAGCAGGATAGCTACCATCACATCTACACACACACACACGCATGCATACACACCCTGCTTTAAAAAGTTTTGCCCTGATCTAAGGACGGGCTTTCAGAGAGTCGAAAAAGGTGTTGTGGGACGGGGGGAGGGAGAGGGAGAGGAGAGGGAGAGGGAAAGAAAGAAAGAAAGAAAGAAAGAAAGAAAGAAAGAAAGAAAGAAAGAGGCGGGTGCGGGACAGTGACAGATAAGACAGAAACAGACAGGCAGTTCGGTTTACCTAGATTTCCTCGTAGCCTACGGCGCATGATTCCTTTAGCAAGTGGCGAATGAAGAAGGGTTCGCAATAGCACCGAGAGTGCGGGGTGAATGAATGAATGAATGAACTGGACCGCGTCACACAGCCGCTGGTTCCCCCTAACTCATCATTATTCCCAGGCAGGATGTTACATGCCAATATTGTTCAAAGGTTAGCAGGTCTCGCGGGTGCGTCTGATCTGCAAATAATTTCAGAACGGAGCGAGAAGCAAACAAAGATCCCTTCGCAGGCGTTTCTCTTTCCCAAGCAGCGAAGATTTTCCGCGCGCGTGTGTGTGTCTGTCACGACGAGTACCTACGAGACACAATCAGACAGCCCGAGGATATGGGGGGGGGGAGCCTGAATCAGGTCACGAAGGAAGATATAAAAATGATTATTATCCTCCCCCCAACACACACGTCACTTTGCACAAATCGAGAAGGTCTGGGTATTCCTGAAGGAAAACAAACAAGATGTTCTATTTTAAACGGTAAATCCCACCCGAGCCCTGCCAGAAAGCCGTCATATTTAAAAGGGCAGGCCGATAAACTTCCTCACAAAGACATCCACGGGTTAAACGACTTTGCCCTTATCTCCTCGGAAAAGGCAGCGCTGTGCAGATCCTGCATTAATAACCCAGGAGCCAGAGAGGGTTTAAGGGATGGGCAGGGGGCGGGGAAGGATGGTAGCAGCAAGGGATATGTAGCCAGAAATATTAGTCCTCCTCTCGGACATGGTTAACTCCCCCTTGCTTTGCGGAGTTACAATCTGAGAGCTCCTTTTTTAAGAGTTAAGGTTCTAGTTCTCATTGCTGCCAACACACTCCAATGGAGTGCAATTCCCAGAAAGTAGACCAGCCTTAATTTTCTCCTTCTCCTTAAAAAAAAAAAAGTTTAAGACACCTGAACCTCCTTCCAGTGCTGCTTCCTCCTCAGTCACCCCCGAAGTGACACTTCTTTAGAATTACTACTAAGACTGCAGTCCTGGACACATGCCCTATTCACACATTACGTTCAACACACAATCTGTGAACAGTGTACAATGTGTGTACAGATTTGTAGACATGTACAGATCCTCACACATTATGCTTGCATGTATAGCAGTACACTGTCACTTCCTATCTGTATCCTGCATTTCAGGGGGACCAATAAAGTGTGCTGTCAAGTTGGTGTCGACTCCTGATCTTTGGTAGAATACAGGAGGCATTGTTCATTATTAATTTTTGTATTATTATTATTAATATGAATAATATTATTATACCATTGCCATCTCCCACACAATATGAGATGATGCCATTCAACATCTTCCTATATCGCTGCTACCCGATAGAGGTGTTTCCCCATAGTCTGGGAAACGTGCCAGTGGGGATTTGAACCAGCAACCTCTGGCTTGCAAGTCAAGTCATTTCCCGCTGTGCCATTAGGTTGCTAGCCAGGGGACCAGTACCCCATGTGAATGAATATACAGTCATTCACACAAAAACATGTAGATAGATAGATCCTTTGTTACAGTCATCGACCAGATGAACAATCATGGTACAGCTTGCGGCAGACAATGAGCCTACATCAAAGTAAGCATCTCTTTATGTATTTTGCAAGCTATAAAGCAAGATTTAGCCAACACAAAAGCATGCATGTATGTACATATACCTGAGAGCACATACAGTGTCATGTTTTAATAGGGCTTGAGCTAAATCCCATTGAACTCACCCCCAAGTAAACATGCATAGGACAGAGCTCCATGAAACTGGTGCATGACAGGGTTGAAGTCATAAAGGATTTCAAGCTCATACATGATTTCATTCAAGGCAGAGCTATGTATCTTCTAATCATCTCAAAGGCTAAAGAATTCTCTTCTTTGGAACATAGGAAGCTGCCTTACACCATTTGTCCATACAATGACTGGCAGTGGCACTCCAAGGCTGCAGGCAGGAGTCTCTCATATCCCTACCTGGAGATGCCAAGGAGTGAACCTGGGACCTTCTGCATGCAGGCAGAAGCTCTACCACTGAGCTATGGATCCATCCCTTAAGGGGTATATCTTGCAGTCCTCACAGGTAATTACCCATCCAAATGTAAACCATGGCAGACCATGCTTAGAAAAGGGGGAAATTCATGCTCACGATCACAAGACCAGCTCTCCTCCCCAAAGTCTTCGGTCACGGGACTGATTCAGATTGTGTGTCACTGCCTGTTGCCCTGAATCACAACACTGGTGATATGGACATTTGAATTGAATTTTGCTGCTTTATTGGCGTTGCTTGATCCATGATTAAAATCACAGAAGACTGGGCAATCCCTTGATGGTGATTCAGGGTCAAGGCCACCTCAAAAATTACATTAATAGCAGCTGTACTGTTTGTATAGTACATGTATACAAAGCATCCCCTTGTTCAGTGTTGGAGGAGTACCTACCTGTTTCACTGCTGAGAGTACAGGTTGGTAGTGAGAACTGGTGCATATTCTTTCTATAAGCTGTGGGGTGCAATATGAGCACATATATGCAATGATCCACCTGTTTAAATTGGGGACCTATGGATTTTGGGCTATATATTAATCCCCCCCCCAATTATATTTCAGTAGAGACCACTTGCTGATGTTCATGAATATATATGACCCATCTCAAACTGGTTTTGGTGCTGGGGAGAAGCCTAAGAATACAACATAAGAATAGCCCTGCTGGATCAGGCCCAAGGCCAATCTAGTCCAGGATCCTGTTTCACACAGTGGCCCACCAGATGCCTTCAAGAAGCCCACAGGGAAGAGGTAAGAGCATGCCCTCTCTCTTGCTGTTGCTCCCCTGCAAGTAGTATTTAGCGGCATCTTGCCTCTGAGGCTGGAGGTAGCCTATCGTCATGAGACTAGTAGCCATTGATAGACCTGTCCTCCATGAATTTGTCAAGCCCCTTTTAAAACCATCCAAGCTAGTGGCCATCACCACATCCTGTGGCATAGAATTCCATAGATTAATCAGGCACTACGTGAAAAAGCAATTCCTTTTATTGGTCCTAAATTTCCCGGCCTTCCATTTCAGGGGATGACCATGAACAACATCAGGAAGCAGCAGGGACATTTTGACCATAGCAGCACTATCTTGCCGGCTTCAACATGTATGTTGGCAAACAGAGGGAGCTGCCACTATCATGTCTGTTGATACAGATGCAAGAACATGACTGGTCTTCCAGCTCAAGGTGAGGCAGTTGCCTCAGGCAGCAGATATTCGATTTTGGAGCACCAGGAAGAGAGCAAGGTCTCCCATGATGCACCACTGATGCAGCTTTTCCTGATCCATCCTACCTTTGCAATCTGTGGCTGCTGGCAACCTTCCCTTCTCCCACCTCATGCCACTTCCAAAGTTTGCAAGTGTCGGTTTTGCAAGGGGGCTGGCCCCCACCAGGGATGTAGGGCAAGACAATCTTTGGTGCTTTGCCACAGGTGCCACAATTCCTTGGGTTGCCCCTATGGGAGTAGCCTGGAGAGACTATGAAGCTTACTGGATTATCTAGTACCTGTCCAGCATTGGTGGCAGGTTCCAGGGGAGGGCCCCCGGAAGAAAGTCCTGCCCTGGACCCTGCAGCGCACCCACCTGCACCCCTGACATGTTCCTTCCAAATAGCCTGCTCCCTGCACTCCCTGCTGCAGTCTTTCTGAAGGAGAGATGTCCCAAACTTTGGAGAGCTTCTAGGCAGGAGGTCAGAGCTGACCACAAGGATTCAGAGCTGGGCTTGGGGCAAAACGGGATGTTACTGAAGCGGTGTCATAGGAACATAAAAACATAAGAACAGCAGGATGAGGCCCAAGGCCCATCTAGTCCAGCATCCTGTTTCACACAGTGGCCCACCAGATGCCGTGGGAAACCACAGGCAGGAGTTGAGGGCATGCCCTCTTTCCTACTGTTACTCCCCTGCAACTGGTACTCAGAGACATCCTGCCTTTGAGGCTGGTCGATAGCCCTTCAACTAGTAGCCATTGATATACCTCTCCTCCATGAAGTTATCCAACCCCCTCTTAAAGCCATCCAGGTTATTGGCTGTCACCACATCTTGTGGCAGAGAGTTCCACAAGTTGATCATGTGTTCTGTGAAAAAGTACTTCCTTTTGTTGGTCCTAAATTTCTTGGCAATCCATTTCATGGGATGCCTGGTGTGCTGGGTTCCATAGCCTGCTACTCAGGCAAGGAGACTTGGCCCCGCCCCTTCCAAGAGTACTCTTTGGTCTTTAAAGGGGCCTTACCCAATTTTGCTGGTTCCTGCTCCAGTGGCACTAGGGGCTATCCACCGTGGTCTTTGGAAGACTCCCCCAAATTGGAGGGATGGTTCACTGGATCTCAGCAGGGGTACTGACTGCTGAGATTGACATTAGTTTATTCAGCACAGGGGTTCCTAATGGCATGGGGTCACCAGGTGCTTGAGTTGGTGGTGCCTCCCAATCTGACTGTATTCACATATTAAGCTCAAGAGTCTGTGTACAATATATGCACATACGGATCTGTACACATGTACAGTTATTCACACATAGAGGCTGTTCTCATGAGTAACCTAACCCAGACTAGAGACGCCCAGCCTGGGTTAGGTTGCATGTAAGAAACGCAGGGATTGGGCCCAATCCCAGCAGGCCAGCACTGCCTAGCCCAGCTTTTTAGGCTGGCTTTTAGCTGAGGTTAAGAGTGTGAGTGCTTCCTTAACCCAGGCTTGCTGCTCATGAGCAAACCAGTCTGCTTCCAGCCCTGGAAGCAGCCCAGCCGCACACAGAGACAAGAGCCTAGAGCACGCGTTTCTTGGGGGGATTTCCCAATGCATTACACATGCAATTTCCAGACACAACGGAGTGCTGTGCGTCTGGGAGCGCGGTTCACACTCCCAAAACAAGAACTCACTCATCTAGGGGAAGGGTACATTTACTCAGCCTTCCCCCCCACTGCCTGGCCCGCATGGTCACATGAACAACCTCATTATATTCAATGCATATACAGTAGTACACTTCCTCTCTGTACCCTCTATTTGAGGGGGCCTGTATACTCAGGTTCACTTTTAAAGTGCATGCATGTACAGTCATTCACATGTGCATGTGTACAGACATCTGTAGTATGCCTGTACAACTAAATATCTGAATATGCCTGAAGTGGTTGTGTGAATGGACTCTTGGCTTAGCCAGTTTGCCAGTGTTATGATTTTCACACAGCCAGTGACTAGTTGTCTGAGAGGGAGCAGATCTATTTTATTCAATCTCAAAATATAGTGATTAGTTGGCCCCCAAGTGTAAGCAAAAGCCATAGAGCAAAATGTCGCCTTTTGTTCAGACAAAACTCCCAACATTCTTCTAATTGTACTGATGGAAATATTCATTTGCCTTCCTAACAATGATAATTCACAACCACCAAAACCATAGGTGAATCCTGTACAGTAGCCATAGAGGAAATCAGGCTGATTGATTCAAAACTGTAATTGTAGAAGAACAGGTGCTGCTATGGGACTAAATGACCTATTCAGGGTGGATTTGAGTTTTTCAGCTATGGAGACAGAGTTTGGGGGAGATAAAGTGCTGCAGTTCATATTGC
Organism: Hemicordylus capensis; assembly: GCF_027244095.1. Lineage (NCBI taxonomy): Eukaryota > Metazoa > Chordata > Lepidosauria > Squamata > Cordylidae > Hemicordylus > Hemicordylus capensis. Next base: position 40,197,512 of record NC_069660.1, on the reverse strand, counting down.
CATCTTCCTTGTCCCAGTCTGATAATTGATGCAATGTTCGCCCCAACCCAATGTAAATTTAGGAGCACCTAAGCAAATTAAAATAAATAGATAATTTTGTAAAGGATCAGGTTATAAGCAGAATTCTATAGATAAATGAATGGATACAACAAAGCAACTCCAGAGTACATGATACTGAAGAAACCCCTCAGTATTTCTTGCAGTGTTGTGCCAATATTTTTTGCATCTACAAAATGCAGATGTGTCTTTGCACATTTGTTTGTTTATTTATTTATTTATTTATTTATTAGATTTATATACCGCCCTTCCAATACGGCTCAGGGCGGCTCACAACATGATAAAAACAATTAAAAACAAATTAACAATTAAAATCAAACTATTAAAACACAATAAAACCAATAAAACAGCTAAAAGCCCTGAAAATCAGGGCAACAATTTAAAACAGTTTAAAACAATTAATCATTTAAAACTCTGGAAGGCCAGGCCAAATAAGTACGTTTTAAGGGCTCTCTTGAAGGACAGCAATGATCTAAGATTGCGGATTTCTGCCAGGAGTGCATTCCATAGCCCAGGAGCAGCTACAGAGAAGGCCCGCCTCTGCGTCGCCACCAGACGAACTGGTGGCAACTGGAGACGGACCTCCTCAGATGACCTTAACATGCAGTGGGGATCATGTAAAACATATACAGGAGGCCCTCATTATTCGCGGGGTACCATTCTCACCTGCAACCACAAGTGTGGAAACCGTGAACAAAGAAACCTTATACCTCTATGGGAATCCTAATGCCCCACAAATACTCCTATTTTTCACCCCCCGCCCAAACTCATGTTTTTTTTTTAAAAGAGCTACAAATAGCTCTGTGCTGCATTTGGACTGGAAATGACACCAGAAGTCACTTCTGGTGGCTCAGGAACCATGGATAGGCAAAAATCACTTATTTTACTACCCACAGATAAGGAACCTGGGACTCTAAGACCTGACCATGGATGCACAAAACCACGATCTTCAAATTCACAGAGAGCGAGGGCCTCCTGCACTTAACATTTTTAAAATCTAGATGATAATTACTCCTATTTATTAGCTGGAGAGCCTCTCTGGTTGGCAAAGAAGGGGACCATTTCCAAATAAAGACTCTGTTTTTTAAATCATCATGTCTTTTAGTATGTGTGTGTGAACTTGGTGGGAAATTCATTGTGGCTTGTCGCCACTTCCCTTCTCCTTGCCTGAGCCTTGGAGCACAATTCTGATGACAGAATAATCAAGCCTGGCATGCAGCACTATAAAAAGGCAATTAGGTAAACTGCTGGTTTGGGAAAAGCCCTGTGACCTAGTTAATAACTCTGAAGAGACCTGGGAATTTCAAGGAAAGAAAATGCACTGATTTGTGTGCTTGGGAACTGGGAAAGAGGTACAGGGTTTACAAAATGCCCGAGAAATATATGCAGCATTCATTAATGAACTTGTCTCTCATGCCATTGCATCATGTTAAACTCTTTTAGCAAGAGTTTTGAGTAACTCTTTTACTCAAATGTTATATTTATGTACAGTCTTCCTCCCCCCCCCCTTTTTTTGAAAAAGCAATTCAAACTAGCAAAATGTACTGTTGGCCTATGAGGAAATCTCACGAATCGCTCTAATTCCATAATCACCATAATTCCCACAGAGAGCTAGCGTGGTGTAGTGGTTAAAGTGCTGGACTAGCTGGGTGACTCTGGGCCAGTCACTCTTTTCTCAGCCTAACCTACTTCACAGGGTTGTTGTGAAAGAGAAACTCAAGTATGTAGTACACCGCTCTGGGCTCCTTGGAGGAAGAGCGGGATATAAATGTAGTAATAATAATAATAATAATAATAATAATAATAATATCCAAATCACACTGCTAAAATCAACCAAGGTTGTGCTTTTGTCAATACAATCTGTGTGCCAGTGATGATACTCTGATGATACTCAGTGATGATGTGCCCACGGGCCCACAGAAACCTGAAGTCAGCCCTGTATAAATGATTCCTCTGGGAGCATTCTCCCTGATAATTAAACAATATCAGGGGGTCACTGAAGTGGCTGTGCCCTTACTCTACAAAAGATTACAGTTTAAATTCTTATTCTGTAATAATTCACTACTAATAATAATTTTGCAATAATTTAATTAATAATTTAAGAGGCATCTTTTAAAGTGGTGGATCTCTTCTATTTAGTAAGGGGAGAGCAACTGGCCCTATTCAGCCCAGCCCAGCATCTGTCTAGTGGCTGTTGCTGGTGTCTTCCTAGACAGTGAGTCCTGTGGGGACCGGGAACAATCTTAGTTATTATCCATTTATTTTCTATGTAAATCATATTGAGAACTTTTGTTGAGAAGTAGTAAATAAATATCCATAGCCATCGCAGCAATAACGATTCCTAAGCTGTTCTCTTACTTCGCCATAAAAGTACATGTGCAAAGTTGATATGCGCATGGTGCAGGGGCATAACTATAATAGGGCAAGGGGAGACAGTTGTCTGGGGGCCCATTGCCTGGGGGGGGCAGAGGCAAGTCACATGACTGACTCCCCCAGCCGCTCACCCACCCGGGCTTCCTTCAGTTGTATTCATCCTCTAAAACTGATGTGAGTGTTAAGACCTGGAGCTACCAGAACAGCATGTCTTTCTCTAGTACCATTAAATGACTTGCATCTTCCACAATTTCCAAAACCTTTTGAAAAATAATTTAGGATGATGTTCTATTGTGGCATGTATAAATTTTTACTGTGCTTTTTGTTACCACTATTTAGCCTCATTTAAGATGTATTTATTTCATGAGCTGATCTTCAGTGGGGGGGGGCATTTTAAAATCTTGTCTCTGGGCCCACCCCAACCTTGCTCCACCGCTGGCATGGTGCTTTACAGAAGGAGGAGGAGGAGGACAGGTCCCTGCTACCAAGTGTAGAATCCAGAGGAAAGAGTTGTGGCACACAAGGACCAGGTAGTGGAGTATAATTAAGTATGTTGATAGTTGCATTGAAAGACGTCTTGATTACAGAAAGGCAAGTGCAGACTGCTTCCTATTCTCCTGCTGCTCCTTGTTTGTCTGCCCCGCCTCCCGTCTAGGACTGAACTAAAACTGTAACTAACATAGAACCTGGCCTGGATCAAGGAATGGATTCACCAGAAACACAACACCTAGGCATTTACAGTCCAAATTAGTATAACGTTCTTCCATTGCCATTAAAATGTATTGCAAGTGCCATAGCAACAAACCTTTTAAAAATCAACACATTATTAGCGTGACATGAGGATTCACTGACAAACAACATCTTGGTAAGGAGTCTTCAGCAGGATCTCTCAGTCTTAAGAGACATGTTCTCAATGTTCTTTTCCATCAATGGAAACACTATAGTCCTACTATTCACATATTATGTTGAATGCACATACAGTTGGTGTACAGTCACCTCTCTCCCCAGCAGCTGTTCAGAGTGAGGGAGATAATGGGAGAAAAAATAGGAGGGGTGATGCTGGGGGCCCTCAGGAGCTGGGGGGGGGCAGGTTCTTTGAACCCATCTACTCAATTATAGCTACACCTCTGTGTACAGTGTATGCATGTACAGATCTGCACACATGTAAGTTATTCACACATTGAGGCCATTCACACAACCAAAAACTGTGTTCTACCTGGGTTTGGGAGCTGTGTGTGCTCCCAATTTTCAGTTGTGTGGAAGCGAGTTAAGAGGAAAACCTGGGGCAGAAGTGATTGTGTGGAAACTACCCAGATTTTCCTCCCAGCTTGCTTCCACACACTCACTTCTATCCAGGTTTCCCTCTTACCTTGCTTCCACACAATTGAAAATTGAGAGCACACACAGCTCCCAAACCCTAGCAGAACACAGTTTTTGGTTGTATGAATGGCCTCACTATGCCCAACGCTCATACAGTAGCACACTTACTGTTGTTTGAGTATGTACTCAAACCACTACAGAACAAGCATATGTATGATGTATGAGGAAACCTCAAGAAGAATGTGCCACTGTATCGTTCCCTCAGGCAAGTCATTTTGTGCAGGGCAGAAGCAATCTACCAAAGTGATGGAGTCGGCGTGTAGCTGCTCTGACTAGGTCAAGAGGCAAATGCTCAGCTCTCTGCAAGCCATGCAGTATCAGCCCACAGGGACTGTCCCACAGCATTATTACATTGTTTCCCCACAGAACGTAGGAACATTTGAAGACCTGTGTTTTTCATCAATCAAGCCCATTTTCAAATATAAAAGAGTGGGTGCCAGACCAAAGGACTTTCCATAAGAGCTGAGACTGGTTTGTATTATGTGGTTCTTCAGTTATTGACTCAACTGCAGCATTGCAATGGTCAGAGGAAGCCAAACAATTAAATTATAAGTGGATTTTAAGAAGCCTGAAATTGCCCAGTTAAAATTCGCTAAGACATACCCGTGACTAATCCTATGTATGGCAGCTCTTGCAAGAGTTCATAAACAGCTGCCCGGATAGCGACGGGGAAGAAAACCATGATGGTGGCCAGCAGGAGGAGGCAGCAGGCCAGCCACCGGGAGGCCTTTTAAAAAATCAGTTAAAATCAAATTTGAAAATCAAAATTTAAAAGGCCCGAGTGGACAAAAATGATCTTTACCTGGCATCTAAAAGAACAGAGTGATGAGGCTAGGCAAACCTCACTGGGGAGGCTATTCCATAAACAGAGTGCAACCACTGAACCAAGTGTTAACATGCTCTCCATGCCAGTTTGTTACTGGAAATTGCAGACTGAGCAGCTGTGAAAGGAAGGAAGGAAGGAAGGAAAAGGTCTACACATGATTAACATAATATTAACATAATATATAAAGTAAAAAGGTAAAGTGTGCCATCAAGTTGATTTCGTGCAGTCTGAGATGATGCCTTTCAGTATCTTCCTGTATCGCCGCTGCCCAATATAGTACCAGCAGGGATTTGAACCAGCAACCTTCTGCTTGTTAGTCAAGCATTTCCCTGCTGCACTACTTAAGGTGACAGTAACATAGTATATAGTTACCCCTAAGTGATTGAGATCTGGGTGCACCAGTGGGAGCATACATTCTGTTCTTGCTGGAACGTTCTGGTCATTCCCCCATCCCCTTTCTTCCAGGCAGTGCTTGAGTGGTGTCAGGGCTCAAGTCTACCTAGAAATCATTCCTAAACACTGTTCTTCCTCCAGTGAACAGTTCCTGGCTGTGATTAAGGACAAAGAAATTCAGAGGAGACGGTGGCCATACACTGCAGCTTATATACAAGGAAGAACAACCTGCTTAAAGATTCCAGGTCCCAATCTTAAAAGTCTTAAGATTCTAGCAAAAGCCTTGCTAAGATCACCTCGAAAGGTCCACCAAGTCTTGCCCCATATGTCCCAGCCCTTAAGATCTTCTTCAGAGGCTCTCCTCCGGGTACTCCTGTCAAACGAGGTGAGGCGGGAGGCTACTAGAGAGAGGGCCTTTTCAGTGGTTGCACCCTGCTTATGGAATAGCCTCTCAAGTGAGGTTTGCCTGGCTTCATCACCTTGTTCTTTAGATGCCAAGTAACGACCTTTTTGTTCACTCAGGCCTTTTAGATTTTTGATTTTTACATTTGATTTTAACTGATTTTTAAAGAGTTTTAAAATTGCTTTGTATTGTATTTTGTATTTCCCCCGAAATTTGGTCTGTTATTATTTAAGGTGTTGTGTGTTTTTGCCAGATGTTTTAATGTTGTGAGCCACCCAAAGAACAATTTCTTATGGGGTGGCTAACAAATAAAGTGTATTATTTATTATAATCCAGAATTCTGCTTCCCACAGTAGAAGCTAGATCTCTCTGGGAAGCCCTTGAGCAGGGCATGAAAGGCAATGGCCCTCCTGTACTATTGTCCCCCAGCAACTAGCTAGCATTTAGCATTCAATGGCATATTGTTGCCTCTAAACTTGGAAGCTCTATTTAACTATCACGGCTAATATCCACTGAAGATCCATCCTCTGTGCTTCCTGCCCTCTTGGGCAACTTGGAGATCAAGAACTACATTTTAGTTGGCAGTGCTGAGTAGGCACCTGAAGTTTTGCACTTTTGATAACTCAATCACTGATGTATATCAATTTTGTGGGGAGCCAGGTTCATGAATTAGATCTTAATTTATTAATGTTAAAAGTATTTTTGGAAATGCGTTTTAAAAATCTCTTCTATTGGGAACTTTCTGGAGACTGGCTTTAATAAAGAGAGAGTGCCCCTTCTGAAACAGCAGTTGCAGAGTTAATTTCCCACATATAATGCTAAGTAAGGTCCCCATGTTGTCTTAAGAAAAGCCACCTAACTCATCTGCTAAATAGAGACAGTAATACTAGTACCCACTGCTGAAGGATGTGGCAAGGATTAATTAGTCAGTGAAAAGTACTTTGAAGATTTAGATACATTTGTAGCTGTGTCTCCGTTAAAAATAAATGACATGCCTTACTGTGAGATTGGAGCTGGACGTGGGCGTCTGCCATTAGTCACTTTCGATAATCTTCTTACAGTAGCAGAAGCCTGCTTGCTGCTAGTTAGCTTTCTGAGAGAGATTGTTGGTGTACTGATTCCTTTATCTGGAAGGAAAAACAACAGACTTCTTCTCTTCCTCTATTAAAAAGTTGCCTCCCACCATTAGAAGCTGCAAGGGGTTAGAATAGATTTAGAGGACAGGAGTAAGAGTCCATTTTGAAGCAGGACTGCACAACTTCACCCCTTCAATTGTTTTTGGGCTACAGCTCCCAGCATCCCCAGCCACAGTGGCCAAAAGGGATGTACACAAAACCAGCTTGCCTGGTTCAGTTCGAATCCAAACTGGATTCAAACCAGATTGGGTATGTTCAGTTTTGGCACCCCCAAATGGGCCCCCCGATTTGGTTCAAATTCAAACTGGTTTGGGCCCAGTTCAGGGGTGTCGGGTGCCAACAAATTTGTTTTTTTTTAAAGGTTGACTTACTGCCACTGAGGGCTGATGCAGCCACGGTGGAGTCTCCAAAGGCTCCTCTCCCCCTGCTGGCCTCCCCTCATCTCCCCATGGGCCCGTTTATCCCATTTGGGGGCCGTTTCAGCCCTATTTGCATGCACAGTGGCCATTCGGGTGCCACTGCACATGCGCACAGGCCATTTACATGACCCTGGTCATGATCCAATTGTGTAAATGGCCGGCATGCATGTGCGACAGCCCAAAGGATGGCCACCACATGTGTAAACAGGGCCAAAATGGCCCTAACATGGGCTGAACTGGCCCACGGAGAGATGGGGAGGAGGGGCAGGAAGAGCCTCCAGAGACACACACACACCCTGCGGCCGCAGCAGCACCCCTCAAGGCCACAGAAGCCCTCAGTGGCAGTAAGGCAATCTTTAAAAAAAATTATTGCCACCCAGCACCACCAAACCAGGCTCAGTTCAACCTTGAGCCGAACTAGGCCCAGTTTGGTTCAAGGTCGAGCCCTCTAACTGAGACAGTTCCAGCTCAAATTGGATGAGTCTGGCTCGAGCCTTTTCACACATCCCTAGAGGCTAATATAGTTAGGAATTCTGGAAGTTGTAGGCTAACATCTGCAGAAAGTCCAAAGTTGTGCAGCCCTGGCCTGGTATTTCAGTGACCCCTTCACATAACAAGTGTAGCTCTATGTGGAAGCCAGTTGTCCTGATGTGAGAAGGTACTCCCAGAGTTTAGTGGAATTCCCATCTATACTTAATGATGATAAGCTGGCAATGCTATGCACATATTGGCTCTAAGCAATTCTTCCACCAAGACCTCTTTATTACACAATTATAAAATAACAGAGGTTATAAGTTCAAAACAAATAATAACTGCTTTCAATGTGAAAAACTGCAACTGACGATGGAGTTTTTTTACATTGAAACTGGTTTTGTTTTGTTTTTAACTTGTAACATCCGGTATTTTATAACTGTGTAATAAAGAGGTCTTGGTGAAGAATTGCTTATACTGAAATATGCTTGTGACTAATTGAGTATATGGTTTTCTCAGATTCTTTGCTAAGGTTCTTTATTTGCTGAAGTGGCTGTCCTATAATGTTTGCTGACCCTTGAGAATCAGATGAGTATACATTAGCAGACTGCTGTACGAAATCACTGTCAAAGAGAGCATTGCCTTCAAATCTGACTTGTACAGTAGAGAAGTGCTAAGCCCTGTCAAGACATTCATGAAATCTGGAAATGAAAGGAGTACGCGGATCATACCTTCTGGCTTACCCTGATCTCTGCATGTTTTAGGTCCCATTTGCACAGCAGCTGTGCATGATTCAGACTCCTCATTTTTTTCAGAGTATGGATCGTGCATAGGGAGCCTCCATGTAACCCCTGTGCAACTTCAAACTGAAGTTGAATCCAAACACATCGGAGGTACTCGGTGTGGAAGGCCAGAACTTAGGAAGTGGCTTAGATCTGCCTGTTCTGAATGGGCTTACACTCCCCCTGAAAGATCAAGTAGGTAGCTTGGGAGTACTTCTGCACACAAACCTCTCCCTGATATCTCAACTTGAGGCAGTGGCCAGGAGTGCTTTTCATCGGCTTCAGCTGATACACCAGGTACATCCATTTCTTGAGACAAATGACCTTAAAACAGTGGTGCATATCTATTATTTTATTTATTTATTTATTGAATTTATATACCGCCTAGTATAAAAATCTCTAGGTGGTATACAGAATTAGAACATAAAATAACATTTAAAGTTCATAAAAAGATTTTAAAAATCATAGATTAAAACACACAGAAACCACATTAAATTTTTAAAATTTGTAATATGCTGGTAACACCCAGGCTTGAATATTGCAATGCGTTCTGCATTGGCCTGCATTTGTACCTAGTTCAGAAACTGCAACAGGTGCAGGATGCAGCTGTCAGATTGGTCTCCAGGGCCACCTCTAGAGACCACATTACTCCTATTTTTTTTATTTAAAAAACCACTGGCTGATCCATGATGTTTTAAAGTTTAAAAGTTTAAAAACTTAAAAGCGTAAAAGTCTTGAGAAGGCAGATCTGGCCAAAGTTACCCACGCCTGAGTCACATCACAGCTGGATTACTGTAATGCATGCTACATGGGGCTGCCCTTGCAGAATTTTCAGAAACTGCAGCTAGTGTAAAATGCAGCAACTAGGATTTTATCCAGAGCTGCCCACTGAGATCATATTACACCCATTTTGAAAAAGCTACATTGGCTCCTTTTGTTTCCAGGTCCAATTCAAGGTGCTAGTTTTGTCCTTTGAAGTCCTTAATGGTTTGGGCCCTGGATATCTGAGGGACCGGACCACCTGCTACCAAGGGTTTCTGCCTGCTTGACAAGGTCATTGGAGAGGACTCTGCTCCATGTGCCAACAATGAGGGAGGCTCAGCTGTTGTGCATGCCACCGCCGGACAGGGTCTTCTCAGTTATTGCCCCCAAGCTTTGTAATGCTCTCCCGCTGGGCATCTGCTCCTCAGTCTCTATCACAGTTTTTAGAAAGCAAGTGAAATCTTGGCTTTTTAACCAGGCTTTTATATGAGTGTTGTTTTTGTGGGTGCTGCTCTGTATTTTATGGTCTCCTGTATGCTTTTTAAATTTTTAATTAGATGTCTATTTTTATATTCCAGTTTAATATTTTTATTGTGTAACTGTTTTATATTGTTCTAAATGTTTTGTAAACTGCCTTGAGATTGTTTTAATGAAAGGTGGCATAAAAATCTAACAATAAATACATAATTAATAAGGTTTTAAAGTTTTGTTTATGGTAATTTTAATCTGTTTTTATGATTTTAAGATTTTGGTTTGATTGGATTGTAAACTGCCCTGAGTTTTTATATAGTTTAGTATAAAATAAAATAAAATAAAATAAAATAAAATAAAATAAAATAAAATAAAATAAAATAAAATAGGTTTTGAGGCATGGAGGTGACAAGAGGGCCCAGTGAGTCACTGTTTGTGCCCTCAAGAACCCATGTGTTTAAAATATAGTGTGTGTCACGGTGTGTGTGTGTGTGTGTGTGTGTGTGTGTGTGTGTGTAGGGGAATGATGCTTAACTTGCAGTGGTGGGTGGGGGGTCCTCCAAAGGCGTTTAGGTCCAGGCTTCAAAATTACCTAGATGCACCTCTGCTCCAGGGCACTGGTGGTGTAAATCTGGAAGTGCTGTTAGTCTACTTCGCTCACTGCACTGGTGTTTCCGTGCTCTGGATATCAGCCATTGTATGGAATTCCATGAGTAATGCTTAGACTGAGATGAGAACTAGACTGTCATTTTCACAATATTTCTTGCATTTTCAGGAACCCAATTTCTTTCTTTTCCACCTTGACCTACAAGCAGTCTTGACCATCCTTAGGGATTCATTCATTCATTCATCTGATTTATATACCACCCTTCCAAAAATGGCTCAGGGCGGTTTACATCAAAACATGTTAACAACTTCAACATGGGCCTGAGGTGATCAGTGATGCACTAACAACAGTTCTGATGGTCATGCCAACAAACAAGAACAAGAACAATATGCTTTATTTGTTAGCTGCCCCATAATATTGTTCTCTGGTGCTCACAACACAGCATTTAAAAATATCCAATATAAACACCTAAAACACAACAAACAAAAGACCACACACAAAAAATAAATACAAAATACAATACAACACATTTTAAAAACTTTTTAAAAAATCAGTTTTAAAGATCAATGTAAAAAACCCTGAGTGAACAGAAAATTCTTCACTGGGCATCCAAAAGAACAAATTCATGGCACTAGGCAAGCCTCACTAGGGAAGCTGTTTTATCAATAGGGTGCCACCACCAAAAAGCCTCTCTCTCTAGTATCCACCTGCATCACCTTGTTTGGCAGGGGCACTTGGAGGAGGGCTTCCGAAGAAGATCTTAAGGTCCGAATCGAGATATATGGGGCAAGGTGCTCTCTCAGGTAACATGGTCCCAAGCCGTTTAGGGCTTTAAAGGTTAAAATCAGCACTTTGAATTGGACTGGGAAATGGACTGGGAGCCAGTGCAGCTGATAAAGCACTAGTGTGATATGATCAAAATGCCCAGCCCGGGTTAATAATTTTGCAGCCCTATTTTGTAGCAACTGCAGTCTCTGGAGTTCTTTGCATCCGTCTTCATGGCAGAGGATACTGAGCATATACCTGTTCCTGAAACAGGCTTTTCAGGGATGGAGGCTAAAGAATTGAGTCAGATAGAAGTGACAAGAGTTGATGTTCTAAACTGTCTGGAAAAACTGAAGACTAGCAACTCACCAGGGCCAGATGGCATCCATCCAAAAGTCCTCAAAGAACTCAAATGTGGAAATGTCAACCTCCTTGCAAAAATATATAACTTATCCCTACAATCAGGCTTTGTACCAGAGGACTGGAAAGTAGAAAATGTAACACCAATTTTCAAAAAGGGATCCAGGGGTGATCCGGGAAATTACAGGCCAGTTAGCTTAACGTCCGTTCCAGGCAAATTGATGGAAAGCATCCTCAAAGATAAAAATGTAAAGCACATAGAAGAACAGGCCCTGCTGGGGGAGAACCAGCATGGCTTCTGCAAAGATAAATCTTGCCTCACAAATCTTTTGGAGTTCTTTGAGAGTGTCAATAAGTGTGTGGATCAAGGTGATCCAGTTGACATAGTATACCTGGGCTTCCAAAAAGCTTTTGACAAAGTTCCTCATCAAAAACTCTTGAGGAAACATAGCAGTCATGGGATAAGGGGACAAGTACATGTGTGGAATCCTAACTGGTTGAAGGACAGGAAACAGAGGGTAGGAATAAATTGACAATTTTCACAATGGAGGGAAGTAAGAAGTGGGGTCCTCCAGGGATCTGTATTGGGACAGGTGCTTTTTAATTTATTCATAAATGATATAGAATTTGAGGTAAGCAGTGAGGTGGCCAAATTTGCAGATGATACCAAACTCTTTCGGGCAGTGAAATCCAAAACAGATTGTGAGGCACTCCAAAAGGATCTCTCCAAACTGGGTGAGTGGGCAAAAAAATGGCAAATGTGGTTCAGTGTTGGCAAGTGTAAAGTGATGCACACTGGGACAAAAAAACCCAACTTCAAGTATACGCTGATGGGATCTAAGCTGTTGGTGACTGACCAGGAGAGGGATCTTGAGGTCCTGGTGAATAGCTCAATGAAAGTGTCGATAAGTGTCAACTCAGCTGTGAAAAAGGCCAATTCCATGCTAGGGAATAATTAGAAAGGGGATTGAAAATAAGACCGCTAATATTATAATGCCCTTATACAAAATTATGGTGCAGCCACACTTGGAGTACTGCGTACAATTCTGGTTACCACATCTAAAAAAGGACATTGTAGAACTGGAAAAGGTGCAGAAGAGGGCAACCAAGATGATCAGGGGCCTAGAGCACCTTTCTTATGAGGCAAACCTGGGGCTTTTTAGTTTAGGAAAAAGAAGACTGCAGGGAGACATGATTGAGTTCTATAAAATCATGCATGGTGTGGAGAAAGTAGATAGACAGAAATTGTTCTCCCTCTCACATAACACGAGAACCAGGGGTTATCCCATGAAATTGATTGCCACAAATTTAGGACCAACAAACGGAAGTACTTTTTCACACAATGCATCATCATAGAAACATAGGAACATAGGAAACTGCCATATACTGAGTCAGACCATTGGTCTATCTAGCTCAGTATTGTCTTCACAGACTGGCAGCGGCTTCTCCAAGGTTTCAGGCAGGAATCTCTCTCAGCCCATCAACTTGTGGAATTCTCTGCCACAAGATGTAGTGACAGCCAACAACCTGAATGGCTTTTAGAGGGGTTTGGATAACTTCATGGAGAGGTCTTTCAACGGCTACTAGTTGGAGGGCTATAGGCCACCTCCAGCCTCAAAGGCAGGATGCCTCTGAATACCCATTGCAGGGGAGTAACAGCAGGAAAGAGGGCATGCCATCAACTCCTGCCTGTGGTTTCCCACGGCATCTGGTGGGCCACTGTGTGAAACAGGATGCTGGACTAGATGGGCCTTGGGCCTCATCCAGCAGGGCTGTTCTTATGTTCTTATGACTGTTTTCAAAGGCAGCCGCACATACAACACATTGCAGTAATCTAAGCAGGTGGTTACCAGAGCATGGGTAACTGAGGCCTAGTGATTTCCATCCAGGTAAGTTCACAGTTGGTGTCTCAGCCAAAGCTCATAAAAATGCACTCTGAGCCACAGAGGCCACCTGAGCCTCTCACAACAGTGCTGGATCGATTATTCCCAGACTGTGAACCTGGTCCTTCAGGGGCCATCACAATATGTACTGTACATCACAATTAAGGGAGTTACTGCATGTTTCATCTGGAATTGCCCCATCTGCATGTAACGTTTTTGCATGTTTGGCCAAGGATGGGTTGGGCTTTGCAGGTGATGAGCCAAAAATCTTGTGTGAATCATTCTTTAGATATGTGATCTTGGGTAAATCACTTTACATTTCAGTTGACTTTTTCTTTCTTTCAAAACAGAATTTTCAACAAAGTAAACAAATGACTTGACTAGCAAGCCAGAGGTTGCCAGTTTGAATCCCCACTGGTATGTTTCCCAGACTGTGGGAAACAGCTATACTGGGCAGCAGCGATATAGGTAGATGCTGAAAGGCACTATCTCATACTGCGCGGGAGGAGGCAATGGTAAACCCCTCCTGTATTCTACCAAAGTCAACCACAGGGCTCTGTGGTCGCGAGGCGTCAACACTGACTTGACGGCACACTTTACTTTAAACAATAGGGTCGGCTACAGGTTTAAGGGAGTTCTTAGCAAGCTGTCCTCTGATGAGCTCCCTTCGACCTGGCCATGGCAGCAAACATGGGTTTCTTTCCTTTTCAGAAGGCCAGCAGCAGTAATAATAAAATTCTGCCCAGCAGCTGCTGCCTGCCATATCCCCCTCAATGCTACATGTAGGATCCTAACTCTATGTGGGGCACTGTGGGGGGAAATCAAGGCAGGCAGCAGCCACTAGTTGATGCTTCATTCCGTTTATGGTTTGTAATTATTAGTCTTTTGTTGTAAAGCGTGTGATATATTGTTTTGCTTTTAGTACCTTAATTCACGTTTTGCCAGTTTGTGGTATAAAAGTGGGATTATAAATACATACATATTATAACTATAAAAAAAATTGATGTGTCTGCCACCAAGCCAAATTCTGACACCTCAGAATACGACTGTATTGTTTATTGCCCTCTGCTAACTGAGCAAAGTGGTGATTCTCTTTATTTAGCAGGGGGAGAGCAACTGGCCCTATCCATCCCCAGCACAGCATCCCTCCAGTGGCTGTTGCTGTATCTGCCTTTTGTTTCTTTTTAAATTGTGAGCCCTTTGGGGACAGAGTAGTCATTTTATTTATTTATTTATTTAATTTATTTATTTATATCTATGTAAACCACTTCAGAAACTTTTGTTGAAAAGCGGTATATATATAAATATTCATCGTATTTGTATTCACATTGTTGCACAACTTTATTGGTGCACTTAAACCAGTCAGTGTTGCATTCCCCAGAGTGACACCACCTGCATTCTTGCTTAGCATTTCCCCGCGCAAACTTCAGTGGAGTTAAACACACTCATTTGCTCATATAAAATGCTTTGCTGGGTTAGATTTGCCCAACAATCTAATCTAATCTAAGGATATGGGTGGGGAGAGGAGTAAGCCTAAAGCTGAAAGTCAAACATGGGTTGATGGGTGACAACAGCTCTTCAAAGAACCAGGCTCAATGAGAGTCATGAAAGAAGCCAAACAAGCCAAGAGGGCACGAAGGATCCTGTGGGGCTACCAGACCCAATGCTTTCTTGGTCAGGTGAGGATATCATTGCAATATCAATTAGGGATGGGGCTGCAGTTCAATGGAAAAGCATCTGTTTTACATGCAGTAAGTCCCAGGAGCGCCTCCTTTATCATAGTTCCAGGACTGTGGGATGCACTTCCTGTTGAGCTGCTCCAACCCTGCTGGCTTTTAGGAGACCACTGAAGAACCACCTGTTTGTAGAATCCAGAGGAAAGAGTTGTGGTAGGCAAGGACAAGACAGTGGAGTTGAATCAGGAATATTAATTGTTTAATGAGACCGATATTATGTACAGAGAAGCCAGTGCAGACTGCTTTTCAGTGCTCTTGCTGCTGGCTGTTTGTTAGCCCCGCCTCTACTCCAGGACTGGAATAAAAGTAACTAAAGCGCCATTCAAAAGCTGGCCTGGATCAAGGAATGGATTAAAAATACCACACAGTTCAGCCAGGCTTTTTGGTGAATTTTTACTGATGTTTTCAAATTGAATTTTGCAACTGTTTATTGTTGTTGTTGTTGTTTGCTGTTTTTATTTGTTTGTGAACTATAGTACTCCAGACTTCTGTAATAGGTGGTATATAAATATCTATACATTTAATTCTCTTAAACGTACCCATCGCTAATCCCATGTGTGGCAGCTCTTGAGAGCATTCACAAGCAGCTGCCAGACTAGCGATGGGGATGAGGGAGAAAATAGGGATGGTGGCCACCGGGAGCAGGAGGCGGCAGCCTGGCCCGGCCGGTGGGACTTGACGGCCGCTGCCGGGAGTGGGCGGACGGGCAAGAGGAGGCGGCTGGCTGGCTTTCCGGCCGGCCGGCTAGCCAGAAAGCAGGGGGTGGGGTGGAGAAGGGAGGGAGAAGAGAAGTGGGCCGACTGGCTAGAAAGCTGGCCAGGCCGGCAGAGGGGGAGGGAAGGCAGCCGCGGTGCTGGCCTGAGGCACAGAAGCTCTGCGCCCGGCCCAGCTAGTATTACTTATTTATTTTATCATATGTCTATACTGCCCGACTTGTGCGTCCCTAGGCGGTGTACACAACTATAAAACAAGATAAAATGATTAAAACAATTTTATAATATAGAATCAATTAAAAGTAATTAAAAGCATGAAAAATCAGGTGCATCTTAAGAGTCTTTTTAAAAACAGGCAGAGATGGAGAAACTCTGGCTTTAACAGGGAGTGCATTCCAGAGCCCCGGGACAGCCACAGAGAAGGCCCATTGGGTGGAGTAGCCACCAAACAAGCTGGTGGTAGCCATAACTGGACCTCCCAGATGATCTTAATAGTGACAGGGGTCATGACAAAGGAGGCACTCTCTTAAATACCCTGGGCCCAAGCCATTAAGTGCTTTATAGGTTATAACCAGCATTTTGTATTTCATTCAGAAACATGTCAGAAACAATTTAATTAAATAAATACATAAGCCAACAAGCAAATGAGCCCTTGCATTTCCAAGCAGGGCTGAGAAATACCCCTTTGAAACCTTGGAGGGCTGCTGCCAGTCAGAGTAGACCATACTGAGCTAGATGGACAAATGGTCTGACTCAGTATAAGGCAGCTTCCTAGGTACCTGTGGACTACTGTGGGCTTCCATCTTGCCATCTCCAGCTCTTTTTTTTTGCCATCCTCTGGAGGGAAGAGCCTGGAACCTGGTGTGGCAAACCAGGAGAGGGTTGCCTGACCGATACCTCCCCCAATTTCATTTAAAATTCCTCGGTAGAGCTGCCACCATTAAAAATCTTCCCCGTTAATAGCAAAATGCCTTAAAACCTCTTTAAAGAGTGTGTAGCCAGAGCAAGCACATAGGGAGGCAGAATGGAACACATTTCCAGCCCAGACCAAGCTTGAAACAATCAAAATCTAGTTTCTTTAAGTAGATATCAAAAGCAGGACAGTTTACAGGCAAACAGGAGGCTCAGTAGATCTTAGGGCTTAAGTTGCAGTTCACAAAACAAAAGCTTGCATGATGGTGAAGTCTGCAAGGCTCCTAGGAGCCGTGCAGGATGGTATCAGCTAACAAAGCTAAACTAAGACAAAAGTAACATTCTAGACACAACCACCTCAAGAGCCCCTCCAATGACAAACTACCACCACAACTAACTCACTCCATTCCACACAAAAGCTGGCTGTTTCCTTTATAAGGAAAAGTTTGCAGATTTAGTGTCTAGCACGGAAAAGAGGCAAAGCCGGCAGCTAATTACATTCTTCTTCCTGTAGATAGGCAATAGGATCCAATGGTTGAATACTTATTTCAAAAGCTTAATGTCTCCCCCTGATAGTAGCAGATTCCTGAGACAATAGGGGCCCCAGTGGTGTAGCCAGAAGTAGGGCAGCCCATGTTCCTCCTACTGGTGGCCGGTGCACATTATGTCACATGATGCCGGTGCGCATTATGCCACACACAAAGGGGACGTGGCCCAGGCTCCAGAGAGTTTGTGCCAGCTCTCCTGAGCTCATTTCCAGCCAGCATTTGCTGGGTGGATGTATTTATTTCCCTTTCCCTCCTTCCAGTTTACTGGCTGGAGGGAGGAAAAGGAAAGGAAATAAATGCATCCAGCCAACAAACACTGGCCAGAAATGCTGTCAGCAGGGCTGGGGTGGGCTCTCCAGTGATCGGGCCATGCCCCCTTTGCACGTGACATCATGTGCACAGAGGGCACTGGTGGCCCCTTTCATTGGCGGCCCAGGTTCTTCGAACCCTACCATGCAATGGTAGTTCCACCTCTAAGGGGCCCTCATTTACATTATGGGTACATAAGAACATTCCGAGTCTTTTCCTGGCCTATGGAGGTTAACTGATTCACAATAGGCTAGTGCAAGACAAGAAATACACAGAACAGCCAGGCCAGGCCAAAAATGGCTTTTAGAATAGAGGAGAGTTCTGATATGAAACATGGATGAGTTTTTGCGCTGAGCAATGGCCCATTCCGTTTCCTGTATTATATGAACAACCACATGGGACCAGATGACTTCTCCCACATATTCCTCTTATTGCGGTGTCTTTGTGTGCATTCTGCATGGGAAGTTGCTGTGGAAGCCAGTCTTGGCTGAAAAATGGGGTGATAATACAATACAATAGATGGATAAATGAAATCTCCACTAGAGTACTATAATGAAGGCCCAGAAGGACGAACCTTCTGGGATTTCATATTAAGCACTAGGAAAAGAGCAAGCTTGGCTGTGTGATCAGACACTTGAACTGAGTGGGAGAATAAGAGAATCATGTCATCAGTAGCAAGTTTCTTCCCACAAATGAACTCATAGAACCAGGTTTTCTCGCCTCCCCACTGCCCCTCCCATTTCTTCCCCCCCAGTGCTCATCTTTCACTTTGTCATTCAATTCCCTATTGGCCAGATGCAGTCTGTTTCGCTCCGTTTTTCCATTACACACTTGACTGAGCCGAGGATGAAAGGGTCCCCGGATTCCAGCAAGAAGGTAATTAATTGACTTTCTGCTCTCGTTGCTATGCGGCAAAGGTTGAAGCGGCAGCGGCCACAGTTCATTTTCAATCCTGGAAAATTAGCCATGAATGGCATCATTATGGAGATGATCATCTGTCCACTACAACAACTGTGATGCCGGCACCAGGCGATCTCAGAGAGGCTGCTAGAAAGATGGTTTGCATGCCATGCACACGGATGCCTTTAAACTGTTGAGCAAGTATCAATAAGAGCAAACTTCTGCATGATACATGGCATCTTTGTCCTCAATGGATTCTTTTTAAGGGTATTAACTGGATATGTGCACATGCATGCTTGCATACACACAGACACAAACATGAGTTCCATGTTGCAAGTTGTCAACATTCCACTACCTTCATTTCTTCATAGCAAAAAAGGAGTTCAACCTTTCCTCTCATTCTCCAACTGAATAATTGCTAATATCGTGTCAGGACCCACTTAGTCCTCAGACCTGATTGTGTCAGAACCTGCCAGTACCTAGACCTCAGATGCATGAAGATCATGAGCACCGCTTCTCATGTTATGTGTGCAGTGTGAAAGCCACTGAATGAAAGCACTGTTCCAGTTTTCAGGAAGAGCAAAGCTTGGGACCCCCATGAAGCAAAAAGCAATTAGGGGGATAGTTGGGTGTAGAAAAATTGCAGCAGAAAAGATGAAACATTCCATCCTTCCTTCCATACACTTGTTCACTCCAAACTCTCCCCTCTTACAGCTGCTTTTCTTTTCTTTTTTTAAGTTATATGCTCTTATGATATGCATTTGTGTGAAGCTGGTCCATGCTGGGTCAAGGCCAGCATGTCCATATAGGCAGTCATATAGAGCACCAAGCTTTAAGGGGTGCCATGCTGTCATGCTAACACCCCAGCTGCTGCCTCCTCCAAGCTCCTTAACTGATGAGGTGATGGTAGCAGTGGAGGTGGAGGCAGTGGTTGTGCCTGTCTGGGCCATGGTGAGCAAGCACCCTAATGAAGGCAGTTGCAGCAGCCCTGTGTGCTGGGCATGCCATCTATCCACCCATCAGCCAGCGACTCTCTCCCCTCTGGTGCTCAGGTGCATGTGAGTTGAGCACCTGGCAGAGTCTGGTGTTGGGGGGTGAGGGGCAGGGCAGCTCAGGGCTTGAGAACTGTGGAGGAGGAGGAGGAGGAGGAGGAGGAGGAGGAGGAGGAGGAGGAGGAACAACTCACCTTGTATGTGTGCACCACTCTTGGCTACCAGGCATGGGCAGGGCTTCGCACATCTCAGCTGGGGGGTGGGTTCATCTTAGTCATACTTTGCCTCGGGCACAAAAATACCCAGGGCTGGGACCCTACTAAAGATTTGCTGCTATTTTGAAGTTATTTGGAATCAGTGCTGAGTGTATCATATTTATATCCCACTTTCCATCCATTGAACTCAAGATGGCATACTACAGGGTTCCGAGGTCTCTCAAAGCAGCCACTGACCAGACCTGGTTCTGCAAAGCAAGGTTGTTACATCAGGTGCCTTGAAATCATAGCCCTTCCCTTGGCTTAAGGTAATTAAGACAACACTCAACAAAGCATCTAGGAGTTGGCCTACATACTCCACCAAAGGTTGCTTGCCTGCCTGAAATTATCCCATTGGAAGAAATAAGCAAATGTTCTGAGAACACTAGACAGCAGACATTTAAATTATCCTCAGTACTCTTGACTTTTGGTTTGTTGACGGAGAAGGCCGGTCATTTTATTCTTTCCTCTTGTTTCCTTAGCCCTGTTCAGACATTCTGAAAAAGGGAAATAACCCTGTTCAGACATTGAGTGGTGTGCAGGGGGTAGGGAGATAAACCTGTGCACAGCGTCCTGAAAGCCTGAACAGAATTCCCACCTCAGCACTGATGCATGGATACCCCGCACTTTCCACACTTATTCATTTCATTTCATTTGTCTACCGTCCATCCTAAAAACAGCTCTTTGTCAGAGGTCTCAAGGAGACCTGGGCAGTTCACAATCCAAAATAAAGCCAATTAAGATATTAACATGAAACATAAAATAAAACCATTTACAATATTAACATAAAACTCATTTCATAACCATTTCAACCACCTAAATATTATTTAAACCCCATTATTAACTTAAGGGGTTTGTTTCTCTGATCAATAGGCTGCGACGCCCAGCATTCCCATCACAGAAAAGCTCCATCACACTTACAGCACTTGCCTCTTCAAACAAGCACCATAAGCATGATGGGCAGTGCAGGGTGTGAGGTTTCGCAGGGTATCAGCACTAGTAGGCTGTGATTTCCAGGCGTGTTCTTGAGATGCTGTAAACGAGAACAGTGACCCTTTAAAAATATATCTATCCAAACAAGCTCTTTGACCATTTCACCTACTACACAAATTGCACATGTATCAGGCAGACCATGTATCAGGTGTATTGTCGGTTTGCCTTTTTGTTGGTTCGTTTCCTTGTGAGATGTCTTTATGAATGTTGTGCTGTTAAAGTATTTTCCATGAGCTTTTCTGTATGGGGGGCAGGAGGGGAAGCACTGGGGTGGGGGAAGTGTCTAGAGTGACAAATAAGCAATACATTCACCCACTTCTAGTGATACCAACAAAAGCTGGGAGCATACCTTTGGCATAAAGTGGCACACCTAGATTCACCATTGCAGAATTATATTAATGCCTAGCATTTCTAGAGTGCACTTCAGGTATCCAAAGTGCTTCCCATACATCTGTTAATATATTGCTGCTCGCTGGCGTGTGTTGACAGGCACGGAGCTTCTGAAAGCTCCTTTTCTTGCCACCTCCCATTATGCCACCATTCTCTCTCTTAATCTCCCATCTCTAAGGTCTGTTTCAAGATCCTGCTGTGGCGGGAGCAGGAGGTGCTAATAGACTGAGGGAATAGGGGTCAAAGTGTTTAGTTTTTAGAGAACACTGGGGAACAAAGTGTGAATGAAACTTGTAACCTAACAGACTCTGTCAAATGGCCTCAACATTAAACACAGGAGCCACATGTTCCTTTGGCAGACACTGTGAAATAATGGGGCAGGATATGT
The DNA here is from genome assembly GCF_027244095.1 of Hemicordylus capensis. Classification (NCBI taxonomy): domain Eukaryota; kingdom Metazoa; phylum Chordata; class Lepidosauria; order Squamata; family Cordylidae; genus Hemicordylus; species Hemicordylus capensis. The sequence goes on along the minus strand of NC_069660.1, from coordinate 40,176,289 downwards.
TTTCAGGAAGGGAGATTATTTGGAAGAGGGAAAGCAACCTAGGAAGAATTTGGACTGCCGAAGTGACAGGGAGGGAAAGAAATAATCAGCACCTCTCATCTCCTTGCATACAAACTTCTTCTCCACAAGGAAGAGCTATGAAATATTGAACACATAAAGCCAGACTTTTAGTCATTTTCTCAAGTTGTATCTACTTCACTGCCAGTAACTCCTTGAGACCTCTGACAAAGAGAATTTCCCTTTAACTGGAGATCCCAGGCAGGGGTGGCCATCTAATGAGGCGAGGTGAGTCAGTCATCTCAGGTGGCAGTATGTTACTAGCAATGCTTTTCTGCAGGCTCCCAGATGCCTGCAGGCTCCCACCCGGCCTGTGTCTGAATCTCCAAGCTTGGAGATCTCAATCTTGACATGCTCGGGAGCCTCACAGCATCATGAGCTCTCCATTTGTGGCACATGAGGACAGGTTAGTTAGTTGACAGTGGGCCATTTGCCCCTAGATTTGGCTACTAACAAGCAAATTGGAAAGGGCGGGGAGAGATGCACACCCTCCCTATGTTGGGATACCATAGGTAGACCCTAGAAGTTAATTAAAGCAGGTTAACTTCCAGCCAAGGCCACTCTGCACTTGGAGTGAACCTGCCTTGGCCCCTTCCCTCCTTTCGCAAAGGATAGCAGCAAGCTAATGTGCCAATTAACACAGCACACAGAGGAACTCTGCCGCCCCAAGAACAGTTTTGCCAACTCCAGCGCCGGAGTGGGAAGAGCGGCGGGGGGGGGGGGAGGTTTAAGTACACCGCCCCCCCCCTTAAACACACACTCCCCCGCCCTGCCGGACCACCGGACTGCCGGAACTCCGGACTGGTCCGGAGGCCTTTTCTATGGCCCCAGACCGGTCCGTACACACCACTACCATAGTCACCTCTTTTCCAAATGAAAAAAGTCCCAGATGCTGTAGCCTTGCCTCATAAGGAAAGGCCAATCTGACATGCGCAAAATTACCAAGGAGTGCCTCTCCTCACATTCCTTGCAAGGCTTGCAAGAAGCACAAGGAGAGAAGAGGAGGCTGCTGGCATCCTTCCCTCCTCCCAGCTCCCCATACACTGTCAAAGTTTGCAAGGGTTGGTTTTGAAAGGGACCTGGCCCCCAGTGAGGACATAGGGCAAAGCAGCAGTTTGTGCCTGACCTCAGGTGTCACAGTACTTTGGGCTACCCCGGACCCCAGAAATTGAAACTGGGACCTTGTGCACTAAACTATTAATAACATGGGGTTCATACACCAACTCAACAGATAGTTCTGAAAGCATTGATCTTCTGTTGGGAACAAATAGGACATGGATTCAGTTCACATCCACACCTCCTAAAAGGCCACTGGTGCTGCCAGAGCTGACCAAATGTTTAGTGTTTGATGCATAGGCCCAGCCTCACCATGCAAATTGCGCGGGCCCAGATGCTAGTCATATATCAACACACATCATGCTCAAAGCAGGCATTTCCCCACTCAGTAGACTTGACAAGCATGTTGGCATCCCAGTAAGGGAAAGGTTGTCTTTGTTTGGACAGATGTTACTCTAAAAAGCCAAGGGTTTCATTTAGCCATATTCACTGAGATGGTGGCTTTTCAGAGTGCAGCCACTTGGGGAATTCATTATAGTCCCTTTGAGCAATCGGCTGTTCCCCTTCCACCCTTTCTCACCTTTTTATGATTTCTCACGTCCCTGAAGTGCAAAGCTGTAAGCCCCATAACGGCATAATGCACTATTTGCTGGAGAAGGTCAGTAGCAGAATAAATATTTGCCCCTCCTGTGTCTGTTTCAGGGCTTTATAAGAATTAAAGTTTTATTTCACAATCTAAATCTATGGCAACCACAAGGGAAGGGTGCATGCAGATAGTCTTGTTATTGTTGGACAATTTCCCTCTTTTTCTAATTGCACGTCAGTGTCAGAACTCTGCTATTTATACAGGGATATGCATATAACTGTGACAACTTGCTTGAACATTGGCTGGCACCCAGAAGTATCATTCAAAGCTCATCACTCTCTGCTACTATTGATGTCTACCACTTTGCTCCTACAAAGACTGGCTACTGAGGAAACAACATTTGCTTTTTTAACACTTTTCCAAAATTAAATCACAGGGAAGATTCTATTTCAAATCTAAGAGGAATGAGATCAGTAGATCACTCTCTGTTACTGTGCACATTATTAAGGCAAGGGAAGAAAACACACTGGATCCTGGAATCGTGGAGAAGAAAACCAACATCTGGATTAATGCTGTGCTCATGCAATGACTAAAGATGTGCACATGCAAGAAGTGTTGGGATTTATGTGTGTATACACTGAGGTCATTCACATGACTGCGTGATGCACTGTTCACATGCACATTTCCCCCAGATGAGCATTGTTATGATTCTGGGAGTGTGGACCGTGCTCCCACACAAGCAGTGCTGTGTGGCAAAGCGTGCAGCTCTGGAGACTGGGATCCCACAATGCACCAGTGACATGTGTGGTGCATTGGGGGAGGATTCCCCAAGAGACAGGCACTCCAGGTGCCCATCTCTGTGTGTGGCTGGGCTGGACGTAGCTTAAGCTCACAATCGAGCAGCGAGTCCTGGTTAAGGGAGTGCATGCTCCCTTAACCTTGGGTAACAGTTGTGTCAAAAAGTCAGGCTAGGCAGCGCTGCCCCACCAGGATTGGGCCTGATTCCGGCAGATCTAATGCGCAGTCTAACTCAGGCTGGGCTTCCCTAGCCTAGGTTAGGCTGCGCGTAAGAACAGCCTCATTGTCTTTGTTCATGCCACTGATGTATTGTATGTGTATCTGTGTTTAGGCCTGGGCAAGAGTTTAGAATGTTCATGCCAGTCATCAGTTCTGAAGACTGATTGGTCGGTTTGTATTTCTTACTGGATGCTTGAGACTCTTATTTTCCTGCTAGGATGATCTTTCACTCAGAGTAGGACTGTTGTTTATATTTTCGTAATCATTAAGTAATAAACCTTAGTAATTTTGTTCAATAAACATAGCAAGCCTCAGTTTCCACTACAAGAAGGTCATGAGTGCTGTATGGAAACTCAACATTGAGCTTGCACAACATTGAGGTTCAGCAACAAGGACAGTGGAACGAGATGTGGGCATCTGCTTTTATCACAGAATGCACACCTTTTAGCACAGTGCGCCCAGTGTGCTAGAGCAGGCCTGCACGATTTAGTCCCTCCTGCAGATGTTGGACTACAACTCCCATCATCCGTTTTGGCTACTGTGGCTGGGGATAATGGGAGTTGTAGTCCAAAAAGCAGCTGGAGAGCCAAAGTTGTGCAGCCCTGTGTTAGAACAACACTAGCCCTTAGCACAGGATGTGGGCATCTGCTTTTACCACAGGTTGCACACCATGTTGCAGAAGCATACCCTAGTGCAGGGATTCTCAACGTTGGGTCCCCAGATGTTACTGGACTTCAGCTCCCATAATCCCCAACCAAAGGCCACTGGGGCTGGGGATTATGGGAGTTGAAGTCCAATAACATCTGTGGATCCAATGTTGAGAACCCCTGCCCTAGTGGTCTAGTGCAACTAGTCTGGGATGCAAGTTCTTGACTTAGCACATCTGATTAGTGCAACAGCTTTGCTCTAGCACATGTCTGTGCTTGTACAGCATTAGTCTGGATGTCAGCCATGGATTTTAAAGATGTTTTGAAAATGCCCTATTGTATGCCTCCCCAACACTTATTTAAGGTGCAGAAGGCAACTACCAGTTTGAGGTCCTTTGCAGTGATGATGACCCCTTGCTTTTGGAATTCCCTGACCAACGTAATACTCTGAGGGGCATTTCAATGAGAAAATGGCTTCCCGACCCAAAGAGGCTCACAATCTAAAAACACACAGAGCAACACACAAGCCTTCCTCACACAACCATTTGGGGGTAGGTAGAAGGGCAGGAGCACTCCTACGTTCTACCTCAAGACTCCCAGAAGGCCAGAACCTCTATTTTGGTTTGCTAACCTAGAACCCAGACAACCAAGGCTCCAGCCACAAACTTCATTGAAATCGGGAACTGCAAGCCCCACCCCACTGTGGATGGTCCTCCAAACATGCCCCTGCCTTCCCAGCATGCACGATGCCTCCAGAAGCCGGCAGCGTCTGCTCCCTGCCAACTGCTCTGACTACAGAATTCTATGGTGGCCATGTAGGAGCGGTCAAAGAGTGTCGCGTTCTGCCAAGTAAAAAGGCTGCATGTGCCCACATCACCAAGGGAAACCAGTAGGACTCTTTTCCTCCTACATAATTTAAAAGTAAGGTAGATAATCTGGGTTAGCCAGGTTTGGGGGGGGGGGGGGAATGTGTTGGAGAGTTTCCTGTAGCTCCACATGAGCTGTGTCTACTACCTTCTGCCCTGAAACGGATGGCTGTGAAAACAGCCCTGCATACAAGGGAGACATCAGAACAGCCATTGGAGGGATGCTATGCTGGGTTGGTTGAATAGGGCCAGTTGCTCTTCCCCCGCTAAAAATGAGAATTGCTTTCATGCTAACCTCAGCGGTGTCTGAATTCCACACCAAGAACCCTGAGTTGTCCTGCTGTATTATTTACTTTCAAATCTTGTAGTTACAGAGCTATTGCTGTGCAGAGCGGGTGCACAGCTTCCTTTTTACAGCTGCACAAAGGGATTGATTTGATGAAGTCTCTTATCTAAGAAATAATTCTGACAGCGTTGGGTCCTTCAGGGAGCTTCCAGTGGAGGATAAAGCAGAGATGATGGCCTGCATTGCATAAAGCAAAAAGATATGGCCAGGAATTCTTTCCCCTGTGCTTTCGGCCCCTCATGACCTGCAATCTACATCATCACAGCCCCTCTGCTGGTGTACATTTGGCAGTTAGTCACAATAAAAACCACATATCATATCAGAATAAAATGCCCCTTGGGGCTGCATTGAGAGCAACACGTGTCAATAATTTCTGCTTTTGAAGGCACAGAGCAAGAGCTTTCCTTTAAAAATATAAAGTTGGTGTTTTAGGATTTAAGCAAGATACTTTGAGTTCTGCAGAAGTGCTCTGGAGGCCACAAGTCATGTTTTTACGTTACTGCTATAATCTATATTCTCAACCAGAGTTGTCAAAACAGCATGTAATAAAACAGCCCATGTCCAACTGTGAAACAATTCATTAAGAGCAATAAAGCAATTCATCTTAAGGTCAATGTCTTATCAACACATCATCAAATGTCACAGCATAGCTGTATGAATTGAAACTTCTCCCACCAGCAAATGTTAAGAGTGTTCACCATTTCACTGGGCAAAAGCATTCCCAAAGAAAATAGTCTATATCATCAGTCTAAAAGCTGACTGCAATGAACTACTGTCAGGCTGTGTGGCCCTCACGCACATTTTCCTGGCAGAAAGGGGGCTTCGTCAGGGAGAGGAGAGAAGCAAACATAATTTTCCCCTTCTCTTCCATCCATGCTGAGCTGAGGAGCAAGCTTCAATAAAGCTAGACTCTTTATTTTTGGTTAACCCCTTCTTGATCCAGGCCATCTTTTGAATGGTGCTTTAGTTACTTTTAGTCCAGTCCTGAAGTAGAGGTGGTGCTAACAAAACAGCCAGTAAAAAGAACATTGAAAGCAGTCCACACTTGCCTCTCTGTAAATATTATCTATTTCATTAAACCGTAAATATTCCTGATCCTATTCAACTGCCTTGTCCTTGTGTGTGCCACAACTCTTTCCTCTGGATTTTACACTCTGCAAGGGCGAAGACCTTCTTCACTGGCTCTATGGGGGAGGGTTGATTCCCACCAATCTCCCCTTCTCTCTGAAGCCCAGAGTGCCTCCTGACATGTCCCTGAGGATTGTGCAACCCTCCCCCATAGTGCCAGTGCTGAGTTAGCCTGGATGTCAGCCACTTTTTTTTTCTTGAAAGGTCCATAATACTTAGATATTTCTAGAACCAATTTTATAGAACCAATTTCTGCTAGTGAGGATAAATGCAGGCAGAACACCAACAGCATATTTTCACATCACTCAAGATTAAGAGAGAAAAAGACCTTATATTAAACCAACTAGTTAAAAATGTGGAAAGTTTTGAACTACAAGCTATTTCTTGTGCAGCAACCTTTAGACAAAATCTAAAATGAACTTTGTATTGTATTCATTTTAATTAAAAGATTTATAATGTATCTTTCCACTGGTCAGTAGCCAAGGCAGCTTATATAATTTGTTGTTGTTATTATTACATTTATATCCCGCTCTTCCTCCAAGGAGCCCAGAGCGGTGTACTACATACTTAAGTTTCTCTTTCACAACAACCCTGTGAGGTAGGCTAGGGTGAGAGAGAAGTGACTGGCCCAGAGTCACCCAGCTAGTATTATGGCTGAATGGAACAAGAAACACAGAAATAAAATTTAAATCAACCGCTAAAGCTTAAGTAACCATAAAATAAACAAACCTAATGAGCAACAAATGAAAACTGTCAATACAGTCATAAAATGGTTCCATATTATATCCTGCAAAAAGGTTCAGGAACAGGTTGACATCCAGACTAATGGTGCACTGCTGCTGCTAATGCTGCTAGGGTCCTAGGAGGGACAGGTGATTTCCTTCAATCCCCCCTCCTTTCTAAAGCCATCTGTGTCTTCTGAAAATATGGCCCTGAGGACTGCATGACTCTCAGGAACATATTTTCAGGAGGTACCATGAACTTCAGAGGGAAAGGGAGACTGATGAAAATTGCCCCACCCCCTTAGGACCAGGGCAGCATTAGCAGCACCAGTTAGTTTGAATGTCAGCCACAGATTTTACCTGGAGCATTTCCAGATGGGGCTTTTGGCTTGGAATGGAGGGTGTGCGTTTGCATATCAGCTGGATTTGCACCCATGTCTATGCAAGATATTGGGGGGGGGGAATCTTCACACACAATACAGGTTTTTCATTGCACAATTTATGTCTGAGGTAAAAAAAATCCACTTTTTGTGTCGGTTTTGGGGTTTTTTTTACAAATTCAAACTCACAGTAAAGCCTTGCAGTAAAGCCTGCTGGTGTCTAAGCTCCTGTTCTCTAAACAGAGAAAGAGCCAACATGGTGTAGTGGTTAGAGTGCTGGACTAGGACCGGGGAGACCCGAGTTCAAATCCCCATTCAGCCATGATACTAGCTGGGTGACTCTGGGCCAGTCACTTCTCTCTTAGCCTAACCTACTTCACAGGCTTGTTGTGAGGAGAAACTCAAGTATGTAGTACACCGCTCTGGGCTCCTTGGAGGAAGAGCAGGATATAAATGTAATAATAATAATAATAATAATAATAATACCCCCAGTGAGGCACTACCTTGGCGTGGTTGTGGGGCTTGCGTGCTCTGAGGAAGGTGAGAGTTATGCCAGAGGTCCAACCATACTAGACAGGTCTCACCAGAGGAGCCAGACAAAGAGTGCCTCTCCCATCAACAATATGGTGAGACGTAACTTTAATAAATCTATACCGGATCGGTCGTCGCCCAGGTCAACAAGGACCGTGCCAGGTGCTGGAGTCCCTGGACATCTGGTGGTAAGTGGGCAACAGGACTCAGGATCTTCAGTTGAGAAACCAGGGCTGAAGACAGCAAAGTTACTGGAAGAAACGTTGCTTAACCGAAAAAAATATACGAAAAATGCCACCAAGGAAATAATTATCTGCTATTACAAGTCTAGTCCAACTAGAAGAGGTTATTTAAAAAGAATGTACCAAATTTGGAAAGAGAAGCATCCAGACACAGAAATAACATAACAAAGGCTCGCAAACCAGAGAAGATTCATAATAAGAAATAAAGTATTCACAGGAGTTGAGCTGGAAGAACTGCAAAGAGCAACACAGGCTCAAGATATGGAAGAAGAATTACCACCAACTGAAGCAGTTAGTCAGGCGCAGGTGGAGGAGGTGTTGGAAATGGAGGATACCACTGTTGCTGAACTGTTTCAAAATCAAAACCAGGCAACCTCCCCTTTGCCTTCACCTCAAAAACCCAAATGCCGTTTAACAGAAAAGCAACAGGAACTAAAGCAAAAAATAACTGAGCATATGAACCAAACAACCACCAGGGTTCGACTTCCAGCTCTAAAAACAGTTACCAAAAAACAACTTGCTCAGGCATTAAAAGATATAAATGCTGCACTTGCAGAAATAACAAACAATAATTTGCAAGAAACAAAAGAACTAATGTACAGTATAGCAACAATAACAACACAAGAGCTCGGATATAAGATCAGTGGACCTGTAAAAAAAGGAAGTAGTACATCACCTAAATGGAAGATTAGATTAGAAAATAAAATCTCCAGGCTTAGATCAGATGCTAGTAAACTGAAAGATATGAAAGACAAGAAGCTGAAGAATGAAAACACCAAACAGTATCTGATCCAAAAAGACCACCTAGATTCAAGGAAAATTAGAAAAGTCCTGGAAATAATAAAGCAGCAAATAACAGCAGTGTCAAAGAAGATTAGCAGATATGAAGCCAGAACTACACAACACAGGCAGAATCTCCAATTCCAGTCGAATCAGAGACGTTTCTACCAAAGCATAGAAGGAGAAACTGCAAGAAACATAGAAACACCAAATAAAGAAGAAACAGTGCAATTCTGGGGGAAATTATGGGACAATCCAATAGATTATAACAAAAAAGCAGGCTGGGTGAAAGAGGTCAAAAAATGTAACCAACAAATGCAAGATCTAATAATAACACCAGAATTAATAAGTGAAAGAGCAAAGAAAATTAAAAATTGGATTGCACCAGGCGACGATGAACTGCATGGCTTTTGGCTTAAACACCTAACAAGCCTTCATAAACAACTATCAAAACAGTTCAATCACATTTTGCAAGGAGGTGATATTGAACAATGGCTAACAACTGGGAAAACTCATCTCATCATGAAAGACCCAGCAAAAGGTGCAGTTCCAAGTAATTATAGACCGATAACCTGTCTGCCAACCATGTTCAAATTATTAACTGGAATAATAGCAGATGAAGTGATGCAACACTTATTAACTAACAAAAAGCTCCCAGTTGAACAGAAAGGAAATTGCCCAAACACCAGAGGCACAAAAGACCAGCTGCTGATTGACAAAATGATTTTAGAAAATTGCAAGAGAAGAAAAACTAATCTAAGTGTTGCACGGATTGACTACAAGAAAGCCTTCGATTCATTGCCTCACATATGGATACTAAAATGTTTAGAAACAACTGGTGTCAGCAAAAACATTCAGATATTTATTTAAAAAGCAATGAGCATGTGGAGTACACAGTTAACAATCAATGGCGAGACATTTGGACAGGTTAGCATTCGAAGAGGCATTTTCCAAGGGGACTCACTATCCCCTCTGTCGTTTGTAATCGCCATGACCCCACTTCCACAAATACTAAACAAAACAGGCCTCGGATACCAAACATCTAAAACATCAAGTCAAATAAACCATCTGCTGTACATGGACGATCTGAAGTTGTATGGAAAGTCCCAGTCAGAAATCGAATCACTGCTAAGCACTGTCTGTATATTCAGTAGCGATCTAGCAATGGAGTTTGGACTAGACAAGTGTGCTGCATTAATAATGAACAGAGGGAAAATAACAAAAACAGAAGGAATAGAACTGCCCAATGGAAGCAACATCAAGAACCTGGAAGAGAAAGAACCTTACAAATACTTGGGCATTCTCCAGGCTGATAACATTGCACACACTGAAGTTAAAAGAAAAATTGGAAGTGAATACATCAGGAGAGTTAGAAAAATACTCAAGTCCAAACTCAATGGCGGGAACACCATACACGCCATAAACACCTGGGCTATACCAGTTATCAGATACAGTGCAGGAATAATAGACTGGACCCAGTCAGAGCTAGAGATGCTAGATCGTAAGACCAGGAAAATCATGACCATCAATCATGTTCTGCACCCCCGCAGTGATGTCAATAGGCTATACCTCCCTCGCAGCTCAGGTGGAAGACGAATTCTGCAAGTCCATCAAACAGTAGAGGAGGAGAAAAGAGGCCTTGAAGAATATATCAAGGACAGTGAAGAAGATGCACTTCAAATGGTCAATAACACGAAACTATTCAACACCAATGAAACAAAGCAGGCCTACAAGAAAGAACAAGTCAAGAACCGAGCAGAAAAATGGGAAAAACAGCCCCTGCATGGTCAATATTTGCACAATATAACTGGAAAATCAGACATCACCAAGACCTGGCAATGGCTTAAGAATGGTTACTTGAAGAAATAAACAGAGGGTTTAATACTGGCTGCACAAGAACAGGCACTAAGAACAAATGCAATAAGAGCAAAAGTCGAAAAATCCACAACAAACAGCCAGTGCTGCCTTTGTAAAGAAGCAGATGAAACAGTGGACCACCTAATCAGCTGTTGTAAAAAGATCGCACAGACTGACTACAAACAAAGGCATGACAAGGTAGCAGGGATGATACACTGGAACATCTGCAAAAAATACAAGCTACCTGTAGCCAAACATTGGTGGGACCATAACATTGAAAAAGTTGAAGAAAATGATGATGTAAAAATATTATGGGACTTCCGACTACAAACAGACAAACATCTGCCACACAATACACCAGATATAACTGTAGTCGAGAAGAAAGAAAAAGAAGTCAAAATAATCGACATAGCAATACCAGGGGATAGCAGAATAGAAGAAAAAGAAATAGAAAAAAATCACCAAATACAAAGATCTACAAATTGAAATTGAAAGGCTGTGGCAGAAAAAGACCAAAATAATCCCAGTGGTAATTGGCGCCCTGGGTGCAGTTCCAAAAGACCTTGAAGAGCACCTCAACACCATAGGGGCCACAGAAATCACCATCAGCCAATTACAAAAAGCAGCTTTACTGGGAACAGCCTATATTCTGCGACGATATCTATAACAATTGACAATAAAATTCAGCCATCCCAGGTCCTTGGGAAGGACTCGATGTCTGGATAAAACAAACCAGTCAATAACACCTGTCTGACTGTGTAAACAAGATAGTAATAATAATAAACAGCACAAGAAAGCACTTGGGTTTGAGAAGGGAATTCCAAAGTTGGAGCACCATCACAGAGGATACTCTATTTTCTGGTGCCTAGCCACCTAGACTTGGACCAGCAAGACCTCAGCTGATAATCTCAGCAAATGGGCAGGTGCTCATGGGAGGAAGTGGTCCTTCAGATATGCTAGGCCAGATTGTTTAGGCCTAAAAGTAGCACTCTGGATGCTATGCTTAAAATATTTCACTTATTTAAAAAACAAATGTACACATTCATTTTATATTTGGTTAGATCATCGCTTATAGGTTCTCCGCAGAGGAAATGCCCTCGTTTCAAAGTAGATATTTTATTTCCTGAGTAACATACAGAACAATAGAAGATAATTCAGCACAAAGCAATATGGTAATATTAGATACCAAAATCAACATTAATCCCTGTATAGGGGTCTTGAATCAGGCTTCAGTCAGTATTACCTGCGTCCCAGTTCAGTGCTTTGCCTGGTCATCTGCAGGATACAACAATCGGTTCTATCTTTAGAACTGTGTGCCAACTCTCTGACCAACAACGATTTTCATGAGATCTCTGGATGCTACCCAAATCTCTCATTGTTTTGATTCTTCAGCACAATCATCCTGAATTATTTTCTAGACTGCTAATGTCTTCAATTATGTGAAGATCAATGCAGTAGCCCTGCCTCACTGGGAGACAGCAGGAGGCAGCTTTTCATGTTCTTTGACCTACAGCCGACACCATTTGCTGCCTATCTGACTAGCTAGTGAAGCAGAAAATGTACATAATACAGCACAGTAAAGGGCGGGGTTTGAAAAACACACCAGGTCCCAGCAGAATACAGAAAATTAGCCTTTTCCACATTGGGGTTCAGGCTTCCTGACTGGATTTTTACCTTTATGTAGGATTTGAAATTTTCATAAAGACAAAATACACCAAAAGATACAACAGCTTTAGAGTAACATCCTTTAGTGTAACTTCTAAATTTAGGATGTCAACCGGTGTTAGGAAAGATGTATTTATTTATTTATCTGCCTATTTATTTATTACCGCCTAGTATAGAAAACTCTAGGCTTAAAATGTCATATAAAACAAAGCATTTAAAATTCACAAAAACAGATAAAAATCACAATAGATAATAACACACATTAAAATTAAAATTTTAAATTTCAGTTAAAAGCCTGGGAAAACAGGTACATCCTCAAGGTCCTAAAAGTACGCAGAGAAGGAGCTGCTCTTATTTCAGCAGGGAGTGCGTTCTAAAGCTCTGGGGCTGTGACAGAGAAGGCCCGGTCCCGAATTGCCACCAAACGAGTTGGCGGCAACCATTACCAGACCTCTCTAGATGATGTTAATAGGCGGCAGGGTTCATGACAGAGATGGCGCTCTATTAAGTGCCCTGGACCTAAGCCATTAAGGGCTTTATAGGTAATAACCAGCACTTTTTATTTACCCTATTACATATGACAAAATAGCGCTCTCTTTCTCTCTCTCCCCACGTGTGTGTGTGTGTGTGTGTGTGTGTGTAGAAGGGGGAGGGGAGAGGGAGGGCTAGTTTATCACATGCAATAGGGTAAATCTTCCTAACTCCAGCTGACATCCTAAATTACCCAACAGTACTACTCAGAAGTTACTCTAAAGGGTTCCTAAATTTCATTAGGGTATCTTCTAGTACATTCAGTCAAGATGCCAGCCATTATTTCTTTTCATGATTTCAAGGTCTCACAGGACACCATCCATCAATATCATGACCCTCTTTGTAGATATATCATGTACAAACAACCACTTTGTATATAATTGTGCTTTGGCAACGTACTGTATGCTTTGGTAGTTTGTTGGTTCAATAAAAAAATCTTGTCCTATCAAAAAAATCTTGTCCTATCTTGGAGAAGCCAGGGAGGGAACTTGAAACCTTCTGCTCTTCCCAGAGCGGCCTCATCCCCTGAGGGGAATATCTTGCAGTGCTCACACATCAAGTCTCCCATTCAGATGCAACCAGGGCAGACCCTGCTCAGCTATGGGGACAGGTCATGCTTGCTACCACAAGACCAGCTCTCCTCTCTCCTCTTGAAATTTTGAACTGCACAAATAAATGTTCTTTTAGAATTGCACTTTATTTAACTGCCCATTTGGTGTCTGGTTGCACTTTTAAAAATATATATATACCTAATATGCCACGCTTAGCCAAATATTATGTTCAGCATTATTTGATTTGTTGTTCTTGTTATTGTTGTTTCTGGTCCCAAAATGGCTCACAATCTTTTAAAAAAAACCCTCTTCCTTTGAATATCTCATATAAGGTTCTTCCCTTATTATAACCTCACAACAATCTTAAGAGGTAGGTTAAGCTGAGAAAGAGTGTCTGGCCCCAGATCACTCACTGACTTACATGACTGAGTGGGGATTTGAACCTGAATCTCCATAATCCAACATTTTAACAACTTAGATTGGGTTCACATAATCACAAGGATCCTGGTTAAAAGGTTAATTAGAATTACTGAATCCAGCAGAGCTGATTGTGTGAACCCAGAACTTCAGGGCAATCCTGGTCAAACTGCTCTGATTAACTAGCATTTAACCAGGATGGATAACCAAGATTGAAACCTAGCTTCCTATCCTGGTTAAATGCTCATTATCTGGAGCAGAGATTTCAGGATTGCCTGAAAATGCCCTGAAATTCTGGATTCACACAATCTTCTCTGCTGGGCTAACTAATTCTGATTAACCTTTTAACCAGGATCCTTGTAATTGTGTGAACCCAGACTTAATCACGGTGGCTGACATCATGACTAACAAAATATGTGTGGGAAGACATTGTAGTACCTACTTGGGCTAAGTCTGCAGCTTACCTTGCAGACGACTCTTTTTTGTAAAACAGTTCACAACAGTGGCACATCTCATTTGTTTTCAAGTGTGCAAATGTGCAAGTCCTTGGGGTTTTTTTGGTGCAATCTTCTTACGCTAGCACAACTTTACTCATTACAAAAGTGCTTTGTTAGGCAGGATGTCAGCCACTGGCTCACACAGTCTGATTGATATTCAGCACCATAGACAGCTCACAAGTCCAACTTGACTGTGAAGGCATATACTGTAGTAATTTTTAAGTTATCTTCTAAAGATCTTATGAGTACAATTATACCTTTAAAAACAAACAAATCAGAATGTCCCTAAAAATCCACCATCAGAGTGATGAGGTAGCTTTAAAGTCAGCTTTAGAAACTACACTTGCGTTTGTCAAACAGTGTGTGGTTTTTAGCTATTATAAGTAGCCACAGGAGGCTTTGTACATGACTGGTAAACTGATGTGTAAAAGCTTTTCTATGTATGTACGTTTGTATGCATGTATATGTCTGTTTGTTTGTTTTTTCTAAGACCAGCTAGGCTAACATCCCAAGAGACACTTCTGGGGACACTTGAATTTTTGATTTGACATGTATGGCAAACTGGTTTCTAGAATGTGGGCTTTTTAATGTGTACTTTAATGACATATTTCCTAGAGACAAAATGTTTGATTCAATATTATTGTTAGAATTTAAGAAGAGGAAATAATTAACTGGACATGCATAGGACCTCTTAACAACAGACATTCATACTGAATGAAGGCAGGACAGGGAAATTCGAATATCACTGTAGATCAAAACTCAGTTTTTGACACTTGGGCACATTAACAGTTTACTACTGTCTTACAAGACTACAGTGATATGTCATAATATAATATTCCAGAGAGAGGACCTTTATGGCACTAAAAGTAAAAATTTTCTTGATATGACTCTAGAATGTAGCAGAACCCAAGACTGTGCTTTCGCCAACATCCTATTCCATGAGAATTTCAAAGAAGTGTTCAGATTGGATAACCCAAATCACAATATACTGCTAATGTTGCTGCAATGGGGTCAGACTTTATTTTCATATTGCACAAGTACCTATTGCCTGGGCATCTGTACCTATTGCCTGGGCATCTGTACCTATTGCCTGGGCATCTCTGTGTTGTTTAGATAGGTCTTGTGCAACTTGCATACATGTGAATTTACACGTGATGTACCCTTGTGCAATACATCAGTCAGGGTATACAGGTTCTGATCTGTACACAGGTACAATTATTCACATGTCATGTTGAACACATGTACAGCAGTATACTTTCTAACTGTATTATACATTTGAGTGACCTGTACTCAGGTTCACTTTTAACATGAACAGGGGTACAGTGATCCACACAAAAACGTGTACCTTGTACAACATAATGTCTGAATAGGGCTTAAGGCAGGTGCAAAAGAGTTTTGTGGCACCTTAATAGATCTTTAAATTACATCAAAGACAGGAAGACAGAAATAATGCACAGAGAAAGGCTCTAAATGAGGGGTAGGCAATCTTGGCTTTCCAGCTGTTGTCGAACTACAACTCCGATCATCCCTAGCCACAATAAATTAGACCCAAGGTTGCCTACCTCTGTTCTATCTGATCTCCTTTTGTGTCCTAGCAAAGGATTAGTGTAGAGAGCTTTTTTTAAAAGTAGATTTCCAATACAAGGAAATTATACAATAATCTTCCAATACAAATCACTGAATTTTGTGTTTAAAGAAGATGACAAAAATACTGCAAGAGAAACTACATGTTTTGAGTTAGGCCTAGTGTGTGGCTTATTTTTAGCATGCAGTCACTCAGGCCCACCCTAGACTGCTTATTAATTGATTGATGAAGTGCCATCAAGTCGGTGTCAACTCTTAGAGACCACATAGATAGATTCTCTCCAGGATTATCTGTCTTCAACTTGGCCTTTAAGGTCTCTCAGTGATGCATTCATTGAGGTCATAATCAAGTCCATCCACCTTGCTGCTGGTCGTCCTCTTTCCTTCAACTTTCCCTCTTCTTCTCTTTACTTCAGCTTTCCTTCTCAAGGCAGCTGGATTTTTGCATAATGTGTCCAATGTATGATAGTTTGAGCCTGGTCATTTGCACCTCAAGTGACAATTCTGGATTGATTTGTTCTATGAGCCATTTGTTTGTTTTCCTGGCTCTCCATGGTATTCTCAAAAGTCTTCTCTGGCACCACAGCTCAAAAGCATCAATACTTTTTCTATCTTGCATCTTCAAAATTCAGAACTCTACCAAGTGCTAGTCTGCACCATATTTCTTGACTGCTGGATCATTTACTGTTGATGGTCGATCCTAGAAGGCAGAAGCTATCCACCACTTCAATGTCTTCATTGTCAATTCTGAGGCTGGTTGCTGTACCCGTTGTCATTAATTTAGTCTTGTTTACATTTAGTTGTACTCCCATTTTTTCACTGTGCTCCTTGACTTTCATTACTAGAGCTTGTAGATCATCTGCATTCTCAGCTATCAGAGTGGTGTCATCAGCGTAGCGCAGGTTATTAATATTTCTTCTTCCAAATTTAAAACCATGCTCATCTTCTTCCAATCCAGTTTCTTTCTCTCAGTATATGTTCAGCATATAAATTGAATAAAGAAAGAGAAAGTATACAGCCTTGTCTTACTCCTTTGCCGATCTGGAACAAGTCTGTTTCACCATGTTCCATCTGGACTGTGGCTTCCTGTCCTGTGTATAGGTTTCTCATGAGAACAATGAGATGTTCTGGGATGCCCATTTTCATAACGATATTCCACAACTTGATATGGTTGATGCAATCGAAGGCTTTTCTGTTGTCAAAAGCACATATTGACTTATTTTTGGTATGCTTTGGCTTTCTCAATTATCCAGCATGCATCAGCAATAATGTCTGTTCCTCGGTCTTTTCTGAAACCAGAGTGAACATCTGGCATTTCCCTTTCCACGTATGGCTCTAATCTGCATTGGATGATCCTGAGCATTATTTTGCTAGCATTTGAAATTAAGGATATTGTGCAATCTGTTAAAACTCCTTTCTTTGGTATGGGTATGTAGACTGACCTCTTCCAGTCGGTTGGCCACTGTGTCGTTCTCCAGATTTGCTGGCATAGTTTGGTTAGAGCCTTGACTGATTATTCTTCAGTTGCCTGACATATTTCTGTAGCCATTCCATCAATTCCTGTAGCCTTCCGACTTGGTAATGACTGGAGTGCTGATCTAATTTCATCTTCCCGTACTAGAGGTTCTTGCAGATAGGGAATATCTTCAACAGTATCTTGGATGTTGATGCCCCTGCTGTACAGTTACTATCTGTCCTTTGGCATCCCTTAACATACTAATTTGAGGTTGGAACCTCTCTCTGAGTTCAGAGATCTTTTGGAAAACTTTCCTTGTTTTTCCATGCCCATTTCCATCCTCAAGTTCTTTACAGATGTCATTGTAATACTGCTCCTTGTGTCTTCTAACAGCTTTCTGAAATTCCCTATTAAGTTCCTTCCTTAAGGAACTTAAGGAGGTCTTTATCTTTCTTGATTTTGGCTTCTCTCCTCTTCTTAGCAATGACCGCCGTCTGTTCTGACATCCATTTTGCTTTCTTCTGTTTCTTGGTCTTTGGCAGTCTCTTTTCACATTTGTCCTTAACAACTTCTTTGATTTCATTCCACAGTTCCTTTGGTTCCCTATCAATGAGGTTCATAACTTCAAATTGGCTCCTGATGTTCTCCTTGAAAATGGTGTGTACATTCTCAAGATCAAATCGTGGAAGTTGGATAGCTTTGTTTTTCCACTTTAGCTTGACTTGAAATTTGCACATGAGTAGTTTGTGATCTGTTCCACAATCGGACCCCAGTCATGTTTTTGCTGTTATAACTGAACTCTTCCACCTCCTTGCACCAATAATGTAATCAATTTGATTTCTGTGTACTTCATCTGGTGATGTCCATGTGTATAGGTTCTGCTTTGGTTGTTTGAAGAATGTGATAGCAATGAAGAGATAATTGGACGGGCAGAAACTAATATGTCATTCTCCTGCTTCATTTCTGCTTATGGTGTTATAGGATTGCTTATTGTGTCCTATTATACGCAAAGAAAAAGAAAAAGGACCAGCAATGTTAGTGACTAAAATATATACTAAACAAGCATGTAAAAGAGGAACTTGGAAAGTAGAATCTTGCCTAAGCAAATGGTAAGTAGAGGACATGATCCAAAACTAAGCACTTTTGAAGTTCTGTTGATTTCAATGGAAGAGGTTTAAGCTCATGCTAACATTTCTGTCAACGTTAATGGGGTGTAAATGCATTTGTTGTAATAGAACTTAAATATGCATGCTTGTTGCCAGTGTTTGACCATATTTATAGATGGAGTAATTTCAGAATCAGGAGGACAACAACTGCATTTCAACCCTATGTTCTTTTATGCGGATTTCTCTGCATTGGCAACAATGAAATGTCTGTTTGTATCCTGAAGGCATAGACTCTTCTGCATTTCCCCCAACTTCCTTACATAACTCAGAAGGCAATGCACACACGCAAAGCAAACAGCTTCCGGAAACCATAAATAGAAGACCCTGGAGTGAAATTTACACTTTGGCTATTAATACACCTCCCTTCTCAATGACCCTAGTGATAAAAAGAAAGAGTTGAGCACAGCTTTATCTTTATTCAGTGCCTTTCTCCTTCAGGGACACTTGAACATGATTGCATCATTTTCAGTGTCAGCCTTGATAACACACTGATTGTGTTTCTTCTCTCTCTCTCTCTCTTTTTCCAGTGGCACAGAGAATTCCCCAGGTAGCCTGAACGGTTAATTCAAACTGACTGCCTCACCACATTAGTCCATGTGGTTCCCTTTGCATCCCACTGTAGCACATTAACACAACAAATTAACATTCTAATTGCCTTTTAACTATTTATCAAAGGCGGCGGGGGGGGGGAGGGGAGAGACCACAGAGAAGGATGCACCAGAAAAATCCCAGACTGCGGTGCTTTCTGTCTGTAGTTCCATCTTCTTCTGTTTATGGCCAGCCATTGCTATGCTTATCAATCACAGGACACATACATTGCCCTGCAATTGAACAGTGAAAACATTACGATTCAGGTCACAATTCAGCCAAAGGTAGGCACTTTGATTATAATGGGAAGTAACACATAAATGATATGATATATTTATCATATGTATATTATAAATAAATTAGGGGGCTATTTACAAGTGCGGTTGAGTGAGTTGGGGGTGGGGAGGCAGGATTCAACCTACGTTCTCCTAGATGATCCTTTGCATCCCGTGCAAGCCATGCGCCCACACGACCCATGATCTTAAGAGCCAGATAAGTCACATTTGTGCCCTTAACCTCGGCTAACTGCCAGGCTGCAGCGCTGGGTTTAGCAGCCCAGGCTTGGCTGCTTGTGAGAACAGCCTCAATGTTTATTATGATAAATCTCATCCCCTGAGATCAATGGGACTTAAAAGTGCTTACATTTGAATGGATTGTGCTCCTAGATCAAAATATACATTTTTTCACACTGTTTTTGAGTTCTGTTCTAAAGACTAGTCTAGTACTGGGGAAATTTGCAAGCTTTGAATCGAGACTTCCCCCGCCCCCCTGGGTGCATAGTTATGATATTCTGGATTTTTTTTTTAAAAAGGTATTGGAATGGTGCAGTTGTTTATTTCTTCTTTATCACACCCTTTCTCTAAGAGACTAAGAACAGCAGACAAAGTTCTCATTTCCCCATTTATTCACACAGCTTTGAGACAGGTTAAGATAAGAGGGAGAGAGATTCTGGCCCACAGTCACCCAGCAAGGTTCCTGCATGATGAGGAATTTGTACCCAGAACGATAACCATAGTTCTAATCATTCTAATCACTCTAATTACTTTACCTTCTTCAGCCACGATGATTTCCTCCCCACTTTTGCCCGCTGTAACCGTGAGCACCTGGGACCTTTCATAACATCTGAAGAGGGCGATGGGCTCTTGTTAAATCTAGTTTTTATATGTAGCTCTAATGCAGGGGTAGGCAACCTTTCAGCTGTTGTTGAACTACAACTCCCACCATGATGGGAGTGGCAGAATGAAAAGAATGATGGGAGTTGTAGTTCAACAACAGCTTGAGTGCCAAACTTTGCCTATCCCGCCCTAATATATTCTGTTGCACTTTTGTTATAGGCATACTGGGAATTCCTATAGCATTAGATGGGCCCGTAGCTCAGTAGCCGAGCATCTGCATAGCATGCAGAAGGTTCCAAGTTTTCAATCCCTGACATCTCCAGGTTTGGCTGGGAAATATCTGTCTGAAACTCTGAAGAGCTGCTGCCAGTCAAAACAGACAATACTATTAGATTGTAGACAATACTATTAGAGTTAGATGGACCAATGGTCTGATTTAATATAATGCATCTTTCCTGTCTTCCTAATTTCTTATGAAAAACTGATATTAAGTTAAGTTTCCATAGCACTCCAGATTAAGGCAAGGATTCCTTTCCAAATGCTTAAGTAGCACTGGGTCCTAATGTCTTCTACTTTTTTGCTCAGTTTTGCTGTTCACACTTGGAGGGGGAGTTGTGATAAGGGGGGGATTAATTCAAAACTGTCTCTGTACGGCCCTGTTCAGAATTCTCCTCTACAAGTTTTATGAGCACATGAAGGGGGAACAGGATCAGACCACCAGGCACTTCCCAGACGCTGATACACTTGCAAGCCACACACTAGGGTGGCCGCACATTTGGAGTTGGACTCCAAGGGGCCCTCTGTGTGCAGAGCTCACAGACTGGTCAGAGTTCCAATGTGTATGTGAGGGAGTCCTCCACACATACAGAGACTTTTGCAGAGCAATGCTGAATGCACAGCTGGCAACAGTCCTGCTGAATATCCAGCAGAAACCAGCAAGGCAGTTCACACTGGCAAACAATGCTAGCTGACACTGTGGGGCAATGAGGGGTGAAGGGGAAGCAAATCCTTGCCAGTAACTTCTTACCAGTGTAGTATTGTGGTTAGAATGCCAGACTATTCTTATCATGGGATGTGGTGATGGCCACCAGCTTGGATGGCTTTAAAAGGGGCTTAGACAGATGCATGGTGGACAGGTCTATCAATGGCTACTAGTCTGGTGGCTGTGGGCTATCTCCAACCTCAGAGGCACAATGCCTCTCAATACCAGTTGCAGGGGAGCCACAGCAGGAGAGAGGGCATGCACATACCTCTTGCCTGTGTGCTCCCCAGAGGCATCTGGTGGGCCACTGTGTGAAACAGGATGCTGGACTAGATGGGCCTTGTGTCTGATCCAGCAGGGCTGTTCTTATGTTCTTATGTACTAGGACTGGGGAGACCTGGGTTCAGATCCCCACCAGAGTCACTCCAGGCAGAGGTCCAGGGCCTCCACACCACCTAGGGGCCTCCAAATCCTCTTTAATCTATCCTGGGTGAGGTGACCTGCACTGGATAGTCGAGTGTGACCTCTGCCTTAGAGACAGAGGGGGGAGTGGGGAAAGAAATATGTGCAATGGGAATATGTTAAGGTGTGTGTTGAAATGTTTCTGCTAATGCATATTTGCATAAATATACCTGTTTTATATTCTTACATTCTTGTGAGCTCAGTTGCTGTTTGTGCCCTCAAGAACCCATGTGTTAAAAATACTGCATGTGTCATGGTGTGTGGTCTGTGTAGGAGGATGAAGCTTAACTTGCATCATGTAGTGGAGGGCGGGGCTCCAAAGGTCTTTAGGTCCGGGCTCCAAAATTACCTAAGTGCACCTCTGATCCCCACTCACCATAAGGCTGGGCATGAAATACACCAGTGTTGTCCAATGAGTAACAGAGGGGAGTTGTAGTCCAATGACATTTGGTGGGGTGCTGGGTGGCTGTGAGCCAAACTCTCTCTCTCTTTCCCTCTCCCTCTCTCAAAGATCTGTAGATAAAATTGGGGAAGGAGAGCCTCATATGGTATTCTCAGTCTCTTAGAGGGAGGGTGTGACATCCTGGCTTTGATAGACCTACATTTATTTCTTAACTGAGTCCCACTGATTCAGCAAGTAGACTTGAGCAAATTGCTATATATCACAACCTCAGTTCTTCATGTGTAAAATGGGAATAACCACCATCTGTCTTCCAGGGGTGTCATGAAAGCAAAGAAAATAAGCATGCGTTACCAGTCTCAGGCCTCAGGGGAGATTGTAGGGTATACATCTAAAATAAAACAATTAATTGACATTAGGCACGCACAGGGTCTTATTGCAAATTCAAACAAAATGACCAATATAAATGATTCAATAAAGAATTTTAATTTGTTCCTCTAAAATCATGATGGCACTGAGGAACGATTCAGGGCAGCCTTGTAAAGAAGAGATTAATCCAGAAAGAAAATCTCATTTATCAAAATAAATGTACACTGCAGCTGCTATCCACATCTCCATATTACATTTTCAGGAATACTCTTGCTGTTCATTTCCTTGTTCATATTTGACCGCAGTGCAGTCAATAGAATGATCACACACAGAGAGGCTGTTCTCACGAGCAACCTAACCCAGGCTAGGGAAGTCCAGCCTTGGTTAGGCTGCACATGAGAACTGCCAGGATTGGGCCTGATCCCAGTGAGGCAGTGCCTCCAAGCCCAGCTTTTTAACCCGACTTTTAGCCGGGGTTAAGAGAGTGAGAATGCCCTTAACCCAGGCTCCAGGATTGTGTGAGGAGTCATAGAGATGGGTGCCTAGAGCACCTGTCTCCTGGGAGAATCACCCAATGCATAGCGCTCAGTGCGCAGTGCATTGTGGGATTCCCAGAGGCTGGGACTCATTGTTCTGGCTCTCCAGAGTTTGATTCTTTCCCAGCACATTTTTACTGATCATGGGGGTAGGGGGGAAGGTCAGGATTGCACAGCCTTCCCCCTGGCTGGCCCACCCGCCCAGTAGGTCATGTGAATAGATCCACAGTCTAAGAAAAGCTCAGGTCCTCCTACATATTAGGGAGAATGAGGTGACAGAATTCTGACTGTACCATTTCAGAATGCAGGTGGGGATTGTATTTTCAAATGCTTCTCCAAGTAAAAAAAAGCCCCCTGCATATAGTAATTGAACCAACTATACCAAAGGAAAAGGTTCTGCACACCTTCACCCTGATGTGCTAGTATACCAGATGTCAGGAACTTTCTACAAAGGAGACCATTCAAAACTATACACCATATCTGAAGTAGTACAGTCCAGAATTCTACCACCTCATCCTCCATCAGTTGTACAATGGCTCTCAGACTGATTCTCATGTTACTTTGCCATTATGGCAGGTGTCTCCCACATAATGATTCTCGTCATGGCAACTATAATGCTTGCTGTAGTTTGCTCAGTGGAGTTTTCAATCATGTGGAGAGTGTCCACCCCAGTACTCGGTGTTCCCAGACATGTCGTCTACCACACAAATCCTTCAAATGATCTTATGAATCTGCATGGCAAGCTGTGCTAGAAATTATAGTCACATTAATGAAAGGCACAATGTCAGCAGTTCTCAGCCTTGGGTCCCCAGAAATTGTTGGACTTTTGATTGATTGATTGCGTGCCATCAAGTTGGTGTCAGCTCTTAGCAACCACTTAGATAGATTCCCTCCAGGGTGATCTCTCTTCAACTTGGCCTTTAAGGTCTCTCAGTGGTACATTCATTGCAACTCTCATTGTCCCTAGCCACAATGATCAAGGCCATTGTAGCTGAGGATGGAGGCAGTTGTATACAACAACATTTTGAGATGCAAGGATGAGAACCCTGCCCAACATAAAGTGGCATCCAGACCACACCTGAACTGATTTAGATTATAATACACGTGACACAGAGGGGCTGGATTACCTATTATGCTAAATTAACTACAGAACAGGTTCTTGTCTTAATTAGAAAATATCATGCTATGGATATTTGGGTGCTCCTTGTACACATTATTTTGGACCTCTCAGGATGATTCCATTTTCTCAGTACCAGAAACTAATTGCTATCAGGTTTAGTTTTATGATGACATGAGTTAGATATTTTATGTTCTTCCCTGTGATGCATGCAGAAGTTGTTGTGTTGCGCATAGCTGTTGTAACTCATATTATGAGCCTTGGTGAAACAGCACTTGTTTTAGATAAAAGCTCACTTATCTCCATAAATCATCACTTAATTTCATGTTTTACAGGAAGTTCACCATCCCACATTTTAAGATCTGTTCCCAATCATTCTCCATTGTTAAAGTTCAGGGATTGAGGGGTATAAGAGTGAAGATTCTCTTTAAATGCCAGTTTTGCTTCAATTGTGCTAGACTGGAGCATCAGAAAACTTCACTGATTAATCACTATACTGTATGCCTAGTTTAAGTTACAAGACAAGAGGTTTGTTAAGCCGAGCGAGCCTTGGGACTCCCCAACCCATTTATAACAGGATGAATCATCAAACGCTTTGTGACACATTACAGTCCCGAGGCTTTTTGCTTCCGTGCAATTAGTCTCTTGTGTGCCATGCATGCTTCATAATAACATAAAGCCATAAGAAGATCCCTGCTGGATGGGACCAAGGGTGTATCTACCCTAACATCCTCTTTCCTTCATGCCCTGCTTGCAGCCTTTCCAGAAGCAGCCAGATGTCTCCAGGAAGCCTATAGCAGGAATGAAGGCAACAGCCCTACAGCATTTGAGGAAGGAGCTCAGTGGGAGAGCATCTGCTTTGCATGCAAAAGGTTCCCAGTTCAACCCCTAGCATTCCAAGGTAGGGCTGGGAGATAGCCATCTGAAACCACAGAGAGCTCTTAATGCCTCCCCCCCAAAAAATACTATGAGCGCCCATGCTCGTGGGTACACATCTTTCTCATGCAAGTGTTTTGGTAGTCTGGGTGAAAGCTAATGTTCACAGTACAGTCATACAGGAGTTGGGCAAACAGGATGATTAAGGGCTGATGATTCACATGTTCATCTATCAGTGGTGGCCAGGACAGATGGATTGGGTGGGTGGGGGATGATAAATGAACTTTAGGTCAGGCTTATTCTCACTCCTCTCACCCTGTTCCAGCTGCCTTGCCATGGTGCTAGCCCCTTGCTCACAGGCTGGTTGCACCAGGTTGGGAAACTGAGCAAATGGCCAGCCTATGTACAAAGGGTTAACAATGCAGCTGGGTGCAGCGTGGCAGAGCAAGGCAGCTGGGATGGGCCAAGAGGAATGAGAATAAGCCTCACCTGTTTACTCCCCCCCTCTTACAATTTGTCTATACCGGCCGCCACTGTAGAACATCTCCTTGTTGCTCAGAGTTGCAAATGCAAACTTTCTCCATCGAAAACTATAGTGTTTGGGTGAAATCAGATGATTGCTGAGCACCCAAGAAGACATGAGACACAGAGTGTTGGTATAACTAAGGGCCACATTTTATTTAACTGATAATCAACTTTGTTAGAACAGGGATTGGCTCTCCACCCCACACAGTGCGGTATCCCTAGGCACACGCCACCAGGGCGTGCCTCGCCTATGGCATAGGGCGACACACCTCGGCTCCAGACAGCCCCAGTGCTCTAGAGCAGGGGCTGCCCATCTTAGCTGGCCTAATGCCAGGCCTCTGCCATAGCAGCACTCCCTGGTAGCTGTTCCAGCGATTCCGGGGAGCTTAGCCTGGCAGAGTAGATTGACCCAAGGCAGATCTCCCTGAGCTGTTCAGTCTCTAGAGAGTTGCCCTGTCTGACCTAAGGCGAAATACTTACCTGAAGGTGCTGACCAGCCTCAGATGTTATACCCAACCGCACTGTACCTGCCATAATGTGACCAGGAAATGGTTGAAACTGCTAGCTAACTATTCACTATCAGTACAGTCCAGAGTAGGCGAAAAAGGAAGTGCACCAAAAGCCAATCAGGTGAGCGCCCAAAAAATTCCTACCCGGCCCCAAAAGGCGACCACCTTGAGCCCGGACTGTACTTCAGGGAGGGAAGGCAGGTGCCTTCTCGGAGCGAACTTAAGATTGCCGGCATTGAAGTAAGCTGCGTGGCCAAAGCTCCACCCCCCAGCACGGGCCTTCTGGCCAATCAGAAGCCAGGATGCCTTGTGCTTCTTTCAAGGGGCTGGGCAAACCAGTCGCGCAGCCCAATAGACCTGCGAGCAGAGTGATATTGAAGTTCTGTCTGCAACGCTTGATGTGGGGTAGCTATTAAATACATGCAAGGAACTGAATGATGAAGATGTATGTTGATCTGAAGGGGGATATAAGAAGCATTCATATATACTTTTAAAATACACTATTAAGTGGCACAGTGGGGAAATGCTTGACTAACAAGCAGAAGGTTGCCGGTTTCAATCCCCGCTGATACTATATCGGGCAGCAGCGATATAGGAAGATGCTGAAAGGCATCAGCTCATAGTGTGCATGAGGAGGCAATGGTAAACGCCTCCTGTATTCTACCAAGAAAACCACACGGCTTTGTGGTCGCCAGTATTCAACACCAACTCAACAACACACTTTACCTTTATTAAAGGACAACATCAATGCTCATGATGTTCTCTTTCGCTCCTGAAGCCAGGACTAGAACCAATGGATTGAAATTACAAGGAAGAAGATTTAAGATAGACGTTAGAAGGGATTTCCAAGCTGTGAGAGAGTGGAACATTCTGCCTCATGCAGCATCAGGCTCTCTGCTGGAGGTTTTCAAAGAAAGGCTGGTCAATCATCTGTCAGAGATGCTGTAGCAGTTCACCGCACTGAGCAGGGGGTTGGACAGAGGCCTCCAAGGTACCATGATTCCATCATCACTGAGCATAATTTGTTTACTGTAAGGCTGTCATGGAGCCCATCATGCTGCCCAGGGGCGTAACAAGGCTGGAGTGGGCCCAGAGACAAAATTTTAAAATGGGCCCCTCGCTGATACACACACACACACTTCACATGTGACTTGGCTCTGGGGGACCCCTCGAGGCGTGGGGGCCCCCAGGCAGCCGCCTCCCCTTGCCTAATAGTAGTTACGCCCCTGATGCTGCCACCACGTGTCATGACCTGGTCTCAACCAGCCCCATGATTTTTACGTTTAACTGCTGCCACCAAGTAGACTTGTAGGCTTTCTCTGGCAGAGTCTACTGAAACCAGCCTTCCAACTTCTGTTGTATTAAAACATTAACTCATGTGGTAAACTGTTCAGTTTCTCCCACCCAAACCAAACTGTAGAACTATAGCTGTGGACTTTTGACCCCTGCTCAGCATTTTAACATAGGGAGTAAGCAAAGCAATTGAAATACGGACATCTTATATACAAATCCCCGCTGGTACTATATCGGGCAGAAGTGATATAAGAAGATGCTGAAAGGCATCATCTCATACTGCATGGGAGATGGCAATGGTAAACCCCTCCTGTATTCTACCAAAGACAGCCACAGGGCTCTGTGGGCACCAGGAGTTGAAATCAACTTGATGGCACACTTTACCTTTATATATAAAAAGAGGAGCTTCAGGCCTCATTCCTTCACAAAAGCACTGATGTGTGTCTCTCCATCCAGGATCTTTAGCAGTCAGGCCAAGTGTCATACCCCCTGGGAGGAACCCTCGGGCAGAGGAAGTTGTTAGCCCCTGCTAACTGGGCAAAGAGGCACCTTTTACCGTGGTGATTCTCTTTATTTAGCAGGGGGAGAGTAACTGGCCCTATCCACCCCCAGCACAGTACTTCCAGTGACTGTTGCTGGTGTGTGTCTTATGTTTCTTTTTAGAATGTGAGCCCTTTGGGGACAGGGAGCCATCTTATTTGTTATTTCTCTTTGTAAACTGCCCTGAGCCATTTTTGGAAGGACGGTATAGAAATTGAATTATTATTATTATTATTATTATTATTATTATTATTATTATTATTATCCTTATTTTTCTGCTGGAGCATCACCCAAATGATGGCCAGAGAGGGCACAGCATTTCATTGCCCAGCCAGGCTAAGTTATCTGGTTGGGGCCCCCCAGAGGGGCCTGGGCAGCCACAGATAACTGCTGCTGCAAGCTTGGTCCCTCAATCGGAGCAATTTGTCACTACAACTCCTTTGCCACATTTGGCAACTTGACTGTCAGCCTGACCTTGACTGTGGACTCTCCTTCTCCATCAGCCACCCCAGGACTCTGTTTGCTCTATTAGATTTTGACTTCTGCCTGACCTGACTCCTTTCTCTACCTCCAGCCCTCAGATCCCTGCCTGCTTGCTCTGAAACCTGACCTGGCCTGAACCCCATTGCTTGACTGTGAAGGCAGCTCAGGTCTGACAGTTACATCAACACAATTTATTCAAGCTGCCATGCTCCCAATCAGGAAGGTTAAAGTGTGTTAAAAGAGTGCCTTTTCCTTGAATGCCTATGTTTCCTGTGGGGCTTCTAGTCCATGCTAGAGAGTGAAAGCAGACTTTTCTTTGAAAAAATGGAGAACTGCACAGTGGTATGTGAGTATAATTTGTGTGTGCACCTGTGCATTTTCCTTCTCTTTGCATGCACCTGTTCATTTTCCCTGTCTGTGTACAGGTAAAGCTTGTTCACACAACCCCAGCCTGAGGAGAGCTGGGCCTGCTCCCAGTTTTCAGCCATGCACTTGCAAACATTAAGGTAGGAGGCAGGGAGAATGATTGTATGCGAGGTGGCAGCTGCAGGGGTGGAGCTATATAGGGTGGGTGGGTTCAAAGTGTTGGAAATTCTCTGTGGTGAGAGAATCCCTTTCTCGTTATAGCAGAGTGCACAGAGGCACAACACAGCAGACATTTAGTTAAGCATGCATGTGTGCTGAGAGTAAAGTAACTTGGAGCCAATTCATAGTTTCAAATCAATATAAAAGGCATTTATTAAGGAACTCCATTCTAGATAGGAAAGTGAGGAGTTAGGATCTCTAATCTAGCTAGCTAGCTGGATGCAGATGGATTCTGCATCCTCTCTGCACATATGGTGCAGGGAGAGAGGCTTGCCATGTTGCAAGGTAGGTGGGCAGGTAGGAAAAGAGAGAGGAAGGAGGAAGTTGAATTCCCTAAGAGTAGCAATCTACATTTCAAAGGGATAGCATCAGAGCAGTGAAGAAGGGATGACCAATGTCTTGACTCTCTAGCCCTCCGACTTACTAGTCTGTCCTCCACTGTCTGAGGCAAAGAGACAGCGCAAAGTCCTTTAACTTCCAACACAAAGAACCCAAGCCAACCAGCTCCTGGGGGCCACCTGACTCACCCCACCCCACGAGTTCCAGCCGATCCTCATTTCCCAACTGTGTTCATTGTTGGGTGCACGTTTTGTTTGTTCCGTCCCTCAAAGGAGAAAACAAACAAAATGCACACCCAGCAACAAACATGGCTGGGAAATGAGCAACGGAGGGCTCGTGATGTTACATGCAAGGGGGTGTGGCCAGAACCCTGGAGGGCCTGCACAAGCTCTCTGGAGCTCTTTCCCAGCTGGTGTTTGCTTGCTGGGTGCGTGTATTTTTCCTTTATGGCACAGCAGGGAAATGACTTGATTAGCAAGCCAGAGGTTGCCGGTTTGAATCCCCACTTGTATGTTTCCCAGATTATGGGGAACATCTATATCGGGCAGCAGTGATCTAGGAAGATGTTGAAAGGCATCATCTCATACTATGAGGGAGATGGCAATGGTAAACCTCTCCTGTATTATACCAAACGACAACCACAGGGCTATTTGGTCACCAGGAGTCAACATCAGCTTGATGGCACACTTACCTCGAGCAAGGGAGAAAAAGGAAAATACATGCACCCTGCAAGCAAACATCCGCTAGAGATGAGCTCTAGAGAGCTTGTGTGGGCCCTCCGGGGCTCTGGCCATGCCCCTTTGTGTGTTATGTTACACACAGGACTGTCACTGGCTTGTATGCACAGCACGCACCCCGCAAAAGAAGCCAGCAGGGCTACCGGGGATGAACACTGTCTCCTCCACTCCCAACTACGCCACTGGGAAGCTGGGTAGATTCCATCCCCAGCTTTTAACCAAGGTAGGAGGAAAAGCCAACCTACACAGCTGTCCTCTCTCACACACGATCATTCTTCCTGCCACCTACCTTAATGTACACAAGGACACAACCACCAATCGGGAGTCCTCCTGGTTCTCCTACTCAGGCTGGACACTTCTCCTAACCTGCTGGTTGTCATGTGAACAAGCCTATACTCACTATAGTCACTTGCCTACAGTGACATCCCATGATATTTAGAAGCCTACATAGAGTGGGAGAAAAGCCTCAGAACCAGGAATTTGACAGCCTCACTGCAGATGAGTGTGGTATCCCTGGTGAGATAGCCCCTGGTGGCGCAGTGGTAAAACTGCCGCCCTGTAACCAGAAGATTACAAGTTCAATCCTGACCTGGGGCTCAAGGTTGACTCAGCCTTCCATCCTTCCGAGGTCGGTAAAATGAGTATCCAGAATGTTGGGGGCAATATGCTAAATCATTGTAAACCGCTCAGAGAGCTTCGGCTATAGAGCAGTATATAAATGTAAGTGCTATTGCTACTATTGCTATCCCTGTTACTGTAAGAGCTTCCACAAGACTTTGGTTAGCTATATGCTGGTTTTACTGTTGTTGTTGTTGGTATTTTAAACCATTTTAACTGTTTTAATTGTTTGTTTTTAACTGTGGTTTTAGGTTGGGGGGTTTTTTTGGGAGGGGGTTGTGCAGACCACCATGAGACACCAATTTTTGGTGGTATAAAAATATAATAAATAAATAAAATGTAATAATAAATAATACATATTCAGTGGTGAAGACTCTGTGTGGAGTAGCAATGGAATCTGCAGGAAACATCTTTGGCAGTCGGGGGAGAAATGGGTATGCTTGACCAGGGTCTCCGTTCTAGAGGAGTCTGGTCTATTTGGCCTACTTCTCTTATTCTTATCAGTCATTTTACAACATAACATAACATTTGCATGATTTGAATGTTTGAATTCCACAAATGTTCTTTTAGAATTGCACTCCCCCCCTTAAACTGCATGTCTTGTGTCTGATTGCACATTTTAAAAAGAAGTCCTGAGTAGTAGTACTGTATTCTGGATTAATTAACCCAGAGTACTGTGTCTGGTCTTATGTATACACTACAAGGCTAATGCAGGAAGTCCAATGCTACAAACCCTTTCCCTTGAATTAAAATATAATCTGTAAGTGTACCAAGCAGACGGCAGTCAGTCACTTGGTTCCCAGTGTATCTAATATTCCCTCAGGCTCCTTCGCCCTCCCCTCCCTCAACTGCACACACTGTATGATGAATAGAGAGGTATTTTGTAGTCATTAAATTTTCATTTTATTTTTAAACAGGCACGCTGCCGTTTGAAATGCTCCCTGGTGAGAGAGGGGATTGCTAAGCCTGCAGAGGAAAAAGCAGCAGTGAGGGGAGGGCAGATGGATTGGAGATGGAAGGCAATTGCGCTCCATGGTTTTAGAGTGCTGGGTGGAAAAGGAGGCTGTGCATTGAAAGCCCACACTGCCTTTCTGCAAAGGAAAGCGGCAGGGAGAACAAAGCACAGCTAATAACCTCAATTACAGCCAGGGTCCTCCCAAGACCATTCTTGGCACCTCTGTTTGCTTGGCTCTCCAGATACGGAGGCAAAGACCGGCTTTGTTCCGGGGGTTTTTTTGGTGGGTTTAAAAAAAAAATTCATTGGCATATGTTGCCCAGACTGCCGCAAAGTAAACAGACCAGGAGGCTAGAGCATACAAATATCATCCCCACCCCCACCCCAAAAGCAGTTGCTTTCCAAACATGCTTTAGGTCCCGGCAATCTAAATGACAATCTTAAAGCTCCCAACTGTTCCA
This sequence comes from Hemicordylus capensis, assembly GCF_027244095.1. Taxonomy (NCBI): domain Eukaryota; kingdom Metazoa; phylum Chordata; class Lepidosauria; order Squamata; family Cordylidae; genus Hemicordylus; species Hemicordylus capensis. Next base: position 40,144,717 of record NC_069660.1, on the reverse strand, counting down.
GTTTGATAGCCAGAGGCCAAGCACACACAGCTGGGATTGGACCTGCAGGAGCAGCATTGCTCACTTGACTTGTATTTGCATCTTATATCTATTGCAAATCTATGCTTATGGGGAAATCTGTGTTTTGAAGCATTCAGGGGCTGCTGAAACATTTTTGCAGAGAATGATGGTGGAATCTGAATTTTAGGGCTAGGTCACAACCCAGAGAACTGTCCTTATACATGGGCAGTGACCAGTAATGTCTTTCTGTGACATTCCACAGATTTGATCTCCATAATAGGCAACAAGGTTGTCGAATCCAGAGGAAAGAATTGTGGTGTGCAAGGACAAGGCGGTGGAGTGGAATATTAATAGTTTAAGGAAACAGATATTGTGTACAGAGAAGCAAGCCGCCTAATGGCGTAGCGGGGAAATAACTTGACTAGCAAGCCAGAGGTTGCCGGTTTGAAGCCCTGCTGATATGTTTCCCAGACGATAGTTCAGACTATGGGAAACACCTATATCAGGCAGCAGGAATATAGGAAGATGCTGAAAGGCATCAACTCATACTGCACGGGAGATGTCAATGGTAAACCCTTCCTGTATTCTACCAAAGACAATCCCAGGTCTCTGTGGTTGCCAGGAGTCGACACCCACTTGATGGCACACTTTACCTTTACAGAGAGGCAAGTGCAGACTGTTTTTTAGTGCTCTTGCTGCTGGCTGTTTGTTAGCCCCACCGCTACTCCAGGACTGGAATACAAGTAACTAAAGCCCCATGCAAAAGCTGGCCTAGACTGCGGAATGGGTTAACCAAAAACACCACATAGATCAGGAAACAATGCAACACATTTGGTAAGTTTTTGCTTCCATCCGTCAGTCCAGGAGTAGGGAACCTTGGCTCTCCAGCTGTTGTTGAACTACAACTCCCATCATTCCCAGCCAATTGTGGTTGTCCATTCCCAGCCACGGTTGTTTACCCTGCTTCAGACTGTACACACACCCCTGCTGCAGGCATTACCCAAATGCCTGGCATGTGAGCAGCTATAAATTCAGCAGCCTGCCAGTGTTCTCATGGATATGTAGGACTTTCATATGCTGGATTGTACACATTAAGGCATCCAGGTTTGCAGCTTCGGTGCAAACTAACTTGGCTGTTGGAGTCCAGAAAGGTGCAGTGCCATCCCTTCGGGAATGACTTGGAGCTTTCCAAGACAGCAGGCTTTAGCGCGGGTTTTCTGCAAGACTTTACTGCGATTTCAAAGTTGCCCCACAAAACCGATGCAACAAGTGGATTTTTTTCACTCCAGATATAAATCCGGCTATACTCAAATGCAGGATGAAAAATGTAAATTGTGTGTGAAGTGCTCCCTGATAGCTCACAGGGACTTCAGGGCAGATTTGGCCAATATGTGAACGTACACCTCCATTCTGGAGGACCTGCAAACTAAATGCCAGGTGTGAAAAACTTCTTGGAGTTTCCAGGAATCAATATCAATCTCTAAGCTACTGCCAGAATAAGAACAAGAGAATAATTGGGCATACTATCTGGGTGGGTATCTATGTCTCTATATTGGTGTATCTTTTATTTATTTTTACTTTTTTAAACTTTTGTATATTGGTATGGCTCAGTTTTGAAAAACTTCTTGTTTTGAATTGTTTTTATTAAAGTTTGTACCTGTAAGCGTTTTTTCCTAATAAAATTTACAGATCTAAGTGACTGCCAAAAGCAGTCCTGGAGGTTTTAGTTGCATGATATAGTGAACAATATTGTGGCGGCGGGGGGAATGTATCTCCAGGAATAGCTTCAGCAGGGGGCGTATCTAGGGTGGGGCAGGCAGGGCACGTGCCCTGGGCGCCACTTGAAGGGGGGCGCCATTTTTAAACATTAAAAAACATTAAAAATGGCCACTGAAAACAAAATGGCCACTGCACATGCTCAAATGGCTTCTGTGAGGCCCTAGGCCATGCCAGGCCTCGCAGAGGCCATTTGAGCATGCACGGTGGCCATTTTGTTTTCCCTAGAGGCCAGTTGGGGAGGGGGAACCTTTGCAGACCCCCCCATGGCCTTTAGGAAGCCCCCTGAAGGGGCTACAGGTAAAAAAAAATTAATTTAATATAATATAAGTCACTGTACAGTTTGGCACTATGTACAGAGAATCAGGGCTTGTGAACACTGAGCTGAAGCTTATGAACTAGGATTGTATTCATTTGCTCTTACTTTGCTTCTTGTGATAAGTGAGTTAAATGTGATGTCTTAATAATGTGGCTATTAATGGTGAGTTTGTCTTTGAATCAGTGTGAAATCCTTAGTATTAAGGCCCACTGGGAGTTTCTTGCTCTCTGTCTCTCATTTTAACTGTCTTTCTGAAATACTAGAATATATTCCAAGCGGTGACACAGTTTACTCTGCATATCCTTTAATTATTTTCAGAGTATCTGGGAAAAGTCAAATTCTCCATTTATTTTTAAAACTTATGTAATGGTGATGCTACAATGCATAGTAGAGAATTAGACAGGCACTTCTGTTCAGTTTTCCAAGTACACCTTCACATAGTATTTGGGTATTTCATGAGCCCCAGCATACTGAAATATGTAGTTTTCCAGCATTTTTTGGTCTGGCTACATCCACTGCTAAATAGTTTTTGAAATATTAAAAGATTAACAAGCTTGACTTGTATTTTTGAGCTGATATTATGGTAAAGTTATCTGAAAGATGGGTGTCAGATGTTTGGTCTGGGGGTGCAATTTCAGTGCTTGCCCTAGGTGCTATTTTTCCTAGAGATGCCTCTGAGCTTCAGTCAGCATTGGCAACCCTATCAGGAGTGCATAATAAAGAACTGAGAAGAGGCCACAAGAACTCTTTCATTCTTGGAGGATATTATAGAGCCTTCCTCTGGCACTGCACTTGATGGGTTCTACTTGTATAGTCAGAGAATAGCCAGGCCGCCCCATCATGGCTGCAGCTTCTACTCCAGCAATTGGCAGCAAATTCCACACCAGCAGAAGGTTAGGCCTGATGGGGATACTGGGGGGGATTCACTGTGCAAATACTTACTGTGAAACACTGAGTTCATTTAAGAGCCTGCTATTTGTTTATTGTCCCCGATTCCCCTCCCTAATTAAATTACTGATTTATCTGGGATATGGGTTATATGTCAGTAATATCCCAAGCTACAGGGGGTGAGAGATATTAAATGAATTCACCCAGGCTATTAGTGGAGCCAGCCAGTGCATGGAAGAACCAAAAGCTAATTGAATCAGGCCCAAGAAAGAGGAGTACAAAAATTAGAGTTGTGAGTTATTATTTAGGGTTTCCTCTGGTTAAAACAATAATGCAAAGAAAATGCTGGGTTACCTCACATTCCCACCAGCACACCATAATTGTTTTCTTTGACATACATGTACAATTGTTTTATTCTGCTGTATTACTCAGTGGTAGAAATTGGTAAAACATTAATTGATCCATGTATCAGGATTGGTAAAACATTAGTTGATCCATGTATCAGGGTTGATAAAAATCAATGATTTTTTTAAAAATTCAAAAATATCAGATATTTTAAATTTAAATCAGATTTTTAAAATTTGATTTTAATTTTTTTAAAAAACACAATTATATATTTTTAAAAATAACCTAGGTCAAAAATATCATGAATGTTAATTATAACTGCTAATTATATTCTGTGAACTTGTTAACAGCAGTATATGGGGTTGAGAGATAACAGACCACATCAATCCTGTTCTGCAGGTGTTGTACATGCAGCGCGCTCACGCTGACACACACACAATCAAGCCCTTGCCCCTCTCTTTATAAAAATGCAAAGACATTAGACCCATTCACACGTTACGTTCAACACTCATACAATGAATTTACAGTGTACTCAGGTACAGATCTTACACAGGTATAGACATTCACGTTATGTTGAATGCAGATAAAGCAGTACACTTCCTGTCTGTACCATGCATTTGAGGGCCCTGTGCCCAGGTTTATTTTTGAAATGAACACAGGTACAGTAATTCCCACTAACATGTGTACAAGCGTACAGACATCTGTACACGTACAGCATAATGTCTGAATCAGGTTAAAGAAGGCAAATGAATGAATAGATTTGGGGAAAATGAGTGGATCTCAGCAAGGAGGAGGAGTCTGGTTAAAACTTCATGGTATAGGGGTGGGGGATTGAAAGTGAAACCAAAAGTGAACAGAACACATTCATGAACACAGTCTGAGGAAACATTTTCCAAGTTCATTCCTACAATCCTCCATTGTAGAAGGGAAACATCTATCATGGCAACAGGCAGTAAAAGAGACCCCACTTGGGAATATTTTAATGAAGTTCCTGCACCCGTGGATAAGATAGGCATGTGTGTGAAATGTAAACAGTGCAACAAAGAAATGCAAGGCCTGGTTTCCTGAATGAAACAGCATTATGAGTAATGTGTACCTATTATATAGTGTACCTACCTTCTAAAAAAGAAACCTACATCTCTGAATATGCATTAAGGTTATATTAGACAAAAAGAATGTACTTTTACTAGAAAATGGGGATTAAACAGAATCTTCCTGACTAGTGATTTAAATTGTGATTTAAATCATTAAAATTGAATCCTTCTGTGAAACTGTTTAAATCGTGATTTAAATCAAATCAACCCTGCCATGTATTATTGCTCCACGTATTACTGCTGATTGTTCCATTACATGTAGGCGATAACTCCCAAACTGTGTGTTATGAGAAATAAATTAGTTAAATAATTAGAGATTCCTGTGAGCCCTAAGTGCCTACACCAAAAGGAGACTGCTGGGAGTCTCAAATACTCCAGCTTTGTCTCCTTCCAGTAAGCTGGAATAGATAAGTCTGTGTTGGTTGAGGTCCATCTAGTCCAGGGGTTCTCAACCTTGGGTCCTTCAGAAGTTGTTGGACTACAACTCCCAACACCCCCAGCCACAATGAACTTCAACCACGCTGTCAGGGGATGATGGGGATTGTAGTCTGACAACATCTGGGGACCCAAGGCTGAGAACTGCAGTTGGACTAGTCCATCAGGGCTCATCTTATCTTCTTCAAATAAAGCAACATGACGCCATTTTGCTTTATTTTGTTATGTTGCTTTATCTGAATTCTTATATAACACATAACAGCTATGATGTTAAACTGCATCTGCACAAATCAAAAGAAGTCTTTAGCACACACACACACACCCCGCTTCCCCCAACTGGAACAAGTGCTGTGATGTTACTGTGTAAATAAAAAGCCCAGGGAAACCTAATACGCAATCTAACAGCTCCAAGTCAGATGTCCGGGCCTCAGGCTATCAGATTTTTTTTTCCTTGCAAAAAAAAAAGTTCACAGTGTGAATTAACCTCTGTCTGATTTCACACATGATTGGCTCATGACAGAACGATTACAGGAAAGGAAAAGAACAGGAGAAATGCTGAGGGAGATGCTGTAGCTGTGCTGTGGCCTTGTGGGTCTATTTCGGATGACAAAGAATGGATCTGCCTGTAAAAGTGTGATGATGCAAAGAGCACCCAATAACCTTGCAAGGCTCACGCTGACCACCTTGCAGTTTGTGTACCATTTTCAACTTGGGACCCCGACCTCATAAAGTTGAGCTCACAGACAGAATCCACAGGAATATTTGCCTGTAGGGATGTGCACAAACCTCGGTTCGTGCACTGGTTCAAAGCTGAACCAGTTTGGCGGGTCAAGTATGGCGTCAAGTGGTAGCTTTAAAAGGTCCTTATGTGCTCCATGCAGCTTCCTGCTCCATCATTGCTCTCCCATCAGCCCACATGCAGCAGCGGTGCTCCCCCATCAGCCCATGTGCAGCAGCCATGTACATGCTGGCACCGTATGCGGGCTGATGGGGGGAGAACCATGGAGCATGGTAGCAGCCCGAGTGTACACAGAGTTGGGCACCTAGAGCACCTGACTCATGGGTGATTCCACCAATGCACTGTGCTCACCGTGCAAAGCACTGTGGGATATCCAGAGGCCAGGACTCATTTTCCCAGCCTCCGGAAATCCCCGCTGCTTGAAGCAGCATGGATCGTGTGGAAACACAAGCTGCACTCCACACAGTGAAATAATGGAAAGTAAGTAATAATGGAAAATAATGGAAGGTAGGTTCATCCCAGCCCTCCCCCTCTAGGGGGGGTCAATCATGTGCATAGGCTTTATACCAGTATAATTACCAGATTTTACACTAAATCCCCTGCTAACTTGGCAAAAAGGCACCTTTTAACGTGGTGATTCTCTTTATTTAGCAGGGGGAGAGTAACTGGCCCTATTAACCCCCAGCACAGTACTTCCAGTGACTGTTGCTGGTGTGTGTCTTAAGTTTGTTTTTAGATTGTGAGCCCTTTGGGGACAGGGATCCATTTTGTTTATCTTATTTATTTGTTATTTCTCTGTGTGAACCACCCTGAGCCATTTTTGGAAGGGCGGTATAGAAATAGAATAAATAATAAAATAAATAATAAATACATGATTCTAAGGTTGTCAGACTACAATGTGAACCATGAAAAGGGGAAGAAATTTTAAAACACCAGCTGTAATTTTGGAAAAATTGGCCATGAACAGTGTTCCTTCTAAGGAGTATGCATGTGCATACGCACACAAGTTTTTTTTTAAAAAAAACTTTAGCTCAGTTTTATTTTAATTAAAAGTTAATTAATTTAAAAGTAATTAATTTTAGGTCCTGCTCAGGTTGAATCAGGAAGGTCCCACTCTGAATGCACATGCACACACACTGCCTTGATACTGCCGCCCAGAACAAAACTCATTCTATACACAGATAGAAAAAAAAAGAGAAGGTACACTAAAAATAAGGCTGAAGACAATACGTGCAGATTTGTCTGGAGTTATAAGAAAGATCTTTACAAAGAGCAGTGGGAACAGGCCTGTAACACAGGGACACTCATTGTTAATGTTTCACAAAGCATTCCCAGATAGTAAGCAGATTAACAATTGAAATTGACCTTTGTATGCCATGAAAAGATAAGACAGAAACCTTGCTTCTGTAGGTTTCTGATAACAGCAGCTCCCAAAACAGGGCACCAGGCGTGTGAGAAGATGGAACAGGCAAGACCTCCAGCTCCTTATATGAAAAATGAGAACGCAGAGCCACATCTAAGGAAGATGCGACATGTTTCTGAACCTTAGTCATATTCTCCTGCTGTCCCCATTTGGATTTGGATAGTCTTTGTTTTGTAGTTCTGTCTCTGGTAAATCACTGCTCTTATTTTGCTTTCAGGGAAAACTTGAAGTACCAATTAAAACTGAAGCCCCTCGTTGCAGATAGGTATTAAGGATTTTGCTGTTATCTATTGGAGATGGGGATGGAATTCATTGTGTTTGTTTTGCATGTTTCAGCCTTCACAGGATTGTTGTGAGGAGAAACTCAAGTATGTAGTACACCACTCTGGGCTCCTTGGAGGAAGAGCGGGATATAAATGTAAAAATAAATAAATAAATAACTGTAGAAGGTTCTGTGTTCAATCCCTGATATCTCCAGACTGGGCTGGTAAAGACTTCAGTATAAAACCCTGGAGAGTAATTGTGAATCAGAGATGGACCAACAGCTGTTTAAATGCTTTGAATTTAATTGTCTGGGCTCTAGAGGGGTTTTTTTTGTTTTGTTTTTGGCTTTTAATGGGTTGTACTTTGTTGTTTAATGTTGTAAACAGCTTTGTACATTGATAATTGATAATTCGATAACTGAAAAGCAATACAAAATCAATAGTAAATTAATAAAGCCTCCAAATGTCGAGCTCTTAATAATTCTGTTCCATTGCCAAGTTCTGAGCTTTTAAAAATTCTCTTCTTTACCAAAGGGGAAATCTAGTCTGCAAATGGTTAATACCACAGAACATGGGCTCCAAAGCTGAAGTCAGTGATATCATAAAGCATTGCAGTATTCCTGGTTCCCAACTACTGAAGGTGGAGCAGCAGCTAACATTTAAGAGGTGTGTGCACTATGGGATTAAAAAAAAAAAATCAAAATTCTGTTCTAGTCTTTACAGACTCTGTGCCAAGAAACATGGGCTGAGACCCAGACTAAGTTACTCAATATTCCTGCTCAGGAGTTACTCTAAAGGACTACTTAATTTCAAAAGGACTTCCGTCAAGTAATTTAGTCAGGGTGTGTCAGCCACTATGATCTGCATTCACATTAACCAAATTGTATATTTCTGCTTACTTTAGGGCCGCCACCCATTTAAAGAAATGGTATTAGTCAATTCATTTTAATTGTATAATCAATCAGTTAAATCTGCATAGAGCTACATAGATATTAAAAAAATTCTGAAAAAAACATGCTGAGGTCATTCGCACAATCAAACCTGTGTTCTACGTGGATTTGGAAGCTCTGTGTGTTCTCAATTTTGGTTATGTGGAAGCAACATAGGAGAGGAAAACTTGGGTAGCTTTTCCTCCTACCTTACTTCTACACAATCACTTGTACTCAGGTTTTCCGCTTTCCTTGCTTCCACACAACCAAAAATTGGGAGCACACACAGCTCCCAAACCCAGGTGGAACACAGTTTTTGATTGTGTGAATGACCTCGCTAGGTTTTTATACAATGCATGCACAAGTCACAACAAGTACCATCTTAGAAAAAGGATTCCCTTCTGTTAGCACAGGGCTTCCCAACCTGTGGTACTCTCCAGATGTTGCTGAACTACAACATCCAACAAACCCAGATACAATTTATTGTGACTGGGGATGATAGGAGTTGTACTTCATCAACATCTGGAGTACCACAAGCTGGGAACCGCTGTGTTAGTATAAGAGCCAGCTGGGATGGTCGGTAGCACCTGGGGGGTGCTGCTGCTGCTACTACTACTACTAATAATAATAATAATAATAATTTTTATATACCGCTCTTCAAGCAAAGTTCTCAAAGCGGTTTACATAGAAAAATAAACAATACATCAATAAGATGGTCCCCTGTCCCCAAAGGGCTCACAATCTAAAAAGAAACATTAGATAGACACCACCAGCAGCCACTGGAGGGATGCGGTGCTGGGGTTGGATAGGGCAAATTGCTCTTCCCCTGCTAGATATAAGAGAATCTCCACTTTAAAGGTGCTTCTTTGCTCAGTTAGCAGGGGTTTGCAGGGGTACAAATGCTTAGCAGGGGTTTGCAGGGGTACAAATGCTCATTATTTTTGACACGGTCTGCACCCCTAGAGATTGAAAATAGGTGATAGCATCACAATACTTTCCGCTTTCAATGTAGTAGCATGCTTTGATTGTCCTGACCATCAGGCCTGCAGCAGCCAAATTTGCAATGGTGTTTTATTTAATTTCATTCATTCATTCAATTTCTATACCACCCTTCCAAAAATGACTCAGGGCAGTTTACACAGAGAAATAATAAATAAATAAGATGGATCCCTGTCCCCAAAGGGCTCACAATCTAAAAAGAAACATAAGATAGACACCAGCAACAGTCACTGGAAATACAGTGCTGGGAGTGGAGAGGGCCCGTGGCTCTCCCCCTGCTAAATAAAGAGAATCACCACGTTAAAAGGTGCCTCTTTGCCAAGTTAGCAGGGGACTAACTTGGTCCCCTTTTAAAAGCTTTAAAATGTTTTTAAACACACAAAAACTACTGTACATTTTTATTGATGTTGTCAGAGGAATGGAAATAGAAAATTGGCAGGAATGTCCTCCAAAGATTGCTCCATGGAGAGAGTACAACAATTTGTTCATTGTTACCCCAACCCTTATTGTAAACCTTTTTCTCTGTGCAAAAACGACAGCAATTTTACCCAAATCATTTGAGATAAAGAAGTAGTGATAACACAGAGAAAGCTGTTATGTGCAACCATACTAGCATCCATCCCCGGGTGGGTAGAAATTGCCAAAAATCACTATGAGCAGAGCATTCGTGCCCTGATATGGTAAAGGTAAAGGTAAAGCGTGCTGTCCTGGCGCCTACAGAGCCCTGTGGTTTTCTTTGGTAGAATTCAGGAGGGGTTTACCATCGCCATCTCCCACGCAGTGTGAGATGATGCCTTTCAGCATCTTCCTATATCGCTGCTGCCCTATATAGTACCAGCGGGGATTCAAACCCGCAACATTCTGCTTGTTAGTCAAGCATTTCCCCGCTGGTTATAGATTGCCAAAATTTGTGGGCCTGGCTCATGGGCTATGTGCAAGAAGGAAGGGGAATGATTTTGATCAGATGACACTAGACAACCGTTGGAAGTGCTGTATTAAGAGTTTGTTTGTTTGTTTGTTTGTTTGTTTATTAAAAGATTTAATATACCGCCCAGTCCACAAAGTCAGGGTGGTGTACAAACCAGAACAGCATCCGAGATTTTTTTAAAAATGTAAACAATTAAACAATTGTTAAATTAACAACTTACGTTAACAATTAAGTTAACAATTAAATAAAACTCCTGATTCTTAATGGATTGAGCCCATGTTTTTGCTCAAACAAAAGGTTGTTATTTATTTTAAACATCTCTATATTGCCCTTTTCCAAGGACACCAGGACAATGATATTAATCAACTAGTCTAACCAATTAAGAACTAAAACCAATTAAGAACTAAGTTATTGCATCCCTACTTATTTTGCATAATTTTCTCTTCTGTCATTTATTATTTATTTATTACCTTTATAATCCTGTCTGTCTTCCATCTTGGAACTCAAATCAGTCATCCAGGCCCAGGAACAGATCTAGACCTTCTTAGCTTAAGCAAAGTGGTATATCAAGGACTGTCAGACCATGGGAACAACTTGTTATAAGGAGAGGTCATGGAGCAATGCAGGGCACCGAAACCTCATCCTCAGACGAACAGAAATCTGATTCAGCCATCCCTTTGGCTTCTGAAAACTGCTGGGTATTTCCTATATACTTCAAAGCCTACCATATTTAACAGAATCCAAGACGAGGTTCCCCCCCACTTCTTTCCTGTCAAATATGGGGGGGTGGGGTGGGATCCTTTCTTGGGGTACATACAGGTATAACCTGTATTTAACGCCTATCTTTTAAGGCAGCACATTCAGAGTCACCTTCTGTTTTGGTAAATATGGTACTTTCACATCACAGCCATAAGGGCGAGAATCTTGGCTTTTAAAAAGAAAAAAGAAAGAAAGCTGGGATTCCAAGAAAACTGAATTTTGGAACTGAAAAACTGAATTCTGGAACACAATGGCTGACATGGTAGCAGCCTTCCTGAAACTAGAGAGCTAGTGTTCCCAGACAGAAGAGCATTTTCAGTCTGTTCTTAAAGCCCTTAGCGCTCCACCTATTTGCCTCTCTGCAATCCTCTTCCCCCCATATATTATCTTTAATCACAAGAATAATGGAAGCTCCATTTGAGCTCTCAGCTGCCTTTCCTTCCCCATTACTCACAATGCTGTAATTTTCCTTGTAATAAACAATTTTCCCCTGCTCTTTTAGGCACTGATCTTGCTTGGACATTCAAAGAGAGTTCTTTTTAAAAATAATTTCTGCACATTATTACATGGAAGGCCCTGGCTGGTAATGAAGATTAAAAAAAAAACCTGGGGCACTTCACCAGAGCATTAAATTGCACAAGGGCATAATCATGGGACTCTCAGCCTTCTTTGTTCTCTTTCAGATGCAGTATCTGGGAAATTATTGTAGTCATTTGCAGCTATTTGTTGACACAATTTATCCTTCCTCACAGAGACACACACTATTGTACGTACAGAGCTAGGTTTGAAACCCACACATCATTCTCTTTTGGCTTCCTTCATCTAGCACTGTAGTGATTGGCTGATTCTCCCACTGTCCTATGCACTGGAGACTTCAGTGGCTTTGTGAATTTTAAGACTGAACTGATCTTTTCTAGTTTGATTTTTAGGTCAATCTAATTAGTCATTTCAGTGACTCACTAGTCATAAATGAAATAAACTAGTTATTTCAGTGAGGTGGAAATTTCTCCTGAAAAATTACTTCTTAAGACTGTGTGAATATTCATCTTTTTTCAATACTGTTCGACATTATCATTTTCCCTGACTGCTGCTTCTTCTTGGTCTAGCCAGGAAGTTAATCAAACCCAGTCATGTAATAAGTGGGATGACATCACAACACTATATAACCAATAAGAGTTGGCTTCATGGTGACATCGGTAAGAGAAAGCAAGAACAATTTAAATGAACAAATGAGCATTTTTCACAAAGACTGCCAGAAGATTAGCCCAAAATGGAAGAGCTCTTTGCAGAAAAGGTTCACACACAAAAACAGGGAATAGTTGCAGCTTAGCACTAATTCATTCACAAATGTGTAGCCTGAGACAGGCATGACCAGGCTGAAGCCCTGAGCATGGCATTGTTAGCCTGAAGTATCAGCAGTCTTAGGGTTGCCATATTCAAGCTCTCCAAATCCAGGCCCCCTAATTCACACACCATGCAAATTAATTTGCATATTATGGCAACTGGCTCGCAAATAATTTGCATATTATGTAAATTAGTCAAATAAATTGATGCACTGTCCAGTTGACTTGTATTTGCCCTGGATATCTACCAGCAATAGTTGGGGATAAAGATGTGGACGAACTGAGGTCCGTGCACTGGTTCAGCGCCGAACCAGTTCGGACAAGGTCCAAACCAGTTCAGCACTGCGAGGAGGGAAGCAGTGAGCAAGATCTTTTAAGAAGAGAAGAGCAGGTTGTTACTTGCTCCAAATGCAGCTTCCTGCTGCGATGACACTGCCCCCCAGAACCCATGCACAGTGCTGGCATGCACATAGAGTCCACACAGGCACAGGCACCATGTGCGTGCCGTTGTCATGTATGGGTTCTTGGGAGCAGCACCATCGCAGCAGGAAGCTGCATTTGGAGCAAGTAAGGACCTGCTCACCTCTTCTTAAAAGATCCTCTGCTTCCCTCCTCACAGTGCTGAACCGGTTTGAACCTGCTCTCCTCTTTTTAAAAGATCCCGTTCATCGCTCTCCTTCCTGCAACGCTGAACTGGCCACTTGAGCCTCTAGTGACAGTGCTGTGTACCTGGTCCTTCAGGGGGAGAGCAACCGTATCTAGAACAGACTGAGCACCATTCAACCGGGCAGAGGAACCACCAACCAACAGTACTTCTGTCTTGTCTGGATTGAGTCTCAACTTGTTCACCTTCATCCAGTCCAATACTGCATCCAGGCACTGATTCAGGACAATCACCACCTCACCTATGTCTGATGAAAGAGAGAGATACAGCTGAGTGTCATCTGCAGAATAATGAAAACTCAGGCCAAATCTCTGGATGACCTCTCCCAGTGGTTTCACGCAGATGTTAAACAGCATAGGGGAAAGAACAGAACCCTGTGGCTCCCCAAAGCATAGCTGCCAAGGGGTAGATACCAGCAACTGCCACTGGAGGGATACTGTGCTGGGGATGAATAGGGCTAATTGCTCTCCCCCTGCTAATTATATGAGAGAGGCCACTTTAAAAAGTAATCCCCCAGCATCACCTTTTGGATGTGGGCCTCAAGGTAGGAGCGGAACCACCTCCAATCAGTGCCCCCCAGGCCCAATTTGGCCAACATATCCAAAAGGATACTATGGTCAATGGTATCGAAAGCCATTGAGAGATCTAAGAGATTTAACTGGGTTTATTTATTGTTATTGTTAAATTTATATACCGCCTTTCATTTGCAAATGAAAATGGTTGCACTCCACCTGTTTCTCTCTTTGCACAGGTCATCCCACAGAGTGACCAAAGCAGTTTCTGTTCCAAAGCCAGGCCTGAAGTCTGAAGATGTTCAATGGGAGAACGGCATCAGGCATACCAATCTACTTTCCCTACATGGTGGAGACCACAAACAAAATGAAAATGAGCAGCTACCACATCTTGAGTAATTGGGTGAAGCCACTTACAGTGGACTTAAGGGGTCAATGCACAATGGATTCTGCAGCCTTCACACTTTGGGCAAACTGTGAATAGGGGTGTGCACAGACCATTTTGCGCTGTTCGATCTGAATTTGGACCAAACCATGGGTCAGCAAATTGGTTCAATTGAACCTACTGGCTGGCCCAGTCTGTTTGACCAAACCAGTTTGAAAGTTCACGCTGCTATGTAAAGGGGAATCTGGTTAGGCCAAAATATCTCCAAGGCCAAAATTGGGCAGATCTCTTGTAAAGTGGCCATCACATAAACACAAGTTGCTTCTCTGTTCAAGGCCTGGCTCCTCTATTGTTAAAAGAAAAAAATATTTGTGAAAATGGCTGAAATAACATTTTGATGCTGTTCACTCTCAGGAGAAGATGGAGGACTTTGATTGTGATTCTCCATCTAGAACATAAGAACATTAAGAACATAAGAACAGCCCTGCTGGATCAGGCCCAAGGCCCATCTAGTCCAGCATCCTGTTTCACACAGTGGCCCACCAGATGCCACTGGAAGCCTACAGGCAGGAGTTGAGGGCATGCTCTCTCTCCTGCTGTTACTCCCCTGCAACTGGTACTCAGAGGCATCCTGCCTTTGAGGCTGGAGGTGGCCTATAGCCCTCAGACTAGTAGCCGTTGATAGACATCTCCTCCATTGAGGCAAAAAGAGAGTTTGAGGAACATTTAGCCAAAAGTATCAAGGGGAATAACAAAGACTTCTTTAAGTACATCAGAAGCAGGAAACCTGCCAGGGAGGTGGTTGGGCCATTAGACAATGAGGGAGTGAAAGGGATTATTAAGGAGAATATGGAGGTTGCAGAGAAACTGAATGAGTTCTTTGCGTCTGTCTTCATGGCAGAGGATACTGAGCATATACCTGTTCCTGAACCAGGCTTTTTAGGGATGGAGGCTAGAGGGCTGAGTCAGACAGAAGTGACAAGGGATGATGTTCTAAACTGTCTGGAAAAACTGAAAGCTAACAAATCACCAGGGCTGGATGGCATCCATCCAAGAGTCCTCAAAGAACTCAAATGTGAAATTGCCGACCTCTTTGCTAAAATGTTTAACTTATCCCTGAAATTGGGCTCTGTACCAGAGGACTTGAGAGTAGCAAATGTAACACCGATTTTCAAAAAGGGATCCAGGGGCGATCCGGGAAATTACAGGACAGTTAGTTTAACGTCCGTTCCAGGCAAATTGATGGAAAGCATCCTCACCAACCTTTTGGACTTCTTTGAGAGTGTCAACGAGTGTGTGGATCAAGGTGATCCAGTTGACATAGTCTACCTGAACTTCCAAAAAGCTTTTGACAAAGTTCCTCATCAAAGACTCCTGAGGAAACTTAGCGGTCATGGGATAAGGGGACAAGTACATGTGTGGATTGCTAACTGGTTGAAAGACAGGAAACAGAGGGTAGGTATAAATGGAAAGTTTTCACAATGGAGGGTAGTAAGAAGTGGGGTCCCCCAGGGATCTGTACTGGGTCCGGTGCTTTTTAACTTATTCATAAATGATCTAGAAGCAGGGGTAAGCAGCGATGTGGCCAAATTTGCAGATGATACCAAACTCTTCCGGGTAGTGAAATCCGAAACGGATTGTGAGCAGCTCCAAAAGGATCTCTCCAAACTGGGGGAGTGGGCGACAAAATGGTAAATGCGGTTCAATGTTAGCAAGTGTAAAGTGATGCACATTGGGACAAAAAACCCCAAATTCAAGTATACGCTGATGGGATCCGAGCTGTCGGTGACGGACCAGGAGAGGGATCTTGAGGTCCTGGTGAATAGCTCAATGAAAGTGTCAACTCAATGTGCGGCAGCTGTGAAAAAGGCAAATTCCATGCTAGGGATCATTAGAAAGGGAATTGAAAATAAAACGGCTAACATTATAATGCCCTTATACAAAACTATGGTGCGACCACACTTGGAGTACTGCGTACAATTCTGGTCACCACATCTTATAAAGGACATTGTTGAACTGGAGAAGGTACAGAAGAGGGCAACCAAGATGATCAGGGGCCTAGAGCACCTTTCTTATGAGGCAAGGCTACAACACCTGGGGCTTTTTAGTTTAGAAAAAAGACTATTGCGGGGAGACATGATAGAGGTCTATAAAATCATGCATGGCATGGAGAAAGTGGAGAGAGAAAGATTCTTTTCCCTCTCACACAACACTAGAACCAGGGGTCACTCCATGAAATTGATTGCCAGGAGGTCTAGGACCAACAAACGGAAATACTTTTTCACACAATGCGTGATCCACTTGTGGAACTCTCTGCCACAGGATGTGGTGACAGCCAACAACCTGGATGGCTTTAAGAGGGGTTTGGATGACTTCATGGAGGAGAGGTCTATCAATGGCTACTAGTCAGAGGGCTGTGGGCCACCTCCAGCCTCAAGGGCAGGGTGCCTCTGAGTACCAGTTGCAGGGGAGTAATGGCAGGAGAAAGGGCATGCCCTCAGCTCCTGTCTGTGGCTTCCAGTGGCATCTGGTGGGCCACTGTGTGAAACAGGATGCTGGACTAGATGGGCCGTGGGCCTGATCCAGCAGGGCTGTTCTTATGTTCTTATGTTCTTATCCAAACCCCTCTTAAAGCCATCCAGGTTGTTGGCTGTCACCACATCTTGTGGCAGAGAATTCCACAAGTGGATTATGCATTGTGTGAAGAAATACTTCTGTTTGCTGGTCCTAAATTTCCCGGCAATCAATTTCATGGGATGACTCCTGGTTCTAGTGTTATATGAGTGGGAGAAGAATTTCTCTCTATCTACTTTCTCCACACCATGCATGATTTTATAGACCTCTATCATGTCTCCCCACAGTCTTTTTTTCTAAACTAAATAGCCCCAAGTGTTGTAGCCTTGCCTCATAAGAAAGGTGCTCTCGGCCCCTGATCATCTTGGTTGCCCTCTTCTGTACCTTTTCCAGTTCTACAATGTCTAGAACAAAACAGACTAGGAAGAAGGATCCAGGGGTAAGTACTCTAAATGGAAACCTGATAGAACATTCCCTGGTGAGAATGTAAAAAGAATAAAGGAAGGAATCTCAGTTGAAAAAGTTTCCATGGCACATTTTAGAATTAAGAATTTATTTATTATTAATTTATTACTGCTACTACTAGACAAATATATGTACTGCTTTTCATCTAAAGAGGTCTACATAGAATAAGAAAATAAGATGGCCCCTTGTCCCCAAAGAGCTCACACTCTAAAAAGAAACACAAGATAGATACCAGCAACTGCTACTGGAGAGATACTGTCCTGGGGATGGATAGGGCCAATTGCTCTCCCCCTGCTAAACAGAAAAGAGTGCCCACTTTAAAAAGGTGCCTCTTTAATCATTTAGCAGGGAAATCCTTATTAAATGCCACAACAGTACAACATAGGAGGAGGCAGAGGCTTGCAAGATGTAAACTGACATATTTTATTCACTGCATCCCACGCTCCATGGAAGAATCTTTAATACTAAATGATCAATTTAAGATTACCACTCACTAGCTGAATTATTGCTGGTTGATGTTCCATTGTGTTTCTACTTGCTTACAGCCTTTGATAGATTATTTGCATTTGCTGGGTTATAAACATGTTTCACAGCCATCCTTGAACAAAAGGACTGTTTTGATTCAAACTGCTGTACATTCTTTGGTCCAATGATTGATTGGATTTTGGGAGGATGCCTTATACATGAGCCCTTCTTAGCTAGCACAATACGTATCCATGAAACATAATAATTCATCAGAGTACCCTCTGTATCCTGTATTCAATCATCCCCATAGTTCTGCTGATATTATTATTACTGTTAGCCTTAGGATAGTATCATCAGCTATTTAATCTGAATTAACCATGTATATCAATCTTGAAAGCACACAGATTATGAGATTTAAGCCTGGACTCAGCTCAATAGTCTAGTTTGGATACTGTGATGTAGCTAGAGGATTGCTTTTAAAACAATGGATAATTTTTTCCTTTTTCTTAAACTGTCAACATGGTTTTCACACAAGCTCCTGGCAGATTGATATTTTAAGAGGCTGTGAAACTCAGCCTTTTATTATTCTGAAAGGGCCTCAGAAGTGAGATAATGGGGCAGGAGTTAGAAAGCAGTTCTTTTGCTAAGGCATTAAGGTCACTTGCTTAGGCATTATTGTGCTAACGCATTAAGGTCGTTCTAACAACTGAAGTACCGGGCAGTGGGGAGGATGGGTGGGGAGGCAGGCCAAAAGCGCACCAAAAGCATGGTGTATTGGGGAATTTCCCCACTGCTGGGCACTCTTGCTGCCTGGCTTTGTGAATGCTTGGGCTACAGGCAGCCCAAGCATTCACACAATGGGAGAGTGGGGTAGATGAGTGTACTCACAACCTTCTACCCTAGTATTAGCCCAGGTAAAAAAGCTGGGCTACTTGGTCACAGAGTGCCGGGATCGGGACCAAACACTGACTTCTCACGACTGGCTGCCCTAGTCTGGGTAGAGCCAGTTGTGAGTACGACCTTATTGTGTCTCTAGTGCATGTTAAAAGGGTGTTCAACAATAAAGCACTAAGCAGTGCACAGCATGTGGCAGGTGGAATCCATTGTTCCGCAATATGTCCGTGAGGGGCTTGAGCAGTAATTCTTTGTATGATAATGGGCTGATAACAAGTTTCATCCACAGAATGTTGGAGCATATGGGCTTGGCTCATCTACTTTGGTAATCTGGAATCATGTGCTCTGCATGCACTTGATGATGTGCTTGCCATCTGTGGCATGCTTATAGTAAGATTGCATCCCGTATCTCCCAGGTTGCTTGACTATACCTCCTACACATTAATAGGCATGTCCCTATTTTCATTGGTGAAGTGTTGGAAGTTGTGTGTCCATGCTAGCTCAGACAATCAAGCCTTGGGCAGACTGAAGACATGGGCTGGAGAGCAGGTTTTGGAGGACCATATGTGGCCCTCCAGGCAAGCCACTAAGTCTCCAGTCACCTGCAACTCCACCACCTCTCCCATCGTCTCCTTCATTCAAAATTGATTGCATGCAGCTAGCATGCCACTCCATCTTCTCCAACTGGCCTGAAAGAAGTTGAGATGCCATGTGACATCACCAGTCCCTGCTCTTGAGTTACAGATCTGAGGATGCCTCTGACTTGGAATCCCTACTCCTGAGGAATCACATTTACTCTCAAACAAGTGAGAGGATCCCACCTTACCCTCCCTAAACAGTATCTTGATTATGCATTGTTGTTTTTAATATGGCAGACATTAAGAGATTAATAACTCAGATTGGTTAAATCTTCCTGAATTTTAGTTTCACGTTTCAATTCCAAATGCATCTTTCCTTGCCAACCATTAAGTTTTCATTTACTGCTTCTTCAGAACATTCTTCGCAACTATGCATTCATACTTTAAACAACAGATCCTGGCTGTTTTCCTGTCAATTAGACCACCAATGAGTCACATAGTAGGTACACCTTTTTTTCAGGCTGTTTTGTAACACATTGGATCTGTCATTTAAAGTATGAATGCATAGTTGTGAACACAGTAAAGTGCAGTGAGAAAAACTTCCACCTCTCCTCTGCCCTTACAATCCCCCTAGTGATTCATAGAGTTGGTTTGCAGGGTCCCTTGAGTAGGTTGCAAGACTTTTCTCACACACAGCCTAACCCAGGCTAGGGAAGCCCAGACTGGGTTAGGCTGCATGTAAGAACCACTGAGATCAGGCCCTAACCCAGTGGGGCAGCACTGCCTAGCCCAGCTTTTTACCCCAGGTTTTAGCCTGAGTTAATGGCGCCAGCACACCATTAAGCCAGGCTCTGGGATTGTGTGCCTCCTTGGGCTGCGTTCTACACGAGGAGACACAGAGATGGGCATCTAGAGCTCCCATCTCCCATCTCATGTTTGGCGCGTGGTGCATTGTGGGATTCCCGGAGGCCAGGACGCATTGTCCTGGCCTCTAGAGCTCCATGCTGCCTGGCGCAGCAGTGGATCATCTGGAAGTGTGGTCCACACTCCCAGCAATGTTTAATGTATCATCTGGAAGGAAGGAAAGATTAGCACAGCCTTCCCCCACCCACTGCCCAGTCGTATGAATGACCCCATTAGCTTCCTTCATAATTATTTTATTTATTTATTGTATTTATTACATTTCTATACCACTTTGAATAAACAAAGTGTTGTCCCTTGCCTTTCAATGCATTTTCTAACTGTAAGCAAAATGAATCATCTTTCATTGCTGTTTCTGGAGTCAGATAATTAATGCTCACAGAATCCCCTAGGTCTGCTGAGGGGATTGTTTGTATCACAGGGAGGACAAAAGTGGGAAAACTCTTTAACTCTTGCACACAAGGTGTATTGTTGCCAATGAAAAGAGTTGCCTCATTTTGTGAGTGCAATAAATGTTACATTTCTGATGTTTCCAGAATTTGTGCTCAAGTGCATACAATGCCACTAGCAGAGAATATGCTGGGATTGAGAGATTCAAAATGCAGATATACAACAGCCAGATCAATACCTGGAGATCCTGCTGAATGCTTACAAATCCTGATTGATTTCTCCCTATGACAGAGGAGAAAAATGTTCTGTACATCCTATCCTGTTCTCCACCAGTTCCTTTGCCCATCCTCTTCCCTTGCCTGCAGTAGAAATCAGGAATCCAGACTTATCCCACAGCAGTGGAGGACCAGTGGAGGACTACACCCCTGTGTGCATTCAAACACCAGACATACTTACCCCAAAGTCCATTCAAGATGCTTGGAAGCACTCCTCATACAAATTGGGCTTTGTCTTCCGAATTCTAGCTTATCTCAATGTATTTCCAGGTTTTTTAAATGCTGGGTTTAAGCGATTTTTTCCAAAAACACTGGAGCAAATAGAGAGAGGCACTGAAGTAGAATCATGAACATGATAAGAGGGAAACCCTCTTTAGAAATGCAGGTATAGGCTAAATCTCTCCTCCACCACCACCATTGGCTAGAAGGGAAACACGGAGGCATGCAATGTGAACCTGCACCAAAAGAAAACTTGAGAGCAGAGGGGAGGGGCTGCTTCCTTCAATGCCGTGAGTGTAATTCGAAGTGGCTTCACTCAACATTTACCCCGCAATATGAAGCCATGTGTGAATAACTCTCAGGTAAGTGATTATGGAGCCTCAGCTGCCCCACCAGCATTATTTGGCTTTAACTGGCCCTAATCTGCACCACTGCTGTGACTGTACTATCCCCATCTCACTTCAAGCCCAATAAGTTGATGAGAAACCCCAATTTTAGCTTCAATTTGTGCCTTGTCTGCCTCCGCCATCCAAGCTGATAATTATGCACTCACTAGTTGCTCTACTGGATGTCAGTCTATAGCAGTAACCTGAGTTTACTGTGCAAACTGTTATGGTCCAGGCCTGATTTATATACTAAATATGCTTATTAGCTAGCATACCAAATTAGGCCTGGCTCATAGTGTCACCAAGTGACCAAGTTCTTTTATATGGTGACCATGTAGGATCTGGGCGCATGGAAGAAAGGAGATCAAACCAATCCTCAAAGATTCCATGGGCTTTATTGGGTATAAAAGAATAACTCATAGTCTAGCAGAAAGCAGAACACTCTATCAATATATTACTAACAGCATTTAATCAGAACATCCTAGCCAGCACCAGTATTCAACCAGTGTTCCAAACTACATATGTGTGTGCATTAAATCTTCCTAAAGCCTAATATACAGGCAGAAAAGAGGGGGGGAAGGAAGGCTGAGGGCTGGCATGGTTTGGGGGAGATCAGGGATTAGTATAGGCACGAGGGGAAGGGAGCAGAAGAAGGGGAAGGGATGAAGGGATTCCAGGCTTGTAAGGGCAGCATATTTACCAGGATCAGAGACTTGAGAGCAGAGATCTTTCCAGCTGAAGGAGCAAGGCCTTTGGCAGGAGACAGGAGCGTTTGCAGTTGCTTAGGTCACGGCTGAGAGCCAGAGCACCATGGCTGGGGAAGTCTTGACTTCTCACTGCGCAGTAGAAGTCGCAGACAGCTCCTGTCCATGGACAGAGTTCCTGCCTCTAGCCCCGCGGCTTGGGCAGCAAACTCTTGGATCGCTTGTGAGCAGATCTTGAATGTAGGCACAAGATGCCCGTAGGCACAAGACTGCTAACTCTCTGTCCAGTAGCCTCATTCTTTATAGTGTATTTTCCTTTGATCTCTCATAGAATCTATTCAAATCTCCTCTTTTCCTGGGTCCTCAAAAAGGGTGACAATGCTGTTACCTTCTGGACAATGTCTTTTAAATATTCAGGAAATTGGCCAGTCCAGAGAGATCTTAATCCCATCTTCTGTTAGCTCCTATCTTGAGGAGGGGGCATTGCCCAAAGCAAATCTGCATCTTTGAGTTGCAAAGGGCATCTTCTCTTCCCAAAAGGTGTTAAAGTGTTAGTAAAGTAAGAATTAATGTCTACAGGTGTTTCCTTTGTATGCATCTACCTATGTTGAATTTCTATAGAGAGCAATTGAGTAATCCCCTTTGGGCATGGCAGATGTTAGAAAAAGGACTAAATCTACAGGTGTTCTTCTAGGGTGAAATTTCTATAGACAGCGATCCCCTTTGGGCATAGCAGAGCAATCATTGACAAAGATTAACATAGATTTCTTGCAACAGGAAAGGGGAGATCAGCCCCTGGCCTCTTCCACAGACATTATCTGATAGTGAGTTACATTTTAGCATATTGATTAGCTCAGGCCTAGCACTTGGGTACCCATTTCACAATTCAGTGCTGGATTGCCTCCTCCTTCACAGAGCAGTTGAGATCTAGTATGGCAGTTCACCTTGAGTTCAGGTATTATTTCATTTCTTAATATAAAATGAAATCAGACGCAGGCCTATATTCCATATACGTCTGAGCTGGTACCTTTAAGTCTAAGGTTGGGGTGCTCATAACAAAACTATGTATCCAAAGATATCTCATTGGGCCCATAGCCAGTCCACATGTTTGTTTGGGGCCACAAAAAGTAGGGGGAGCAGACAGCTTCTGGTCTGGAACACTTTGCAGAAAATTTAGGGGGAGCAGAAAAAAGGGGTGCAAAAATGGGGTGGGTGTTAACCTAGCCCCCTTCTCCCTGATGCTATGGGTCTGCCAATATCTAATATGTGATATATTCTTTCCATATCTTATATGGGAGCAGCAGCCTGGCTTATAGGGGTGTAGCAAAGGTTACTGAGGTATTATTTATATATTTATTTAATTTATAAACTGCCCCATCTAGAGGCTCTGGGCAGTGCACAACCAGTTTAAAAAACATAAAAGCAAACACTTTTTAAAACTCACTACTTAAAACAATATAAAAACAATTTAAAATACTTAAAAACAATTTTAAAATCTTGGAAGGCCAGGCCAAATAAGTAAGTCTTTAGGGGTCTCTTAAAA
This sequence comes from Hemicordylus capensis, assembly GCF_027244095.1. Lineage (NCBI taxonomy): Eukaryota > Metazoa > Chordata > Lepidosauria > Squamata > Cordylidae > Hemicordylus > Hemicordylus capensis. Next base: position 40,121,502 of record NC_069660.1, on the reverse strand, counting down.
GCCAACAGTGAGCCTAAACTGCGTATATCTGCCGGGAGTGCATTCCATAGGCCAGGAGCAGCTACAGACGTACTGGTGGTAACTGGAGACGGACCTCTCCAGATGACCTCAACAAGTGATGGGGATCATACAGAAGAAGGTGCTCTCTAAGCATGTAATATATATGCAGTAATGTGAGCACCTGAAATGCGCACTGTGAATGCTAACTGTTATCCCATCAGGAAACAAAGCTTCTGTTTAACTTGAAACCTGCCCCTGAATAACAAGACTCTGGCCCTTTAATTCTGAAGTGGTTAAAAAAGGGTCAGCAGTGAGCTCTCCAGTTCTCCCTGATGTGGCAGTTAGAGGGCATCCCTCCATGATGTGCTGCATCCCAGCCTTTTAAATATAGTAATTGTCCCTGCAGCCCAGCTCATCTAGGGATGACTCAGAAGTGGTTTTGCATGCATAGGCATCCTTGCTTGATAGGAATGAGGGAGGGAGGATTATCTGTTTTTTGCATTCAATCCATCACAGCGAAGGTGCAGAAGAGGGCAACCAAAATGAACAGGGGCCTAGAACAGTTTCCTTACGAGGCAAGGCTACAACATCTGGACCTTTTTCATTTTAAAACAAGGCAACTAAGGGGAGACCTGCTAGAAATTAATAAAATTACCAGGGAGAACCAAGTTCACTGTCATGAAACTCACTGTGTGGCTCTGGACCAGTTACTTATCTCTGAGACTAACAAGGTTGTTGTAGGGATAAACATAACCATGTCGACCACTCTGGGCTCCTTGGAGGAAGAGTGGAATATCAATGTTAAAAAAGAAGTCTCCCTCTCTTGCAACACTAGAACCAGGGATTATTCCATGAAACTGATTGGCAGGAAATTTAGGACCAACACAGTGCATAATTAATCTATGGAATTCTCTGCCACCGGATGGGCACCAGTTTTGATAGCTTTAAAAAGGCCTTAGATTCATGGAGGACAGTCTATCCATAGCTATAAGCTACCTCCAGGCTCAGAGGCAAGATGCCGCTAAATACTAGTTGCAGGGAGCAACAGCAGGAGATGGGGTAGACCTGAATCTCTAGACCAGATAGGTCTTGGGCCTGATCCAGCAGGGCTGTTGTTATGGCATCCTTGAAAAGATTCTAAATTTTTGCAAACTAAAATAAGCAGCTTGGCTGTATTTAAATAATGGACACTGGGAAATTTCCATTCATGGCAATGTGGCATGTATAAGAGAACTTCCCAGTGGAGTGTGCCATATGTGTACTGAAAACAAACCCCTGTTCATGCAAACATGCAACAAAACAAAAACAAAAAACATGCCTGGAGTGATAGAAGAAAGCAAGAGGAGCTAAATCCAAGGTGAATTATTTTTCCATCTCATTAGCCTGCCAGCTGTAGCCCTTTCATATGGACACAGATAGATGCCAAAAGTTCTGATTTATTCAGTCATGGAGATCATAGCCTTTATGATGGGAGGGATGGTGACAGAGAAGAGAAAACAGAGATTTGTCTTTTTTGGCTGACCTCCTCTTGAAAAGGCAGCCAAAATCCTATTTTAATTATCTGGCTGCTTAACCTTTTTTGCATCTAAACTTAGATTGGGTAAAAAGAATTAATATGAGAATATAACATCGACACATCAATGTTGAAATCTACATTTTAAAAATTTCCCCTTCTTACTCATTAGCTACCTATCCACATTTTTAAAAATAAAAAAATCTTATATCATCTAATCATCTAAACTGCAGCCTTCTTGGACACAGCAGAACCTGGGGACTGATTCCTGACAAATCCTCAGGGGGCAGAGAAGATGTACAGAAGAGCTACCCTCTACAGAGTCAACCCATTGGTTCACGGCTGTCCTTAGAGAGCCCTGGTGGGGGCGGGGCCCAGGGCAAACCAGCCAGTGCGGGGCCGCCTTCCAGTTAAGTCTAAAGAGCGGGTCCTGGGGCATTTGCCCTGCTTGCCATGCCCTAAGGACAGGCCTGCATTGACTCATCCAGCCCATCCTTGGGGTTGTTTTAATGAAAGGCGGTATAAAAATCTAACAATAAATAAAATAAATAAATCCTACTCTTCCTCTGAGGAGCCCAGAGAGGTGTACATGGTGATGTCATTCACACAATCAAAAACTGTGTTCCACCTGGGTGTGGCAGCTGTGTGCGCTCCCAAATTTTGGTTGTGTGGAAGCAAGGTAAGAGAAAAACCTGGGTAGAAGTGATTGTGTGGGAGCAAGGTAGGAGGAAAAGCTGCCCCAGGTTCTCCTCCTACCTTGTTCCCACACAATCACTTCTACCCAGGTTTCCCTCTTACCTTGCTTCCACATAACAAAAAATTGAGAACACACACAGCTTTCAAACTGGGTAGATTTTGTGTTGATTCTGTGAATGGTCTCATTAAGTTTATCCTCACAACAAGCCTGTGAGGTAGGTTAAGCTAAGAGATAATTAGCTGAGAGTCACCCAGTGAGTTTCATGGTTGAACATCTCTACAATGTGCCACTGCACTCTGCCAGTGTAGTTGAATGAGTATTGCACTTCCCTACTGGAGAGTATTTGTGCCATCCTTTCTGACAAGTAACCCAATTTCCTCACCTAATATCTGCAACATTTTGTGTACTTCTTTAAGTGCTTGTAAACATTTTTTGTTTAATTCTTTTGTTAAGTACTCCTGCTCTAGTGAACTATTCAAGCACTAGCGTAGAACACTCTCACAACCCGCATGTCCTGCCATTTAACAAATATTTAATTTTAGCTTTATTTAGTTCTTTGCAAGCTGTATACTCATTCTAGCGACATAGTACACATTTTTAAGGTTCAAAAATATGTAATGTCATACTTCTTTCTGCTTCATTTATCATACATTATTCATTTCTAAAGACTGAAATTTGGGTGACAAACAGAAGATTTTTATTTTTGCAGTACCAAAAGACCCTAAACAACTTTCCCCCAAATATTTCTAAGTATTTCATAGAAATACTTAGCTTAAAAAAAATATATAGGGGATAAGATTAGAAATACTTAGTATTTCTAGAGCCTTTGGAGTCAGATGGTATATAAATTGAATCAATTAATAAATATTTCTGTTCCCAAAATAAAAATCTTATCCCCTATATTCTTTTTTTAAAGCTAATTCTATTAACAAGCCTGCATTGTGTGTATTGAATCAGACTGGCTCATTCCTTTAAAACCTAATATTGCACAAAATCTGCTGTCAAAGAAATATTTATTATTGACCCGTCAGAGTTTGGAAATGTAGCTCAGAATAAATGAGTCTGAATGCCACTGACTCCAGCATTATTAAACTGTTTGGCATTGAGGAAATTGCTTTTCATAAACATCCTGGGTTCTTTCTTTAAAAAAAAGAAGTTCTATACACATCAAAACATAGTTAATCTGTACAAATCCACAAAGTGCATTGCTAATGAGACAGGGAAATCTATCATTCCTGGATATTGAAATCCTGGAGGGGCTGCAGTTTGAGGCTAAATTTAAAAGTGTAGCATAAATTCCAATACATGTTTTATTGCAGCTTGGCTTCTGTCCTCTGCTAGAAATTCAGCTGGGATAACACAACATATTTGTTAAAAATAAGAATGGGGTAATAGGGTGGTAACAATCTTAGTCACTAAAAACCTAACTCAAACCATTTGTCTTGCTTTTATAACATGCTTTAGCAATGGGGTGATAGATATTTTGGCACAGTGATATTCGTTCATTCTGTGCCAAAAATGTGGTCAGTAAATCTAGCCACACACTTTGAGAGAAGGGAATTGGATAGATTTGGCACATGTAATGCTGCAGAACAAAGTGGAAGTCTGGGCAATACCATATCAGGCAGCAGGTAGGAGATGCAATTTTGAATGCTCCCTTATATTAAAAATCCCTTGCAAACACAAAAACACACCCTTGCCCTGTTGTGCTGGTTTTCTGTTTTGCAAAAAATTTTAACAATAGAAGATATAAGACATTATTTTCTCCCAACTGCAGCCTGAAATGGGATAGTCCATTTCGCATCCTTCACTCTGCTACCTGTGTAGATCAGGCCGGATAGATACACTATAGGTGTAACGAAAGTGCAGTGACAAAATTAAACGCCACGAACTAGCTCCAGCTTCAGGAGCACAGGAGCACAGCAACCAATTTAGATTATGACTCATACAAGCCTGAAGGACAGTTACGGGAAAAGGGAAAGAAACAGAAAGGCATGAAACTAGCAAAACACCATGACAGTCGGCGGGTAGGTGGGTGTGCATCCTCTTACTCAACCAAATACAAAGCTGTGGAAGCTACTGCTCAGTGTTCCAGGTAGAACACTGTGGAAGTGACTGCAAAATTTGTGAACTAGTTAACTTTCAACCATACTAAAAGGTACAGACAAACCTCCGTCTTCACTGTTCTCTGTCTGAAGGCGCGGGGCCACACCAACTGAAAGGACCCTGCTTCACAGAGTGAAATAATTTCATGAGCTGTGGGGGTGGGGGAGGGAAAAAGTCACACAACTGAGTCATACATGAAGTTTACCTTCCCCCACAGACGATCCATGTATCGTTGCTGGGAGCACAAACCGTGCTCCCAGTCCCAGACAATCCACTAATGCACTAGGAAGCACAGAGCTCCAGCATCCTAGCCTCTGGGTATCCCATAATGCACCATGTTCAGTGCATTGGGGGATTCCCCCAAGGATATGGGCTTTCTAGGAGCCCATCTCTGTGTCTCCATGGGCTAAACAAAGCCCAAGATGACACACGATAATAGAACCTGGGCTAACAGTGCATTGGTGCCGTTAACCCAGGCTAAAAGCTAGGCTTAAAAGCTGGGCTGGGCAGCACTGTTCTGCTGGGATTGGATCCGATCCCTGCGGTTCTCACGTGCAGTCTAAACCAGGCTGGACTTCCCTAGCCTGGGTAAGACTGTCCATGAGAACAGCCTCACTGAATGTTAACTCCATAATTTCCCCTACAACTGGCTAAGTGGATCACAGCAATAGCCAATGCATAAACATTTTAGGAGCAAGTTTACTTACTTCTTCTTTTTTTTTTTTTAGGATTTAAAAATAGAAATATAGCCTGCACAACAGGAATTCCCTAGACCTACCTTCCCCAAATGTCTGAAGGAAATGACACAGTTTCTATTTGCCATGGGAAGGGGAACCAGTCAGTAACTATAGAGTACACAAAGGATTAAAAATAGCTCCAAGTAGTCCAAAATAGACCCAGGGGTCCTTAATGAATTTTAAAGTTTGGTATGCCTTAAAGGATTGGGGGTAACCATTGGCATAATGTGTTAAGAAATGGAAAACCTATCAGTCTGTAGCTGGGAATAAATTTTTATTTGCATTGCAGCTAAATTGAAGAAAATTATGAGTATTTCCCCCCGATTCCTCCCAGAAAACTGGAGATGTAGACCAATCTGGGTTGCTAGGCAACCGAGGCCTGCACATGGCTGATAACACTCAAGGCATTATTTGCCCGCCTGACTGCACTGAGTCAGAACAAAGGCCAGCTAATGAAGCTTTCAAATGCTGTCGGCTTTTGCCTTTGACGGTTCAACACAGGTTCTCCCTGCATGTATGCGACAGTTACAGCAGCCATGCGACATCCCCTCCAAACACAAATGCCTCCCAAGCTTGGACAGGAAAAGCCCAATGGAAAGTGACAGACAAACAAGATAGTAGATGAGCAGCAAAATGTCTGACAAACATACAGCGCTAGATTCCAAAATGGAGGATGGCTGGGATAAGACAGACAAAAAGAAACCACAGAGCAAGCAAGCAAGAACAGTCACTCACTCACTGGATGAATAATCTGAATCCTAAACTAATCACATTTAGTTTTTACCAAATGGAAATATGTTCCTCAAAGGTCAAAGTTGGGGAACTGTATTTTTTAATGCTAGAACACAGATGAACAGCTGAAATGTGGACTAAATTAGTACCATTCTTAGTATCATTCTTTGACAATATTATAAATTCCCTCCTGTATTAGCTCAGTCTTCATGTTTTTCCTCAAGGAAAGTTCCTCACGGTAGAGACCAGTCCTTTCTCTTGTGTAGTCTACACAGATAATTATATAATAAGTTTGTAGTCATGAATGCTAACTGGCCTCCTTTTTTCCTTTTTCCTTAGGAAGATCATGGGCTAATAGACCAGGAGGCCAAAGGATGTTTCTGAATGGGGTATTAATGGCCCTGTACCCAAGGAATGCAGAGTACCAACCAAGGAGGTTATCTTCTGACCTGGAGACTCTAGGTTCTACTTTAACAGCAATGGTAGAACTGAGTCCTTGCCAGTGATAGAACTCTTGACTTGTAGGGTGGCAAGAACTCCATTCTACCATTGCAGCTAAAGTAGAACCAGAGTCTCCAAGTCAGAAGATGAGTCTTGTTAGAGTTAGACCAGGGGCTACAAAAGAATTAAAAGTGACCTAGAAGTTCAGCTATGGCAGTCCTAGTCAGGTTTAGTAAAGAAAATTGATGAGATGGATGGACGGTTGGCTAGCTTGGACACTAGAGTACTCCAGTCCATCTCCATAAATCAAACAGTATTTGACCGATTTTGAACTATTTAGCAGAGGCATCCATGACAAACTGCACAAAGATCTACAAGAACTAGAAAGCTAGTAAAGAAAACAAAACTGGAAGAGGCATAGCAAGGAATGGTAGCCCACACTGGCAGTGGAGTGGCTTGGTAGAAGACAGGAAGCCAGAAGCCATGGCTAAGGACACCCTCCTTATAAGAGCACCCTTGTTCTCCTCATAAAGACCTTAATAAGAGTGGGCAGGCCCCTACAACTGGAATAATCAAGATGCCACAATCTATGACAGGTGCTCTTACCCGTAGACTTCTGGGCTGAAGTTCAGGGCCTCCACAGCCCCTGGGGGCCCCCAAATCCTTTTTAGTCTGTCCTGGGTAGTGTGGTTATCCAGCCAAGCATGATGATGCTTAAATTGCAGGGGAGAGGGGCCTCCAAAGTGTTGTGGTCAAGGCCTGATTTATATACTAAATATGCTCATTAGCTAGCATACAAGATTAGGCCTATCTCATCAGTGTCATCAAGTGACCAAGTTCTTTTATATAATAACCATGTAGGATCTGGGCGCAAGGAAGAAAGGAGATCAAAGCAATCCTAAATGATTCAATGGGGTTTATTGAGTATAAAAGAATAACATCAATCTAACTTCAGCAGAAAGCAGAACATTCTATCAGTATTACTAACAATATTTCAACTCTAACCAGCAACAATATTCACCCAGTCTTCCTAACTAACATATGTGTGTGCAATCAGTAATTACAGCTATCTAACAATCTAACAAATCCTAAATAAAACCTTTAGAGAGAAGCAGAGAAAGAAGGAGGAGGAAGGGGGGGCTTAGGAAGGGGGTAGCGGTGATTAGTAGGAAGGAGGGAAGAGGGATCCAAGGCTTGTGAAGGCAGCATATTACCAGGATCAGAGGCTTGAGAGCGATGGGGCTTTCAGCTGAAGGAGAGAGGCTGTAGCTGGGAACAGCAACTTGGGAGCAGTGGTCTGGCTTCTGGTGGTCAAGCAGACAGTTTGCTCAGAGCAAGGCAGAGAGTGAAGGTACCATGGCTGGGGAAGTCTAGACTTCTCACTGCGCAGTGGAAGTCAGAGACAGCTCCTGTCCATGGACAGAGTTCCTGTCTGTTGCCCTGCGGCTTAGCAGCAAACTCCTGGATTACTCATGAGCAAGTCTTGCTTGTAGGCAGAAGATTGCTAGCCTGCCATGTCCAGAGAGCCTCATTCTTTATAGTTGTATTTTCCTTTGATCCCCATAGAGTCTATTTGAAATCTCCTCACCCTTTCCTAGGTCCCCAAAAGGTGACAACTTGCTGCTACCTTCTGGATATCATCTTTTAATTATTCAGCCAGTCCAGAGAGATCTTAATCTCATCTTCTGTTAGCTGCTATATTGAGGAGGGGACATTGCCCAAAGCAAATCTGCATCTCTGAGTTGCAAATGGGCCCCTTCTCTTGTCCCAGATTTGCTAGCCTGGTCCCAAAAGGTGTTAAAAGACAGGCGTTCGTGAGAGAATTAGTTCTATTTGTGTGAGACAGCAATTACATTATTTCTCGTGTACCTCTATCTAGTGTGTAATTATAACAAGAGAATATTTAAAGTAACATAAAAAGCGGTACATGTGTGAGACAAATTAATCAATACATTTGACTAAGGCAGAAGCATCCTGTCAGTGAGGTAAGGGGATTACTGGAGGTTAATTTCAGCAGTGTGAGACTGGTAATTAAGCCTGACCCATTGTGTCCCTTGTGAGTTCCACAAACACTGATAAACAATGCTAGATTACCCCTGCCTCTACAAATCATTTACCAGGCATTACCCAGGCAGATCTGGGTGTCATGTTCACCTCAAGTTCAGGCATTTAATTGAACTCTTAATATAAAATGAAATCAGACACAGGCCTGAGTTCCATGTACTTCTGGGTTGGTACCTCTGGGTCTAATGTTGGGGTGCCCAACAAAAGGCCTTTAGATCCAGGCTCCAAAATTACTTAGCTGCACTTCTGCTCTACGATGGTAAGAGATCCTGGGAAGCCTACCTTTGCCAGTTCGAAATGGTCTCCCAAATATATAGTTGGAATGATGGGCAGAAAGGGAGAACCCTGGCAGATAACTTGAATGGACCAGCCTGATGGACATCCCTGCCCTGATGGCCCCCTAAGCCAAAAAGCAGAGTTGTCTATACTTGGGAAAGCTTTAGATCTGTGGTTTAGAGCAGCACACCAATAGGAGTTGGCTAAGACACATTCAGGAGTCACAGAGAGTTTGTGTGGAGGACCACTTCATGGCTGGAAACACCTTACTTCCCCTACACTTTGCCTGCAGGGAAATCCTGTTGCTACATGCCAGTCTCTGGGTTAGTCTCTGTCTGCCATGTAGCTTTCAAAGGCGCAGGAGCCCAGCAAGAGCCTAGCAACTCTAGTTTTTCTTTAGGGCTTTCCATTCTCCTAACAGGCTCTGAGCTTGCTTATTTATTGAATTTATAAACCGCCCAATATCAAAATCTCTAGGCAGTGCACAGAATCAAAACATAATATAAAATATAAAACATTTAAAAATCATAAAAAGATAAAAATCACAATAGATAAAAGCACATTAAAATTTAAAAATTTGGTATCAATTGAAGGCCTGGGAAAATAGGTACATCTTCATGGTCCTCCTAAAAACAAACAAAGAAGGAGATGCTCTTATTTCAGCAGGGAGTAAGTTCAAAAGCCCCGGAGCAGCCATAGAAAAGGCCTGGTCCCAAGTTGTCACCAAACAAGTTGGCGGCAACCATAACCAGACCTCTCCAGATGATCTTAATAGGTGAAAGGGTTCACGACAGAGAAGGCACTCTCTTAAGTAGTTATAGTACAACTCAGGTTTGTACGTAAGTACATTTTTATACTTATATGCCACCCAGGGGCAGAGAGAGGCCAGCAGCAGCCCGGGTCCAGTCCACTAACACAGCCCCCTAGCCCCGCCCCCTGCATCTGATGTCAGATGCTAAGCCCCACCCCTGCATCGGACATCAGATGCAGGGGGTGTATCTTAATCCCCTGGCCAGCACCGCATCTGCAGCATGGCCAGAGCGGTTCTCCCCGCCTAAAAGTCAGGGAGAGTCATTGCTGGCCGTGCAATGGCTGGTTTAGCGTTTGCGAGCACAATCCCTGGCCAGTGCTGCATTCGCAGCATGGCTGGGAGCAGCTCTCCCTGTCATTTAGGCAAGGAGAGCCGCTCCATCTGCGCTGCAAGTGCAGAGCTGGCCAAGGATTTTGTCTGCAAGCGGGTCCGTGCAGCCCCATTTGTAAGCAAAGATACGTCCCCTGCATCTGATGTCAGACACACGGCATGGCTGGGGCACCAGGTGCGGCCCCTGATTGACGGTGGCCCAGGTTCTTTGAACCCGTTTGCTCAATGGAGGCTCCGCCCCGATGCCACCTTTCATTAAAAATAGCTTCAAAGTGATTTACAATATATTATCCAACATAAAGTGGATTTTAAAATGCAAAACATAATTAAAACAATACGAAATGCCATAAAACACAATTGCATTGCAGAGAACTGAGCTAGATGGACCAATGGTCTGACTTAGCATAAGGCATGCCATTGGTCCATCTAGCTCAGTTCTCTGCAATGCAATTGTGTTTTATGGCATTTTGCCATGATGCTTGCTGAGTGACTCTGGGCCAGTCACTTATCTCTCAGCCTAACCTACCTCACAGGGTTGTTGTGAGGAGAAGCTTAAGTATGTAGTACACCGCTCTGGGCTCCTTGGAGGAAGAGTGAGATATAAATGCAATCAATCAATCAATCAGTATGTAACTATCTCTGAACATAGCCGTCCAATTTTGCTGTCATAGATAATGGTTGCTGATATCCCCATCCATTTCCATATTACAGCAATATGTATCTATGGCTTTTATTTTATCTATGGGGGATAATTTTCCATGTAACTGCCTTACTTCTGTGTTTCACAACCATTTGTTTTCAGCATTATATTTCCAGCATAGAGGATCATGGGAGAATATAGTAGTTTTATCTGCACTGACTAGCAGCAGCTCTCCACAGTTTCAGTCAGAAGTCTCTCCCAACCTTACCTGGAGATTCTAGGGATTTAACCTGGAACCTTCTGCATGCAACATAGATGCTCTTCCACTGAGCTATTGCCCTAATGGGAACATAGATTCAGGAGATGGCTAGTATCACCTTTATACTTTGCTGTGATGTCTTCCATGGGAATTGGGGTGTAATTCAAGAAGGGGCACATGCATTGTTTTCCCAACAGTGGTGGCACCTGAAAAAACAAGTTGTTATAGCAAGAACTAATCTGCCTTTCCTTTCACTATCCCTACAGCTGTAGCAAATTTGGTTCAAATTGGTTAGGTGGTTCACAAGTTAGCCCATTTGCACCTCACATGTTTACACTTCTGCCATCTTGAATCAGGCAGGATGACATCATCACAAACTATGCCATTGAGGTGTCCCTGTGTGTCATTCACTACAACTGTACCCAATTTGGTTCAAATAAGTTAGACAGTCCACAGGTTAACCCACTTGTGCCTGAAAGGTTCACACGTCCACCATCTTGGATCAGAGTGGATGACATCATCACAACTATGCCATTGGGGCATCCCTATATGTCCCTATAGCTGTAGCAAATTTGGTTCAAATTGGTTAGGTGGTTCACAAGTTAGCCTCAAAATGTTTACGCATCGGCCATCTTGAATCGGGGTGGATGACATCATCACAAACTATGCTGTTGAGGTGTCCCTGCAACTGTACCTGATTTGGTTTCATATTGGTCCAGGCATTGTGAAGTTGATGGAGGAAACACACATACGGACACACACGGAATGCCAGGTTATCTCACAAGCCTACTAGAAAGTAGGCTAAAAGTTGTGAGGAGGGCACAGAAGGGGCAAAGTGCATTCATGAGTGAGCAAGCTGTGTTCCACATATTAGATTTCTAAACAGAAATTAAGGGTAAGTGGGGGGGGGGCTAACTACTTATTGGGGGGCACTTGCCACCCTTGGAAACGAGCCATCCTCTTTTCCAAATCACACACAATTACTATTCAAAATAACCTCTCAGACTCCGATTACTATAACAAATACTTTTAAACCACACTGCTTTTGTTGCGATTTAATTCAACGTAGGCCTTTAAAATTTGCATTGAATTTCCCCCTCCCACTGCCACATCTGAAACCTGAAGAGATGCCCTTCCTGGTTGCTTTTGACAATAAAATGTTGTATTATATGGAACCTTGGTCTGATCCCAGCAAGACCATCCTCAGATGGGCTTGTAGATACATTCTGTTAAATTACTAAATTATTTCAGATAGTTTCCAGAGATTCCCAGCTAGACGGTCATTTTCCAACCTATTTTATCCTACTCTAGCTCTGTAGAGTTTGAGAGAGGAGACACGATGCCCTGACCACAGACATAATGACCCAACAAAGATGAGCTGGACATCTTTGCCCTTCCATTTAGTTATTAAAGGGAAGCTTTAGAGAGAGGCTGCTTTTGTCACTCCCGAAATGAGCCACCCTCTGCTCTTTCTTTGCCTTGCTGCTGCTCAAGCTGCTCTAATTTTTGCTCTTTGTTCTGTCCCAAAGAAGTAAACAGCTACCAGGACTGATCTGTTCTTTAATTGCAGCAATTTTACCTTAAATACAGGCAGCTGAGTGCTCATCATCAAGTTGCAAATTTCACTGTTTAGTAAGAGACCTCCCCCAAGCGAAATAATTAGGGATAATAACAAGTGGATCATAATAAATGCAACACACAACAAATGCGTGCTAAGGACATGAAGCAGAGTCAGAAGGGCTATTAGGGAACCCCCACGACTTTCCCCTCTTTTTGGGAAAAAAAAAGAGAGAGAAACACAATGCAATATCCTTAATTGTCTCTTGTAAACTTGAATCTAGCTCATCAACCAGCTCTGTTGGTTTGTTATAAATAATACCCAATTATTCCCCTTTTGGCAACCTCTTGTGTCCAGAGAACAGCTCACCAGTGTCATCAGCACAGATGAGAACTGCCACCTCAATTTACATCAGTGCATAAAAGACTATAATGGAAGGCAGTAGGAGATACGCACTTAGGTTAATTATAGTATTCTCTCAGACCTGCACCTGACGGAAACCAATTTGCTACGACTCCCCTTCGACTTGCACAGCTCTTTAACCCTCTGTTCCTCACCACATCACCAAGCTAAAAAATGGAGTGAATGTTCTCTTTCAGCTTCCATTTTGTGGATTTTTAAAATTGCAGGGTCACACTCTAAAAAAACCAGACACCCATGCAGCTGGTTCTGGGATACACAAAGCTGATTAAATGGCTGATTTTACCCAGAGACATGACACTTGGGGGTTTCAAAGTAGATAGTAAAGAGCTGCTTTGCACTTAGACCAGTGATCCATCTCACTCAGCACTGTTGGATTATTCTCTCTTTCTGAAAAAGTTTGCATATATTCCAAAACTATGTATGGTATTTGTATCCCACACTTCCTCTGATGAGTTCGGGATGGTGTATATAGGAAGCTGCCATATACCAAGTCAGACCATTGGTCCATCTAGCTCACTATTGTCTACACAGACTGGCAGTGGCTTCTCCTAAGTTGCAGGCAGAAATCTCTCTCGGCCCTATCTTGGAGATGCCAGGGAGGGAACTGGAACCTTCTGCATGCAAGCATGTAGATGTTCTTCCCAGGCTCCATTCCCTAAGGGGGATATCTTACAGTGCTCACAGATGTAGTCTCCCATTCATAAGCAACCACAGTAGACCCTGCTTAGCAAAGGAGATGTCATGACCATTTGACCATATGGTTCCTTCCTACCCCCATTTTATCCTCACAAGCACCCAGTGAGGTGGGTTAGGCTGAGCCAGTAACGACCCAAAGCCGCCTACTGAATGCCATGGTTGATTGGGACTCTGAACCTGGGTCTCCCCTATCCTGGCCTGAAAGTCTAACCACTTGCACTACATTGGTTTTGTTATTATAGTTACCTGCTACTTTTCTCCAACGTTTTTGGGGAAAATATTTTGAATACATCTAATAAATGCTTATCAGAACTAGAAGTGGCAATTGATAACTACACTTATATATTGGCAACGACCACCTGCATGGCAGCCAGTCATTCATACCAAGGCTGTAACGACGCAAGCTGAGCCTTACCCTCTTCCCTGCAATTGCTGGAAATTCTTTGGGGACAGAAGATTGAAATGTTTGGGTCAAGACATGGCTCTGGCCTATAGACAGTTTTATATCCACACAGATGGAGCCACATGCCTGATTGCCATGTGGCAAACAGTTATATGTTGTCCTATAGAGCCTTACTTGAGAGTAAATCTCATTGCACAGTAACACCATTTACAGTTTGATCCTGTAAAAAACAAACTGCATTTCAGAAAACTGGGCTAGAGTGATTAGTAAATACATATTCATCCACTCAGCCAATTAAAAAGTCTTTTAGTCAACTTAGCCACATGATTTTGCCCTATCAAATCTACATACATTTACATATCACCAAGTGCTTTTTAAAAATTGGTTTCTGAATTAAAGTCATAGTTTTGTTCAGTATGAGGGCATTACATTTTAATTTAAAACTCTGCAGTCTATTACTCTGGTTTAGACAAATTGCTATTAGTTCTATGTGCATTGTGATCAGATTTGTGAAGCTGGCAATGCTCTTAGTGTCTCAGGTTTGTGACCACAACTAGACATCATGATGTTGAAGCTGACTTAGTTTATCATTCTGCTTTAACTGGCTTTTCAACAATAACAACAACAACATTTTCAGAGTCTTGCACAGCAAAAGAATAAGAAAATGGTCGTCTGTCCCCAAAGGTCTCACTGTCTTTTTTTAAAAAAAACCCCAAAAACCCACAAAGCAGATGCCAGCAACAGCCGCTGGAAGTATGCTGTGCATGGGGTTGAGTAGGGACAGTTGCTCTCCCCTTGCTAAATATCAGAGAATCACATTGGTGCCACTGGCCTGATATCCAGCCCCCTTGCTCAGCATTCAATCTTTTTTTCTTTTTAAAGTTGTTTCAGTGCTTTGTATAGTTCATCCATCAAAGCGACCGAGGCCATTTTAGTGCCAAACACAGGCTTGAAGCCATATTGAAATACATCTAGATATGTCTCATCTAAGAGTGTCTGGGTTGCATGACCATCACCTGCTGGTACACTTTGCCTCAGAACATGATGTTTACAGTCAACTGATAGTTGTTACAATCCTCACGGTCCACGGCGGGAGGTTCTTTAGAAGTGGTCTCAACTACCTTCTTCAAGACATCCAGGAATGTTCCCTCTTGCAAAGTGGTATGAATAATCCATGGGCTCCAGCTGATCATCCCTATTTATTGTTTGTTTGTTAAATTTATATACTGCCTTTCATTAAAGCAATCCCAAGGCGATTTACAGCAAAAAAAAAATTTAACACAAGATGGTAAAAAAGACACAATTAAAATATTAAGTGGGGGCGGGGAAATATTAAACAAATCTGATTTAAAAATTTAAAACAAAAAGCATAAAAGCAATAAAGATTATAAAGAGCAGCAGCAGAGAATCAAATAAATGCCTGGGCAAAAAGCCAAGATTTTACATTTTTTCTGAAAGCTGTGATGGAAACTGAGGAGCAAATAGCCACCGGGAGAGCATTCCAGAGTCTGGGGGCAGCAACAGAGAAGGCCCTGTCCCGCGTACACGACAACCGAGCCTCCCTCATTGTCGGCACCCGGAGCAGAGCCCCCTTGACAAGATGATCTTGTCAAGCGGGCAGCAACCCTTGGGAGCAGGCAGTCCCTCAGGTATCCCGGGCCCAAACCATTAAGGGCTTTAAAGGTCAAAAACAGTACCTTGAATTGGACCCGGAAACAACTGGTAGCCAGTGCAGCTCTTTCAAAATGGGTGTGATGTGCTCCCACCGGGCAGCTCCAGATAAAACCCTAGCTGCCGCATTTTGCACTAGCTGCAGTTTCCAGATGTTCTTCAAGGGCAGCCCCACGTAGAGCGCGTTACAGTAATCCAGCCTTGATGTGACTAAGGCATGGGTAACTGTGGCCAGATCCACCTTCTCGAGAAAGGGATGCAGCTGGCGCACTAGCCAAAGCTGTGCAGAGGCACCCCTGGTCCTCCACCTGAGCTTCCAAAAGCAGAGCCAGGTCCAGTAATACCCCCAAGCTGTGTACTTGTTCCTTCAAGGGGAGTGCAACCCCATCCAGAACCGGTGAAATCTCCTCATCCCGATTGGCTCTCCTACTGACCAACATTACCTCCATCTTGTCTGGATTCAATTTCAGTTTATTAGCCCACATCCAACCCATCACGGCCTCCAGCCCCCGATTCAGGACATCCACCGCCTCCCTCGGATCAGGTGACAAGGAGAGATAGATCTGAGTGTCATCCGCATATTGCTGACAACTCAGTCCAAGTCCCTGGATGACCTCTCCTAGCGGTTTCATGTAGATTTTAAACAGCATGGGAGACAAGACCGAACCCTGCGGGACCCCACAGGCCAATGGCCACGGAGCTGAGCAGTAGTCCCCCAGCACCACCTTCTGGACCCTTCCTCCAAGAAAGGACCGGAACCACTGCAACACAGTACCTCCGATTCCCATGCTTGAGAGGTGGCCCAGAAGGATACCATGGTCGATGGTATCGAATGCCGCCGAGAGGTCCAGCAGAACCAACAGGGACGCACTCCCCCTGTCTAGTTCCCAGCATAGGTCATCCACTAGAGCAGGGATTCTCAAACTTGGGTCCTCAGGTGTTATTGGACTTCAACTCCCATAATCCCCAGCCTCCGTGGCCTTTGCTTGAGGATTATGGGAGTTGAAGTCCAATAACACTTGAAGACCCAAGTTTGAGAATCACTGCACTAGAGCGACCAAGGCAGTCTCATTCCCATATCCATGTCTCTTTGCTACTTTATATAACCCAAGGAGAGCCATATCAACAGGATGTAGGCCAAGCTCCTCCAAATACTTTATCCATGTTCTTAGACTGCAGCAGCTGAAAGTCACTCCATAAAACAGGAGCAGATAGGGCACCTGACACATCCATAGGATGAACTGCAGAATGAGTGGTATCCAAGTCAAGGCAGATGTGAGAAACTTTATCTTCAAAGTGCTTTGCAAACAAGTCACAGGAGGTTGCAGAGGGTTTTACATCAACTTCTTAGACCAAGGGTAGGCAACTTTGGCTCTCCAGGGAGTTATTCAGACACGGTTTCATGCCACGGGTTATCAGAAGAGTGAATCTGCTTCGCAGCAGATTTGGAGCTGTTTAATTTGCAGCATTAAATGGACCATTCACATTTCCTCAGCTCCTCTCCACATCTTTCTCTGTGTGCATTCTCACAGCTTGCTCTGGGTTTTTTCTTCCATCAATCTCATCCCAGAGGAGGAGGCACAAGATGCCTCCATTATTGCTTTTTGTTTGTTTGTTTGTTTGTTTGTTTGATAGTGTGGCCTTCTGCAAAACTGACTACTCAAAACAACAGAATGCTTAACCCAAACCTGCTGAATATGATCCAGATCTTTGCTGATTTTTATAATGAACTTTCCTTTGTGACTGCCTTCATCACCTCATGTTCCCTCCAACCCTCACCCCAGACCATTTAAGAGGCAGGGAAGTTTAAAGCAGAAATCATTGCTTTCTCTCTGTTGTGAAGAAAAATGCAGCCTCAATCAGCTCAGACACAAAGGACTCAGGTTACATCGGAACCTGTAGTCTCCATTGTTAAGCTTCCAACAACATCTGCATATGTAAAGCCTAGCTTCCTATAGTGACCCGGTTTCAATAAGACAAAGACAAACTTGAAAGCATAGGAAGACCCACATTTTGCATGTACTTGCATTTAATTCAGGAGTTTTCCCCTCCCCCTCCCCTTCTGGACTCCCTCCACAGAATTTCACCAATTTGCCACAACCCCTCTCCACCCCCAAGCGCTCGCAATTTTAAATCACTCAAAGAGCAGGCCAGACTGAGCTGTCACACTCTCCTTCCTGACACTTGATGTTCTGGAAATCCACCCAGCAAACTTTTTTTTTTAAAAAAAGCAAGTGCAAGTTTAGGGCAAAAAATCTGAATTATTGGCAATGGCCCCTCTACACATCACAGATAAGGGTAGGGGTATACCAGAAGCCTCAGGTTTTTTTCTTCTTCAAAACCTGCTGAAAATAGAGCAGCTTTTTACACTGGATATAATTCAGGCTAACCCATCATGCACAGCCATAATGCAGGGGGAAACAGAGTTGTGTCTGTCCTGGTCCCTGATAGCCTGCAGCGACTTCGGGGTAAATCCAGCTGATATGTGGACTCTTACCCTCCATTCCGGAGGAGATTCGAACTAACAGCCATGTGTGTAAATGCTCTAGCTATTGTATTCCAGCAACTCCCATCATCCTTAGCTACAATTTATTGTGGCTGGGGATTATGGGTGTTGTAGTTCAAGAACAGCTGGCAAGCCAAGGTTGCCTGCCTCTGCACTATTTAGTAGTTGCTTACTCACCTCCTTTGCGATTCAAGCAGTTTTCTACAGTCATTATTGTTTGCTCGAGTCTCATTCAGATGTTATGCTTAAAAGATGGTGTACCTGCATACACCATCCAAACGATAAACAGAAGTCACACCCTGCCATCATTTTCTTCACTTCTCCTGCGGGGCTCATGCTTACAAACTTGGTTTGAAGTGAGAAAGCAAGCTTGAGTCTCCCAGTCATGGAAGTGCCTGCCATCATGCCTGCAGCCTTCGCCTCTTCAGAGGAAGGCTGTAAGTGTGAGCCCTGCGGGAGGGGAAGTAGGGAGAAGGAGGGACACACAGGTGTGGTGGGACTTCCATTCCTTCGTTGGACGGTGTGTACAGGTACACCACCCTTTAAGCATAACAGCTGAATGAGGCTCCGGTCTACTTCAAAACCATTGTGTTTCCCCCTTTACAGTTCAACACAGCCCTTTTTCACTGCCAAAGAGAAAATTGACAGAATAAGAGACCAAAAGGAAGATATTTTGCAAATGTGTCTAGTTCTTTATTGATTAACCTTAAATACAGCATTAAAAATGTTAATATAAACCATGTTTAAAAAAAACGCACAAGTGAGCTTTACATATTATGCCTCATTGGTTTGACACCTGTCAATAAAACTGCTCTTTTCTAGAGACAAAAGATATGAAAATGCTCTCAAAGAACATCAAAAGCATGGACAGGGCTACACCGTTTCCTCTCAAGTGTTATAGCTACAGTCCATTTTTTCCTGATTGGTTCCCTCATATCGTTTTTCACAATACTCATTACAAATTGGTTTGTTAGCATTTGAGGAGTCTAATGAAGTAATGTTCAGCTATTCCCTTGCTTTTCATTAAGGTTTGCTATGAATACAAAACGGGAAGATGTTACCAGGACAAAATAGGCCTCATATCTTAAAAGAGTAGGGATCTGCCCCTTTGGTACCTTGGACTTTTCATAAATACCAGCAATATCCCCCTTTTATCCATTACTACTTAGTCGGGAACCTTGTACTGTGTCTCATCCTGGATCAAAGCATTTTCTCTACCTGGAAATTTGCATTGTTCCATGGCTTGCAACTTCTATACAGACTACTTTGTACTAGACACAGTGCCATGAGTTAGATTATGTGTAGTGTATCTAGAGCAAGATGTACCTTTCTAGAGCGAGATGTACCTACCATATTCTAGAGGAGCTAGGGGCAACTTCATCTCCCATTTAGGCTCTGATGCAGAAATATTCTTATCAGAAAAAATATGTCCAATATACCCAGCCTGTCTAGCACATCCTATTGGTTTATAGCAGGGGTTTCCAACCTGGTGCTCCAGATGTTGCTGAACTACAACTCCCACCATTCCTAGCTGGGGATGATGGGAGTTGTAATTCAGTAACATCTGGAGAAACACAGGTTGGGAACCCCTAGTTTATAGGATGCCTCTATTTATTTATTTATTCTTCAGTTAAGGTTCCTGAAGGAAGGGAAACGCAACAGTGGAACATTATGCATTGGAGGAGGCGTTATTCTTTCACTGGGCAGAACCAGACATTAAACACACAGCTGCAGCTGATGCTGAGGACTACATCCACATGGAGAGATTATTTTCCCCTTTC
Organism: Hemicordylus capensis; assembly: GCF_027244095.1. NCBI lineage: Eukaryota > Metazoa > Chordata > Lepidosauria > Squamata > Cordylidae > Hemicordylus > Hemicordylus capensis. The sequence continues at coordinate 40,101,858 of NC_069660.1, read as the reverse complement.
CTAAGTTCGAGCACAACTAAACCTTCATCCTGGCATCATTAAGCTCCATGCCCTACAACCCACCCCATCTTTGGCTATCACTAGCTGGGGGAGTGGGGGACGAAACACTCAGCACAACAGTGCCAGGACACAGAAGGTCCTTGGAATATTGTCATAAGAGGGGGAATATTGTCATTTTTGAATGACAACTTCATGTAGCCATACACTTTACGCATAGTCTAATTCCACTCTGTGATCCACTCCTTAACCCCAGAGAACTAGCTTTGCCACTTCAACAAGCCATTTTTAACTAAACTGTTAAAAATTCACCGGAACACAGAATATATGGGGCTGGGAGAGGAAATGCAGGGAACTAGTTCAGGATTTATTCCATACTTCAGCGTACAAACATACACGCTGCACTATCTGAATGGCAACTCTTAGGAACTAAATATACACTTGGAGCCCTGAAGACTTTTTCTCCTCTTTAGAAAAGCAGATTTGGGATGGTGCAATTTAGAGTAGAGAAGCAAGGAGGGACATTTAACCCTTTTGCTGTCACTTGAATTCCTGTTCCAAACTTTCCCAGCATTTTCTCCTCACCCCACCACATGGAGTTTCAGATATACATTTTGCCTCTTTGCTCTCAGTCCCATCCTCCCAAGGCTGCTTCTCTGAAGGGCATTTGGGTTCTGATGCATATGTGCATATTGCATGTGTAATTCAACACTCTAGAGCCTAGATTCTTGCATTATGCTAACAAATATAAATTCTCCCAAACTCTACTCCACCCAAAAGACCACTCCTTTCTGGCTAAAGGCAGGCAAGCTTCTGGCAATACATATATTCAAATAAGTTGTTCATGTTTTGTTCTTCTAATGATCTTTGGCTAAGATTTTATTCCAAAAAGGTATAGCCTTCATAAGTATACCACACTGAAAGGGGCCAACATATTCTTTTTAAAAGTCTCTGTTCAATTCTGAGCTTTTAAAAATAAATTGGCCATCTTAAAGTGAAATTCCAAACACTGAGGCACCTAAAACTATCACGTTTAAACCCTCTGCACATTTAGGTGGTTATTTTGGCATTTCACAAATATGCCTACAAACACAACATTTAAAAATTAATATCAAAATAACGCAAAATATAACAAGACTAAAAACATCGTATGGCTCAGATTTTTATGAATTATTTGTGTTGTATGTATTCAGAGGACATTTAAGGGTATGGAGAAAGAAAAAAAATCCATACTTGCAATGTCTTTTAAAAAATAATTATTATGTGAAGTAAGCAATGAAGGTTAAATGTAGGCCCCAAAAGCCAGACAGGATATGAAATTCAATCTGAAGTTGGAGAAGGTTAAAGAGTAATATGGTAATACTGAAGTGGTTTACTGTGCCTGAGCAAGCAGGAAGATGTTCTTAGGACATTAAAAAAAAATCATTACAAAAACCTTGGGTACATACCAATATACAAAAAGATATATGTTAAACTGTAATGCTAGAACTCATCAGAGATGACATTCCATACCTACAGTTGTGCATAGTAATGTTTCAGCACCAGGGTGCTTGGACAGCAGAATTCTGAAAACAGAATTCCCAGAGCTCTCTTAACGTCTGGTCAATATGACTGTCAATTACTCCCCCCAGAAACATAACATGTCAAAATGCACCTATCCAACAAGCCATATTCCTTCAAGGAAGCATTCAGCTTCATTATAAACAGTCATTAACCAGCTACAAGTTGAGCCTTTGGTGTCTCCATCCTCCAAAGTGAAGACCCTAATTTTCTCTAATAAATTAATCAGACCTCAAACCAGATGATCTCCATCAGTTTCTTCAAGGACACAAGTCTCCTTTTATCCCTTTCCTTGCATGTATGGAGGTCCTTTACTACAGGCATTCATACTGTATAAGTCCTGAAGTCCTGTTAACCTGAAGTCATCTTCCATTGGCTACAAGCTCATATGAACATTTTAGTGGATTTGCTACTTTTTCACAGCCAGTTGGTCCATTTTTAAGTGTTTTTCAATGCATAATCTATTCTTGGTTTCTTTCCCTTTGACCATTTGTTCAACAGAATCTGTGGTTGGGTTCTTTTTCTCCCAACATTCTTCCTAGACTGTCCGTGGGAAGGATGGGTTTTGCCTTATAATCCATTCTGCATGGGGATTCACGTGGTACAGGTCCAAGAGATATGTATCAGGGTCCAGGCAATGTTCACCTGTTGGGAAGGAGGAAGCATTTTTTTTAAAATTCCAAAATTATACAAATCCCATCAACATTTGAGTTGGTTCCAAATTGTTTAATAAACTCCCAAATGGAGTGTAGCCTTTAAAATATCTCTCTTACTGCTTCTGGGCTACAAAATGAGAAGAGAATAGAAGGAATGATCCAGTGAGCAAATTTCTACTCCTCACACTGCTAATGCATGCTAGGAATGCTCATCTGGGCAGATGTTTAGGATGCAGCAAACAAGAAGTTCAACGCTGGTCCTCTCCCGGGCATAAGCCTTTTGTTTTATTTATTTATTTAAAATATTTATACCCCACCCCCTCCATTACACTACCGTTGGGGGCGGCTCACAACTCAGTTTTCAAATAACTGAGTCCCTTTTCCTTTACTGGTGTGCCCTTCTAGTCAGATTTTAAAAAGAAAGCAAAAAACAGGGGGAAGGGCAAGCCACAGCACAGCTTTTGCCCCACATCAAGGCTGTCTTCCTAGATACAGATGGGATGCTGTGCTATTATCACTGAAAAGGGACAATGAAAATTAAAATGTGTTTGGGACACATTTTGCCTATCTGTGTGGAAATACTCTCAGCACCCTTCCTGTACTTTATATGGCCTTATGTCCAAGGCTGCACATTTCTGCATGTTGGCCATCTCATTTGTTGCTATAGCAGCTCCTGCCTTCCATGCCTCATCTGAAGCGGCTTTATTCTGAATCAGACAATCAGTCCTTCCAGCTCAGTATTGTTTAGCATGACTGGCAGTAGCTCTCCTGGGTTTCAGTTAGGGGCCTACCTGGACATGCTAAGGCTTGAACATGAGACCTCTTGTATGCCAAGCATATGACCTTCCACTGAGTTATGATCTTTCCCCAATGGCCCCTTCCAGACTTCACCTGCTAACCCACTAGACCAAATTCCATATGACTTAAATAAATGCCAATATTCCAAATTCACATACCTATGTTGCCGCCAACTTCATAGAGGAGAAGGTTCATTGAATCCACCGAACCATTGCTGCAAATAAAGAAAATGCTGTGTTATGGACAGTTCTGAGACTAAAGACAATTAAATATTATCAATATTATTCTGAATTTATGTATGGACTTGAATTTCTGGTTTATTTATTATATTTGTAGACCGCCTCAAACTTCTATCTCTGGGTGGTTTAAAGATAAAGGTAAAGTGTGCCATCGAGTCAGTTTTGTCTCCTGGCGACCACAGAGCCCTGTGCTGGTTGTTGGTAGAATACAGGAGGGATTTACCACTGCCTCCTCCCGCGCAGTATGAGATGATGCCTTTCAGCATCTTCCTATATCACTGCTGCCCGATATAGGTGGACCGGCAGGAATTTGAACCGGCAACTTATTGCTTGATAGTCAAGCACTTCCCTGCAGAGCCATTAGGTGGCTGTCTTAGAACAATATAAAACAGAACAGATATAAAAACCTTTAAAAGGTCAGTTCTCACATAATAAGTTATTGTGGGGGTGCGGGGGGGGAGGTACCAATGAATCATTTTCTGGTGACATCCTTATGAGGAACATTGGTAAAGTCACCATGAGAAGGCATGGAGACCAAATCAGTGGTTCTGCCTGCTATAGAGACTGGCTGACTAGAGATGTACATATCAGGCGAAATAAAAATATGATAAATAAATAAATCGCAGGCTAATGCGGGTAGTTCTGAACTATGCCTCCCCACCATGCTGTGGAAATCTAAAGCAATGCCTGCAATATTGTGCATGAGCGCTGCTGCACTAATGCTTAAAATTGGTAATAATGGGCGTAGCTATGCACAAATGTGAATACACAATTTTAAGCAAGAGCACAAGAGCGATCTGGTGCAGCACTGCAGGCGTTGCTTTAGAGGCCTACAGCAGCATGGGCAGCAGCTGAAAACCGCCTGTGTTAGCCTGTGCTGAATATCAGCCACTGAGAAGACATCCACACTGCAAACTTTGTTCAGGATTTTTGCTTTGTTCACTTTGACTTCCTCCAATGAGTCATCCAAAGAATGGAAGTTTTCTGAGGGAGGGGATAGGCATCTCTAAAGAAGAGTCCTCAACATCCTTAACAAATTAAAATTCCCAGGGTTCTTTGGGGAAAGAGAACTATTATTTATTTATTTAAAATATTTATTCCCCGCCCCTCCAGTACACTACTGCTCGGGGTGGCTCACGGCATTAATAAAAAGATACAATGTAAAATAAGACTAGGTTAACCAACTTTAAACAAATTAAAAGACCAAGCTTAAATCACATTTAAAATTATATATTTTTAAAAAGTTTCAAATTAAAAGTTATTTTAAAAGCTAAAAACTGAGAACTATAAAAACTGTTTAAGGTATGTAGTACAGACCCCCTCCCCATACTCTCAACTCCTGGAGGAGGGCTAAGTTCTCAAGAGGAAAATTAAAAAGGCTAAAAATCAATATCTATCGACAACATTCAGCTGGATCAACAGCCAATTCAGGCAACGTTCTAGAAGGTTAAGAAGAGCTGCTGCAGCCCAAGGAGAAGATGGTAGCTGTTAATAGAGTATTAAGAGCTAATGCTTTCAAATCCCCTGTGACATGTCCAATACTCCTTTAAACCTGCTATGCAAATCTATACCAGGTTTACGGAGAGTAATGACAAAACTACTGCGTAGAGGATAGACTAACAGATGCAAGTAATAATATGAACCACCTAAGGAGGAGGTTATAAGCCAGTCACAAATTCAGATCATGCTTATGAACTGTGACTATAATATAATTAGTCTTTATTTCTTTTACCTCACACTTCCTCAAAAGAGGAAGCCATTTATATAGATGGTTCCCAGCTGGCCTCCCATTCAGGCAGTGGATAAGGCCACACCCGCTTAGCTTTAGCAAAATAACACAGTCTCATGCCTTCACACTATTCTCTGAGTATTGGCCCAAAGTGTCCAGTGAACCTCTGTCAATGAAAGATTACAACTGCTTGTTGATTGTAAAGTTCTATGGCGCAGCAGGGAAATGACTTGATTAGTAAGCCGGAGGTTGCCAGTTCAAATCCCCACTGGTATGTTTCCCAGAATATGGGAAACACCTATATCGGGCAGCAGTGATATAGGAAGTTGCTGAAAGGCATCCTCTCATACTGCTCAGATGGCGGCAATGGTAAACCCCTCCTGTATTCTACCAAAGAGAACCACAGGGCTTTATGGTCACCAGGAGTCGACACCGACTCGACGGCACACTTTACTTTAGACAATCCCTTTGCAAAGCAGGTCAGCAAGGTATTTCTGACACTTCTGTTTTGTCTTTTTTTCTCCTAATTATGTACTCCCTAAGAACAAAAACATTTTCAGAAATACCAATCCAAAGCACCAGTATCAAATGGGTTTATTCTAGTCTCCCTTTTTTTCTTTCAGGGTGAATCCAGTCCTCTGGTTGTTACAGATACGCAAGATCAAAAGGTATCTCTGCATGAGTCCTAATTCACCCTAGGTTTTTTTAATCTACAGAGCAAAGGTTCTCAAACTTTGGTCTGTGAACCAAAGTACTCCATATCACCACCCAGGTAGTCCGCAGAAAGGTCGTAAAAATAGTTGAGAATTTCTGCATTTTGCCCTGTGCTTGATTTTTTTTAACTTTTTAAAATTATATATGAGTTATGTGCTTTCATTTGTACATCAAACAAAGTTTATTAAGCGGTCCATTGAGATGCCAAGCAAGATTCAAATGGTCCGCAAAAACGGATGGGGAGCACCCACAGTCAAATAGGAGATAATGTTCTTTGCACGAAATAGGTCCCATGTTCAGTCCCCAGTTATTTACACCAAAGTGAGCCTTTTACCATTTGATGAGGTTGACTGTGTTGGCAATATTCCAGCCATTCTGACAAAGGTGCTTCTGGAACTGCTTGAGGACATCAGCAGCTCTGGTCCCATTGTTTAAATGAACTTCTAGAGAGTCCTTCAGGAACAGGGTGGTCTGGACTTTCACTGTTATGGAAGGCTGAAAAATGAAAGAGGCAGCAGGGTGTGGGGGAGAAGGGAAAGAAACACGCAAAAGGTAAGAAAATCCAAAAGGCATGCAACAATAAGATGGCATGTAGAAATCGTTCAGGTAGTCAATCTGAAAAAGATTCTTATTTCCAAGTGTCCACTATGTATATACACATTGATCTGATCAGACAGGGATGGCAAGAGACAGGATGAATGCAAAGCAGTGAAGATTAACATCTAATAGATTAATTCTACCATAAAACCAGAGAAGTGTAGAACTGAGAAAGCGAAAGCACGGGCGCCCCCCAGTGTTTATATATGGGAACATTATTTCATTTCAAGTACGGGTTTTCACTGTAGAGGCAAAGGTCCCTAGCTTCAGAAGAATAAAACTCGCTGCATTGAGAACCTCAAGCAAAGGGAAAATAGAGAAAGATGGCTCATTGGTCAGGTGCACTCTCATCGAGGGCCAGTACATGAACGTTCTCCAGGACAAAGCTTCATGAGACTTCATGAGGACGTGAGAGTTCTGAAAACAAAAAGGAGGCAAGCCTGCCCTTCTTTTCAGAACCAATGAGATGAAACTGCTGGGCAGAACCTCAGGGTCACACTGAGCTCTGACCTCACCTACCCTACTCTCTAGCGTCTTTTCCAACAGCTGGAAGCTGGTGCTATTGGAAGAGAAGGCGCATTTCAGAACCTGTGAGCTAACACTGACTATCCTGGGAAGAGCTCTAGAGACACTACCTCACTCTTTTCTCCCCCACCCCTTTTTAAAAAAATCAGCAGTAAACTTTGGCTCTTGGAACTACATTTCTCATCATTCCCGATTACTGGCCACGGTGGTTGGGGATTATGGGAGTTGCAGTCCAACAACAGATGGAGAACCAAAGTTGTGCACCACTGCTGTAAAATGGATGTTATGTTTACAATTTTGTTTTGATTTCATTTCCCCTCTTTTATTCTCCCAAACATGATGTTTTTAGATTGAGAGCCCCTTGGGGACAGGAATATTAAATTTAGAAAAAACAAACACTGTAAGTTGCTCTGAGTTCATGGGATATAGTGGGTCAGGGCATAGCAACATTGACGAGAGGGCATGGCATTCCCAGGGCCACCGGGGTCAAGGGGGGACATCATCAGCCCCTTTCCAAAGGCAGCCCCTTGCCCCCTCCTTCACACAGCCGGTGAGGACTTTGTTTGCCAACTGGGAGTATGAAGCACGCCCCTCTCCTGCCTAGCTGGCGCTTCGTTCCAGTTCTTGCTTACTGGGGACTTCGCTTCCTGCCTCTCTCCCAGCAAGGCAGAAAAAGAAACGCCCAGCCAGGCAGAGCTTGTTCGAAGCGCCGATTGTGAACGACTTGAAGAGAGTCTGGCTGTGACCTCTCCCAATATTAGTCGTGCCCCCTGCATTTGACATTGATAAGGGGGCGTGGCTAGTGCATGCCCATTTCATTGAGGTGGAGCTAGTCCCCTGGCCACCAGCAAGCTTCTTACACCCCTGTAGTGGGTAATTCAATCAGAGGCGATTTACAAGTGGGTGGGAATGGTCTGTAAATCTCTGTCTGTTGCACTAATCACATGCAAAGAGCAGATTGGCTGCTCAGCTCTTGGTCCCGGGAAGATTCAAGCCTATTCACACATTATATTTATTTATTTACTACATTTTTATACCGCCTTTCTGCCTCGACAAAGGCACCCAAAGCAGTTTACAATATTAAAAGAAGCCAATAACAGAAGATTAATAAAACGTTGTCTCAGGCTGTTGGTCTTTTCAGGAGCTGAGGACAAGAGCTCCCTGGCCTGGGCGCCTCCTTTCTTGCCTTCTTCTCAGGGTACACTGGTCTTTCCATCCATACTCCTAGGAAGGGGGGGGTGCTGCTGGTTTCTATGGGGCCGATGTTATGCTCTCCCCTGGCACAGGCACCTCCTTTCATGCCTTCCTTTCATATTAACTCATGTATGAGTGTACACAGTGACAGATCTGTACCCAACAGTGATTCACACATTATGATGAACGCAGGTACAGCAGCACATTTCCTATCTGTACCATGCATCTGAGGGGCCTGTACCCAGGTTCACTTTTAAACTGAAGGCAGATACTGTAGAGTCATTCATACAAAAATGTGTGTGTGTGTGTGTGTGTGTGTGTGTGTGTGTGTGTGTGAGAGAGAGAGAGAGAGAGAGAGAGAGAAGATATCTATACACTTGTATTCTGGTCCACTATATTTCTACTTGCATTTGTTTTCAAATTTTAATGGGATAATACTATAATGAATCCAAACAAGGTGTAGACATTCAGGGTTTATGCCTTCTATATGTAGAACTAGCAATATGGAATCTTCTAGGATGTGGAGTGACAGTACTAAGTTGTTCATGCAGCAAAAGGTGTCATGATATCCTTGCACTTGCCATGGGGGTTAACAACGTAATTATGCTGCAATTACAGAGCAGTAAGACTTAGGAAAAGCAGTAAACTAATCAGATTTAAAGATTTTTCAGTTTTTACAACTGATTGATTTATTGATTAAGTGTTGTCAAGTCGGTGTCAACTCTTAGCGACCACATAGATAGATTATCTCCAGGATGATCTGTCTTCAACTTGGCCTTGAAGGTCTCTCAGTTTTGCATTCATTGATGTCATAATCGAGTCCATCCACCTTGCTGCTGGTCATCCTCAAGAGAACTGGACTGGATTATGACAGCAATAAATGTACCACTGAGAGACCTTAAAGGCCAAGCTGAAGACAGATCATCCTGGAGATAATCTATCTATGTGGTCGCTAAGAGTTGACACCGACTTGACGGCACTTATTCTCTCACTCACTCACTCACTCACTCAGTTGTAAAAACTGCAGAAGGCAAAGCACTATTTTAAAAGAGGCATGTCTGCTTTTCTCTCACATGTGAGGGAATGCCTCTTCCAAGCATGATGCCTACTATGACACATGCTTGGATCTTCTAAAAACAAAAAGGCAGGCTTCCTTTCTTCTGAACTATTGGTTTTAAACCAATAGATTGAAGACATCTTAGTCAATCAATCAGTTTAATCAAGTGACAACCCTAGTATAAACACATAAGAGCACATAAATAGAGTATCTAAGGTACAGAGCTTGTTGGTAAGTCATCAACAGTTGTGAACACAAACCAAATTATGAGCAAGACAGCATGTACAGGATTTTCACAAAACCTCAGGCCCACAGAGGGCAGTGGCAGTTCAAGACCTCTGTGGGCCTGAGACAGGGCAATAAATGCCACCCCCCCTTGTGTACAATCCCCCCCCAAAATGTGTTTTTTAAAAGCAGGGGCAGGAGGAGGGCATCTTGTTGCCTTGCTGACTCCAATAATCTCCTGCCTGACGCCATTACCTCAACTCGCCGCATGGAAAAACTGCCTCATTTGTGTGAGTAGACTCACCTTGACATGGTTCTTCTCCGTTTTCTCCTTGTCTGTATGAATCTTTTTCAGCAAGTTTTTGATCCTCCTGTCATAGAACTGGTATCTCCTGCTGCTGCTTTCATTCAGTTTTCTCACTTGAGCCACTAAGAAAGATGCAACCTAAAATATATGAGCAACAACAACAACAAAAAACAAGAGGAGAAGAAAAGGTAGCGTTGGTTACTCAAAAGTCAGAGTAAAGTATTCTTGTTCAGTTTTCTTGTTCTCCAGAACTTGATTACCACTTTGTGATAATTTAGATGGTCCTAATAAAGGTATAATCCTACTTTGGCTTTCTGTCAAATGGACCAGAACAGCTACCCACAATTGTTTGCGACTCATGTCACAAAATTATTCACAAAGAGTTATTCTGTGAAATATTCTGAAAATATCCTCCAAAGACAGGCTGGAGGAGTGTGGGGTAGAAGGTAACTAAATTGAGGAGTAAGGGAAGCAGGCTGGGCTCGACTAAAAAACAAAGGAGATCCCACAACCCTGAAGTCTGTCCACCCACTGTGCTATTAGTTGACTGTCCCATCCAGTGTTCCCTCTAAGGCATGTGCATGCGTACACAGGTTTTTTCAATGTCCACTCAGTTAATTTTAGATCTTGCTCAGGTTAAATCAGGAAGCCCCCACTCTGAATGCACATGCGCACTAGGGATGTGCACGAAACAGATTTTGCACTTTGTTTTGAGCTTGAGACAAAATGCAGATCCCTGGAACATTTCGTCGGAACAACTGGTTGAGCTGGTTGTTCTGATGGAACAAGCTCGGAACGTTTCAAGTATTTCAAGCGCCATTTTAGAGGGCTGTTTATCTGGGAAGAGCTGGTCTACTGACTGGGGTCAGCGGGTAGACCAGACCTCTGCTCCAGACTTAGCACATCAGCCCACCCCGGAGGACTGGTCTAACTGAAAGCAAGCATGGTGTAGTGGTTAGAGTGCTGGACTAGGACCGGGGAGACCCGAGTTCAAATTCCCATTCAGCCATGAAACTAGCTGGGTGTCTCTGGGCTAGTCACTTCTCTCTCAGCCTAACCTACTCCACAGGGTTGTTGTGAAAGAGAAACTCAAATATGTAGTACACCGCTCTGGGCTCCTTGGAGGAAGAGTGGGATATAAATGTAAAAATAAATAAATAATAAATAAATAAGATAAAATAACTGGTAGATCAACCCGTCAGTAGACCAGCTCTCCCCAGATAAACAGCCCTCCAAAATGGTGCTCAGAACACTCAAAACGTTCCAACTCTGAATGGGGTCATTCCTTTCTGAGCTCAAAACAGGCCTTTCATTTGAAGGGTGTTTTGTTTCCTGCTCAGAACACTTGAAATGGCTTATTCCAAGCTCAAAACATTTTGCACACCCCTAATGTGCACACACTGTCTTGATACTGCCGCCCAGAACAAAACTCATTCTGCACACAGATGAAAAAAATTAGAGGGAACACTGGTCATCCTTGTTTTATCTGAGAGTAGAATAGGGGACTCTGTGTTCCGCCCAGGAACTCAAAACTCCCTCACCTACTCAGCAACCCACTATCTGTGAAGTTTGGTCCCAATCCAAACTTCACAGATAGAAGGATAGATACCAGACAGTGGGTACCATCTACACACTAAGAATGCTTTTTAATCTAAAAGGTATTGCTTGCAAATACTGCATGTGAGAAAGAAAGTGAAAGGCTATTAAACCCAAAAGATCTATTTTTAAACCCAAAAGATCAATTTTAGTCAATCTAATCTTCCCTCAATTTGCACCAATTGTAAATGACAATGACAATTTAAGGGCGCCAATTTAAATGCCATTCAAGTCATTCTTACACGCCAATCTGAAAGCAACTCAGAAATACGGCCTGACTTACAGTCCAGAGCAAATCCTGGTAATGGATCATCATCCGTACAATGTCTGCCGCACCCTCTGCCAGCTGTTTCTCCTTCCCCTCTGGGATCTTGTTCGGCAATCCCTTGTGCATGAAGAGATTTGGAGCAATGACTGTGGAAACATTCCAAAGATTCATCTTGTTTCTCTTCTCCCTGGTAACCACCAGCCTCAGAAACTCCAGCAGAGCCTGAAAGAGGTGGGGGAAGAGAAAGATGCTCCTTGTCAGATCATCAGCAAATGAAAAACACAACATCAATTGGAGCTTAGATCAAGGAAAGAGGGGCCAGGCCTTCCCGCTGGCTCCCGGGAAGCCGAGACGCTTACTGAAGATGAAAGCCACGGGGCGTCCAGTTCCATCAGGGGGCAGTGGTGCCTCACCCCAGGATACAAGGAGAGCCAGGAGGCCAGGAAGCAGATTGCCCAGGGATGGGCCAGCATGGCTCGATAAGCCGTTGCTTGGTGCCAATGATGGGAGGGCAGTCCCCCTCCCTCTCTGCTATGGCGCTGTGTTCTGTGACGGCACCAGAAGCATGTGTGGGGATTAGAGCGACAGCTGCCTGGGAGGCAGCCATGGCAACAGGTGGGGCGGCAGCTGGGGCCACAGAGAAGGGGACTCAGGACTGCCCTGGATGTGGGGCATTGTTTAAGGGGCAGACAGCCAGGGATGAGCAGCTCCACAGAGTCGGGAGCTGGCTGGCCCTAAAGACTCCCAAGGAGGAGTGGGGCAGCCCCTCTTGCTGACGGGTGGAGGAGGAACAGGGTGACTAACAACCCCGTCCCTACCCTTTCTGAGGCCAATATTCCCTTTACAGCGGGTGAGAAAGAGCGTTGACCACGAGCGGCGAAGTGGTCAACAAGAGGAATACGTTCCTCTTGCTGACAAGAGGAATACGTTCCCTCTTTCATGAAGACTAGCATTGGCTCTCCAGGATGTCAGGCAGAGGTATCTTCCAAATCTGCTAGCCAAGATCCCTAACAACTAGAGATGCTAGGGACCAAGATGGGGCCTTAATAAATGCAGAATATATGCTCTCTTGCTAAGCTTCAGCCTCTCATCTGGTCAAAGACTCTAAGAAGTGTTCAGGTCATGGCTCTTTGGATAGCTATGTGCAACGTTTCTAAGACAAGTGACAGCACAGGAGACAGTTGATTATTACCTTAAGGGTGTTTCGGTTAGGCTCTGGCAAAATCAGTATAAGGAGATTGAGAGCTTGCAACCTCTGCTTCAGATCTGGGATGTCTGCAGAGGAGAGAACAAACCACATCTAAATTACACATCAAGAGGTCCCTTGTTCTTGCAAAGCACCAAGAGGATCAAACATTCTAAAAACTCCTTCGGGAATTGCAACTAGACTAAAAGAGGAAAGCTGGATATTTATGTTTTGTTTATTGTTTATCTAGGGTTTTTAAAATTGTTGTAAATTGTTTCTAAATTGTTTTAAATGTTTGCCCTGGTTTTCCATGGTTTTTAACTGTTTGAATGTTTAATTGGTTTTATTCTGTTTTTATAGTTTTGATTTTAATTGTTAACTGGTTTTAAATGTTTTTATTTTGTTGTAAGCCGCCCTGAGCCATTTTTGGAAGGGCGGTATATAAATCAAATGAATGAATGAATGAATTAAAATAAAATAAAATAAAATAAAATAAAATTGATTTTTCTGGGGGAAACCCATGCTGCACTCAAAGTAACCAAGAATTCATTTTTTGGTGAAACCAGTGCATTGTGGGGAAGAACCAATGTGGATGCCCAATGAGCAGCAGAGGCTTCAGATGCAGGAAGGAGACCCCTATAAGCACAGGGCACTTAACTCCATCCCACACTATACAGAGCAACATCCCTGTGGCTGTAGTGTGGTTATGGTGATTCAGACAGTTAATTGCACGTGGACAGCACTATGCAGAAATCTATTTTTGTTATTATTATTTTGTTATTATGTTTGTTATTCAACAAATCATACCTTACTACAATATTTGTTAACTGCATTTATATCTTCCTCCAAGGATCGCAGGATGGTGTACATAGAGTTTAGGGCTAGCACACCTGGGAACTGACCAGTCAATATTATCAGCTGCCTTCCTTTTATCTGACCACAGTCAGATGCAGCTTAGAGATAAAGTCTTGACCAGGATCACATAAAGTGAGCTTAACAGCTGAGCAAGAATCTAACCCTTGCCCACAACCAACCATATCAACCACACCACAATGACTCTCCAGTGAACCTGACAGGCAAGAACACAGCTACACGTGATTAAAGCTGCAAAGGCCAGACCCTTTGGCCAAGGACTCACTCTGCACAGCTGCAAATGCCGGCAAGTATTCTGCTGTCAACAGAGGATTGGGAAGTTCCCGGATGAACCTCTTCAGCAATCCAGACACATCATTCTGATGGACCTCGTCCCACCGGAAAAAGCCAGAATAGAATTCACTTTCTAGTTTTTGTTCCAGGCTCTGAGGGGAAGGGGAAAAAAGAGAGAGAAATGAGAGTTACTTCCTGATGTAAAAGCTTCAGAGAGTTTGGATAAATAATAAGCATTAAGACCCTGGCAGAAGTGGGGGGAAATCAGTCAAGCTTCTCTCTACAGAACACCCTTTCTGTTACTTTTCTCACCTTAACCTTGCAAAATCAACTATCTAAGTTACCAGATGAGATACAAATGGGGGTAGGAGGATGACACATTCCCAGGACAATTTAAGAATGGGGGGAAATTAGATATCCAAGGTATTGAAGTGTAATGACCTTCCTGAGAAGTCCATCCCATGTTCAACTCAAGTATCAATCCCAGCCGGCCCTGCGGCAGCAGAGGAAGGGCTAGCTTCAGGAATCCCTCTGAAAGTCACATTTCCCTCTGAACTGTGCATTTATTACTTGGGAAGCCAGCACAATCATTGGGAATGGCCCTTGTCCCTTTTAGTCCCTTGAGCACAGGGGGCAATCTCTGCTTGTAGCTGTCCCCTTATATTTGGGTCAGGAATACAAACAATCAGACCTTTAAAGTAATCCTCTACAGTGAAACGTCAAGCAATTGTTAGGCACAGATAACCACAATTAATTTTGTACTATAGACAATTAATCTTGCATTTTTATTAAAACAAAAAATCATACCTTAATGCGGGTCTGTGATCCAGAAACTCTCAGGATTCCTTCAGTATCCAGCCCTTTCTTTTCCAAACAGGACAGCAACTATGAAGCAAAATATAAGAATTTCATCATACAAAGGCACTTTTGGAGCAAACCTTCTGCACCAAAATTCAAGACAAAGAGCAGACAAGCATTAAAAAAAATAACCAAAAGGAAATGTGGAAATAACTTACTGCTTGCAGAACCAATGGAACTCTGGTATTTGGGTAGAGCTTTTGATCATTTTCCAATAAAGTGCAAAGTGGAACGCCAAAGAGTTTATGCTCTGCAACAAAGAATGCAGCGTTATATCTGTATTTATAAATATTCCATCTATAAGAACCAGGGTACAGAGTGATCAGCATAAAAAGAAACAAACAAAAAGGATAGTAAGGGTCAGCATGAAGTCATAACCAGGGAAAATTACAGAGATATTGTTAAGGAACTATACTTACTGCAGTCAGTGGAAGCAAAATGTTTTACCTGGTGGAATGGCAACACTCTAACAGTAGGGTGGGTTCGCTTGATTATTTTACAGCAAAACCTCACTACAGGGTTAAAAAAAAAAATCCCTGCTATCATTTGGTTATATAGGCCTGGTGTACCTGATCACACACCCAAGGGCATGTCCATAGACTGAACCTCTTTCAGAAGTAGTTCCCCCCACCCAATAGCATGACAGTGCTACTGTTTTATATGAGGTCTGCAAACAATGAAGCATGATCTCTCTTCAGTCAGGGTGATAGGCAGGGGAACCAGTGCTGGCTCCGCTCAAGGCATTCTCTTATATTTAGCAGGGGGAGAGCAACTGGCCCTATCCAGACCCAGCACAGAATCATTCAGTGGCTATTGCTGGTATCTGCCTTAGGTTACTTTTTAGATTGTGAGCCTTTGGGGGACAGGGGGCCATCTTATTTATGTCTTGTTTATTTTTCTATGTAAACGGCTTTGAGAACTTTGGTTGAAGAGCGGTATATAAATATCTGTAGTAGTAGTAGTATGGCTTGCAAGCTGTAGGTATTCATAGAAACATCAGAAGCTGCCATATACTGAGTCAGACCACTGGTCTATCTAGCTTAGTATTGTCTTCACAGACTGGCAGAGGCTTCTCCAAGGTTGCAGGCAAGAGTCTTTCTCAGCCCTATCGTGGAGAAGCTAAGGAGGAAACTTGAAACCTTCTGCTCTTCCCAGAGCGGCTCCATCCCCTGAGGGGAATATCTTACAGTGCTCACACTTCTAGTCTCCCATTCAAATGAAAACCAGGGCAGACCCTGCTTAGCTAAGGGGACAATTCATGCTTGCTACCACAAGACCAGCTCTCCTCTCCTTCATATATGTATACTCTGAGTGGTGCACCTAGATAATTTTGGAGACTGGACCTAAAGGCCTTTGAAGGCCCACCCCACCCCCCACATTCTGCATTTTTAATACCACCACAACACCTGGGACAGACTAAAAAGGATTTGGAGGCCCCTTGGGGTGTGGAGGCCCTAGATTTCGGCCCAGAAGTCCAGGCGTAAGAGTGCCTCTATGTATACACAGCAGGCAGACACCCACCCTGCCACACATAACTTTTATATCCACCAGTGTAAAAATTAGCAAAGGGAACAATTAATAATCAAGGACAAGAACCTCCTGATTTAAACTGTACATGAATAGGGGGAGTAGCTACCTGCTGTCTTCCGTTTTACTGCCTTGTTTCTCTTCAGCTCCACGCCTACAACATCACAGAGAGCAGTAAGCTCAATGAGGGCGAGCGTGGGGATCTTCTTCATATCCTGTAGAGAGAGATCTCCTATCCTGGTCACCCCCAGTCTGCCCTTGGGGATCTTAAATTTCTAGACCAAAAGAAACATACAAAAGAAGAAAGGAATGTAGAGTTTAGCAAGCTGCATTAGGCTCAATGCAAATAACTCTGCCCCTATATATATATATATATATATATATATATATATATATATATATATATATATATACACACACACACACACACACACACACACACACATACACACACACACTTTCTTAAAATTATTTAAATGTTATTAAAGTAAAAATTGAATAAAGATATTCAAAACAAACAGGATGTTAGAAGACATAGCAAAATCTTACAGGTAAACAGCTCTCATCCTTTATCCTTCTAGATTCTCTCGGAAATGATCCTTTGAACAGGATGGCTGCCTGCTCCGAATAAGCAGTTTCAGTATTGAACATCTCTTCTTTTATAGAACCCCTCAGTGGTGATGGGAAGTCTGGGATCCCCATTGTATCTGCTAATAAAAAAGAAATCTGGTGTTAAGATACATTTGACATACAAAACTGCAAGGCAAGGTAAACCTAAATATATTGTTGTCAATATGGACCACTCAACAATCCACTTTAAGAGCCTATATACTAATGCAGACAGCTGTCCAAAATTTCCATTTCATATGTATTTCCCTATATGCAGGGAGCACACTGGGAGACTAAGGAAGTAAACAGCCTGGGTTTCAGATCCTGATTGAGTAAAGAGTCCATTCCTAGTTTAATCGAGTGTTTTTATCTCAAAGGGCAATTTTCTGTAACCAACGAAGCTATGGCTTTTGCAAATTCCAGTCTCTTTGAAGTATTACAATACATGATGTTTGCATCATCAGCTTTTCCAGGTAATGAGATTCCAGGTGAAATAACTTTGGCTTCTCCTGTTGAACAGGATGAGAGTAGCTCAAGTTTCCTGAAAGACTACAGCAGGGCCATTTTTTCCATCTTGTAATAAACGAGGACATTCTCAACATTTCACAAGAAACTAAACAAATAAATAAGACACACAGAGGAGGTCCAGCACAGTTGCACAACATGAGGCCCAACTGTACAAGCAATACCAGCTCTGCAGAATTATATGTAACTTCCTCCACACCCCACCCCAGTTGGGGAGCTGGGGAGCCCACCATTAAAATACTACTAACCACCCTGAACCATTTTTGGAAGGGCTGTATAGAAATCCAATCCAATCAATCAATCAATAGTAAAATGACAAATTCTTTTGCAAAGATTTTAAAGGAAGAAAAGATTCATATAGGAAAAAAGAATATTTGCAGAAATCAGAGGTTCTCGGGTCCCCAGATGTTCGACAACATGACTTCAACTCTCATAATCCCCAGCCAGAATGGACAAAGTGGATTATGGGAGTTGAAGTCCAACAAGATCTGGGGACTGGGGGGGTGGAGCCACCATTGGGCAAACAGGTTCAAAGAACCCGGGTTGCCACCAATCAGGGGTCGCACCGCATGGCCCCGACACGCCCCCTGTGTCTGACATCAGGCGCAGGGAGCGTTATTTCACTCCCAAATGGAGTCGCGCGGCCCCGTTTGGGAACAAAATCAGCCCACGCTGCATTGGCAGCACAGGCTGGAGCGACTCTACTTGCCTTTACGGGCAGGGAGAGCTGTTCCTGGCCTCGCTGCCAATGCAGCGGAGCCAATCACCCTCCCAAACAGAGCCATGCGGCCCCTTTGGGGAGGGAGATCGGCCCACGCTGCGTTGGCAGCATGGCCAGAAGGGCTCTCCGTGCCTTTAAAGGCAGGGAGAGTCACTCCGGCCCACTCTATCCAACAGGCCGATCTGCCTTCCAAACGGGGCTGCATGGCCCCGTTTGGGAGGGAGACCACACCGGCGTGGCTAGCCAGGCCCCTGCATCTGACGTCAGACTCAGGGGTAGGGCCAGAGGCCACAGTGGCCAAACATGGGCCACCGCCAGCCTCACTCCATGACTGCTGGGGACCCAAGGTTGAGGACCGGGGAGACTCGAGTTCAAATCCCCATTCAGCCATAAAACTAGCTGGGTGACTCTAGGCCAGTCACTTCTCTCTCAGCCTAACCTACTTCACAGGGTTGTTGTGAAAGAGAAACTCAAGTATGTAGTACACCGCTCTGGGCTCCTTGGAGGAAGAGCGGGATAGAAATGTAATAATAATAATAATAATAGATGTCTGGATAAAACAAACCAGTCAATAACACCTGTCTGACCGTGTAAACAAGAAATAAATAAATAAATAAATAAATAAATAAATAAAGAAAGAAAGAAAGAAAGAAAGAAAGAAAGAAAGAAAGAAGAAATTAATGTAGTGTGGAAATGAAAGAACATTTAATTTCAGGTTTCTTTGCATACCCATTGAATGTTTCTGAAAGAAGAGCTATTTATATATTTTATAATCTCTCTACCTCCAGGACAATACAGTTTCCTTCTTACATTTCTGGATGTTGTTCGACGATGCAGACCTGCAGTGCAATCGATCTATGTCTGGTTCCATCCCTGATTCAGGCTCCTAGATACAGGACATAGAATACAAATGAAGCCACATGAAGAAAAGCTGGGAATATAACATTATTTATTGTTAAATGCCAGGTCTTTTATCACTCTCTGTCGGTGGCACAATCCAGCTAATGATATTTTTGTTGTGTGCATGTATATGTAGAGGTTTACATATGATGTGTGCATGTATATGTAGAGATTTTTATCTTGACTACACCCCAAAGAAGAGTGAGAACTCAAAATGAAAAAGGCAGCAACAGATATGGGGGATAAATCTACTCTTTAGAGAATATCCACATGGAAGACAGATAAGCACATGGCAATTAGCCACAAACCTGCTACCTGCAGAGTAGAGTTCCTCTGAACTGGATATGCTGGGGACAGAGAACAGGGTAGGCTTATTCCCTTCATGTCCTGAATGTAGAAGCACCTGGCGAGCCACCCGCTGTTGGAAACAGAGTGCTAGACCAGATGGAGCTTTGTCTGATTCAGCAGCGCAATTCATATGGAAGTTTCAGCATTTAACCGGAACGTGTATAGCAGTACCTAATGATGGTACCAGGATACATGTCATTTTGAGAAATATTCCTTTCTGTGTGGAGTTTGACACCCCAGCCTCTCTTACTGCTTACACCCCAGCCTCTGAACTTATTCCCAGACGTGCCTGCAGAGGGGCTTAGCAAAAACTGCCATGATGTAGCTCGTGGCATCAGATGCACTGAGCTTGTACAGGGATTCCCAACCTTGGGTCCCCAAGTGTTGTTAGACTACAGCTCCCATAATCCCCAGCCACAATGGCTGAATTTGTGGTCCAGCTGATGGGAGTTCTAGTCCAACAACATCTGGGAACCCAAGGCTGATGGGAGTTCTAGTCCAACAACATCTGGGAACCCAAGGCTGGAAACCCTTCATCCAGCACATCTGACCCTGGACAGAAGTCTACACATATCTCCCTCTAAATTTAAGATCTGGCTACAAATAAGGCTCCAGTTTCAGAGCTGGCCTAACTGGAAGAGTCATGAAACAGAGCAGTAATTAAAGAGCCACTGTCACCAAGTGATTTTTACACTCCGATGAAGCATTTTAGGACTAGAAAATCAAAGCTCAAAATTTGGAAGCCAGATTCAGCTCTGCCTGAGCTGTTTGTTTATTCATTTTTAGATCCATTAGTAGTTTGTGGTTGTTTTTTTCACATCACAAAACTGGCACAATACGGTGGACCAATTTGCCATGGCGGGTGTGGTAAACAATCCAGAACAAGTTTAACTATCCACACACCATCTAATCACCACTTTGTCTAGCATGAAACGGACTTCTACCTGTTACTGGTAGCCACCCTCCTCTCTGTTCACAGAACCTGCTGTGGCTGAGGTCTGAACAGCCAGCTCACACCTTATGCAGCTCATGCAAGTTAGTTTCTCCTGTGAGAACAAAATGCATCCCAAACATGATGTGTGACGAGTTTATGCTTCCTCACATGATGGGACAGACATTTGAACTATCTTATGACAGTCATTAACTGAGCATTTCTGTGGCTTGCCAAAGGAGCCACCACTGTGCAAAGCACCTATACAGGAGGACCTCAGTATTCGCAGGAGTTCCATTCTGAGCTAGTACCATGGATGCCAAAACTGCGAATACAGAGGCATCGGGACAATGGAAATCCGTGGGTTAGGTTCCCGGTGCCGGGGGGGGGTGGTGGTGTGTGGAATCCAAATGCCAAAAAAAGCCTCCCAAATGCCAAACTAAAGAGCCCTACCATGCTCCATCGGCCTTCTGCAGGCCAGTGATGCCCCCGCCCTGGCCCAAAGTCCCAATTTTTCCATGAAAAATCATGTGGTGAAACGCCTTTTTTAAAAATCAAGATGAACCACAAAATGGCTCGTCACAAAATAGCGGCCGGAAATTACCTCTGAGGATATGTGGATTTAACCCTTTAAAAAGCTTTTTTAAGCTGCGTATATTGTTACCAGGTGTCTATTACCCGACCTGCAGATGTTGTATATGCATCTGCAGATGTTGGATCTGCAGATATCGAGGTTCTACAGTACTTATTTCTTTGCACCTTCAAGAGACAGATGATATAATGCCAGTTTCATTTAAAGCAGGGATGTCAAACTGTGGCCCTTCTGCAGATGTTGGCCTACAACTCTCATCATCCCTGGCTATTGGCCACTGTGGCTGGGGATTATGGGAGTTGTAGTCCAAAAACAGCTGGAGGGCCACAGTTTGACATCCATGATTTAAAGCATAAGTTCTCAAGCTTTGACCCAGTGACCTCCTACAGGGGCCAGTTTGGATACGCATGTGCATCACTTTATTCCTCATGAGGGACAACCAAATATGCAAGTTGACTCTGTTGAGCACCTTGCATTTGAACTTATTGGATGATATGAAAGTCCCGTAAGATCCGTCATGGCGCCTTCAAACCTGCAAGTCATGACATGATGTCAAAATCATGCCATGTAACATGCATGTGTGAATCGTTCCTAAGTGTGTGTGTGGGGGGGATCTTTATCAGAGAGGTTAAGGTGCATCTGCAGCCAAGAGAGAGGTGCATCTGTAACAAACTTCTCTCCCTTCTATTTCAGTGCTTTCTTTGAATGCTTCCTTAGGAATCCAATTTCCTCTAAAGTGCAGTCACTCACAGACGAGCTAGAGAGCACATTCTGTCTCTCATATTAATTCTATTAAACATTTGCATTGGGCAGGGGGGGGAGCGCAATTCTGTTCTCATAACCAAAGCTGCTTCTGTTGCCAATTATAATGATCACAGGCAGTGGTTAAAAGCAGGTAGGTAGACAAATTAAGCAGCACCAAGGCATAACTTCAAAGACACAGGTGCTGGGAACCAAGCGTGCCCAAAAGCCTCACCTTCCTTCCCACCTGAAGGTCCTGACATCTCATTTCACGTTAGGATTACTCAGTGCTAAGGTGGCACTCTACACATGCTCGAGTGTTCTCATGATTATTACAATAATCATGTCACTCAGTCAAGCCCTGGCTTCAGGGCTTGACTGAGGAATGAAGGGACAGCATCCAGTCCAATATAAACTTTGTTTGTGAAGCGAACGTAAACCAAAGAGTACAAAGCAATCAGTGCTGAGTCAGGGCAAGTGGAGTGGAACAATCAGAGCCAGAGAAAGGTTTTACTTCTCTTTTTCCTTGAGCAAGACCTGCGCAGGTAACCTAGCAGCCACGGCTCAGTGCATACCTGGCATGCTGTCCGATGCAGGGACAACACAGGCCTCCCAGTGAGAGCCACTGAGCAATCTGGGTGTGTGCAAGGGCAAGGAAGGCTCAGCCAGACCATCAGGTTGTTTTGTTGGCTAAAAATAGATTAATCGGAGAGAGAAGAAACTGAAGGTGTGGTACAAGGCTTCTAAACGTAAATCAAAGCCGCAGACAAGGAAATTATTATTTGTGTTTAGCCAAAGAGAAATTCTAACGTTTTGATGGTCTGTAAATTAGGGCCAAACTAAAAGGTACATAGGAAGCTGCCATATACTGAGTCAGACCATTGGTCTATCTAGTTCAGTATTGTCTTCACAGACTGGCAGCGGCTTCTCCAAGGTTGCAGGCAGGAATCTCTCTCAGCCCTATCTTGGAGGTAGAACGAACAGTGCCCTTTTCCTTGCCAAACAGCAGTTAGGGGGTTGGGGTGGAGACTCCAGCTCAGGACCCGGGGGACAAAGGATTAAAGTCCTACTCCTCAAGCCTGCGTGCTGTCATGGTAAGAGTGCTGGACTAGGACCGGCGAGACCAGAGTTCAAATCTTCATTCAGCCTTGATACTTGCTAGGTGACTCTGGGCCAGTCACTTCTCTCTCAGCCTAACCTACTTCACAGGGTTGTTGTGAGGAGAAACTTAAGTATGTAGAACACTGCTCTGGGCTCCTTGGAGGAAGAGTGGGATATAAAATGTAATAGTATTAGTAAGAATAAGAATAAAGAATAATAATAAGCAGCAGAGCCATCAATTAGGCAGGTGTCTATCCTTGTGCTGCCACCCAAGATCCTTGTAACTGAAGATGCCAGGGTCTGAACCTTCTGGATTCAGGGCCAGAGTTCCATCTAACAGGGATTCCCAGATGTTACTGACTACAACTCCCATAATCTCCAAGCAAAAGCCATTGCAGCTGGGGATTCTGGGAGTTGTGGTCAACAACATCTAAGAATCCCTGTGAGAGGGAACACTCTTCATGGCATGACTGCTGTCATTGACCTGTAGCCCCTCCCTTGCCCTCCTATCCTTGATGATATAGCCAAACTAGGTCAAATAAGACACTCACCTAATTGCATCATTAAGAGCTATACTCATAACCAGAAGCACCTCTTTTTCACAAAGACGAGCCAAGGGAAAAGTCCCTGCTCCTGCAAATAGCCAAACTGCTATTTGTCCTTGTAGTGGCTCTTTGCTGCAAAATAGCCACTTTGGGGGCAAAAAGTTGCTTTGGGTGTGTGTTATTTTCAGTAGGAAAAGGGCATGAGGGGGAAAGAGTCAGCTCCCTGCATGCTGTGGCCCCAACCAAACTCCAGTTGCAAGCATGCCTCTTAACAATTAAGTGAACGTCAACTTTGATCCAGAGACTGTGAGAGTGCATATGTGTGCATATATGCAGCAACACAGTACAGGCAAACCTCATTATTTGCAATTTCACGTATCACAGGTGTCGCAATTTCATTATCCGCAGATACTAATGGGTTAAAACCCACTTAATCCGTGGTTCCTAGAGTGCCGTAAGTGACTGCAGAGATAACTTCCAGCCATCATTTTGTCTGCAGGAGCTATTTTGTGGCTCATTTCTTTTGAAAAAAGCTCCCCCCGCCCATGATTTTTCACAGTTTGGGGAGGCATTTGGTGGTCACAAGGAGACCTCATGAGTACATAAATGCCTTTCCAGTTTTTTTCGCTGTTTTCCACCATTGTTTTGCCCTTTATTTCCCACCAATGAACCTAACCCTATTTTCCATAGGCACAATGCCTTTTTACTCACAGTTTTGTTACTCGCAGTAGTAGGCAAAGAATGGAACCCCCATGAGTAATGAGGTATACCTGTATATCATCTGACACCCTGTCCCCCTTATGAGATGGAAAATTATTATTATTATTACATTTATATCCCACTCTTCCTCCAAGGAGCCCAGAGCGGTGTGCTACATACTTAAGTTTCTCTTTCACAACAACCCTGTGAAGTAGGCTAGGCTGAGAGAGAAGTGACTGGCCCAGAGTCACCCAGCAAGTCTCATGGCTGAATGGGGATCTGAACTCGGGTCTCCCCGGTCCTAGTCCAGCACTCTAGCCACTACACCACGCTAGCTCTCATTCTCTATTCTCAAAGAGTAGCCAAGTCATGCAGAACAAGACTTAATCATAAAGTTCTCTGTTCTCAAACTATTACTTACCACTTACATCAACCTGCATATCAGGAATCAGAGTACAATTATTACCCACGCTTTGCTATCTCTATGCAATAATGGACATGTTATTTTTCCCCCTCCCTCGCTGTTGTGGAAAGTCAATTAACAGTTCTTAAATCATGGACAAGAACCCAGGAAGCAACCTACCGCAGAGTCAATCACTCCAAAAATGTCTCTGACGTCACGGACGGGCTGCTTGTTCTTCTTCCGCCGGGAACGGGTGTAAGTATCCAGCCGCCGCTGCACAGCGGCAGCCTGGGTCTTGGTCAAAGTAGAAAGCAGGGCCATGTTGCCGTTCTCCACAGCAGGGTCTCCAATCAGGTCCGAGAGCCCTGCATCTTGCAGCCATTCGGCTTCAGCTTCGCCCTCTGAAAAGTAAGGAATAAGGCAACATTAAGGAACAGCACACTGCCTGCTACTGGCCGCATAGCACGGATGCGGCACGTGGGGGAGGTTTATATGCAAACTGTGCAAAGAAAACTTCAGCTATATTTCCTGCTGAAGTCCACTGTTGGAGAATTCAGTATCTTAAGTCAGCAAGCCTTTCCGTATACAAGAGCTCCCACCTGGAAGCACAGGTTCCATAGGCACAGCCTCTCCCATGCAAGTGGTGGATAACAACAAAGAAATCTGTACTTACCAAGCACTACTTGGTACGGGCGCTTTCAAAAAGGACAGAGGCTCTTGACCCAGGCAGAATTTAAATCACAGAAAGACAACAACATTCTCAGCCGACAAAATAAGGACATTCGCCTCAGAAGTGTCTGGAAAAAGAGGTAGCATAATGGCCAAGGAACTGAGCTATGTGTCAGGAAGTCAGCGGCAGTGTTCCCTCTAACAGGGATTCCCAGATGTTGTTGACTACAACTCCCAGCATCCCCAGCTGCAATAGCCTTTGCTTGGGGATTATGGGAGCTGTAGTCAACAACATCTGGGAATCTCTGTCAGAGGGAACACTGGTCACCAGCTTGAAGTTTGTCCCTGCCACAAACTCACTAGGTGGCTTTAAGCGAGACACTATTCCCCAAGCTTCTCGTCTGCAATATGGGGATGGGGCCGTAGCTCAGTGGAAGGGCATTGGCTTTGCATGCAGAAGGTCCCAGGTTCAATTCCTGGCATCTCCCGGTAGGGCTGGAAGAGACTTCCACCTGAAACCTTGGAGGGCTGCTGCAAGTCACTATTGACAATACTGAGCTAGATGGACCAATGGTTGGACTGGGTATAAGACAGCTTCTTATGTTCCTACATACTGACCTACCTTACTGGGTTGTTGTAAATGATACAAGACGACAGTCTATTTGAAGTGCTATATAAATGTTAAGAGTTCATTGAAACTGCTCTGATGAAGACATACTGGGCATTACTTATACTCTCGCCTAAAGTGCTACACCCTTGTGACGCTTGCCATTCTGGCCAGTCAGTGGAGAAGGTTGTCTTTCTGTGATTTAAATTCTGCTCCGCACACATTCTGCCTGGGACACGAGCCGCCCGCTACTAATTTAGTCTTTGGGGAAAGGGCAATCCCAGGACAGAGAGAAAGAGTACGTCCATTCTCTCTCTCTCTCTCTCTCTCTCTCTCTCTCTCTCTCTCTCTCTCACACACACACACACACACACACACACACACACACACACACACAATTTCTTTTTATTGTTGCTCCTGTAAACCTTTCAGTTGCACAAGTGTGTTCTTGGTGATATGCAAAATACTTAATGAAGAGACATAGGAGTAATGCTTTGGACTATTTACAGCACCACCTAGCGGCCACAATTAGAGACATACTTGCTGAGGGATTGAAATTTACTAGGCAACCAGTTTTCTTCTTCCTCCTACACACAGTCTGCTTCCTACAACAGTCTGCTTCCAACTCTCTCTCTCTCTCTCTCTCTCTCTCTCACACACACACACACACACACACTCTCACTCCCCTCACCCTACACTGGCCACAATACATAAGCAAGAAATTCCAAGCAAGAAGTTATTTCTCAGTTCCTCATAGCACAGTAGTTTCCTTCCATCACAATTTTCATTTCCTCCCCCGAATGTCTAGCTGGATACTCAGCATACCTTAAGGGGTGGAGTCATAAAGCACAAGCCTGGATTTACAGCCCGTTTCGTCTTGGCAAGGGCATAGTAACCGCCTTGGGATTGTTTTAATGAAAGGTGGTATATAAATTTAACAATAAATAAAATAAACAAACAATAAATAGTTTATGAATTAATAACTCTAGAAATTTAAGATAGCCATTTTAAAAGATCTTTTCAAAAAGGTACTTTTTGGCAGGCTCCCTATACCAGTTTCACAAGCACAACTTGCACACTCAGTGTACTTTTGCAAGGGCCATGGCATTACTTTGATTGTTAACAAAGGAGATAAAATTTCACAACTGTGATCCAGGGATACCTGTCTGCACATGCAAAAACACTTCTGCACACACATGGTAGCTTTGCTTATCTCCTCTCCTGGTGGCAGTCCTCATCCTTAATGGAATGCTATTCCAGAGGGTGCCATGACTTTGCTTTTCAGGAGGCATGGGGTGCTGTCACTGGAATAAGATGACAGAAAGCCACTGTACACATGCCAATGAGACCCACACGTGCCCCTTTGGATCCCAAACAATATCTGCCATTGACTAGGGACAGGAAATTAAACACACATTTGTGTTTAATACAGGCACTCCCTGAGTTACAAACATTCAACTTACAAACGCCTGCACATAAACCATGCTCCATAACGTATCATTACATTAAGCATGTCCCCAGCTTACAAACACCAACACATACAAACCAGCTTACACATACAAACCCAGCTTACAAACACCTGCACATACAAACAGGTTGTCTCTCTTAGGAACTATATGCGTTCCAAGCACTATAAGCATTATATGCACATCCGACTTACTTAATGAACTTTTGGGACACAACCTGTTTGTAAGTTGGGGACTTCCTGTCAAAATAAAGATTGGAAAGCACCTTTGTTGTGCTGTTAGGCAGGCCACTGTGAGACCTATTTTGTAAAAGGGGGAAGCAGCTGTGACCGCCGGCCACAGTACTGTGGCTCCAGTATGCACACAAAACTCAGGGACACCAACAGCTAGGTCATTTTGGAGTCTGGACCCCGCAAGATAAGCATCCTCCTCCTACGCACACACAGAGTATTTAACAGGTGGGTTCTTGAGGGCCCAAACAGCAACTGAACTCACAAGAATATAAGGATGTAAAACAAGTATATTTATGCAGATGTGCATTAGCAGAAACATTTCAACATCTAACTTAACATATCTCCATCCCACATTTTTCTTTCTCCACTCCCGCCTTGGTCTCTCAAGAGAGTCTAATTTTTGAGCAACTGAATTTGCAAGGATGTAAAACACGGAGGAGGAAAAGCTTCACCAATTTCTACAGAGGAACCCTGCAAGGAACCATACTGCCAAACACTGCAGTAGAGCAGGTGACACACTGGATGTTAAAAACTCACTGATGTACCATCACAAATGCATCTCAGCACATCATACTCTATTGAACTTTTGCGTAAAACATGAGAGAGTCCAGCGATACTGGGAAACATTTTCCAACAACACCCTGGCAGCAGCACAATCTAACATTGAGTTAGGGCATACCTAGCAGGCTTTATTCTGAACTTGTACATTTCTCCCCATCTGGTGCTCACTCTTACTGCCATTTATTTATTTGCTACATTTATATCCTGTTCTTCCTCCAAGGAGCCCAGAAAAGTGTACATGGATGGTTTTCCTCACAACAACCCTGCTAGGTTATCATGCAGTGGGTTGTTTTATCCAAATTGCCCCTCAAAGCATGGATTAAATACTATTTTAAAGTAAAATTAAAGTAGTATCCCCTTTCCACACCAACTATAAATGGACATAGGAGTAAATAAAGGCCCTAAAAGGGGCTCAACCTATCCACAGGACCGCCCCTCCATCCATAACTTCACAATCACAACAGCACTCAGTTGGTGGTTTATCTATTGCAGTTCTCTCTGTCAGTCTTTGGATGGACTGTGGTTCCTAGTGTTAACCCAGGCTAGGCACACACCCTGGCTAGCTCGCTGCAGGCGTGCCTGCCTGCCCGGCCACCAGCGCTGTGCTTCACCCCTCCTTTTTCGCGGTTGGTGATGCTGCCACTTGCGGAGCTCCAGAGGCAGAGTGATGTCATCCTCTGTCCTAGAGTCAGTGGGGCTGCCCCTGGCCTCGCAAGCTGCTCCTCAGCTCGAGACTCGACGGATGCTGCCTGAGCCTCGCTCGCTCTCTCCTTCCCTCATCGCCTGGCTCTGAGCCTCGTATCATGTGGCAATAGCTCTGTGTCACGGGTGTACGACTGTGCAATAGCGCAGGTGTTGAATGGCCGGGCAGAAGCAGCTGTCTGCTCGGCAGCCTTCTGGCCCAGTCCAGCCCCACCGCCGCTGTGCACTGAGCAGGCAGCAGCACTCAGCCCACCTCAACTGAGTTGCACCCGCATGGGCGGGCCAGCGGCAGCCATAACAAGCAGCAGAATTTGGGGGCCCCAAGGCTTGTGGGGGGACTTCTGCCTGGAGTTATGGTGCCACTGCACACAAATATTCTTTCTTCTCTCATAGGAACTGTAAAATATACTCTGCATATGCAGTGAGGAATCATTGTATGCATGTATGTATGTATGTATGTATGTATGTATGATTTATTTATTTATTTATTTATTTATTTATTTACACAGTCAGATAGGTGTTATTGACTGGTTTGTTTTATCCAGACATCTAAGATCAGTGAAACATTATTTATTATTATTTATTATTATTAATTCAATTTCTATACCGCCCTTCCAAAAATTACCACAAATAATGCAGTCGAGTTTCCCACATTTGGGGAAATCGCAGGGGTCAGCACACCCGCAGTGCAATGGATGAGCCTCACCCTGGGAAAACAGGTTCGCAGTCTGGGAGTGCTTCTGGATTCACACCTCTCCCTGGTTTCTCAGGTTGAGGCAGTGGCCAGGGGTGCTTTCTATCAGCTCCAGCTGATACGCCAGCTGCATCCGTTTCTCGAGATCAATGACCTCAGAACAGTGGTACATCTGTTGGTAACCTCCAGACTGGACTTTTGTAATGCGCTCTATGTGGGGCTGCCTTTGTACGTAGTCCGGAAACTTCAGTTGGTTCAGAATGCGGCAGCCAGGTTGGTCTCTGGGTCATCTCGGAGAGACCATGTTACTCCTTTACTGATGGAGTTACACTGGCTGCCAATAGGTTCCCGGACAAAATACGAAGTGCTAGTTATAACTTACAAAGCCCTAAACGGCTTAGGCCCTGGGTATCTAAGAGAGCGCCTTCTTCATTATGAGCCTCACCACCCATTGAGTTCATCTGAGGAGGTCCGTATCCAGTTACCGTCAACTCGTTTGGTGGCTACACAGAGACAGGCCTTCTCAGTTGATGCCCCGAGATTGTGGAATGCGCTCCCTGCTGAGATACGATCCTCCCCATCTCTGGCAATTTTCAAAAAACACCTGAAAACCCATCTTTTCACCCAAGCTTTCTCAGCTTCCTAAATTTGGGGGGTTTTAATATCTGGTTTATTTTAAAATTAAAAACCTGATTTCGGGGTTTTTAATCACTGTAATTGTTTAATTGTTGTTTTAAAACGTTTTTAAATTGTTAATTGTTATATTGTTTTTTAATTTATTTTAGCTCTTTACTGTTTTAGTGCTTTGTTTTAATTGTAAACCGCCCGGAGCCATTTTGGAATATAAAAATGAATGAATGAATGAATGAATGAATGAATGAAATAAATAAATAAATAAATAAATATGGTGCAGGGCTGTTTACACAGAAAAATAATAAATGAATAAGATGGATCCCTGTCCCCAAAGGGCTCATAATCTAAAAGGAAACATAAGATAGACACCAGCAACAGTCACTGGAGGTCCTGTCTGGGGGTGGATAGGGCCAGTTACTCTCTCCCTGCTAAATAAAGAGAATCACCACGTTAAAAGGTGCCTCTTTGCCAAGTTAGCATGTAAGCAGCCTGCCCAAAAAATCAGGGCAGCACCTGGACATGTGTGAAAATTCACATACACATGAAAGCCATGTGTCACTTTGGTCTATACTTAATGACCTCCCTTTGTTTCTCCGGTGAATCTGGGGATGAGCCGCAAGCAAACTGAATGCAGGGCTATGTAGGACTATATTCCTATTATCTGTCTTAGCAGTTGTGCTTGAATATTCAAAGCACTTCACATGCATTCTTATGATAATGCAATCCTGTCTGCTCTGAAGGCAGAAGATACAACTATCTTGCTTATGGTCAAGCAGGTCTAGATCTGGTCAGTGCCTGGATGGGTGACTGGCTGGCAAATTCCAATACACAATGGAATAAAGCCGGGATATAAATGCAACAAATAAATAAGGGAGGTGGATATTATCCCCAGTGCAACAGAAAGGTTCAGGGTGAAAGCCTAAGGCCAATTAGTGAATTCATGACAAGAGCAATGTTTGAACTGGGAACCTCCTAGTTTGTAGCGCAGACACTTATACTACACCAGCTCTTTTAAGTACAGCAGTTCCCTTTTAAGTATACAACCAAAATTAGTCCACAGAATGCCCATTTTTCTAAAGACATGCATGTTACTCAACCAATAAGCCCAGGAATCTGGTAGTTGTAACAAAGATATGCTTAATTCCCACATCCCTTTTACCTTCTGGGGGTCTGGCATCCATAAGGTTGGACTCCACTGGCTCAGATTCCGTATTCTCTTTGATGCTCTCTACCTCTAGCCAAAATGTATCCATTGATAAGTTGCTCGAGGAATCTGCCCTGGAATTCTTGCACTCTTGCAGGAGCTCGAAGGAGCTTTTCCGAGTAAAACGGCTCATTTTGCAAGGACAATTTCTGATGCTGAGAGACAAAACAGGACAAATGTTACATACTCTCTAATATCTTGAATCAACACATGCTTACTGTGAATACGTCAACACTCTCCAAACCCAATTAAATGAGGACAACGTCCAGAAGTGAGATAAATTCTAAATGTCCTATTTCTATTTTTGTTTAGTGATAATATGGGCTGAAGGCTGAAAATGAGCCCAACATTTGACGTGAGTGGAGCTAGCAACAATGTCAATTTCCTTGTGCTGTCCTTTCTATGACCTAGAAAGGAACACCCTTCAGAGTGTGCTGGAGACGTATCAGAGATCTAGAGTTAATTTTGCTGTAGCAAGAGCTTCCCAAATGTAAAAGAAAGAGAACCTTGCTTTTAATTTCCCCAGGACAGCAACCAGACCGTATTGGTTTCTGATCTACATCCTTTAAAAAAAAAAAAGAGGAAAGGAAATGGAGGAGAGGGTCTAACTCAAAAGGCGATGTCACTCATGCAAGCAAATTGTGCAGTTTTCTGAACGAACACATTCGCTCTCCCTCTTTCATGTTCCGATGAGCAGAGACAATTAATGATGACATTTCCAAGCTTGACTATGAGCATCAGAATGAGCTTTATTTTCAGTGATATGAGCAGAAAGTTCACTTTACAGCCTCACAGAGATTATCACATGCTTCCAGCAAAGTATTTTTCTTATAGCTGCATAGATTTCAAAGAGCATCAGAAATTCTGGAGAGAGAGTAACAGTGTGCATTGCGTATCTACTAGCTAAACAGATGCAAATCCACAGCTAGGGTGGGGATGCAACCCCACCATGGAATGGTAGTCCCACCCCACCCCCGGCAAAAACCCCAAAACAAACCCAGATTTTTTTTTTAAGTGTACAACATGATAGATGCCTGAACTAGCCCACTGAATGGATGCTATAGGGCTGAACTAAAGTCTCCCAGCCCCACCATCCCAGGTGATCCAGGAGGAGACCAGTCATATAGTATCAAAAACAATGTGAGGTGTTTATTGTAAGTAGGTAAAACTCCTGATATTAAGGTCAAGCTACACATTATGTTGATATGTTTGTTTCTTCTCTCGCAACTAAATAGCAGCTGGATTGAACCCACAGCATGGAGCACCCCCTGCATCCTCAGTGTCCTGATCCGGAGCACATGTGAGCAAAGTATAAAAGCCTCCACATCATAGCCTTGTTATGGAAGTGGCCCAATCTGGCAGCTATTTCACGAAGAAGAAACAAGCATGTACTTAACACAATGCATAGCTTGACCCTCCAAAATAACTATTCTTACTGAACTCTATCAGTTGCTATCAATTCATAGACACTAAAGTATATAATTTTAAAATACTTATATCCCATCGTTCTAATTTACATGGGGGAGGGGAGCAGCTCAGAGAGTAAAGATACGGAGGCTGTACACACTAAGTGTGTGTAGAGCCTGAAGGACTTCTGTGGGGACAGCCGGCTTGACCTGTTCTCCCCGCAGACAATCCAGCGCCGAGCCCCAGGCAGATGGCCCACAGGACTACTAGGGATGTGCACGAACCGGTTCGGAGGCCATGTTGGAGGCCTCCGAACCGGTTCGGAAACGGACCAGTCTGGTGGTCCGGCACTGAGGGGGGGTCTACCTTTAAGGGCGGGGGGGTAGAACTTACCCCTCCCGCCGCTCTTCCCCCTCCGGCGCTGTGTTTTAAACTGAAGTTTTCGGGGCGGCAGCGTTCCTCCCTGCCGCCCCTGCCCCCGTCGTTGCCCGGAAGAAGCAGTAATACAAGCATGCATGCGCACGTCAGCATTACTGCTTCTTCTGGGCAACGACGGGGGCAGGGGTGGCAGGGAGGTACGCTGCCGCCCCGAAAACTTCAGTTTAAAACACAGCGCCAGAGGGGGAAGAGCGGTGGGAGGGGGAAGTTCTACCCCCCCCGCGCTTAAAGGTAGACCCCCCCTCAGTGCCGGACCGCGCCGCGTGGTTCTGTGCACACCACAAATGACTACTGGCTCCATCACGGAGCCGGTAGTGGCAGTGGGGATCGGGAGCCAGGTGGCCCCCAGAAATCCCAGCATGTCCATGCAAGTGCACAGGGCACCCCAAGGCTTGTACGCTTGTTGTAGCCTCCTGTTTGGGGGTCTACTTGTGTGTCGCCACAGCTCGGAGCTGCGCGGCGGTGGCACATGATCTACTAAATGGGGTTAGTGGAGCGCTCACTCCGCTAACCTCATTTCAGAGAAGGGTTTTTTTGTGGGGTTTGCTGTGGGGAGCCATGCGACTTCCATGGCAGCACACGACCAGGGGGAATCGGGCTAGGCTCCCTTAGCCCAGTTCCTCCTGGTCGTGAGAATAGCCTCACACAGTCACAAAAATCATTCAACAACAACAAAAAATTCTAAACACATAATACACATGAACCATCACAGAAAAGGAAGCCTGGCAGTCCAATATAGCCTCCCATAGTTACAACATGCACATGCAAGAAGAGTTTTAACTCTGTGCCTGTGGAAATAGCAGGAAGGTGCTCTGCATTGGGTCCCCAGATCCCTAGCCTCATTGTTGAGCCCAACGGAACCTGGGGACCCAAGTGTGAGACCCCCTAAGCTAGATGGACAAATGCCTCAGAAAAAGGCAACATCATGTGTTCATATGGTACGGTCCCAGGCGGACTGTACTATACAATTCTTCTGAGCATACAGTTCAGCTCTAAGGCTAGGTGAGCTGGAGCAATATATGGGATAAATAAATGATTTGAGGTATATTTGCTGCCATTTGCTTCAGACATTTCTACATATGGAGGACTTTTTAAGGTCTTGAGAAAGACATTCAGAATTGTGTTAACAATCCCCCTACAAAACAGACATGTACCTTCCAAGTGGAAAATAAGGATGTCTATGATGAGAACACCTCCTGGGCCCAAACAAATGGACGAAAGGTAGCTAAATTAGAGGCGAGGTAGGCTGTAGCACTGGTTGCATGCAAGCCGTGTTATAGAGCGACAGAGAAGGGCAGCAACCAAATCTCCTTTGAGGCCCCATATGGGTGTCATAAACCTTTCCACAGATAACAGTAGCACTTCTGAAGTCTCAATAAAGATAAATACCTATAAAACAGCTTTTCAAATAGCAGTTGTTGGGTTCAAGGGTAGGGGTAGGGCAGCCGCCTGTCGGAGAGGATTTGGAAAGAGGGTTCTAATGGTTGCATTGACCTTCAGTCACACACGTCTCTCGCGTAGGCTGCAATCTTAGACACACTTGGTAGGAGCTAATCTCCACTAGACACAATGGGACTCACTTCTGGGTCAACACTCCGCCTTGTTCATCGTCATGTAGCCTCAGTGTACTTGGGCACTGACATTAACTTCAATATCTGGAAGAGTACAACGTCCATTCCCCTACCCAAGACTTCAGAAATTAGTTTCTAAAAAGATAAAAGAAGTGATTCCTTTAATCTAAGAAGTTCCAGCCAGAAAGGGATTAAGAAACAAAAGTACCTAGTTTACAGAAAGAGGAATTACGAATAATGTGGTAGGAGAATATGGAGACAAAGAGTTTATAGGAAAAATATATATTTATAATTCCCAAGTTCCCTTTTGTATTTCCCTCAGACTCAAAGTACAGATCATACGTTTCAACCTTTTGGAGGTACTATCTGTTCAGGCTTCAACAAGAATAAATAGTTTTAGCAGTTGTGAGGAAACCAAATTATAAAAGCATCCTGGTTTTTCAAATGAAATTAAGTTGGAGACAGAACAAAAAGGCCCCTCGTCTGTATGCACAAATCACAAACAGTGATGTAAATATTTGCAACTTTATTTAAATATTAACATCCGTAACTATAAGAACATAGGATCAACAACTGATATTTGCAAAACAGAAATGATAGAACATGCAAATCATAATGGAGAGGCTCTGTTTCCAGCCTCAAAAGTTGAGTCTTCAAAGACAAATCTGTGCTTTACTTTGATCAAGTTAAAAGCCATCTGGAACAGCTTCCGGGTGGTGTTTTTTCCACAGTACCATTTGTGTTTCCATGGTAGTACCAGACACCACCAGAAGGTTTATTTATTTATTTGATTTGATTTATACACTGCCCCTCCAAAAATGGCTTTAGTGTTGCAACACTAATGCAAAATCACTCCGTACAATGAACCATGCTATGCACTGAGGCTGTTCACACACCCAACCTGGGCTAGGCTGCGCACATGACGTGCCAGAATCAAGCCCGATCCTGGCATTGCCCCCGCACCTACCTCTGGTTTTTTTAACCCGGCATTTAGCCAAAGTTAAACAAGCCTACAGTTTGCT
Organism: Hemicordylus capensis; assembly: GCF_027244095.1. Classification (NCBI taxonomy): domain Eukaryota; kingdom Metazoa; phylum Chordata; class Lepidosauria; order Squamata; family Cordylidae; genus Hemicordylus; species Hemicordylus capensis. Next base: position 40,066,357 of record NC_069660.1, on the reverse strand, counting down.
TAACCTTGGCAAGCGATCATCTGGGTGACTGCTGCCAGGGTAAGAGGATTCCACTGGGCCCGCCGCCATTTCTGGAAGTGAGCTTGGGGGCGGAGGGGGAAAGTCCTCCCACTTCCAGCTTCTGAGGTTTCTGCTTGTGTGGGCGTGTGGTGCAGTGGAGGGGAGGGGCAGCCGCTGCTCGCCTGCCAGAGAAGGCAGGCAAGCTCTTGCCTTCCCTGCAGCCCTTCACAGTGGCTGCCGGAGGTAGTGTGAAAGACCTCATTGTGGTTTTCAAACTTTCTATTTTCAGGGAGCCATTTCCACTTTGAGCTGATTCGGGTGACAGGTCCAACGAGCCCCACCCACCACATAATGAGAAACAGGAGCTCATACATCCCCACACTCCCAGCACGTGGAACCACAACTACTTGATTACATTGGGAGGGCTGGTTTGTCCCAACTGCCCCCACCAGTGTTCCCTGTAAGAGGGGCCTCCAGATGTTGTTGACTACAACTCTCATCAACCCCAGCTGCAATGGCCTTTGGCTGGGGGTGATAGGAGTTGTCACCAACATCTGGGAATCGCTGTTATAGGGAACACGGGCCCCCACAGGCAATTTATAGGCATATTTACATTATAGTAGTACTTAAATTGCATGCGAGGGTCAGTTTAGACAAATCATCCTCCCAAAGTGACACGGTAAGCCAAGAGAGGGAATGGGATGGTCACATTCACACCCATCATCGCGTAACAAGTGAGGCTGGTTGGACACATCACTCACTGATCCATCCTCCATTGCAATATCCGATAGCTGCCATGGAACTCCTACACACTGCACAAGATTCTGGGGCATGTTTTTCGGCACGTACTCCATTTATGCAAAGTACTAGCAAGGACTAGTGGGCCTCAACTATCACCTTTCATGACTTGAGAACACACCCACACTCCTCCACAACTGCATATCTGACCAGAAGATCAGGAATGGCGGGCGAAGCTCCCTTTTTTCCTCTGGGAAGCTTCTCCACTGTGACCGATCTTGTCTTTGGAGAACCTTTGCTAAGCTTGCAATGATCAATCTCTATTCTATCCCACTGACTATAAGAACTAAGTTTTCAGTAAGCCCTGGGTTTTCCAGGAACAGAGATTGAAAACTGCCTTTACAGCAGCAGGGTGGAGAAGACACAGTATGGCAGCTAATCTCAATCAGTGTATATCATCATGTATTAGCAGAGTTGCAGAAATCCACTAGTCTACTAGTCTCTGATGAGTGAAAAATGATGCCTGACGAGTGAAAACAGTCCTGATGAGCAATGTACCAAACAGCAATGTACCAACCTGATGAGCAATGTACCAGTCTCTAACGGGGATTCCCAGATGATGTTGACTACAACTCCCATAATCCCAAAGCAAAATCCATTGCAGCTGGGGATTATGGATGTTGTAGTCAACAACATCTGAGAATCTTTGTTAGAAGGAACACTGGTACCAACATAGCTTGACGAGTAAAATATTTTGTCTGGCTGATAAACTAACGTTTCTTCACTACTGTGTATTAGAATAGTGGTTGGCCCAAGATCACCCAGTGAGCTTCATGACTGAGCAGGAATTTGAACCAAATTCTTGCTGGTTTGACACTCTGACCACTACACTACACTGGCTCTTTACACAAACCAGTAAATCAGAATAAGTAGAATGCTTGCCACTGACACACCTATTTTCTTTAAAATCCACTTCTACAATTAACTAAATGCCAAAGCCTATGGCAGTGAATTCAAAATCTCAATTATGCACTATATGGGGAAAAATATAGATTATACATAGCAACACATTTGCTGCACATTCATTTCTTTTCTTTGTCATTATATGAAATATTAGACTGTTTTGTGCTGTTTCCACAGAATTGTGTGTGGTGTTTCTTTCTTTACACACAAAACAAAGCTGCCGTTTCCGAAATAAATTAGAACCCATTGCATTTTCCGGAGGCATGACATTTTGAGAGCCAAGAAACTGTTTAAAATTAGCAACATCTGGATATGCCAGGGCCAAGGCAAAGTGTGTATCAGTAGACTTAAAGAATTGTTTTACTTTGAAGACAGAAAGGAAGGAACACTGAGCGACTTCTGTGGGCAGCTGCAGTTTAGATACAAATGAAGATTGGGTGATGTGCGTATTCACTGGGGCAGCTGAAGCAATACACCGCGGAGAGAGGAGAAATAGTCAAGTTCATTCAGAAGCACCATAATCCTTAAGAAGCTTAGTCTTTAAAAAAAGACTTTAAAGTCTGGATCCAAGTATCCATGCAACGTGTCTCCCAATCCTGAACACATGGACATGTAGCATTGCCCTCATTTCCATGTATTGTTTTTATGAAGTGCACCAATGTTTCTCCTTGGAGCAAATGCATATATATGGAAATAAAACATGCATCCTGCAAACCTGGGCCAATCAAGTGTTACCCACAATATTCGTACGCAGTGCTGCTCTGAATATAGAAAGAACCAACTTCTATGATCTGTACTTAGGGACCCAAATCTCAAATGGCTGACTGAGAATTTTCTATCCAAGCTGCTCCTTTCTGCCAATCTAGTTGACTGCAGGAAAGCAGTCATTTGAGTGTCCCATTGCAAGCAGAAACCACAGTTTGGTGCTCCATCACAAAAAACATCCAACCTAAAGTGGAATGAGGGATGACATGCTGTATTGAGGGTAACAATAATCTCAGATACTAAGGAACAAATGAGACACGATTTTATCATTTGCTTGGCACACTTGCTTTCCCTCCTACAAACAGCACATGGGGGATAAGATTCGGATCAAGTCTATGGCAGGGGTTGGCTTGGAGCCCCCTTATCCTCCCACCATGCCCTCAATCCAGATTTCTCCATGCATGCTATTAATGGGGAGAGGGAACCAAGCATTTCAGAGCCTCTATCTATCTATCTATCTATCTATCTATCTATCTATCTATCTATCTATCTATCATTCTCCTGGGTGTGCCTTGGAATGTGCATCCCGGCGCCCAGCTGATTGGCTGGGCGGGGGGCACGCCTGATTGGCTGAGGTGCACCCAGGAGGATTGGTTGCCACGGCGGCAGCAGGCCTGGCCGCGGAGGCCAGAGGTGGCAGTGGGCCCAGCCCGGACACAGAGGGAAGGCCCAGGAGGGGAGAAAGAAAGGGGGGGCAGAAATGGCGGTGGGGAGGAGAGGTGGCTGGGCCCGGAAGCAGAGACTGGTGCAGAAGCGGGGGGGGGGAGAGGTAACCGCTGGCCCCAAAGAGAGCACAGATGCTCTGTGTGGGGTCGGCTAGTTTATTTTATTTTATTTTATTACATTTATATCCCGCTCTTCCTCCAAGGAGGCCAGAGCGGTGTACTTCATACTTACGTTTCTCCTCACAACAACCCTGTGAAGTAGGTTAGGCCGAGAGAGAAGTGACTGTCCCAGAGTCACCCAGCTAGTCTCATGGGTGAATGGGGATTTGAACACACTGGCTCTCATGTGTTTACTGACAGATCTAGTTTGGCTTACAGCTGACCTTTACTTTTGTGATCAAGGACAGGAAAGGATTTCTTCCTATCCTGAAATAAAACTAACTGAAATATCCCCCTACTTTTTAAGCCTACAAAATTAGGATGGGAAACCGGGGAGTGGGGGATTCAGGTCAGTCCTATGACCTACTTCCTCCTGCACCTAAAGAGGGTTATAAGGATGAATGTGGAAATCCCAAGTAGCTCCTAGGGAAAGGCCCCAGACCCAGGCTTTAAGGCTCCTGGCTCAAATCTCAGAATCCTTTTTAAAGCATTTTGAAAAACTGTATAGAAACAAATACAACCATTATTTATATACCACTTTTCAACAAAAGTTCCCAAAACTGTTTACATAGATATAAATAAATATAAATAAAAATATAAATAAAATATGAATAAAATGTCCCCAAGGAGCTCACAATCTAAACAAGAAACATGAGACAGACACCAGCAACAGCCACTGGGGGGATGCTGTACTGGGGAAGGTTGCTCTCCCCCTGCTAAACAAAGAGAATCACCACTTTTAAAAGGTGCCTATAACCTTAGTCTGCTCCCTCTTTTCTCAACTTAACAGGTTTTCTGTACTTGTTTTCTATACAGGTTTTTCTGTACAGAAATTTTCAGTACCTGAAATTTCTCCTCCAAGCAAGGAATTTCAGTGTGAACTATACTCACTCCATTCTAGCTTCCCCTGTACCTTTTCACTCATCTGTTGAACTCTTATGCGCATGGACATGTACACATATACACACTTCTCTCCCTACCTTCTACATACCTCTTCATTTCCAACCTGAGATAATTGGGCCTACAATGAGCAGGGACTTGCAACTCCATGCATCCCTCGTTTCAGTGATGCTACAACCCACACACAGAAAAAGCTATTGCTAGGAAGGCACACACAATGGTTGGAATTCCCACCCACTGGCTCTGTCTAAGACTTCCCCATTCTTGCTTCCTATTATAAAAATACTATCTTACGGTACTCACAGATTTCCAGGCAAGCCATATGTCAGCAGCATTTAGCCAGCATTAGAAAACATTATGCAGCTTTTCAATCGTTACCTAGCCGCCGCCACCAAAAGAAAAATGGACAATACACATCTGAAACATTCTCCTGTGCCCTTTGTGTACCTTATCTATAAAACACACATGAATGTTGCTATGTCGCCTGATGTGCCAAGGCCGAAATCTCCCACCCAACAAGCTGCTCCTCACAGAGATCGCAAGCACAGTGCTTCTGCCCTGCTTGCTCAGGGCTTCCCAGAAGAAAGATGAAACCAAACACCACGTCCAATTCAGCAGCTGCCTTGATGAAGAGCATTTCCTTTTATTGTTCTCAGCTGCTTTAAAAGGATAGACTTATTTGCCAGAAGCAGAAGCCAGCAAAAATGCAATTCATGTTATGATGGTTTATTTGGATTTTTTTTTTTTAAAGGAGATTTAAAGGAGCATTCAGAACAAGGCTTAATTCACACAACTACACTATGAGCCCTGTGAATTATAGCTGACTGCTCCACTGAAGGGCTGGGATTGGTTCTCACCCTGCTTTGTGTCACTGTTTTCAGCCATAAAAGTCAGACCTAGGAATCATACATACAGCCAAAACTGAGTCCAATAAAATTTTCTGCATAAAATCTCTTGCACTCCAACTTAAGATAGCTACAAAGTGTAAACTTTGGAGGCTGCCCCATCAGGTCTAACCCCCACCACCATTTTGCTCAACATTCAGGCCGAACAGCTTCTGAAAAATTCAAAAGTTGGCTGACTACTTTGTCCTAATTTTAATTGACCCTAGTAAAGATATTACTATTGGTTTTTGTTTTGGGTTTTTTTGTTTTGTTTTGGGGTTTGTTTTTTTTGCTTTCCCAACCCCAAATGAACCAACATGGTTACCTACTCTTTTAGCACAAGATGTAAAATCCTGCTTTTAGGCACCAAGAAGACTTAGAAACAGAAAGAAAATGATATTTTGCCACCTGGAGATGGCATTTTACTTTATGAGGGTTAAATACCCTCCAACTACTAGGTAATACAACTCAGTTTGTCGTATTTTGACTCTTTGCATTGTAACCACTTACAATCTCCAGCTTTGCCTATAAGACTACCATGTTTTTCTTCACTTCCATTCTGCTCTTTTGTCTTGCAAGGTATCTGTGAGTTTGACTTAGTGCTGGAAACAGATCCAAGTAACTTCTAAATTTTATGTGTTGTTTTTTTAAAAAATGTGGAGCAGATAAATGTAGCCACTGATGTTCCTTTTCCTCTGTGTCTCTCCATACAAACTGAAATCTGTTTTGAAACTAACAGAGGCTAATCTAAGTTGCATAAATACCTCCTGCACTTCATCTCAAGACAGATACAAAACTGTAGATTTTTCCATCATGCCCTTCTTCGTCTATTTTCTCCCCATTTTGCTTAATATCCAGTCTGGAATTTTTTTTTTGAGAACTCAAAAGCTTGCCAACTACTCAATTAAAACCAATTTTAATTTTTCTTAATAAAGGTATTGTCCTACTTTGGATTTCTTAAAATGAGTTATCGTTTCTGCTTAGGATTTTTATACATAGCACATAGTCCTGGATATCACACGTCTTTATAATTAATTCTCTTAGCCAGCCAGCGTAGGGATGTGGCAAGGCAATGCGTGCCGGCGAGGGAGGCACCTGATTGGCTGAGCTCTGTTTGGCCGGCAGAGGCGCCTGATTGGCTGGGTGCTGGTTGTGAGGAGGGGCCGTCTTGGCTGCAGCCTGAGCTGGGAGTCGGGAGGCAGTGGGAAGGACTGGCCCTGGCCTGGCGCCAAAGGGGGTGAGTGGGACATGCATGCCTTGGGACATGCGTGCCCAGGATTTGGCGGTGGAACTCTTGAAAGGCTGTTAGAGTTCCGAAGTGAGGACTGAGGAGAAGAGGAGGAAGAAAGTGCCGGCAGTGGTTACTGGCCAAGAAAGGGGGAGAGAAAGGTGGCGGGGGGCAGCAGATGGGGGGGGAGAGAAAGGCGGCAGCAGGAGAGAAAGGTGGTGGGCGGGCAGCAGGTGGGGGGAGAGAAAGGCGGGGGAGAGAAAGGCGGCGGGCGGGCAGCGGGCGGACTGGAGGGAGAAAAATCGGTGGCGGCGGGGCCCTTCTTAGCCGCCCGCCCTGTGTGGGGGGAGGAACGGGAGGGGAGGAGGGCTGGAGGGAAGGGGAAGAGAGGAGAGACCAGGGCAGGAGGAAGAGGGAGGGGAAAACAGCCGGCCCCAAAGCGCCGCACAGATGCTCTGTGCGGGTTTGGCTAGTATACAATAAAATCTGCTGGAAAGGAAAGCTTTAAAAAGCCAGAGGCAACTGGTAACAGCTTCAAGAAATGTATTTCTTCCACTAGCCTTCAATCTATCTCTCAAGGTCAAACAATCAGTGGGCAGAAAGAGATAATGGATGACAGACATCACACATACGGGTTAATGCAGTGGGAAACTAAGCTCACAATCCTATACTTTTTTAAACGCTGATTTGAGTGGCCATAGGACTTGGCACACATCCCTTACCACCAGCAGAACCAGAGATATACCTTTGCTCTCTCTGCTACAGCAGCAGAATGCTATGACAGCATAACTTGGCGCTACTTCAACTGGTAGAGGCCCCAATCCAGGGCAGAGACAAAGACACTGCACATTGTGGCCAGGATAGGGAAGAGCTCACTTACACCGAATCCTATACGCCAGACACGCCCCCTGGCAGACTACATGATTCCAAAGCTAGAAGCGGCCTACGTTAAAAAGCACCCACTACAATCAACAGAGAGCAAAAAGCCAGTGAATCTGCCCCCTACATCTTCTTTCACCCATCTCACCATACCCGAGTATAAGATCCAGAACAACTCTACAGTCAGCCAAAGCACATCTACCTCAGTTCAGAAAACCCTGGATAGGGAGACCATAATTCACAAGATAGCATACACAGCTGTACCTCTTTGGCGTCATGCCATGCATGCTTATAGCACACCAAGGCAAAACCTGGTGAAGGGGAACTTTGGAGCAAGGACGCTATGTTCAACCAACCTACAGACCTCAGAACACAGAAAGAAATAATGCACTTACATTTGTCTTCTCAGAACCCATACAGGCATTTTGCCTCTGGAGGACTCCACAGACAAACACCCAACTGCAATGCAAGAAAAAAGTATCCCAGAGAGAGCTGGCCTTGTGGTAGCAAGCATGACTTGTCCCCTTAGCTAAGCAGGGCTCACCCTAGTTGCATTTGAATGGGAGACTAGAAGTGTGAGCACTATAAGCTATTCCCCCCAGGGGATGGAACAACAGAAGGTTTCAAGTTCCCTCCCTGGCTTCTCCATCTTGGAGATACCTTGGAGAAGCTGCTGCCAATCTGTGAAGACAATACTGAGCTAGATAGATCAATGGTCTGACTCAGTATATGGCAGCTTCCCATGTTCCTTTGTACAGGTAGTTAAGGGGGAGAGAGTTCATGCTTCAAAAGTATGAATGACGCAAATGGCTCTCATATCTTCTCCCACTTTAGTCTACTGCCTTGGCTAAAGCCAAGGCAGTTCCTTCCTCCCACAACAGCTAAGAACAGTGTCTCCCACGCAAGGTCAGGATGCTTTCTGTTCATGAATGCCAGGCACTCCAGTCCAACCATTGCTAATGCTGGACAAACACTCCTGAGCCACCTTGCTTTTCAGGACAGCAGCCTGTCTGCATGGAGTGAAACACACAGTCACTGCACACAGTCACCACACTCTTCCTTCAAAAGGTGGCAGAGTGGCTAGGACCACTAGAGCAAGCAAGAACATCGCTGCATATGCATTCTAGCAGAACCACTCTCTAACACTGACTTCATAGGCCCATTCACACGCTATGTTCAATACTCATACAATGAGTGTAAAGTGTACACAGGCACAGAGCTGTACACAGGTACAGTCATTCATATGTTACGCTGGATGCAGGTACAGAAGTACACTTCCTATCTCTCTCTGGTGTCTCAAGTTGAGGCAGTGGCCAGAGGTGCTTTCTATCAGCTTCAGCCGGTACAGCAGCTGTGTCCGTTTCTTGAGGTAAACCACCTCAGAACAGTGGTGCATACACTGGTAACCTCCAGACTTGAACATGAGAACAGCCCTCCTGGATCAGGCTCAAGGCCCATCTAGACCAGCATCCTGTTTCACATGGTGGCCCACCAGATGCTGCTGAAAGCCAATAGACAGGAGCTGAGGGCATGCCCTCTCTCCTGCTGTTACTCCCCTGCAACTGGTACTCAGAGGCATCCTGCCTTCTTTTTATATTATTATTATTATTATTATTATTATTATTATTATTATTATTATTCGATTTCTATACCGCCCTTCCAAAAATGGCTCAGGGCAGTTTACACAGAGACATAATAAAGAAATAAGATGGATCCCTGTCCCCAAAGAGCTCACAATCTAAAAATAACATAAGATAGACACCAGCAACAGTCACTGGAGGTACTGTTCTGTGGGTGGATAGGGCCAGTTACTCTCCCCCTGCTCAATAAAGAGAATCAGCACATTAAAAGGTGCCTCTTTGCCAAGTTAGCAGGGGTTTGAGGCTGGAGGTGGCCTGCAGCCCTCCAACTAGTAGCCGATGATAGACCTCTCCTCCATGAAGTTATCCAAACCCCTCTTAAAGCCATCCAGGTTGTTGGCTGTATTTGGTACAAAATGCAACAGCCAGGTTGGTCTCTGGGTCAGCTTAAAGAGTCCACATTACACCTATACAAAAAGAGCTACACTGGCTACCAATATGTTTCTGGGCAAAATACAAACTACTGGTTATAACATATAAAACCCTCAACAGCTTAGGCCCAGAGCATTTAAGAGAACACCTTCTTTGTTATGAGCCCCACCACCTATTGAGAACATCTGGGGAGGTCCATCTGCAGTTGCCATCAGCTCGTCTGGTGGCTACTCAGGGATGAGCCTTCTCCATTGCTGCCCTAAGGGTTTGGAATGCGCTCCCTGTTGAAATAAGAGCCTCCCCATCAGTGTTCCCTCTAACAGGGATTCCCAGATGTTGTTGACTACAACTCCCAGAATTCACAGCTTCAATGGCTTTTGCATAGAGATTCTGGGAGTTGTAGTCAACAACATCTGGGAATCCCTGTTAGAAGGAACACTGCTCCCCATCAGTGATAACTTTTAAGAAGGCAGTTAAGACACATTTGTTCGCCCAGGCTTTTAGACAGATTTTAACATTATTTTAAATTATTTTACTGTTTCAATGCATTAATTTTCTTTTAATTTGTGCTGTTTTATTGTAAACTACCCAAAAACATCTGGGCAGTTTGGGCATTATATAAAGTAGAGATTTTATAAGTTTTGGGCATTATATAAAAGAGATGTGCACAAATTGGTTTTTGCTATTCAATTTGAGCTTGAATTGAATCACAAAAACTCGAATCAATTTGTTGAAACAGTGGTCAGTTGCCGGCAGTTTCAATGAATCACCTCAAAACAATTGAAGTGATTTGACCATAGGGAACAATGGAGAACTCAAATCACCCCATTGTTCTCCATGGATTGGTCCTAGGGACACCAACGTGGGTTGAGTGGTGGGACATGATGAGTGCTGCCTACAACACAACCCACAAAAGAAATGGGTAAGCAGGCAATATATAACAAATTTTTAAAATTCCCCTAAAATTCCCCCCCAAAAAAACTCCATATGATCAGGTGTTCAGGTAGGGGGAGCTCAAGCTGACTCTCCTTGAACATCCACCTACCCTTTTCACTTCGTTGAAAGAAAGCTACTATCTTGTGGCACCTCTCTACAAGAGCAGCTGTGGCAGCAGCAGGATGGCGCACAGCATCTGCAGTGGGGATATCTCACCTGCCCGCAACCAGTGTTCCCTCTAACAGGGATTCCCAGATGTTGTCGACTACAACTCCCATAAACCCCAAGCAAAAGTCACTGCAGCTAGGGATTCTGGGAGTTGTAGTCAACAGCAACTTGGGATCCCTGTTAGAGGGAACACTGCCCGCAACCCCAGAAGGACCAAGCGCATCTCGCACGACCAGGTTCAGCATGTGCGCCCACAACGGATGGACGCAAACTGACTCTGCTCAGCTGCCCTAATTAAATTTGCAGCATTGTCAGTGACCGTGAACCCCCAGTGAAGATTTGGCTGCCCAGACAGCCATCCGTCCCCCTGGCGATCCATGGCTACTGATAGCTCATCTGCCCTGTGGTCAGTGACCAGCACCTGCAGTACAGTCTGCTTTGCTGCATAGGAGGGGCTGGCCACATCGCTAGCAGCAGATGTCCCCGCACTCTCCTGCCCCCACCAGTGCGCTGTGAGGGACAGGAAAGCAGCGTGCCTCCCACTTCGGATGGTCCACTGATCCACAGTGAAGTGCATTCTGGTGTCAGGCACTGCTGTGCACAGCAGCCCCAATATGGCCTCCCTGTATGACCAGTACAGGGAGGGCACCATCCATCTGCTGAAAGTGGTGCATGAGGGGCACTTGTAGTTGGGCGCAAGCTGTCGGAGCAGCCAACAGAAGTCGGCATTCTCGACCACCTGGGATGGCTCGTCAGTCAGAGTTATCTCAGCAATGGCCTGGGTGACGAGATAAGGCTCTGGGCGACCAGACCTCTTGCCCACCAACTGTACCCACTGAGCAGGCAACTTGCCCTGCTTGGGAGTAGAGGCAGCTGCCTTATTGCCGCTAGTTGAAGACACAGCAGGCCTATTGCTGCCAGCAGGACCAGGCTCCCCCAGGTGATGCCGTCACAGGTGCTGCAGCATCCCCAACATCATAAGACAGTTAGGGTCATTAGCCCTGCTGACCTGTGTCCTACAGTAGACAGGCAGTCCATTAAAAACATTTTGAAAATCCCTCCCTTTGGCTCTCACTTCCCTTCCCCCAGCCAATGGGGGCAGAGTTGCCCATGATAACACTTGATTTGAATGACAAGCCAACCAAGAAGCAAGGAGTTCTCAAGCCAATCGGAAGCCAGTGACAGAAAACCAGTCAGCAAGGGGGGAAAGCCCACCAGAACAGCATTTGAATCAATTCGAGCTCAAATCAGGGTAGATTCAAGCTCAAATCAGGCCCTTTATTCTAAGGATGATTCAGTTTGAGCTTGAGTCATTCAAATCACCCCAATTCGAGCTCGATATATCCCTAATATAAATATCTTAAACAAACAAATAAATGCATAAATGCATGCATGAATGAATAAATATCTGTACCATGCATTTGAAGGGCCTGTATCCAGGCTCACGTTTAAAACGGACACAGGTGCAGTTATTCACCCAAACACCTGTACAAGTGTGCAGGTATCTGAACACTCATGCTGCGTAATGTCTGAATCAGGCTCATATATTGATAACGCTGACCAGGGCAGGTTAGTCAGCCTCTCTCTCTACCCTCTGCAGACAGCTCTCAAATCAGTGCAGATGACCGGACCATCAGCGTGCCCAGGGGCATACAGACTACAAGGGCAGCCCACAGCAGTAGTGCCCAGTGCAATTCCAGTTATGCAATTCCAGCTGACAACTCTGTGGAGTTGTCTATCAACTTGTTCCAGGCAAGCCCCCCATAGGTTTGCATACTCCCTGACTGAAATTTGTGGGATGGGTGCAGCCAGGCCCCACCACCACCTGATGCTCTGCTGTCCATCATCATGCAACTTGCAAAGGCACAGGAGCCCTGCTAGTGTGCAATGGGTCTTACTCTCAGATGCTGCTCCACCTCTGAAGCTGCTCAATAAAAGCTATGTCACAGTTGCTGCCTAACTACTGACTGCCATGGTGAATAAAGACATCATTTAGGGAGATGGAGAGGGGATGATAAGGGCTGTTGGCTGGGCAGGCAACCAAGGAAACAAGCACGAGTGGTGGCGGTGGATAGATAGGATGGCTGGAACAAAAGACAAATCATGTAATATGGAAGCCAAATGATTGGCTGAGACACCGCAGTCTCTCAACAGTGCCTGTTTGTGGGGACTCCTCCCAGCCCTTTCCGGTGGGGGAGCCTATGACCATTTGTAAATCGGCAAAGGGAACTGGCTTGCAGCAGGTGATGAATGCCCCGGGATACATTTTGATTCTGTCCGTGGCGGTGTGGTTGGAGAGCAGCTCTATGGACTGGGCAGTCTGGCTTTGAGACCTGCCAGCTTCTTCTGTTTTGTTTTATCAATGATTCCAGATGCTTAGTCATGCAAAAGGTGAAGTCTTTTGCTTGACTAAGCTGGGTCTTGGTTTTACTGGTCTCCATGGCTGGGTTAAAACCTGACTTGCCTGGTTCCCATCTGATGTCTGTGTGGTGAGCTACAAGAGAAGTTCCCAACCTCTTCCTCTCTGCAAGCATTTCTTAACCTTGGGTCCCCAGTTGTTGTTGGACTACAACTCCCACCATCCCCAGCAATGGCCTTTGTGGCTGGGGATGATGGGACTTGTAGGCCAACAACATCTGAGAACCCAAGGTTAAAGAAATCCTGCTTTATGCAGACCACTGCATCATCATTGAAAACTTTTGCAGACCATCACGTAAGCAAGCCTTTTTAAACATTTTTAACATAGCTTATGGCTGACAGGAGTCAAACTTATATAGCAAGGGGTATTCAAAATGCAGTTATTTCTAATAATTTATTATGCTCACTCAAAAATCTATTGCACTCATCGCACTGCATTTAACTGCAGTAGGCCTACCAGTGTGGGAAAAGATAACACTTAAATGAGAAGACTGATGTCAATTATCTTTACAGCCTCCCCCTGCCGCCATAGACCACCTGCAGTACCTTTGTGGACCACCAGTGGTCCATGGACCACAGGTTGGGAACAACTGAGTTGCAGCAATGTCCCCCACATGGGCGTAATTGGAGATCCACATGAGGCTTGTACCTTCAAGCTCCTCCCCAGGCAAAAATATTTTTTCTGGCAGCAGGGGCGTATCTAGGGTAGGGCAGGCAGGGCACGTGCCCTGGGCGCAACTTGAAGGGGGCGCCATTTTTTAAAAATTAAAAATGGCAGCCGAGAACAAAATGGCCACCACGCATGCTCAAATGGCCTCTGTGAGGACCTAGGCCATGCCAAGCCTTGCAGAGGCCATTTGAGCATACACGGTGTCCATTTTGTTTTCAGTGGCCATTTAAAAAAAAAAAATTTAAAAAATGGCCACTGCACATGCTCAAATGGTCCCTGAGAGGCCCTAGAGGCCAATGGGGGAGGGGGAACCTTTGCATACCCCCTCCCCCACAGCCTTTAGGAAGGCCCCCAAAGGGGCTACAGGTAATTTTATATATATATATATATATATATATATATATATATATATATATATATATATATATATAAATAAAATATAAGTTCCTGTACACATATTCACTTTGGCACTATGTACAGAGAATCAGGGCTTGTGAATACTGAGCTGAAGCTTATGAGCTAGGATTGAATTCATTTGCTCTTACTTTGCTTCTTGTGATAAGTGAGTTAAATGTGATGTCTTAATAATATGGCTATTAATGGTGAGTTTGTCTTTGAATCAGTGTGAAATCCTTAGTATTAAGGGCCACTGGGAGTTTCTTGCTCTCTTTCTCTCATTTTAATTGTCTTTCTGAAATACTAGAATATATTCCAAGCAGTGACACAGTTTACTCCGCATATCCTTTAATTATTTTCGGAGTATCTGGGAAAAGTCAAATTCTCCATTTATTCTTAAAACTTATGTAATAGTGATGCTACAATGCATAGTAGAGAATTAGACAAGCACTTCTGTTTAGTTTTCCAAGTATACCTCCACATAGTCTTTGGGTATTTCATGAGTCCCAGCATACTGAAATTTGTAGTTTCCCAGCATTTTTTGGTCTGGCTATGTCCACTGCTAAATAGTTTTTGAAATATTAAAAGATTAATGAGCTTGACTTGTATTTTTCAGCTGATATTATAGTAAAGTTATCTGAAAGATGGGTGTCAGATGTTTGGACAGGGGGCGCAATTTCAGTGCTTGCCCTAGGCGCTATTTTCCCTCTGTCAGGCAGGACTGTCTTTAAAGAGCCCTGGCAGGGTGTGAAACTTAGGGCAAATCAGCCAGTGTGGGGGGCCCTTCCAGTTGGTTTTAATGGGGATTAAAAGAGTGGGGCCCAGGGCTTGCCCTGCCCTAAGAATAGCCTTTTTCTAGAGATGGGTGTTTCTCCCCCAGAGTGACCTGAACTCTTGCCCTGGGGAGGTCTGTGTGTTTGTTTCCCATCCTTTCCCCCTCTCAGTGGAACTCCCTTCCTTTATGTAACACCCTCAAAAAGTGGCTATTGTGTCTGTGTGACTGGTATAGACGAATTTAACTCACCCACCCACCCATCTAGTTCTCTGCTTCCAGCTTCCTATGGTCTGCATCACAGAAGTTCATTCAATAGAAGGCACTGGAGCATCTTGTGTGTTGAGCATCTTGCCAAGGATGCCATTGGAGCGGCTTGCAGAGTTGCACCTCTCTGAGGTCCCCCCTCCCCGCACCTCCCAAGTTATTCTTTACTCCTCCCACCCTGTTCTGAAGTGGTACAGCATTCAGACGATGTCAAGCTGACGCTGGCCTGACATAGCCAGGGTGCTGGCCCAAGGGAAGTATAGGACAGCCCAGTCCTATACTTTCGTTTGCTTCCCAGTTTTTGCCTGGAACATTTAAGTGCCAATAACGGATTGTACTAGGCAATTACTTAAACCTACGTGGAGCAGATCAACTGATACAACTTTGTGGGGCCTGAGTAAACAAAGGAGGTGGGAAGGCAGCCAGATCCAACTAGCTGAAAACTGTTCCATCATGGGGAAACAAGCTTGATCAGCAGCACAAATCATGTATCCCAAAACACACATTGCAGTCATGGAGAGCAAGTGCAGGAAAGGGAGCTTGGCCATTCCACAAAATTGCATGGCTTCCCCCTTCTAGAACTCTGGTTATCTGGCATAAGGACAACTTCCTCCAATCAGTTCCAATCCAATGATTCTCAGGAAGAGGTGAAAGCCCACTGATGTGTCAACACTTTACTGGCTCACAATCTTCCAGCACCTTTACTTAGAAATCACTCCCATTGGTTTCAAGGGAACTTGCTTTGTAAAAACATTCCAAACAAGCAGAAACTCTGGCTCTGTCACCTTTTCACACATGCATATGGCAATCTGCATTTGGGTTGCAACCTCATATTCCAATACAGCCACAGGGAATCATCAACGTTACTGCTATCATGGCCCCATCTTAAAAATCAAAAAGAGCTAACCAAATGGCTGTTTGGTATAGAAACCAAGCTCCAATGAAGTGCTGCAATTATAGCCATTAACATGATGAGCATGACCAACCATGGAAAAAGATCACAATCATCTAGCGAATCTGAGACAAGCAGCTAGGTGCTCTCTTGTCAGAACTAGCTCATGCGAAGCTGCAGGGGAGGCGAGGCAGAGGGGGAGAAAGGCAAAGGTAGACTATAATCCACAAGAGCAGGTCTTCTCATTGCTTGGACCAGGGGACTAATCTGATGCGGAACCTTTTAGAAGGGTCAGGAAATATTACTTGACCCCATGCTGATGTATTCATTTAAGGTGGCTTTTTTGGCTGGGTGCAGTTGATCTTCCTGAAATACCTTCTTTGCCCAGAGAGAGCTGGATGGTGGCACACAACTTGAAATTCTGCTGGACCTTCCTTGGTTCACCAGTTCCAAGACCTACAACAGGCTCAGGTCTTGACAGGCTGTGTAGCTTGCCAGCAACAGGAAGGATACTGACCTTTCTGCATGTTTAATACATTTTCAAACCCTTTCAAGCTTTCCCAGGAAGTGTGCCCTTGGAAATGCTCTGTCCCAGAACCAGCTAGTAGCAAGACCAATTTGCACAACTGTAGATAGGGATGTGCATGGAACCGCTTTTCCCAGTTCAGCTTGAATCTGAGATGGATTCGAGCAGCCCCAGGCGGCTCGGGATCAATCAAGCTCCCATCCAGACATCGAGCCACCTGATCCTGCTCGTGAGCTGGCTTGAGAAGTATACTTGTAAAGATAAATCCAGCAAGGTAGTAGTCTTG